>NC_090984.1:59391613-59994279 GCF_041146395.1 Eulemur rufifrons
ATGTCTCCCTAACAGTATAGCAAGAGAGATAACAGGAGAGCTACAGCCTCCTCACCCCCCAAACAGGATTCTTAATAGACAAAGAAGGGAAGAGAAGGAAGGAGGAGAAACAGAATCTTACATGTAACACAACAGGGCATGAGAAGAAACAAAATATATCACAGAGAAGAAATGTTTCTCTTTCTTTCTGCTTTGTTCAAAGCAAAAGGGAGGGATCAAGATCATAAGTAAAGACTGACTCATGTCTACATCATGAGTATCCCCAGCCAGTTACATAGATCAGTTGGTTTTGTAGCAAGGCCTAACGTGAGTTAGTTTTGCAGTGCCAATGGAAGTATAAGCACACATAATTATCTCTGTATCTCTGTGAAATCCTATCAAAAAGGAGTATAGAAATTGACAAGGGCATAAACTCACAAAAAGAATAGAAAAGGAGATGACACCAGACAGTGATGTCAACAAAGTTTTAGAGGGAGAGAAGTATATGAAGAAATGAAAACTTGCACAGCAGACCAGATAGAGAAGAAATCTGGGCCTAGTGGGAAAGCCAACAAAGAGCACCTTGATGTTTGCTGTGCCCTCCTGGAAAGGTTTAGGAATCAGAAGCACCAATTACCTTTGAATAATTGTGGAAGATGATGCTGTGTGTGTGCACGTGTGTGTGCATGTGTGCATGTATGTGTTGAGGGTATTTGAAAGGGGTGTATGAAAAAAGGAGGACCAAGTGAGAAACTCTGTAAGTTACACACCAACCACTACTCCCTGTGTGACAAGCAATGATCACTTCCCATACCCAGAGGAAAGTCGGAAGTTGGTCTTCTCATGAATTGTGGAATGGGACATAATAAAGTAAGAAAGAAAAAAACTAAAAAGTAGAAGATTATAATAGTCAATTATTCAATAGATAAAATATGAAATATTATTTAAGAAAAGGAATATACTCATAGCAATCTATACAGTTCAATCAAATTGGCTTATAGATAAGTTTCAATAAGTTATACTGTCAGTACTGTTGTGGACAGAATACCTGTTTTCCCTAAATCTTGTATATTACTAAGCATTTTGTCATCTACTTAAAAGCTAGATTTTTTCATTTAAAAATATTTTGTTTAATCATAAATAAGATGGAGCTTCATTTAATATACTTAAAATCCATTTATATTTTTCTCTATATTGCCATTCATATATCTGCCCATTTTCTACTGTTATTGTCTTTTCCCCCCCACCTACCATTGTTCCACCAATCAGGTATTAGGAAACATCCTTTTAAAAAATTTTTTATTTTTTAAAAGTAGTTTTAGTTTACAGCAAAATTGAGGGGAAAGTATCAATTTTTCCCACATGTAGAGTATGCTTCCCCTGCCAGCCTTTTCCATTATCAACATCTGCCACCAGAGTGGTACATTTTTTACACTTTATGAACCTACATTGACACATCATAGTCACCCAAGGTCCATAGTTTATATTAGGCTTCACTCTTGGTTTTGTATATGATACGGATTTGGAGAAATGTATAATAATGTATATACCACTTTAGTAACAGAGTATTTTCACTGCCCTAAAAGTCCTCTGAGCTTTACCTACTCATTCATTTCTCAGCCTCATCCTTGATGACCACTTATCTTTTTGCTGTTTCCATAATTCTGCCTTTTCCAGAATGTTATGTAGTTGGAATCATGAAGTATACAGCCTTTCATACTGAAATATTTCACTTAGTAGCATGCATTTAACGTTCCTCTGTGTCTCTCATGGGTTTATAGCTTATTTATTTTTAGCACTGAATAGTATTCCATTGTCTGGATATACCACAGTTTATTTACTCATCTACCTCCTGAAGAGCATCTTTAAAATAGCTTTAAAGTTTTGTCAATTATGAATAAAGCTGCTATAAATATCTTTTTGCAGGTTTTTTGTGTAGACATAAGTTTTAACTACTTCGGGTAAATACTAAGTGCAACTAGTGGATCATAAGGCAAGAGTATGTTTACCTTTGTAAGAAGCTGCCAAACTGTCTCTCAAAATGGCTGTACCATTTTGCATTCCCACCAGCAATGAAAGAGACTTCTGTTGCTCTGCATCTTTGCCAGAATTTTATGTTGTCAGATGTCTGAATTTTAGCCCTTCAAATGGGTATGTTGTGTTATCTCTTGGTTGTTTTAATTTTCATCTCCCTGATGCCATATGATGTGGAGCATCCTTTCTTATGCTTATTTTCCATTTGAATATTTTCCTTGGTGAAATGTCTGTTAGGGTCTTTTATTTATTTTTGAATTGAATTGTCTGTTTTCTTATTGTTAAATTTTATGACTTCTTTGTATATTTTGGGTAAAAGTTTCTTATCCGATCTGTCTTTTGCAAACATTTTCTCCCAGTCTGTGGCATTTCTTCCATTGTCTTGATATTGCATTTTATAAGAGTAGAAGTTTTTCATTTTAATGAAGTTCAGCTTATTGATGATTTACTTCATGGACCATGCCTTTGATGCATACCCAGGGTCATGTAGGCTTTTTCATATGTTGTCTTCTTGGAGTTTTATAGTTTTGTATTTTACATTTAGGATGATTCATTTCCTTCCTCCCTTCCTCCCTCCCTCCCTCCCTTCTTTCCTTCCTTCCTTCCTTCCTTCTTTTTTTCTTTCTTTCTTTCTTTTGTTCTTTTATTCTTTCTTTCATCCTTTGTCAATGATCAGTTGACTATATTTATATGGATCTATTTATGGGATCTATATTTTGTTCCATTGATGTATTTGTTCATTCTTTAGACATTGCCAGGCTGTCCTGATTATTTAGCTTTATTTTAAGTGTTGAAGTCAAGTACGGTCAATTGTCTGACTTTATTCTTTTCTTTCAAAATAGTATTAGTTATTTGGGTCTTTTCTCTTTCTAAATAAACTTTGGAATTAGTTTATAAATATCCACAAAAGATTTACTGGGATTTCATTGGGATTGCATTGGCTCTATAGTTCAAACAGTGAAGAGTGGGAATTTTGACAGTATTAGGACTTTCTCTCCATATTTATCTCTCCATATTTTAGTTGTTCTTTGATTTCTTTCATCAGAGTTTTGTAGTTTTCCTCATATAGATCTTATACATATTTTGTTATATTTTTACTTATGTATTTTATCTATTTAGTGCCAATATAAATGGTATTGCAATTTTAATTTCAAATTCCATTTTTCATTGCTGGCATATAGGAAAATGATCATATATAATAATACTTATATAATATACAATATATAGTATTTTGTATGTTCACCTTATATTTTGCAATATTGCTCTAATTACTTATTAGTTTCAGGATTTTTTTGTTGATTTTTTACAGAGATGATTATGTCATCCGAGAACAAAATTTTATTTCTTTTTTCCCAATCTATGTATCTTTTTTTTCTTTTTCTTATCTTGTTGCATTAGATAGGACTTTGAGTATGATGCTGGAAAGGAATAGAGAGAAGGCATGTCTTTCACTTGTTCCTCATCTTAGTATGAAAGTTCAGGTTCCTTATCACTAGGTATGATATTAATTGTAGGTGTTAGTTGATAATGCTTATCAAGTTGAAAATGTCCCCGTCTATTTCTAGTTTTCTGAGAGGTTTTTTTTTATTGTGAATGGGTATTGAATTTTGTTAAATACTTTTAATGCATTTATTAATTAGATAGTGCAGTTTTTCATCTTTAGCCTATTCATGTGATGGATTACATTAACTAATTTTCAAATTTTGAACCAGCCTCGCATACCTGAATAAATCCCCTTGGTGGTGATGTATAATTCTTTTTTTATAAATTGTTGGATTTGATTTGCTAATATTTTGTTGAGGATTTTTGCCTTTATATTCATGAGGGATATTAGCCTGTAGTTTTCTTCATTTGTAACGTCTTCCTGTTAATTTTGGTATTAGGGTGATGCTGGCATCATTGAACGAGTTAGGAAGTATTCACTCTGCTTCTATCTTCTGAAAGAGATTGTTTAGAATTTTGATTTTCTCTATCGACTTCCTATTTTCAGTTTCACTCATTTGTGCTCTAGTTCTTATTTTTCCTTTTCTCTTGCTTGCTTTGGATTTAATTTTCCTAAGATGGAAACTTAGACCACTGATTTTTAGATCTTTATTCTTTTCTAATATGTGTTGCAATGCTATAAATTTCCCTGAAAGCACTGCTTTTAGTGCATCTCACAATTTTGATACATTAGTGTTTTAATTTTTATTTAGTTCAAAATATTTGTTCATTTCTCTTGATATATATTTTTTTGACATATGTGTTATTTAGAAGTATGTTATTTAATCTCTATGAATTTTTGAGATTTTCCAGTTATCTTTCTGTTATCATCATTCATTTCACTATAGTCTCAGAGCAGATAGCGGAGGACTTCTATCCTTTTAAATTTAAAAGGTGTATTATGGCTCAGAATGTAGCCTATTTTGTTGATATTTTTATGTGAGCTAGAGAAAACTGTGTATTCACCTGTAGTTGGGTGAAGTAGTCTATAGATGTTATATACATCTAGTTAATTGATGCTGTTGAGTCCAATTATGTCTGTATTATCTTTTGCCTGATGGATGTCTCCTTTTCTGAAATAGGAGTGTCAAAGTTTACAACCAGGGGTGGGGAACCTGGGGCCTTAAGGCCACATGGGGCCCTCCAGATCCCTAAGTGCCGCCCTTTGACCGAATCCAAGCTTTAATAAAGGATTTGTTCTGGGAAGTTTGGATTCAGTCAAAACTTAAGGACCTAGAAGGCCGCACATGTTCCCCTCTCTTTGCAGTTCTTTGCCTGGTGTATTTTGATGCTCTGTTAGGCTCATGTGCATTAAGGATTGTTGTCATCCTGGAGAATGGACTCTTTTATCATTATGAAATGCCCCTCTTTATTTCTAATAATGCTCTTTGCTCTGTCTTCTCTGTCTGAAATTCATAAAGGTACTCCTGCTTTCCTTTGATTATTGTTAGCATGATACATTTTTCCCCATCCATTCACCTTTATCTATATGTAACTTTATATTTAAGGCAAATTTCTTGTAGACAACACATAGTTGAATCTTTTTCTTTGGATCCACTCTGGCAATATTTGCATTTTAATTGGTGTGTTTAGACCATTGATATTCAAAGTGATTATTGATATAGTTGAATTAATATCTACAATACTTCTTACAGTTTTCTATTAATATTTTCTCCCATTGCTCTTTTTCCATATTTTTTCTTCAAAGCTTTTTCTGCCTTTTGTGGTTTTAATTGAGCATTTTATATGACTCCATTTTTCTCTCCTATATTAGCATATCCATTATATTTTTTCTTAACTTGTTTTAATGGTTGCCCTATAGTTTTCGATATACTTTTACAAGTAGTTTAGTTCCACTTCCAAAAAGCACTATGCCACTTCACAAATAGTGAAAATATCTAATAACAAAATAATTATAACTCCTCCCTCCTATTCTTTGTTTTTTTCTTTGTTTTTGAAATTTTCAAATATTTAGGGGGCAAAAATGTTTTTATTAAATGAATTCATTGTGTAATACTGAAGTGAGGGCATTCATTGTGCCCACCATGAGAATAGTGTTAATTGTAACTGATAGGTAAGATTTTATTCCTCCCCCCTTCTTGGTTTCCAAAGTCCTGTACAACTCTCTGTGCCTGTTTGTACCCATCGTTTAGCTCCTACTTATTAATGAGTATATGTGGTGTTAGTTTTTCCGTTCCTGAGATACATCAGTTAATATAATGGTCTCCAGTTCCACCCAAATTGCCATGAAGGACATTGTTTCAATCCTTTCATGCCTGAGCAGTACTCCATGAGATGATATATATATATATATAAAATTTTTTTTTATCCACTCTTGAATTGATGCATACTTAAGTTGATTCCACATCTTTACAATTGCAAATTGTGCTGTACTAAACATTGAGTACAATTATCTTTTTGATAAAATAACTTCTTTTCCTTTGGATAGATATCCAGTAGTGGGATTGCTGGATCAAATGATAAGTCTACTTTTACTTCTTTGAGGATACTCCATACTCTTTTCCATAGAAATTGTACTAATTTGAAGTCCCACAAACAGTGTCTAAGTGTTCCTTTTTCTCTACATCCACACCAGCATCTATTGTTTTTTGACTTTTTAATCGTGGCCATTTTGACAGGGGTGAGGTGGTATCTTGCTGTGGTTTTGCTTTGCATTCTCCTGATGAAGCCCTTTTCATACCCTTGTTGTCCATTTCTCTATTGTCTTTTGAAAAATTTCTGTTCATATCTATTGCCCACTTTTTGATGGGGTTGTCTGTTTTTTTCTTGCTGATTTGCTTGAGTTCTTTATAGATTCTGCATTAGTCCTTTGTTGGATATATAGTTTGAGCATATTTTCTCCCATTCTTCAGGTTGTCTACTTACTCTGCTGATTATTTCCTTTGCTGTGCAGAAGGCTTTTAATTTAGTTATGTTCCATTTATTTGTTTTTGCTGTATTTGCCTTTGGGGTCTTAGTCATAAATTCTTTGCCTAGGCCTACGACTAGAAAAGTTTTTCCTATCTTTTCTACTAGAATTTTATGATTTCATGCCTTACACTTAAGTCTTTTAAGTATTGACTACCTTGAATCAATTTTTGTATATGGTGGGAAATAGGGTCCTGTTTTATTCTCCTGCTGTGGCTATCCAGTTTTCCCAGTACTATTTACAGAATAGGGCATCCTTTCTCCAGTGTATAATTTTGTCTGCTTTGTTGAAGATCAGTTGGTTGTAGGTAGATGCTTTTATTTCTGGGTTCAATATTGTTTTCGACTGGTTTATGTGTTTACTTTTATGCTAATACCATACTGTTCTCATTACTATAGATTTGTAGCATAATTTGAAGTCAGGTAATGTGGTGCCTCCAAAGTTGTTCTTTTTGCTTAAGATTGTTTGCCTATGTATGTTCTTTTCTGCTTTCAAATAAAGCTTAGGATTAATTTTCCTAGATCTGTGAAATATGACATAGATATTTAGATGGGAATTGCATTGAATATGCACATCACTTTGGGCAGGATGGATATTTTAATGATGTTGATTCTACCAATTTATGAGCATGGGATGTTTTGCTGTTTGCTTGTGTCCTCTATGATTTCTTTCATCAGTGTTTTGTAGTTCTCCTTGTAGAGATCTTTCACCTCCTTGGCTAAGTATATTCCTAAGTATTTTATTTTCTTTGTGGCTATTGTAAATGGTTTTGAGTCCTTGATTTGTCTCTCACTTTTCCCGTTACTAGTATATAGAAATGCTACTGATTTGTGTATGTTGATTTTGTAACCTGAGACTTTGCTGAATTTATTTATCAATTCTAGGAGTCTTTTGGTGGAGAGTTTAGAGTTTTCTAGATATAAGAAGATATTTTCAGGAAACAGGGATAGTTTGACCTACTCTTTTCTGATTTGGATACCCTTTATTTCTTTCTCTTGCCTTATTGCTCTGGCTAACACTTACAGTACTATATTAAATAGAAATGGCAATAGTGGGGAAGATCTTTAGTCACTTTTTAATGGGATTTTTTGTGTTTTTTTGCTGTTGCATTGTGTGAGTTTCTTGTATATTCTGAATTTAACCAAAGTGTCATTTTCACTTTTAACAGTTCACATGAAAAGGATCTGCATTTTGAATATTTTTTGATCACTATCATGAGTCCACAAGATGGCAGAGTCTTCCCCAGGAACTCTTAGAAAGCTCACATGTTCTTCTGTATATTTATGAGTGCAAGTGTGTGTGTGTGTGTGTGTGTGTGTGCGTGTGTGTCAGTGTGTGAGAAAGAGAGAGAGAGAGATGAGGGGAGTGGCCTAGTGGTGTAGCAAAGGTGATAAAAAGACCATTTTTTCTTCTAATTGGTACAACAGATTCTTTTCATGATTCCTAAGGCAGAAGAATTAGAAACATCAGAGCCAAACTCAGTTTTTTAGAGTTTAAAATTTGACCTCATTGAACCAGTGGAGAAAAGAGTGATGAAATTCTTCAAAGTTTTGCTAGCAATCTTGTGGCTTCAGTTAAACTGTGAGTTTTGGGCATTTCCATAGGAACATAAAGTTTACTATTTGGAGCTATTGTCTGTTCTAGACTTGTGGGTTAAAACTTGATTTTTTTTTTTTTTTTTTTTTCTGTAACTAAGGGAGAGTGGGAGGCCTATACAAAGATGATTTAAATTCTGGGGAGGAACCATCCACTACCCAACCAACCTTCTTTGTCTGAATATTATCTTTTGCACAGGGGTGAAGAGCCAACAGAAGTATGTGGAGCAGACTCTGGAATCCCTCAGTGTTTCTGAGGGAGCCACAGCCTCTCTCAGCTGCACTTATAGCGACACTACTTCTCAGTACTTCGCGTGGTACAGACAATATTCTGGGAAAGGCCCTGAGTTTCTGGTGTCCATATACTCCACTGGTGACAAAACAGAAGGAAGGTTTACAGCACAGCTCAATAAAGCCAGCCGAAATGTTTCCCTGCTCATCAGAGACTCCCAGCACAGTGACTCAGCCACCTACCTCTGTGCAGTCAGCACACAGTGCTCCCCAAGCACCTGCAGCCTGCACCCAAACCTGCAGGGGCCCCAGCAATGCCTGATACAGACCCTAGAATGCAGGGCAGAGAAGTTCTCTTTGCTCTCTAGGGGCACTTAGAAATTAAGAGTAATAATATGGAGGGTTTGATTGATTCTGAAAGTATTTTCACAATTCTGAAAATAGTGGAGACCCTAAAAAGACATGAAAGACACAATATTGCTCTGGATGAAATGTTTTCAAGTCTTTTTTTTGCACTCTAGTTTTCAAATATTTTTTATTGAGGTATGATTGGCATGCAAAAAGTGCATATATTTACTTTATATAACTTGAAATTTTGCAAGTTATAATTTTTTATAGAACCCCCACTCCATCTCCACTCAAGTGCAGCCCCACTCCTGAATTATAAAGGATACATTTGATGGATAGATGGAAGGACTAGAGTCAGTGGGTGAGAAATGGTTAAAACAAAAAGCTTAGATTGTTGCAGAGATTAAAGATTAAAGAGGATCTATGTAGCCAATGATTGGTAAAATCTGAATCAAACTCAAAACTCCTGGCTTGAACCTAGTGGAGAGTTTATTGATCTGTGTCCTTGAGCGTGCCATGGAGATAGTAGGGAGCATTAGCCATATCCATGGAGGGCCCCATTCACCCAGCAGGGTGTGGGAGCACAGAATGACTTCAGATTCTTGAGAAGAATCTTGGAGTAAGTATCTAAAAGAGTTCCAGACACCAGGGCCTTTGTTACAGTGAGTAAACACCTATATGGATCCATTACCAAAGACAATATGTTATTTAGAATGTTTTGGCAAATGTTGTTCAGGAGAGTTGGAAACACTGAAGATCACATGACTGTTCCCTTCTCCTGACTACATGGCACTATAGATTTGCCCTGTAACTTATACCAAGTCCAAGAAATATGTTTGTGGCCCGATGAAAAAAATGTAAAGTCACATTTATTGTAAAACTGAATCTGTGGTCTGTTAGGCATGACGTTGTTTACGTAATCCAGGAGCTGGGAAAAACTTGGAAATGGAGAATTAAGATTTCTGTTCAATTTGTTCACATAGTCACTGAGGAAAAGGATGCAACCCAAACAGAAATTGCTTCAAATTCTCAATGAGCAGAACTGAAGTCTCTGAATAAATATTTCTAAGTCATGAAAGAAAGATTTGAAAGGCAGTGAGGAAGAGCAGAAAGTTGTGCTGGAATCAAGATACTCAAATTTTATTTCCACTTTTATTGTGTACCTTCTGGCATCGTGGCACTCTGGAAAGAACCTGGGTTGTGGTTTCGGTCTGAATATCTGTTATGTAACTAATGGGCCATTTCATTTTAGGCTATACTATTACATGTATTTCAGGATTGGTTTTAAATGAGATAACATATTGTCTTAGCATGAGTTTTTAAAAAGCAGAGCCTGAATTGAGGAATTCTTTACCCATATTTTATTGAGGAAAGAAGGTTGAAACAGGGTGAAATGCTAAGCATGGATCTGGCTCAGCGGGAGTCTTGATTCACAACACAGCACACCCCAGAGCTGCCAATCACTGTAAAACCTAATGGTCAACCTGATTCATGTAAATAAGTTGCCTCCTTCCTGTGTGCTTTCCTTAAACTAGACAATCACAACTCCCTCTGGAGAAAGCCCAAGGGATAACTCCTGGATCTGATTGAAAGTGTAGCCCCACAGGTTCTCTCTTTCTCTTTTTCTTTCTCTCTTCTCACCCTCCATCACCGCCTTGTTCCACCTCTCTAGGATCTGTAAGGAGTAAATTTCTCCTGTTCCATGCATTTTGGTTTCTCCTCCCCACTGTGTCTTATAGGATTCAGCATGTGTTTTGAATCACAGGCCATTACATGTTGCCATTTCCCATATAGTCAGAAAACACGGGTTCAGGAATCCAAAGGTGGATATGGCAGTGGTGTCTCTCATGATTACACCTAATAACCCACCAATAGACTTTTGGCCTCCCACCTTGGCTACTTTATGCTGTGGTGATTTGGAGATCTTAGACTGCAAGGGAAAAATTCTTCCACCAGAGAACACCAAAGTGGTTCACTGACTCCTTAGCCATTGAACCCATATGGAAGAAAAATATCTATTAGATGTAATGATTGATCCTGATTACAAAAAGAAAATTGGGTTGCTTCTACACAGTGGAAGCAAGAAATGATATGTTGGAGCCTCTTAGTACTTCCATGCTCAATGGTAAATCTTAATGGAAAACTCGGCAACCAAAAACATCAGGATAACTGAGGACTCAGATCTTTCTGGAATAAAGTTTTGAACCATTCAACCAGATAAAGAACCCAGACCAGCTGAGGTTTTGGCTGAGGGGAGGGGACATGCAGAATAGGTACAGGTGAAAGAATCTATAGATATTGATTACAGTTTGACCAATGACAGGAACAAAGACTGTCGTACATTTGCATAGTTTGTATTTGCTTGTTATATGTATGTGCTTATTTGTAAATGCTAAACATTTTCTTCTGTATACTCCCTATATACAAGCTACTGGATATTAACTTTGCAATTTAGTGTATAGATAACAGAATTTTCAGAAATAGTGTCCCTGAATTTGAAGAGTTATTAATATAATCAGCAATGAATACAGTGACTCTTGGGATTATGCATCTTCTTATTTTGGAGAAAGGATGAGACATTCTTCACTTGAGAGAAAGATTTCTGTATCTTGATGTTGGTACAAATATAGAATTGTTTTATTGTTATGTGTGTGGAAGGTTTCATATAAAAGCTGAGTAGTCCAAGAACTGAATTAATTTACTGACTGTCACTTCCAAATTCACCCTTTGCCTGTTTTGTGAAGATGGATCAGGACCCTTAACTATTTTCTTTTGTTAGTTGGCACAACGTTAAGCTATGTCAGTAGAGGTTACAGGAAGAAAAGGTTTGCTTTCTGGTTTCTGTTTGCTCACTTAATAAGATTCGGCAGCATCGGTGGCTTCTCCAGTGTCCAGCTCACGCAGAGCACCTGCACTAGGTTCCTGCAGTGCACAGTGGCCAGAGCTTCCTCCAGCGCCCCTATTTTTGGGTTGTTCTCTGGAAGAGCACCTCCAGCGAGGCACCACTCTGTGAACAGCTTTCCCCCAGCACCCTAGAGGATAGTTTTCTGGCAAGTTCTAAAGGGTGGTTTTCTAGCCCGTTCTGCTGATACAGCACCACATCTACTTGTCTGTCATCCCGTGAGCCACAGCTGTGCTTTTTCCAAGATTTGAGTCTCAGCCTTGAGCATGTGGCTGGGGGCGTCTTCCCTGGGCCTTCTTTCCTTGCCCTAGCAGTAGTGCCTGAAGCTTATGTCTAATATTCCTTCAGGGATAGGAATAGGAAAAGCAGAATTTTCTTTTCTTTGTACTATCTATTCCCTTCTTACTCTAACCCTCTGTTATGGTTAATAGTTCTTTATATTAAAATTTCCTATTCAAGTTATTATATGGTTTCTATCTCCTGATTGAACTACACTTGTGCATGCACCAAGGACCTCAAGCAGCTGGAGAGCATCCTCTGCCTCCCTACCCACTCCTGCCTGAAAAACCAAAGTTGCTTTATTTATTTATTGCTTTATTTGTTTTAGTTATTCATTGTTTTATTGTTTTACTTACTTATTGTTTTACTTATATGGTTATATATTATAAGAAACTTTTTATAATAATTGTATTGTATTAGGAATTTGGAAATATTATGTTTTGATGTCATTGAAATTAATTTTGATTTTTCACATTTTGTATATATTTGACACAAAATTTTATTATACCATTGAGACAAATTGTAACCAATTTTTAAAGGTATTTTAACTTCAAACACAAATAGGCATTCATTCGCTAATGAGAATGTACCTGAGATTGTAATTCCAAGTCATTTTGCTTGCATGCAACTTTCTTAATATATCCTTGTTTTCGATTTTCTATTTCTTTAAAATGGAGTGAGAAGACAACAATAATTTTAAAACAATCTGAAGACAAAATACTTCTATCACCCTGGAACATTTTCTTTGTCCTTTTCCAGTCAACCCCCCTTTTGGAGGTGATAGTTGTTCTTAATTCTATCACTGTATAATTTACTGTAACTCTTTTAGAACTTCAAATCAATGGAATCATACAGTAGGTAGTCTTTTGTGCCTGGTTTCTTTCATTCATCATGTTTTTGATATGTTCTCATGTCATTCATTACTGTTATTTCTGAGTAGCATCCTATTATATGCATATAGAACAATTTGTTTATCCATTTACCGTGTATACCACTGGCTGAACAAGGAATCTTTTATGGATTAAATCTTTGGTACTACTGTTAAAGGTACAAGGTATAGGCTGTCCCAGATTTTTATATCATGTTCATGCAAGGGGAGAGTGTGTCTCTAAAATACTTTGGTCGAAACATGTATCTTAAATACTTTTATTTACAACCCATTTCTTTTTTTTTTTTTTTTTTTTTTTTTTTGTTGAGACAGAGTCTCACTTTGTTGCCCAGGCTAGAGTGAGTGCCGTGGCGTCAGCTTAGCTCACAGCAACCTCAGACTCCTGGGCTTAAGCGATCCTACTGCCTCAGCCTCCCGAGTAGCTGGGACTACAGGCATGCGCCACTATGCCCGGCTAATTTTTTCTATATAGATTTTTAGGTGTCCATATAATGTCTTTCTAATTTTAGTAGAGACGGGGTCTCGCTCAGGCTGGTCTCGAACTCCTGACCTTGAGCAATCCACCCGCCTCGGCCTCCCAGAGTGCTAGGATTACAGGCGTGAGCCACCGCGCCCGGCCTCTACAACCCATTTCTAACAATCATTATGCTATTTAACATGCCACTAATGTTGATAATAAAAACCCAATATCTGATATTCCCTATACTACTTGGCAAAGCTTCAGATATCACTCAAGATGTGGATAGCTGAACTGTGGTTTCCTCTGCGGTGGCCTTCCAGTAGCTGAGCACCCTGAAGTTTTCCATCTTGACCAGGTCAATTGACTCTCCTTAGAGTTGAGACTTAACTGAACTAGCACATACTCTATAACCTATGGTCTGTGTTGTAAAAGATCTAATGCAAATTATATATCCTAACAGTTTGATATATTTATTCTTATTTGGTAACTGATGTACAGATTTTATGGACAATTTTTAGATAATTGGTCCTGCATGTTCTGAAGATCTACAGGTCATGTAATTACAATCCTTTCTCAACAGTTATTCCAGAGAAATTATTTAATGTTTAGAGGGACTTTCCTATATAGAGTAAATATTAAAATATTTTAAAGCTTGTTAGGTAACTTATGAAGAATGTTTTACTCTTCTATTATTTAATATCAAATATACAACATATTCAATCCAAATTTCCAATCTTTCTGGCACATTAACAAAGTTGTTGGGATAATTAGATCTCCATACACAATTCTTATGATGATATCCAAGACAAGGGAGCACTTTTATTTAGGAAACAAATGCACCAAAACATGGGTATAAAAGGTAGAATGTTAAAATGTTGAAGCTATTTTATATGTATATTTATGATTCCAAATGGCTTTTTGTGATATGTTTTATATAACAGGATATTAAAAATTGACCTTTATACTAATTTTCTAGGGCTGCCATAACAAAATGCCACAAATTGGCTGGCTTAAACAACAGAATTTATTTTCGCACAGTCTTGGAGGCCAGAGTCCAAGATCAAGGTGTTGGCAGGGTTAGTTTCTGCTGATGCTTATACATCGTTGCCTTCTCACCGTGTTCTCACATGGTCTTTCCTCTTCTGGGTCCAAATTTCCCTTTCTTATAAGAACACCAGTCACATTGAGTTAGAGCCCACCTATATGACCTCATTTTCTTTAATTACTTCTTTACGGGCCCTGTTTTCAAATAGAGTCACATTTTGAGGTACTGGGGGTTTGGGCTTCAACATGTGAAATTCATAAACAAGACAATTGAAGCCCCCTTTGATGCAACACTTTAGTAATTTCACACAGTGATCATAAATAATTTTGATGATAATATTTTCCTGCTTTCTCTTTTATTTTTTTCCTGGCTTGTCTTAAGCGTGTTTCTAGAGGAGTCAGAAATGTGCAATTACAAATACAGGTAGTTCATAAAATATTTCGAATCTCTAGAGAAATGAGGTAGAGGGAGCAGTGAGATAAAAATTTAAAAGCTGTTATTCAGACTTGACTTCTTTCTCCTTTACGACATGAGGTTAAGGAATTTTCTCTTGTTTAGTTTCATTCTTTTCTGCACCTAAATCTTAATTTCTTCTTGGTATTTCATCTCTGCCAGTTTTCATTTCTTTCCCTATTCTCCTTCCTGTCTGATTGTTAATTTGTTTTTAACTATCTATTGTTTTCCCCTCTTAGATCTCACCTTTCCAGGAGTCAATTAATTTACCTTGCTATTCTCTTCTTGGACTCCTCCTTTACCACCACATCAGCAGAACTGACATTGTTTTGGGAAGATCTTTGGTGGGTGTGGTGGGCTTGGTGGATGGGTGGGAGCTGCTGTCCTTGCACACAGGTACAGGAGGAAGAATTGCATTCTGTCTGCTCAGCCTTCCTGGGGATTATTTTTTGTTTTCTCAAGCAGTATGTAGCAAGATGTTTTATTTTGATTCAATCAGATAATTTCTTTTTGTATGTGTTTTGATTACTGATATGTTTGGATTCATTTTTAATATTTTGGTTTTGCTCAGCATAGCCTTGATTTTTGTCTTGTCTTTTTTTGCATTGATAGTTTTCTTTTTCTTTTACATTTTTAGAAAATGTAAAGTGTATTTACGTTCTTATAATAAGTACCTTTAAATTACATACATACACAGTTTTTATGCCCAAAGTTATTCTTTTTTTCCTTCCGCAGTGTTAGTCTATAACATTTTTACCTTCTACATGTCACTCCTCCTTGGGTGTACTCTTCCTCCTCCTGACTTACTATCTTTGGAATTACCTCAGTGGCTGATGGAAGAAACAGTACACCAGCTCTATGTATCAGGACAGTAATTTCAGAGTTTACCATCTCTGAAATTAGCTGACAAACTACAGTGCCCATGCACATTAAGAAAAGTAATAAAAAAAGAAAACCAACAAGATAATTGGAACATGAATTCACTCCCTTCTTCCTCAGGGCTGATGCCCCTCCCTGATCTTCTCACTCCCTGGAGGGCCTTTCACTACTAGCCACAGGGATTGTCCCTTCACTTGCTCCTAGTCTCTGCTGCTACGGAAACATGGCATATGTGAGTGAAGAGGAGTGCTTTAAAAGGTTTGTTCCAGTGTTATACTTCACAGTTTAAAAAAACAATGCCTTAAGTGTTCATCGACAGGGCAACGGCTGTATAATCTGAGGTACATCTGTAATATGGTGCAATGCAGCAGTAGGCCTATATAATTTGTTACAATAGGTCCTATGAGATTTATTATTGAGTTTATAAAGTGAGTTACAAAAAGATATTCACAAGACATATCATTTTGCAGTACATTTAAAAACAATAAATGAAATAGCTGTATTTTTTCAGGTGTTTTACATATTTGGTATATGTATGTGAATCTATAGCAAATGGCTGAAAGCATCAACTCCAAATTGATGAGATGAGGAAGAATTACGGAAACGAGTGATGAAAGGCACAGAATTGGGAGTGGTAATCAAAGGGGATTTTAGTCTATATGTAATGTTTTAATACTCTTAATAATTCACGTATTCATGAAATCTCTGTAATATTAAGACCAATCAAAAGTCATCAAGCCATCATAAAGCTTTATCCATATTCTTTCTATTCTTCTCATTAGAAAAAGCAGAGAAAGAAGAAAATGACCACCTACTTCATATGTTGTGTCCAACCATCCTACATATAAGTATTTCTCCTGCCTCTGGGATCACAGCTTTTAGTTTCCCCTCCTCTCAGTGTCCTACTCTTTGATTTTATTACAGCTATCCAGGAGACAGTAAATTAGTGTATAATCCCCTTTTTTACATTATTAAGAGCTAGTAAATTACTTATAGACCTTCAGTAAATGTTTTTGGATTTACTTTGGACTAAATTAGATAAATCAAATGAATAACACAAGATGAGAAGTGTTAAATTATTTTAAGACGTTACTTTCCATGAAATGGCATTTTAAAAGTGGTAACTGGTTCATTATTAACTCCCCTTTAAGTCTAGGCTGTTATTTTGTTTTCACTCCAAAAAGATGAAGTGAATGGGGCTGGAGTTGTGCGATTGCTGTGCAGTTGGTTGGTCCCAAATGTTCTCGGTTGATGACGTCAGTCCACTAGGGGGCACTCTAGGCTTTACTAGAAGTGAAGACTTTTTCTGATGGTGTCAGGGGGCTGAACAATTAGAAGAGACTAGAGCTTGTGAGTCAGTGAAATCACAGATGGCAAAGGGTGGGGGTGTTTGTGGAAAGTTCATCTCAGGTTTTCAGCTCTGAGGTTCTATATAAAACCTCAGAAAGCTGGAGCCCATATCTCTATGAATCCACTATGAGGATGATTTTCTGAGCAGGGGGTAAGGGAGCTGGAGTTTACTGGGCATTGTGAACATGGAAGCTCAATAGAAAACATCTCCATTACCTGTTTTCAATTTTTTGATTTTTATGATTAAAATTCCTGAAATTCACTCACTTAGAAATTATTCCAAATACCCCTGATATCTGATCTTCTCATATGTGTTTCAGACTAAAAGGAACAAAAATAAACAGAAGAGAAGAGAAAAAATAAAGAACAAAAATAGGAAGAGAAAAGGGACAGGACAATATCTAATTTGACCAGCATGTGTGGCCTGATCAGAACGTCTGTGTGGCCTGCAGGGTGTGTGGGGAAAGGGCTGGACAGAAGGGGACAGGTAGAAATTATATCACAGTGAACATCATACATATCTCCTGTTTTTTTTCTAACCAACCAAACTCCTAGTTGAGAACATTTCCTTTGCAGATGGTGATCTCCTGATATCTAGAAACTGTATTTATGTCTCAATTCACAATGCATACTATGAAATATTTTTTCTTTATTAGAATTTTTATAAAATTAAATTCTCAAAATTTCTGCCACAGTGTGTAATTTGGGAAATGGGTCACTCTTCCTGTGATTCTTCAAGGCACTGCCTTTCCCAGCTGAGACAATCATTCTTCCCAGACGTATCCCTTTTCCTCACAAACTATCCCACAAACTACTCTCACATAAAGTGTTTTGAGAAAAGAAATAACCCTTATATTTTCACACATTGGAATACTGCCTCCAACCCACACTGTTCACATTCACAGTTTGGAGAGATGACTGTCAGTCTCACTGGGCCACTGTGGGTGGGGCTTCCTGTTCAGGTGAATGACAGAGCTCAGGTGTGATTGGTGCTCAGTGAGTCTGGTGGAACCTAATGACAGTAAGAACACGTTTGTCTGCACCCAGACCTGACACCCTCCAGAGCAGGGACAAGGCACCCCGGCAACCAGGGAGGGGCCATGGAGAGGAGACTGGGAGCTCTGCTGGGGCTTCTGTGGCTCCAGGTTTGCTGTGAGTTGGGGCCATCCCAGATGGGGGACTGGGGAGAGTTCCACAGCTCACAGGGGAAGGGGAGCTGACACAAAGTTCCAGGACTGTCCTGCTTCCTCAAGGATGTTTCTTGGGACTTTTTACAGATTGGGCACTGCATTAGTGATTTCCTAATGACATCACATGTGTTTGCTTTTCTCTCTCCAAGCAGGGGTGAGAGGGCTGGAGGTGCAGCAGAGCCCTTCAGTCCTGAGTCTCCAGGAGGGAACCAGCCCTACTCTGAGGTGCAATTTTTCTGCTACCGTGTACAATACGCAGTGGTTCCGACAGAATCCTGGGGGCGGCCTCATCAATCTGTTTTACATGGCTTCAGGGACAAAGGAGAACGGAAGGTTAAATTCAACAATGAATTCTAAGGAACGCTATAGTACCCTGCACATCACAGCCACCCGGCTGGAAGACTCAGGCACCTACCTCTGTGCAGCGCAGGAAGCACAGTGCTCCCAGGCAGTCTGTAGCCTGAACCCAAAGTGCAGCTGGGCCTGCAGCCCAACCCCTTCCATGGGGTGGGGGAGGAAGGGACGTTGCCCCCACCGTACCGTTTGCACAGCTTTGGGTTTTTTGACTTACATTGTAGCACTTTTATCTCACCTAAAATTTGACATTTTCAGAACTGCTATTTTCACTTGTTTTTATATACTGTTTTCTCCCAGAAATTCCTTTGTAGGGAAAAGCTTTGAAATAGAGCCATTGTAGCAACTGATAAAGATGTCAAGTCCTCGATGTACTATTAAAAGAGATCCCTTGTTAGAGAGCATATAAATTACTATGATAAAAAAGTCTTAAAAAAAGACATGCTGATTGACGAATAGAAAAGGGATGACTCAGTATCTCAGTTAATTGTAGATGGTTCAACTTTCCAGGAAATGGGAAGAGAGCATGTGTATTTTTTAAAATGTTTGCATTCATATTTTTCACTCCTGGAACCCATAACAAATATAATTAAAAGAATACATAATGTCACTGAGTGTCAGGCACTCTCCCCAGCTTATTACATATATTTTCTAGGTATTGACAATATTTTATAAATGGTACTTTCTCCTCACTTTGCACATGAATAAACTGAGTATTATACAGCATAAGTTCTTGCCTGAGCTCTCATGATTATTAAGCTAGCAAAGCTGGGCTCGGATTCCCTCTCGGGAAATCTGACATCACAGCATATATTCGGAGCTACCCAGTATAGAAGACTTTTCAGAATCACAAAATGGAAATGATTTCCATTAATAAAGTGGTACAATGTAGTTACATATATTACTGACCAAAATATCCATTTTGTTCATTTCTAAATAGCATGTTTAAAAGGAGAGCTCATTTTCATTTTGTTATGTTATTATAAAATCTACCTGTCTTCCTTCCATTTAATGATCTATTGGTCATGATTTTGTAACATCATTTAAGGTCTGGGAAAAGGAGCAGAAAGCTTTCATAACTAGCCTAAAAGAAACCGTTTTCTGCTGTGGCCACAGACCAAGACTTGATAACCAAACTCAAAGTTTAAACCTGCATATGGATCAATTACAACAATTGTAGATATCAGTCTTGCAAGATATTCCATGGTAATGTGAGGGCACGGACTAGGAAGAAGTGGGACCCTGAGAACCAAGATGAATACAAGCCAGTGGAATCCAGTGAAGCTGGGAGCAGGGCCAGCTTCCTGGGCATGTGACCTGTGCAGTCCCACAGGCCTGGCTCTCCTAAAGGGTGTGGTGCTTGGTTTAATGCTCTGTTATTGCTGCCTTGACATTCTTAATAATTGCATCTTTGAACTTACGTTTTGTAAGTGAATTTGATAAGAGGACTGAGCATGTGCATGAGCAGAGGAGATGCACAGGGCAGCAGGACACAGGACAGGAACACATGCAGGCTCAGGTTCACGGGATCAGTGGGCAGCCGGTGGCCTGAGATTTTGTCAGGCCATTCCAAGGGTACGGGCACAAGTGGGGCTGTCTGGTGCTCTCCAGATATCCAAAGTGGCTGGCAGTAAACTTTTTTACTAAATATTACAAAATAAAATCGTAAACATGAATGTTGCAATAAAGTATATTGGAGAGTAGAATTCTTCAAAAAGTTTATAAACTCTGGTCTTGATATTGATGTAATATTACAAAGTGAATATCTGCAGGTTTAGATATATTAATAGAAATTAAGTATAAAGATAGTAGCCTGATGGAAAAGAACATTATTTTCATGTGAAGTTTTGAATGAACCAGTTATTAATATAGATGATAATTTTAAAAATTAATTTTTCTTATAATTAGAGATGCAGTAATAGTATACATGAATCAGCATTGTGAACTATACTCATATTTGAAGTTCAGTTTCTTATACAATTTTCATAAGCTATAGAAAATTTCAGAGGAAACATTAAAATGTCACTCATAAATTTATATCTACAGTGAAATTCATATTTATATGAAACTGATTTGTGTGAAGAGTTAAATCCTTTTAGAACAATTATTTAATGGGGAACATCAAACATAGATGTACTAAAATTTATATTTAAAGTAATTCATCAGATGATATTGTTAACGTTGTTACAGTATATAAAATACTCTTAAGAGCTCCAGTATCAGTTGCATCCACAAAATATCCTTCTCAAAGTTAGAAATGATGAAAAATCTATTTAAGATCTTGCATTTACTGGGAGCACCTGACATCACTTTCAGTTACAGTGCTTGAATATGAAATTGCCAGAAGTATAAATTTTGTTAACCTAATATATCGATTTGCAGAAAAGTGAGTAAAAAAAATCCTATGATTAATCAAGACATCACATTAATAAAGTTTTATTATTATATAAATGAAATTATGACACCTTTTTTGGCAGTTTGTAAGTTTATATTCTTATGTATAATTATAAACCCAATTGTGTTTTACAAGTAATAAAATATTTTTTAAAAACATTTAGATTTTATTACCTAATGGTGTTTCTTTCTCTGCTTTTTAATAAGGAATCCGAAATTTTTATTTTGCACTGGGTGCGACAAGTTATATAATATTGAACCCCCAAACTAAACTTGTAGGAAGGGAGCAGAGCTTGAAGCCAGAAGGCAGTCAAGATGTTTGAGAAAGTGCCTTTTGCTTTACATATCAGGAAATTCCTCCCCTCTTCCAGGTTTTCCAAGTTGCTGAGGGGTGTGTGTGTGTGTGTGTGTGCGTGTGTGTTTCCTTCAAGAAACATATGATATGCTGTAGATATAAATATAAGAAATAGATCTCCAGAAAAGAACATTCTATTTAGCCAAGGCTCAGCCATAGAGTCCACCCACGTATCACTATCTGATTTGCTGCTAGAATAACAGTGGCTCAGTCTGAGTCACTTTACATTTAGTGAGTAAAATCCCGTTTTATTTCATTTTACTATGGATTAAGGCTCCCCTTGATCCATAATCCATCACTGATAGTATAGGAGGAATGAAAATCCAGATAGGAACTCATCATGAGAATCCTGCCTCTGCTTCTGAAGAGGTGCAAGGATTGGTTAGGGGCAACCTCAGACTCACTAAATTATAGGTGCAAGTGAAAATGTTCTTGGAGTTCCATGAGGGAGGTTAATTGCTCCCCATTCTCATATCACTCCATGCTGCACACAACCAGTCCTCAGTAAATATTTGCTCTGTTAAAGTGCATAAAAGAATTTTAGAGCTAGGAAAGCTCTTGGAAAGCCTTTGGTGGAGATGCATTTTACAAAGACAGACACTATATCCAAGATGCCAGTATGAAACAATTAGTTAGCAAACAAGCTGGGAGTAGAAAGAAACTAGAGTTCCTCACTTCTTCCTTAGCATTCTTTCTTCTGCCTCCTTTCCCCAGGATCATATTGCTGAGCAAAGACAAAGTGTCTAATGGAAGCCCAGCCACTTTGATCTCTGCAGTTTGGGTCTGGGAAAGCCTTGGTCCAATCAGTTTGACCACGAGAAGGGAGAGTTCCAATTTCTGTGTTTGCCACTTTGGGCAGGAAAGGAGACTCAGACTGAGCCACTGTTATTCTAGCAGCAAATCAGTTCACCACTCACTGGCTTTATCTGGAGTGAGCCAAAAGGGATGGTGCCATCCCCAATACCCAGATATATTTCTAAGGACTTGCCTAAAAACAGCAAGGTATATTCATTATGCCATGTGGACATGCCTTGAAGGAAGGTTATGAATATAATGACCATCACACACACAAATTGTCAAAAAATGATCATTGAAATTGGGAAGCTAAGGAGAACATTGTCCTTATCAGCTGACAACCCATGAAGGTGCTACAAAAGCTCTTCTGGGTCGACCCTTGAACAATTATCAGGTAATATTCAATGAAATAATCGTGGACTTGGTATTCTGCCCAGGGGATGGCTATACCGGTGCTGTAGTTAATATATGGAACATTGTGCTCCATGTGAGTGGTCATATTCAGACCACTACATTCAGTTCTTTATGCTATAACTCAAAAGGACAAATATTGAACTAAAATTCTGACTCCGGAATGAGGGATAAGACGAAATTCTTCACCATAGCTGTCTTTAAATCTTTAATGGTGTGAGATGTGAATAAGACATTAGATTCATTCTTTGTAACTCTAGAGGACTAGTGAATACAAATCTCAGAAAGGGGCTTCCCCTCTGGAAATGAGGTTGTCTTGGTTTCCTAGAAACCATTTCTCATGATCAGATCTTTAGGGTCAATTTTCTATTTGTACTATTCCCCTATGAGACATGGGTAGTATTTAGAATTTCCTAATATTTATTCTTACAGAAGTAATTAAAAAATATCAACAAATCAAGTAGATGAGAAAGGGTTTTTGGAAGAGGGACATAATACTGGAAAATGACAGGACTGAATGACTTTATCAATATCTTTGCAAAGAACATTGTAGTGGTGTTTGGGAGAAAAATTATAGTGTAAAATCTAAGCCAGTAATGGCCAAGGCAGCAAGAATATACATGACAGGAGGGTTGGCTTATCCTTTAGAGGATAGTTCTACTACAGATTCGTCATTGTATCAAAGGACATGCCAAATTGATATTATCCATTTTGATTTCAGAAGATAGAAGAAGCTCAATAACAAGCTTGCAGGTAGTTACATTTTAAAATCTGCTTATCAATGTTTTCTGAGAATTTCTCCTCTATCTTTCAGCATTTTGCAGAATGCAAGCCACAAAGCCACAGGAAGAGATATCTTAAAGCATGTCAGATTTCTCACGGCAAACCAACAATCTATGGCTCACACTTTTCTATATTTGGAGTATTAGTAACTCATGGAACTTATCTCCTTGCATCTTCATCATTGTGATTTAATTCCTTTTTTTTTAATCACATTCATCTTTACTGAAGAGAGATTCTACGTTTTGATTTTCAGTATTGCCAGTTCTCTGGGACTAGCAAGGACCTGGGCAAGACCAGGCTTGGCGGAGCAGAACCTGAGAGCAGAGGCACTTGAAACAGAGTAGTCTTTTCTCTCTCACTGTGGTCTTTGGCTGATACGTTCCTTTCAGAAAGAATGTTTCTGAACAACAGACAACTCATGATGGTAGATTTGGCTGAAATGGAAAGTATTTAATTTTTTCTTTGAATCATTGTCAGTTCCTGATTTCAAACATATAAAATTGGTCCATTATTGAATAAATACCAACAGCATCTATTTCTTTCTAATTTATTAGTAATGACTTAGTGTGCATAAATACAAATCTTGATCTCTACATTCTTACTGTGCATTTAATCTCTGATCTAAAACCTAATTTATTTCACCTATTGCTGCTTTTATGCATCTGAGTCCCTCATATGGTAAGACAAGAACATTTACCCAGTAAGTTCAGTAGTTAGGGATGTGACCACAAGATGGTAGTGCACCTCTGTAGTTGCAAATATGCAGAGGGTTCCTTTTAGTGAATTCTGAATGAATAGGTTTATGACAGAAGCAGAACTTTTTTCTTATTGGCTGGGTAGACACTGTGAGAAACCACTATGAGTGCTGGAGAAAGGAGGGACAACCAGATGATACAAGTAGCTCTTATGGCTGGAGATTGCAGGTCTGTCACTGCTGCTAATTAGGAAGAATAATGATGACATCTATTCACATTTTATTTATGTTCTTGTGGCTGCAGCTGGACTGTGAGTTGAGGGTTTTTGGGAAAAAGAGTACATTAATGGATGTTTTTAAGATGTCCAGGAGAAAACTTGCTTTACTGAGGCTTCCTTTAGTTACTGTAGAAAAATAGAATTCTAGGGAATAATTAACTGACAACCCTTCTCCTTTCTCTTTTTCTTTGTGAACAGGTGTAAATGGAGGAGAGAATGTGGGGCTGCTTCCTCCTACCCTGAGTGTCCAGGAAGGAGACACCTCTGTTATCAACTGTTCTTATTCAAACAGCAACTCAGACTACTTCCCTTGGTATAAGCAAGTGCTTGGAAAAGGTCCTGAATTCATTACAGACATTCGTTCAAATAGGAACGAAAAGAAAGAAGGAAGATTCACTATTTTATTGACTAAGACGGCCAAACATCTCTCCCTGCGCATTGCAGGCACCCGACCTGGAGACTCAGCTGTCTACTTCTGTGCAGAGAGTACACATTGCTTCCCAGGCACCTGTAACCTATACCCAAACCTGAGACTGGAGCTGAAGCCACACTGCCTTTCCTTTGGCAGAGACCTTCAGTTTACATAGTATAAAGTGAACAATCAGATGAAGAGATGCATAGGGCAAGGTACAGAGGAAGGGGCGCCGAACTTCCATGCCCTCTCTGGCCGTGCCACCCTCCCTGTGTTCAGCAATCAGGAGGCTCCACGTAGTGGATTCTTGGAGGGAATTAGTGAAGTTTTATTTTTTAAATGCAAGCTTTAAAGATGACTTTACCTTTGCTATACAGACTCCTCTCCTGTAAATATCCCCTCAGTATCAATATCACAATCCCTACTACAGATGGACTTTCAACTCTTACCTTTCAAAAATTGCTTTTTTTTTTTTTTTACTGTTTTCTGATTGTACATTACATGGCAAATATGGAAAATAGGAATTGATAATTCTTTGCCCAGATAAGTTTTTGCTAAAGTTTGGTTAATTTCTTCATTCTTCTTATTATTATGATCATGATTTTTTACTGAATATTACATCTTGAATTGAGCATTTCTCAGTTCATCAAATCTTCTGAAACACATGCTGTTTAATAGCTCCATGAGAGATTTCCTTAAGTCACAATGATTTTTATATTCTCACTCTCTATACCGGTTGTAAAATTTGACAGCCCTTTCTACCTGCTGTTTCTTGTTGAGAAAATGTGGCTTGGGTTTTCCTTTAGAGTCTATTTAGAATAGATACAGTTTGAGGGAAATTAAGATAGAAAATTATTTGAGAATGAGAGTTTCAGATTAAACTCACCAATCTATTCTTCTTTTTCAAAATACTATTAGTATCAGTTCATATTTACTCTCTCATAGAAATAAGAGGGGGAGATGTGAGTTTTAATCACTGCTGGATCTGCAGAACCTAGCACAAGCTGTTTCACATAGTGAATAATCAGTAGATGTTTTCTAAAGAAAGAAGGAAAAAGTGAATTATACTATATTCAAAGTTTTGATTTAGACTGTGTGGTTGAATTAAATTTATAAATTGATTTGTGAAGAATAAAACTCCTTAAAAACTATACTTGATTACATGATTATTCAAGTATGTTTTATTTCTTGTTGTTTATTTATGCTTTTCTTTCTCCATAAAGTTTCATTGTTTTAAGATGGGTAAATTTATTCCCAGCCATTTAATTTCTATTGCTACCTTTATCTTTCTTTCTGGGGTATGTGAGGAAGTTTTTCTTATATGATTTTTAGCTACATTACACAATTTTTAATAGTGGATTACAGAAAACATTTGGACTAATGGGTAATTTAAATAGCTTGCTATAATATCCCTGCCTCACTTTCATATTTTGACTGAATTAAACATTAGTATAAGTTTCTTTTTAAAGTGGTATCTTCTAGTGTTATAGATAAATCAATGGAAATGAAGAGTTTGCATAAATAGTTAATTCCCTAATTCTCCCACCCCTGGTCTTGGGTAGGTTAATTTGAAGATCCCTCATATGGTTCCTATGGATGGATATAATTGGCAGTTGGTATAGTGAGAATGATCCCTCTTAGCTGAGTTTATAGTTGTTAGTTATTAGCTAAGTGGCTTACTCTTATAGGGAAATTTATTGGATTAAATTAGGGTTTGACAGCTAAACAACAATGGTCAGGATTGCGGCCCAGCACCTCAACTGGCTTTTATTATTAGTGTTTCTATACCACTAGCTCCTGTCTAGTAGAAGCAAATTGACTCTTGATTGGCTCATTTTCTCTAGGACTGAAAATGGAGTCAGTGGTAATCATGGTTTATATTATACCAGTTTATTTCTTGGTTAAGAGAGAGAGTGTGTAATTGCTATTGGTTTGATTGCTGCATCTTACTTAGGTGGCAATTTTTCCAATGGAAAAAATAATAATTCTTTAGCCAGAATGTGCAGAGCCAGTTAGCTCAGATCCAGACACATTTAAGCTCTAAACCTCAACAGGTAATAAAATTTACTGTAAAACTACCTTCTGAGGTTGGCATCGATTGAAACAAATAGATCAATGAAACTAAATAAAACATGTGGAACAAATATACCAAGGTTGGTGTATCTTCTTCTATTGCCTGTGTACAATTTTTCTGGTTTAAAACAACAGAAATATTTTTGCAACTAGTTTCACTAAACTGAAATCAAGGTGTCAGTAAGGCCCCTTTCTGAGGCTGTAGGAGAGGATCTGTTCCTTGCCTCTTCCAACTCTGATGGCTGCCAGCATTTCCTGGCTTGAGGCCCCTCACTCTGATCTCTGCCTCTATGGTCACACTGGCTTCTCTTCTCCTGTTGTCATGTCTCCGTCTGCCTCCCTTTTATAAGTATGCACGTGATTGCCCTTAAGGCCCATATAATCCAGGATAATCTTCCCATCTCAGTCTCCTTCCCTTAATCATAACCGAAAAGTCTTTTTTTTTTTTTGGCCATAAAGGGTAACATTCACAGATTCCAGGTATTAGGATCTGATTTTTTTTGTAGACATTATTTTTCCTACCACAGTTGGCATAGCTGGTGCTTTTCTTTTTGACGTCGAGAAAATGATATATGTATTAGGCAGAGTCTATTCAGAAAAAAAGATACATCAATTGTTTTATTTTATTTTCTCAGTGTTTTAATTTTTATTTAAAAAGTACCATATAGAAAAATGAACACTTTTTGGGGTGTAGTTCAGTCTGTGAATTTTGAATTTTAATACATTTTATAGATTCATGTAACCATCACCCAAACATGCAGTACAGTTTTATCACCCCGAAAACACTCTTGCGCTATCCTTTCACAATCATACCTTTCGCATCCTCAACTGCTTGCTCTGGTCCATTATCTTTTTCCAGATGTCATATGAATGGAACATACAATATGTAAACTTGTGTGAAGTGTGAGTATTGGTTAGAGGAAGTACATTCTTGATCTCCATCTATGCCTTTATGCACCGGTTTCTCCACACCTCAATGTTTTATACTCATAAGTCATTTCATAGGAAAAACTCATCATTTCCAGTGTTTGAATATCTTTGGAGATTTGATTTATATTTCTGCAAAAGAAACCCCATGGCAATTGATAATGGAGAGGTTCAGTTGAGGGTTTTTAGTTGTACCAACTGTATCCTAAATTTTTATCAATAGATTTTTTTGTAATATTTTAAGGCTGATTTGATTGATCAAAATTCACTTTAGCCATCCTTGGGTATGGTTACTATTTAGGTTTTCCCACAATTCGTTAAGTTGGTTGCACTAGCTATGGCTTTGTAGAGCTGAACTATAGCATTAGAGTGATTATTGCTTTTAGTAAAGAGTATATCTAAGCAAATTGTTTTATTAGCAAAAGAACAAAGTGGATTAAATTAGAAATATATAATGTTCTATAATTAAAATACTACTAAAGGAAGAAAAAATGCAAAGGAGAATATGGCAATCACTGGTTCCAATCATCCAAAGAATTCTATTCCATTAGACTTGGATGGAGCTGTCTAGCTTATGAAACCATGTTGTTTTAATGATCTTGGCAGTCATCTTCTGTGGATGTCTGCTTCAGAAGATTCTCCAGAGAACCTCAGTTTAAGATCTTTAATGTGAGTAACTTTTCAATTCTTGTCATTTAAAGATGGATAATGTCATAGTAATTGGTGAAAACTAACCACAGATGAACTCCTTGTGCTTTATCTGCTGAACTGGTAATAAATAGTACCTACAAAGGCCATTTCTATGAAGTTCAAAGGCAACTGTTCTCTGGAATTTTTCTCAGAACTCACCCAAATTTCGGTCATGTGAAGATTCATTAAGTAAAAGACCAGGAAACCCAACCTGTACCTGTTGATGAAAGGACTGAATATCATAGGTTTATTTATCTGGTTAAGTTTGTAAAAGAATGGAATATGTATGGTTCAGGACACTCTAAGTAATATGGACCTACTAGTGAGCAATTCACAGTGAGAGAACACAGGGCTTTGTGAGGGGGAATACTGCAGGGCCATGCGGAGTAAGGGTAATAATATATTGGGCTGTGAGAATTCAAGGATGTCTGATGTAGTAATTAATATCAGCTTTAGTATTCCATCTGTTATTTCCACATTTTCAGAAAATCACGAGGTGATAAAAAAGTAAAGTTTGTGAGTGAGGGTAAAACCTCACATAACTGTCCCCAAAATATATGTTCTCCTACTTATAGATAATTTGAAATGTCACAGGTAGGGAACACAAAATCAAATTGCTTTTAGCTAATGTGAGTTGCTGTGTCTTTCTAATGGGAGATGCCTTCAACCCATGTAGAAAATAAAAAGACTATTACCAATATATACTCATAACAGACACAGGGAATATAATTGTGCATAACCCTTTTGGAGATACTCTAATGTTTCCTTAAGACAATGTTCCAGTTCATATCCCATTTTTACAGTTTTCGTGGGATTTTCTTGATTCCAAAAAACACATGAACTGGCTACATTCCCTACTATCCTAGAGAAGTTTTCCCCCAAATGTTTGTTTAATATGGCAGCCATATGTCCTTCCTGCAGTGAGTTGTCTCTGGATGACTTTAGCAAGTTCTTTGAGATCATTTGATTCCATAAAGAAGCCTTTCTGGCTTTGATATATCTAATCCTTATTCATAAAACAAATAAATAATTCACCAAGGATGAAATTATTTAACTTTTCCATGGATTTGTCTTCTTGTTCTATAAGAGGTATTAGCATAAGGACTTTAGTCAGAAGGGCATGTCTAGCATGATCATCGGCTCAAGCATTTATTCCCTAGCTTCAATAGTGTCTTTCACACTGTGGAACTCTGTCTTTATTATAAAAATTTCTTTGAGTAACATCAAGACATCAAATAATTTTGTATTTGGTGTCCAGTTTTACAGAGATACATGAGAAAGTTGAGAAAATGTTAAAAGGTTAAGAAACCTCATTGTCTCCATAGTATTTTGAAGTGGTGAACTACACTAAAACATCTTGACTCTCATTGTATATATTTTTTGTAATTTGACATGCTCAACGGAGATTCACAAGTTCAGGTACTTGAATTAATTTTGCTTCTGCTAAGGGACTGGATTTTATCACAGACTCTGGAGTAGTTATCCCATAACCAGCTGCATGTTTTCCCTTTTAAAATTTGAAGATAAGACACTAAAAAAACAAAATTAATTAAGAAGTAGGTATGATATTGTCCAAAATATCTCTTCTGGAGATGGACATTTCTTGAATAACAGAAGTACAATTATGAGAGTCTTTTGAGTGATACATGTACTAGAAATGAATACTATTAATATAAGGAGAAATTAATATTTCATAAGTAGTAAACTGGTAAAAAATATTGGGTATTTTTAGAGAGCAGTACAGTTGTACTGTATGTGTTTTCATCAGATTTAATGGTGATTCCATGAAAGATTTGAAGATGCTTCAACCAATTTAAACAAGGCTGCAATTATTTTGAGACAAGGAGGATAAGCCATGGCTGCTGTATTACAAAATAAGCTATGATAGGCAGTGAGTTTTTGTTGTTTGCCATGTTGTTGAGTAATATCCCTAGGGCATGGCTTCCCTATAGTGTTCACACACAAGGAAAGGTTTCTCACTATCAGTGCTGCTGTGATCAGCTGTCCTGGGAAGATATATGGAGTCATCTAGGATACATCCCATTCAGAGCTGGGCATAGAGAATGTACTGTCTTATCGTGCTCATTTAGGGTTCCAGTTGGGGTAATGGAAAAATATAAATTCAAAGATTTAATAACTTAATGACCACACTCTGGTGTCTAATCTAGATCTTATGAACAGAGCTGGGTTGTGAAAATTAAAAAGTGAAGGGGACCTTTATGACAGGACTCAGTGTCTGAGGGCTTCATTGTAACCTCTTCAGCAAAGAGGGATTAGTTTTTTCTGCTGTTTTGGCCCAAGATAGGCACTGAACAGACATTGGAAGTGAGAAGGAATATTGTTACATCAATAAGGAAGTCGAAATGTCAGAAGAGAGTAGTCTGAGCAGCTTTGCTTTTTTATTATATTGTGATTAATTTCCACCTAAGGAGAAACAACAGCATACACATATGTGAAGATACATGATTATCACATCTTACGTTGTCTCCATCATCCATTACATGTAGCATTTTTAAATTTTTATTATTTATTCGTTTTATTTTTATTTTATTTTTATTTTTTATTTTTTTTTGAGACAGAGTCTCGCTCTGTTGCCCAGGCTAGAGTGGGTGCCGTGGCGTCAGCTTAGCTCACAGCAACTTCAAACTCCTGGACTTAAGCGATCCTACTGCCTCAGCCTCCCGGGTAGCTGGGACTACAAGCATGCGCCATCATACCCGGCTAATTTTTTCCATATATATTTTATGGTTGGCCAGATAATTTCTTTCTGTTTTTAGTAGAGACGGGGTCTCGCTCTTGCTCAGGCTGGTCTCAAACTCCTGACCTCGAGCTATCCACCCACCTCGGCCTCCCAGAGTGCTAGGATTACAGGCGTGAGCCACCGTGCCCGGCCTATTTATTCATTTTAATTTAAAAAATTTAGTTGTTATGAGTGAATAATAGTAGTATATACATGTGTTATTTTTAAATAAGTGCTAACTTCCCATTTCCATCATAGACATAATAACTGAATATAGTAGTCAGTTGAATTATCAATATTCTTTCCACTATACCTATGCTTGTTTTCAGATTTAATTGTTATCACATTAAGAGTTGATTAATCCAAAAAGAAGTTTGCTTTAGATGAGATTCTGAGCCAGTACAAACAGAAGTTTGACATGACACACACCAACTTGCTACACCAGGAAACCTCTGTTTCCTGTTCTAGGGCGGCAGCAGCAGCACATAGCCCAGTAAGTCTTCTCTCACCCTGTCAGGCTCACCTCACAGTGCAGTCCTGGAATTGAAGGAGAACAAGATATTTTTCCTCTAGAAGAAGAACCAAACATGTTGCTCTGCAGCCTGCTGAAGGTGGTCACAGCTTCAGTGTGGCTAGGTAGGGCTGGCCCAGTGGGAATATGCTTCCTCTGTGATCCACGGACTGGGGGTACAAGGAGAGTCTTGTGGGGATGTTGGGAAGGAGGGTAACAGGGTGTAAAAATAGAATTTCTTTGTCCCACACCACTTATCTTTGAACCTTCTGATTCTAATTTTTTTCCTTCAGGATCTGGTATTGCCCAGAAGGTGACCCAGTCCCAACCAGCAATGTTGGTGCAGGAGAAGGAGGCTGTGACTCTGGACTGCACATATGACACCAGTGACAGTCGTTATTCTCTATTCTGGTACAAGCAGTCCAGCAGTGGGGAGATGATTCTCATTATTCGCCAGGACTCCTATAACCAGCAAAATGCAACAGAAGATCGCTACTCATTGAATTTCCAGAAGGCCAGCAAAAGCATCAAGCTTGTCATCTCAGCTTCACAAGTGGGGGACTCAGCGATCTATTTCTGTGCCCTGATTGAGCCCACAGTGAGAGGATTGTTGGAGGGAGGTGTACAAAAACCTCAGCGTTCTGTTTGTGACATCCACCTGCAGTAGGGACGAAAGGAGGGAATCACCTTCACAGACAGGAAGTGGCCAGGCCTGTGGCAGCGCAGGTGTGGGTTTGGAGGGAAAACCCGAAGGCCTCATACAGAAGGTTTTCCTGTATTTCCTATAACTCAGAACTCTCTCAGGAAGGAGAAATGGCTATACACAGCACATTTCTGAAAAAGAAATTCACTAGAGAGATTGAACAGCAGATTTGAGCAGGAAAGGAAAAAATCCACAAACTTGAAGATAAGTCAATTGAAATTATCCAATTTGAGGAGGAGGAAAAAAAGAAAGAAAGAAACATTAACCGTGCCTTAAGTAGCCCTTGAGACATTATAAAATTTTCAGGCATTAGAATAACAGGAGTCCCAGAGGGAAGGAATGAGAGTAAAAGGAAGGAATATTTTAATAAACAATGACCAAAAACTTCCTAAATTTGATGGAAGACATGATTCTGTACATCCAAGAAGTTCAACAAGCACCAAGTAGGATAAAGGCAAAAAATTTCTCATTGAGACACTTTATCAACAAACTGTCCAAAGACAAAGACAAATTGAGAATCTTGAAACCTGCAAGTGATACGTGACTAATCACATGCAAGGGATTCTTAGTGAGGTTAGCAGTCAATTTCTCTTCAGAAGCCATGGAAGTCCGAAGGCAGTGGGATGACATATTGCAAGTGCTGAAAGAACCAAACTGTGAAACAATAATTTTATATCTGGCAAAGCTATTTTTCAAAAATAAAGAAGAAATTAAGACAATCGAGAGATAAATTAAAGTTCAGGGTGTTCATCGCTTGTGGATTTTCCCTACAGGATATTCTAAAGGGAATTTTCCAGGCTGAAATGAAATGGGACTTGACAGTAGTAACCAGGAGCTACACAAAAAAATAATGAACAACGAATGGTAAAAGTAACTGTATAGGTAAATATAAAGCCAGTAATTTTGTACTTTTGGTTTGTATCTTCTCTTTTTCTCTGTATGATTTAAAAGACAAGTGCATAAATCACCACTCTAGATACTGTATGTTAATGGGAACACAATGGGTAAAGGTGCGTGTGTGTGTATGTGTGTGTTTCCATGTGTAAAAGGATCTCCTTCATTGTTGTTTTTAATAGTACAACTTACATATTTCGAATGGACACAAAATTGGTACCGTTTACAGAAGCATTTATCTTAAAGTAAATTTCCTTTAAATGAAATCTGCTTTCCAATACTTTTTGAGGTTTACAAGACACATCTAGAAAACGTACTACTGTGGAAAATGAAGACTACTTAAAACTCATGGGAGAGAGGACTGTGGTTTTTCCTTTTGTTTAATTGCTATAACACTGTCCTTTAGGCATATGAGAGTTTCGTATTTTCTCTAGACATCATTAGGCACCGAAATTTTCAAGACAACTTTGATTCCATATGAATGCTGTCCTTTGGATAGCACTGATATGGCTCTTGGGTCCACCAGACATTTGATCTATTGAATCATTTATGTCACTTTTTGTTAAAAACCTTACAAGGTCAGGGGACGGGTGCTTCTTACAGACTGTGCTTTAGGTCCACATTAAATTTCAAAGACATTATACTTTGTTTTCATAAATTTTCCAAGACTGTACAGCTGCCTGTGTTGCTGTCAGTCCTCCTGTGATTTTTACATTTATTGAGAGAAATGATTGCTGTGATTTCTGTCAAGTGCAATGTACTCTTGGCGAAAAGGATTTCAACATCAGCATCTTTTCCCTCATTCTGTTTCCTATGCAGTTGTTGGTGGGAATGGGAAGGGCCTTTCCAGACACCATCTTTGGTCGACACTGGTTACGTGGCTCTTGAGTAGAAAGGGCCTGCGCCATTGCTGGCCTCCAGCCGTCAGCTTCTGCTAGAGCATGAAGCAGGTTGTGGAACAAAGAAGAAGCAGTAGTTGTCTGTGCTTGTTTCTCTGTACACTCAATTAAGCTTCTTGCATAGCTAGCTCTCTGATAGATCTGGTTTTCTGGTTATGTTAGGATTGAAATGCAGAGAGAGACAAGATCCATAATTTTTTTCAGATTAATTCCTATATGTCAATTTTATACAAAAAAGAAAATAAAAGGATCTAGACAAATGAACAGGTGTATTGGGTTTTCTTAACAGTTTAAATACTGAAGGCAGGTTCAGCTCTATTGCACTAACTCAAATAAGTGGTGTTTTGACACAGATGTGTCATTGGTACAAAAGGGAATGACAAATTCTAAGCTCCTCTAGTTCCTGGTCTTGTTAAAAAATGTTTCAGAGGTTGCAAGTTGGAACCATGTTTGTTCAGGTGGATTTTAGCCTGTTCTGTTTCAAAAGGATTTTCTTTTGGAGTTTCTTTAAAAATTGAAGATAATGGAATGGTATAGGTGTGTCTGGTTTGACATGGAGAAGAGCAATGCAATATGAAATACTCCTTGAATTGCATTAATCACCCATATTTGTGTAATAGAATATGTTATGACTATCCCATTATATAGAAAAAATAAAATATGACTATAGTTTTCAGTCAAGGAAAGTGGCTATTTGAAATAACTGCTTTGACTTAGACAAGAGTTGCCATTAGATGAAAAACCTGTACACATATATTCATCCATCTGCCACACACACACACACACACACACACACACAGTTACATTGGACCAAGTGCTTATTAAATTTAAAAATTTATTGATACATACCTTTTTATATATTTATGGGGTACATGTGATATTTTGTTATATGCATGCAATGTGTAATGATCAAGACGGGGTATTTAAGATATCCATCACCAAGAACATTTATCATTTCTGTGTGTTCAGAACTTGATATGTTCTCATTTCTAGCTACTTTTAAATATACAATACGTTGTTGCTAAGTATAGTCACTCTACTCTGCTATGAAACATTAGAACTCTTTCCTTCTATATAATTGTATGTTTGTACCCATTAACAAACTTCTCTTCAACACCTCCCAACACACCCACCACACCCTTTCCAGTCTCTGGTAACCATGATTCTACTATCTACCTTCATGAGATTGACTTTTTTTAGCTCCCACATGAGTGAGAACATGCAATATTTGTCTTTCTATGTCTGGCTTATTTCATTTAACATAATGACCTCAAGTTCCATCCATGTTGCTGCAAATGGCAGGATTTCAGTCTCTTAAATGGCTGAATAGTATTCCATTGTGTAAACAGACCACATTTTCTTTATCCATTCATACCTTGATGGACACTTAGGTTGATTCCATATCTTTGTTATTGTGACTAGTGCTGCAATACACAGGAGGACACAGGTATCCTTTTAATATACTGAGTTCCTTTCCTTTGGGTAAATACCCAGCAGTGGTATTGCTGCATATATGATGGTTCTATTTTTAGCTTTTTGAGAAATCTCCATACTGTTTTCTGTACTGGCTGTACTAATTTACATTCCCATCAAAGTGTGTGAGAGTTACCTTTTCTCTTCACCCTCACCAACATCTTTTATTTTCTGTCTTTTTGAAAATAGCCATTCTAACTGGGGTATGATGATATCTCATTGTGATTTTGATTTGCATTTCCCTGGTAATTAGTGATGCTGGACATTTTTTCATGTACCTGTTGCCCATTTTTATGTCTTCTTTTGAGAAATATCTACTTCAATCTTTGGCCAGTTCTTTAAAATTTCAAGATACTATAGGGGTGCAAATGTTTTTGTTACATAAATAGCTTATATAATGCTTAAATTGAAGCTTTTAGTGTGCCTGTCACCATAATAATGTTCCTTGTACCCAACAGGTAAGCTTTTACCCCTCATCTCATTCCCATGCTCCTCCATTCTTAGCTTCCAACATCCTTTATGTCTGTTTGTGCCCATGTGTACCCACTGTTTAGCTCCCAATTATTAGTGAGTACACATGGTGTTTGTTTTTCCATTCCTGAGATACTTCACTTAGGATAATGGTCTCCAGTTCTATCCAAGTTGCTGTGAATGACATTATTTCATTCCACTTTATGGCTGAGTTGTACTCCATGGTGTGTGTGTATGTATATATACGCCACATTATTTCATATTTTCTTTATCCATTCATGGGTTGATGGCCACTTAGGTTGATTACACATCTTTGCAGTTGTAAAGGGTGCTGCAATACACAATTGAATACAGGTGTCTTTTTAATAAAATGACTTCTTTTCCTTTGGGTAGATATACAGTAGTGGGATTCCTGGATCTAATGATAGCTCTTCATTTATTTCTTTGAGGAATCTCCATCCTGTTTTCCACAGAAGTTGTATTAATTTGCAGTCCCACAACAGTGTATAAGCATTCCTTTCTCTGTGCATCTATGCCAGCATCTATTGTTTATCAATTTTTTAATGATGGCCATTTTGACAGGGGTAAGGTGGTATCTTACAATGGCTTTACATTTCATTTTATGGATGTTGATCATTATTGCCTGTTATTTGGCCATTTGTGTATCTTCTTTGGAAGAACTTGTGTTCATTTCTTTTGCCCATTTTTAATGGGGTTGGTTGTTTTTCTCTTGCATATTTGTTTGAGTTCTTTGTAGATTCTAGATATCATATCTTTATTGGATATATAGTTTGCAAATATTTTCTTCCATTCTGTAGATTGTTCATTAATTCTGTTGATTATTTCCTTTACTGTGCAGAAGCTTTTTAATTTGAGTAAGTCCCACTAGTTTATTTTTGTTATTGCTGTATTTGCCTTAGCAGTCTTAGTCATAAATTATTTGTCTAACCTAATTTCAAGAAGAGTTTTTCCTATATTTTTTTCTAGAACTTTTATGGTGTCATGCCTTACATTTAAGTCTTTTATCCATGTTGAATTAAGTTTTGTATATGGTGAGAGATAGGGATTCTGTTTCATTTTTCTGCACGTGGCTATCCAGTTTTCCCAGGACCATTTATTGAATAGGGCTTCCTTTCCACAATGTATGCTGTTGTCTGCTTTGTCAAAGATCAGTGGTTGTAGGTAGATGGTTTTATTTCTGGGTTCTCCATTCTGTTTCATTGGTCTATGTCTCTACCTTTATACCAGTACCATACTATTTTGGTTACTATACCCTTGTAGTATAATTAGAAATCAGGTAATGTGATGACTCTAGATTTGTTCTTACTTAAGATTGCTTTGGCTATTTGGGTTCTTTTCTGTTTGCAAATGAAGCTTAGGATTATTCTTTCTAGATCTGTGAAATATGATGTAGGTAATTTGATGGGTGTTGTGTTGAACCTGTAAATCATTTTGGGCAGCATGGATATTTTAACAATGTTGATTCTACCAATTTATGAGCATGGGATGTTTTTCCATTTGTTTTTGTCTTCTATGATTTCTTTCATCAGGGTTTTGTAGTTCTCCTTGTAGAGATCTTTCACCTCCTTGGTTAAGTATATTCCTAAGTATTTTATTTTCTTTGTGGCTACTGTAAATGGTATTGAGTTCTGGATTTGTGTCTCACCTTGCCCATTACTAGTATATAGAAATGCTACTGATTTGTGTACATTGATTTGTGTACTGATTTGTGTACATTATAACCTGAGACTTTGCTGAATTTATTTATCAATTCTAGGAGTCTTTTGGTGGAGAGTTTAGAGTTTTCTAGATATAAGAAGATATTGTCAGGAAACAGGGATAGTTAGACCTACTCTTTTCTGATTTGGATACCCTTTATTTCTTTCTCTTGCCTTATTGCTCTGGGTAAGACTTCCAGTACTATGTGGAATAGAAATGGTGACGGTGGGCAAGACCTTTAGCCACTTTTTAATGAGATTTTTTTCTTTTGCTGTTGAATTATTTGAGTTTCTTGTATATTCTGAATTTAACTAAAGTGTCATTTATACTTTTAACAGTTCACACAAGAATCTGCATTTTGAATATTTTTTTGATCACTATCATGGGTCCACCAGAGGGCAGTGTCTTCCTCAGGAACTCTTAGGAAAGCTCATGTTCTCGTGTGTGTGTGTGTGTGTGTGTGTGTGTGTGTGTATGTTTGTGTGTGTGTGTGTGTGTGTGTGAGAGAGAGAGAGAGAGAGAGAGAGAGGGAGATATGAGGGGAGTGGCTTAGTGGTATAGCAGAGGTGATAAAAAGAGTATTTTTCTTCTAATTAGTACAACAGATTCTTTTTATGATTCCTAAGGCAGAAGAATTAGAAACGTCTGAGCTACAACTCATCTTTTAGAGTTTAAAATTTGAATCCTCATTGAACCAGTGGAGAAAAGAATGATGAAATTCTTCAGAGTTTTGCTAGCAATCCTGTGGCTTCAGTTAAGCTGTGAGTTTTGGGTATTTCCATAGGAACATAAAGTTCACTATTTGGAGCTATCGTCTATTCTAGGCCTGTTGGTAAAATCATGATTTTTTTTTTTTTTTTTCTGTAACTAAGGGAGGGTGGGAGGGCTGTGAAAAAACAACTTAAATTCTGGGGAGGAAGCATCCACTACCCAACCAACCTTCTTTGTCTGACCATTGTCTTTTGCACAGGGGTGAGGAGCCAACAGGAGGTGGAGCAGACTCCCGAATCCCTCAGTGTTTCTGAAGGAGCCACTGCGTCTCTCAGCTGCACTTATAGCGACACTGCTTCTCAGAACTTCGCGTGGTACAGACAGTATTCTGGCAGAGGCCCTGAGTTGCTGGTGTCCATATACTCCACTGGTGACAAAGAAGAAGGAAGGTTTACAGCACAGCTCAACAGAGCCAGCCGAAATGTTTCCCTGCTCATCAGAGACTCCCAGCCCAGAGACTCAGCCACCTACCTCTGTGCAGTCAGCACACAGTGCTCCCCAGGCACCTGCAGCCTGCACTCAAACCTGCTGGGGCCCCAGCAATGCCTGAAACACACCTTAGACAGCAGGGCAGAGAAGTTCTCTTTGCTCTCTAGAGGCAAATAGAAATTAAGAGTAATAATCTGGAATGTTTGATTGATTCGGAAAGTATTTTCACAATTCTGAATATAATGGAGACCCTAAAACAATGGAAGACATAATAATGCTCTGGATGAAATGTTTTCCAGTCTTTTTTTCCCACTCTAGTTTTAAAATATTTTTTATGTAGGTATGACTGGCATAAAAAAGGTGCATATATTTACTTTATACAACTTGAAATTTTTTAAGTCATAATTATTTTAGTTAAAGAATCCCCACCGCATCTCCACTCTCAAGTGCAACCCCACTCCTGAATTATAAAGGATACATTTGACGGATAGATGGAAGGACTAGAGTCAGTGGGTGAGAAATGGTTAAACAAAAAGCCTAGATTGTCGTAGAGATTAAAGATTAAAGAGGATCTATGTGGCCCATGATTGGTAAAGTCTGAATCAAACTCAAAACTCCTGGTTTGAACCTAGTGGAGAGTTTATTGATCTGTGTCCTTGAGTGTGGAATGGAGATAGTAGGGAACATTAGCCATAGCCATGGAGGGCCCCATTCACCCAGCAGGGTGTCGGAGCACAGAATGACTTCAGATTCTTGAGAAGGATCTTGGAGTAAGTATCTAAAAGAGTTCCAGACACCAGGGGCTTTGTTATGGTGAGTAAACACCTATATGGATCCATTACCAAAGACAATATGGTATTTAGAATGTTTTGGCAAATGTTGTTCAGGAGAGCTGGAAACACTGAAGATCATATGAATGTTCCCCTCTCCTGACTACATGGCACTATAGATTTGCCCTGTAACTTATACCAAGTCCAAGAAATATGTCTGTGGCCCGATGAAAAAAATGTAAAGTCACATTTATTGTAAAACTGAATCTGTGGTCTGTTAGGCATGACATTTTTTACGTAATCCAGGAGCTGGGAAAAACTTGGAAATGGAGAATTAAGATTTCTGTTCAATTTGTTCACATAGTCACTGAGGAAAAGGATGCAACTCAAGTAGAATTTGCTTCAAATTCTCAATGAGCAGAACGGAGGACTCTGAACAAATATTTCTAAGTCATGAAAGAAAGATTTGAAAGGCAGAGAGGAAGAGCAGAATGTTGTGTTGGAGTCAAGATACTTAAATTTTATTTCCACTTTTATTGTGTACCTTCTGGCATCGTGCCACTCTGGAAAGAACCCGGTTGTGGTTCTGGTCTGAATATCTATTATGTAACTAATGGGCCATTTGATCTTAGGCTATACTATTATATATATTTCAGGATTGGTTTCAAGATTAAATGAGATAACATATTGTCTTAGTACGAGTTTTTAAAAAGCAGAGCCTGAATTGAGGAATTCCTTGACTATATTTTATTGAGGAAAGTAGGTTGAAACAGGGGGAAATGCTAAGCATGGGTCTGGCTCAGCGGGAGTCTTGATTCACAACACAACACACCCCAGAGCTGCCAATCACTGTAAAACCTAATGGTCAACCTGAGTCATGTAAATAAGTTGCCTCCTTCCTGTGTGTTTTCCTTAAACTAGACAATCACAACCCCCTCTGGGGAAAGCCTAAGAGATTGCCATAGAGCTGAATAAAATTGTAGCCCCACAGCTTCTCTCTCTCTCTTTTTCATTCTCTCTTCCTGCTCCCTCCAGTCCCCGCACTGCCTGGTTCCACCTCTCTAGGATCTGTAAGGAGTAAATTTCTCCTGTTTCATGCATTTTGGTTTCTCCTCCTCATTGTGTCTTACAGGATTCAGCATGTGTTTTGAATCACAGACCATTACATGTTGCCGTTTCCCATATAGTCAGAATACATGGGTTCAGGAATCCAAAGGTGGACATGGGAGTGGCTTCTAACATTCTTACATCTAATAACTCACTAACAGACTTTTATCCTCCCACCCTGGCACCTGTACACTGTGTTGATTTGGTTTCAGTCTGCAAGGGAAGAATTCTTCCACCAGAGGACACAAAAGTGATTCACTCAATGGATGATAAGTCTACCTCCTGGGCATTTCGGTCTCTAACTATTGAACCCACATGGAAGAAAAATATCTATTAGCTGTAGGGATTGATCCTGATTACAAAAAGAAAATTGGGTTGCTTCTACATAGTGGAAGCAAGAAATAATATGTTGGAGCCTCTTAGTACTTCCATGCTCAATGGTAAAGCTTAATGGAAAACTGTAGTAACCAAAGAAGTCAGGATAACTGAGAGCTCAGATCTTTCTTCATTAAAGTTTTGAATCACTCAACCAGACAAGCTGAGGTTTTGGCTGAGGCAGGGGAAATACAGAATAGGTACAAGTGAAACAATCTATAGATATTGATTACAATTTACCAATTACAGAAACGTAGACTGTAGTACATTTGCATATTTTCAGTTTGCTTGTTATATGTATGTGCATATTTGTAAGTGCTAAACATTTTCTTCTTTCTCTCTACTTCCTATTTTTATTTTATGTACAAACTGTTGGAAATTTACTTTGCAATTTAGTGTATAGATAACAGAATTTTCAGAAATAGTGTCCCTGAATTTGAAGAGTTATTAATATAATTAGCACTGAACACAGTGACCCTTGGGATTAGGCATCTTCTTATTTTGGAGAAAGGATGAGACATTTTTCACTTGCAAGAAATATTTCTGTATCTTGATAGTGATACATACATAGAATTGTTTTATTGTTTTATGTGTTTTAAATGTGTGTAGAAGGTTGCATATAGAAGCTGAGTAGTCCAAGAAGTGAATTGATTTACTGACTCTTAGTTCCAAATTCACCGTTTGCCTATTTTGCTATGATGGATTGGGACCCTTCAACTATTTTCTTTTGTCAGTTGGCACAAAGTTAAGCTTTGTCAGTAGAGCATATAGGAAGAAAGGATTTGCTTTCTAATGTCTGTGTGCTCAATCGAAGGGATTTGGCAGCATGGAGGCTTCTCCAGTGTCCAGCTCATGCAGAACACCTGCACCAGGTTCCTACAGTGCACAGTGACCAGAGCTTCCTCCAGCACCCGTATTTGTGGGTTGTTCTGTGGAAGAGCATCTCCAGTGAGACAGGACCCTGTGAATAGCTTTCCCCAGCACCCTAGAGGATAAATTCTGGCAAGTTTAGAGGGTGGATTTCCAGCCATTTTGACTGGTACAGCACTACAGCGACTTCTCTGTCTTCTGGTGAGCCACAGCTGTGCTTTTTCCAAAATCTGAGTCTCAGCGCTGAGCATGTGGCTGGGCCTCTTCCCTGGGCCTTCTGTCCTAGCCCAGGAGTAGTGGCTGCACCTCATATCTGATATTTCTACAGGAATAGGAATAGGAATAGCAGAGTTTTCTTTTCTTTGTACTATCCATTCCCTTGCTACTCTAACCCTCTGTTATAGCTAATCATTATTTATATTAAAATTTCCTGTTCAGATTATAATATGGTTTCTCTGTCCTGATTGGACTAGGCTTATATATACACCAAGGACCTCAAGCAGCTGGAGAGTATCCTGTCTCCCTACCCACTCCTGCCTGAAAAATAAAGTTGCTTGCTTGTTTTATTTATTTATTGCTTTATTTGCTTTATTGTTTTACTTATGTGATTATACCACTATGAGAAACTTTTTATAATAAAGAATTATATTAAGAATTTGGAAATATCACATTTGTATATTATTGAAGATAATTTTGATTTTTCATATTTTGTGCATATTTGACACAAAAGTTTGTTATGCCATCAAGGCATATTGTAACAAATTTCCAAAGGTATTTTAACTTCAAACACAAATAAGCATTCATTCACTAATGAGAATGTGTCTGAAGATTATAATTCCAAGTCATTTCTGCTTGCATGCAACTTTCTTAATACTTCCTTGCTTTTGATTTTCTATTTCTTTAAAATGGAGTGAGAAGACAATGATAATTTTAAAACAATCTGAAGACAGAATACTTCTATCACCCTGGAATGTTTTTGTGTGTTCTTTTCCAGTTAACCCACCTTTTGGAGGCAATAGATATTCTTATTTTTATCACTGTATAATTTACTTTAACTGTTTTAGAAATTCAAATAAATGGAATCATACAGTAAGTAGCCTTTTGTGCCTGGTTTCTTTCATTCTTCATGTTTTTGATATATTCTCATGTCATTCATTACTGTTATTTCTGAGTAGCATCATATTACATGAATATAGCACAATTTGTTTTTCCATTTAGCTCTGCATATCACTGGCTGGACATGAAATCTTTTAGGGGTTAAATTTTTGGTACTATTGTTAAGGGTACAAGGTGCAGGCTATCCTAGATTTTTATAATCTGTTCATGCAAGGGGAGAGTGTGTCTCTAGAAGATTTTAGTTGAAACACGTATCTTAAGTACTTTTATTTAAAACCCATTTCTAACATTTATTGTGTTATTTAACATGCCACTAATGTTGATAATAAAAACCCAACATCTGATATTCCCTATACTACTTGGCAAAGCTTCAGATATCACTCAAGATGTAGATAGCTGAACTGTGGTTTCCTCTGCCGTGGCTTTCCAGTAGCTGAGCACCCTGAAGTTTTCCATCTTGACCAGGTCAATTGACTCTCCTTAGAGGTGAGACTTAACTGAACTAGCACATACTCTATATCCTATGGTCTGTGTTGAAAAAGATCTAATGCAAATTATATATCCTAACAGTTTTATGTATTTATTCTTATTTAGTAACTGATGTATTCATTTTATGAATAATTTTTAGATAATTGGTCCTGCATGTTCTGAAGTTCTATAAGTTATATAATTATAATCCTTTCTCAACAGTTATTCCAGAGAAATTATTTAATGTTCAGAGGGACTTTCCTATGTAGAGTAAATATTAAAATATTTTAAAGTTATTAGGTAATTTATGAAGAAAATTCCACTCATCTATTTTTTAATATTAAATGTACAGCACATCCACTACAAATTTCCAATCTTTTTAGCACATTAAAATGTTGTAAGGATAATTAGACCTCCATACACAATTCTTATGGGGATATCTAAGACAAGGGAGCACTTTTATTTAGGAAACAAATGCACCAAAACATGGGCATAAAAGATCTAATATTAGAATGTTGAAGATATTTTGTAGCTACATTTATGACTACAAATTGCTTTTTGTTATATGTTTTATATAATAGGATATTAATAGTTTACCTTATACTAATTTTCTGGGACTGCCATAACAAAATACAACAGACTGGCTGGCTTAAACAACAGAACTTATTTTCTCACAGTCTTGGAGGCCAGAGTCCAAGATCAAGGTGTTGGCAGGGTTAGTTTCTGCCGAGGCTTGCAGATGGTTGCCTTCTGGCTGTGTGCTCGCATGGTCTTTCCTCTGGGTGCACGTGTCTGGGTCCAAATTTCTTTTTCTTATAAGAACATCAGTCATATTGAATTAGAGCCCACCTATATGACCTTATTTTGCTTTAATTACTTCTTTAAGGTCCCTGTTTTCACATACAGTCACATTCTGAAGTATTGGGGGTTTGGGCTTCAACATGTGAAATTCATAAACAAGACAAGTGAAGCCTCCTTTGATGAAACACTTTTCACACAACAGTCATATATAATTTTGATGGTGAGGTTTTCCTGCCTTCTCTTTATTTTCCCTCTCATATCTTAAGTATGTTTCTAGAGGGACTAGAAATGTGCAATTACAAATACAGGTAATTCATAAAATATTTCAAATTGTAAAAGAAATGATGTAGAGGGAGCAGTGAGAAAAAAACTTAAAAGCTGCTGTTCAGACTTGGCTTTTTTCTCCTTTGCTACATCAGGGTATTAAATTTTCTCATGTTTAGTTTCATTCTGTTTTGCACCTAAACATTAATTTCTTCTTGGCATTTTATCTCTGCCAGTTTTCTTTTCTTTCCCTATTCTCTTTTCTGTCTGGATGTTAATTTCTTTTACCTGTCTCTTTTTTCCTCTTGCTTTGATCTCACCTTTGCAGGGGCCAATTTATCTATTGGCAGCAGAATTATCCTTCTTTTAGGATGTCTCTTTGGTGGGTGTGGTGGGTTTAGAGGTTGGGTGGGGAGCTGCTGCCTTGCACACAGGGACAGCAGGAAGAATCCCATTCTCTGTGCTCAGCATTCTTAGGGATCATATTTTGTTTTCTTGAGCAGTATGCAGCAAGATGTTTTGTTTTGATTCAATCAGATAATTCCTTTTAATGTATGTTTTAATTATTGATATGTTTGATTTCATGTTTAACATTTTGGTTTTGCTCAGCAAGTCCTTGATTTTTTTCTTTCCTTTTTATAGTGTGTCTTTTCTTGCATTGATAGTTTTCTTTTTTCTTTTTTACTGTTTTATAAAATGTAAAGTGTACTTATGTTCTTAAAAATAAATTATATATATGTAGCCTTAAATTATATATATGCACACACATTTTTATGCCCAAGGTTATTCTTTTTTTCTTTCCCCAATGTTATTCTATAACATTTTTACCTTCTATATGTCTCTCCTTATTGGGTGTACTCTTCCTCTTCCTGACTTACAATTTTTAGAATCACCTCTGTGGCTGATTGGGAGAACCTATACACCAGATATATGTATCAGCTATATTTACCAACTCTGAAATTAGCTGTTAGACCACAACTCCCATAGACATTAAGAAAAGTAATAGAAAAAGAAAACCAACAAGATAATTGGAACATGAATTCACTCCCTTCTTCCTCAGGGCTGATGCTTCTCCCTGATCTCCTGACTCCCTGGAGAGCTTTTCACTACTAGCCACAGGGATTGTCCCTTCACTTGCTCCTAGTCTGTGCTCCTAGAGAAACATGGCATATGTGAGTGAATAGGAATGCTTTAAAAGGTTTGTTCCAGTGTTAAACTACACAGTTTAGAAAAACAATGTCTTAAGTGTTCATCGACAGGGGAAGGGCTGTATAATCTGAGGTACATCCCTAATATGGTGCAATGCGGCAGTAGGCCCATGTGAGTTGTTATAACAGGTCCTATGAGATTTATTATTGAGTTTATAAAGTGAGTTACAAAAAGATATGCACAAGACATATCGTTTTGTAGTGCATTTTAAAACAAGAAATGAAATAACTGTATATTTTCAGTTGTTTCACATATTAAATATTTGACATACATATGTAAATCTAGAGTAAAATGCCTAAAAACATCAACTCCAAATTGGTGAGATGAGGAAGGATTAGGGTAATGAGTGATGAAAGGGCCAGAATTGGGAATGGTAATCAAAGAGAATTTTAGTCTACATGTGCTGTTTTATTACTCTTAATAATTCATATATTCATGAATTCTCCATAATATTAAAATCTGTAAAAATTCATAAAGCCATCATAGAGGTTTATCCATAGTCTTTTCTATTCTTCTCATTAGAAAAAGCAGAGAAAAAAATAACCACATTCTTCATAAGGTTTTGCTCACCCATCCATATATAAGTATTTCTCCTGCCTCTGGGATCACAGCTTTTAGTTTCCCCTCCTCTTAGGGTCCTACTCTTTGATTTTATTACAGATATCCAGTAGACAGTAAACTAGTGTCTAATCCCCTTTTATATATTCTTAAAAGCTAGTAAGTTACTCACCTATAAAACATCTATGGATATTTTTGGATTTATTTAAGACTAAAATTAGAGAAATCAAATGAATAGCACAAGATAAAAATTGTCAAATTATTTTAAGATATTACATTCCATGAAATGACATTTTAAATGTGGTAACTGGTTCATTATTAATCCCCTCTTTCAGTCTAGGTGGTTATTTTATTTTCTGACCATATGCATTTCCCTCATCAGAAAACATGAAGTGTGGCCGGGCGCGGTGGCTCACGCCTGTAATCCTAGCACTCTGGGAGGCCGAGGCGGGTGGATTGCTCAAGGTCAGGAGTTCGAGACCAGCCTGAGCGAGACCCCGTCTCTACTAAAAATAGAAAGACATTATATGGACAACTAAAAATCTATATAGAAAAAATTAGCCGGGCATAGTGGCGCATGCCTGTAGTCCCAGCTACTTGGGAGGCTGAGGCAGTAGGATCGCTTAAGCCCAGGAGTCTGAGGTTGCTGTGAGCTAAGCTGACGCCACGGCACTCACTGTAGCCTGGGCAACAAAGTGAGACTCTGTCTCAACAAAAAAAAAAAAAAAAAAAAAAAAAAAAGAAAACATGAAGTGAATGGCGCTGGGGTTGAGAGACTGAGGAGTTAGTTGGTCCCAGGTGTTGTTGGTTGATGTTTCAGTCCACTAGGGGGCAGTCTCGGCTTTACTAGAAGTGAAGACTTTTTCTGATGGTCCTGGGGGTTGAACAATTGAAGGAGGAGACCAGAGAGCTTGTGAGTCTGAAATCACAGGTGGCAAAGGGTGGGAGTGTTTGTGGAAAGTTCATCTCAGGTTTTCAGCTCTGATGTTCTAAATAAAACCTCAGAAATCTGGAGCCCATATCTCTGTAAATCCACTGTGAGGATGATTTTCTGAGCAGAGGGTAAGGGAGCTGGAGTTTACTGGGCATTGCGAACATGGAAGCTCAACGGAAAACATCTCCATTACCTGTTTTCAATTTTTTAATTTTTATGACTAAAATTCCCAAAATTCATTCACCTAGAAATTATTCCAAATACCCCTGCATCTGATCTACTCGTGTATCTTTGAGACTAGAAGGAAGAAAAATAAACAGAAGAGAAGAGAAAAAATAAAGAAGAAAAGTAGAAAGAGAAAAGGGAGAGGAAAGTATCTAATTTGACCAGCATGTGTGGCCAGATCAGAATGGCTGTGTGGCCTGCAGGGTGTGTGGGGAAAGGGCTGGACAGAAGGGGACAGGTAGAAATTATATCACAGTGAGCATCATACATGTCTCCTGTTTTTTTTCTAACCAACCAAACTCCTAGTTGAAAACATTTCCTTTGCAGATGGTGATCTCCTGATATAAGAAACTGTATTTACTTCTCATACACAATGCATACTGTCAAATATTTTTCCTTTATTAGAATTTTCATAAAATTAAATTCTGAAATTTTCTGTCATGGTATGTAATTTGGGAAATGGTCACTCTTATATGATTCTTAAAGGCTCTATTTAACCCAATTGAGACATGGCTTCTTCTCAGATGTATCATTCCCTTTCCTTACAAACTATTCCCCAAACTTCTCTTACATAAAGTGTTTTAAGAAAAAAAAATCTTTATGTCTTTATACATTGGAAACACTGCCTCCTACTCCCTGCACTGCTTGCACCCACAAGTTTGGAGAGATGACTGTCAGTCTCACTGGGCCACTGTGGGTGGGGTTTCCCGTTAAGGTGAATGACAGAGCTCAGGTGTGACGGGTGCTCAGTGAGTCTGATGGAACCTGATGACAGTAAGAACACGTTTGTTGTTACAAGTTTGGGTGCAAGTTTGTCTGCACCCAAACGTCACAACCTCAAGAGCAGGGGAGAAGGCACCCCAGCAACCAGGAAGGGGCCATGGAGAGGAGACTGGGAGCTCTGCTGGGGCTTCTGTGGCTCCAGGTTTGCTGTGAGTTGGGGCCATCCCAGATGGGGGACTGGGGAGAGTTCCACAGCTCACAGGGGAAGGGGAGCTGACATGAAGCTCTGGGATTGTCCTACGTCCTCAAGGGTGTTTCTTGGGATGTGTTTCAGGTTTGGAAACTGCATTAGTGATTCCCCAGTGACATCACGTGTATTTGCTTTTCTCTCTCCAAGCAGGGGTGAGAGGGCTGGAGGTGCAGCAGAGCCCTTCAGTCCTGAGTCTCCAGGAGGGATCCAGCCCTACTCTGAGGTGCAATTTTTCTGCTACTGTGATCGGTATGCAGTGGTTCCGACAGAATCCTGGGGGCGGCCTCATCAGTCTGTTTTACATGGCTTCAGGGACAAAGGAGAACGGAAGGTTAAATTCAACGCTGAATTCTAAGGAACGCTATAGTACCCTGCACATCACAGCCACCCGGCTGGAAGACTCAGGCACCTACCTCTGTGCAGCGCAGGAAGCACAGTGCTCCCAGGCAGTCTGTAGCCTGAACCCAAAGTGCAGCTGGGCCTGCAGCCCAACCCCTTGCATGGGGTGGGGGAGGGAGGGACGTTGTCCCCACAGTACATTTGCACAGCTTTGGGTTTTCTGATTTACATTGTAGCACTTTTATCTGTCCTAAAATTTAACATTTTCAGAACTGTTATTTTCACTTTTTTTTTTTTTGTACTTTTTTCTCCCAGAAATTCCTTTGTGGGAAAAAGCTTGCAATGCAACTATTGGAGCAACTGATAAAGATGTCCCGTCCCAGTGTATTATTAAAAGATATCCACCGTTAGAGAGCGTATAAATTACTGAGATGAAAAATGCTTGCGCAAATACATGCTGGTCAACAAATAGAAAAGTGATGACTCAGTGTTACAGTTAGTTGTAGATGGTTCAACTTCCAGGAAAAGGGAAGAGAGCATGTGTATTTTTTTAAATGCTTACATTCATATTTTTCACTCCTGAAACCCATAATAAATATAATTAAAAGAATACATAATGTCACTGAGTGTCAGGCACTCTCCCTAGTTTATTACATATATTTTCTAGTTATTGACAATATTTTATAAATGGGTACTTTCTCCTCAATTTGCATATGAATAAACTGAGGATTAAAGAGCATAAGTTCTTGCCTGAGCTCTCATAATTATTAAACTAGTGAAGCTCGGCTGGGATTCCCTCTCGGGAAATCTGACATCACAGCATATATTCGGAGCTACCCAGTATAGAAGACTTTTCAGAATCACAAAATGGAAATTAATTCTGTTAATAAAGGTGCACAATGTGTTCACATACATTACTGACAAAAATATTCATTTTGTTCATTTCTAAATAGCATGTTTTTAAGGAGAGCTCATTTTCATTTTGTTAAATTAAAATCCACTTGTCTTCCTTGCGTTTTAATGATCTATTGCTCATGATTTTGTAACATTATTTAAGGTCTGGGAAAGGGAGCAGCAAGCCTTTAGGACTAACCTAAGAGAAAACGTTGTTTGCTGTGGCCCCAGACCAAGACTTGATAACTAAACTCAAAGTTTAAACCTGCGTGTGCATCAATTCCAACAATTGCAGATATCAGTCTTGCAAGATATTTTACGTTAATGTGAGGGCATGGACTAGGAAGAAGTGGGACCCTAAGAACCAAGATGAATACAAGCCAGTGGAATTCAGTGAAGCTGGGAGCAGGGCCAGCTTCCTGGGCATGTGACCTGTGCAGTCCCACAGGCCCTGCTCTCACAAAAGGTGTGGTGCTTGGTTTAATGCTCTGTTATTGCTGCCTTGACAATCTTAATAATTGCATCTCTGAACTTACGTTTTGTAAGTGAATTTGATAAGAGGACTGAGCATGTGCATGAGCAGAGGAGATGCACAGGGCAGCAGGACACAGGACAGGAACACATGCAGGCTCAGGTTCACGGGCTCAGTGGGCAGCCTGTGAGCTGAGAGTTGGTCGGGCCATTCCAAGGGCATGGGCACAACTGGGGCTGTCTGGTGCTCTGTGGATAACGAAAGGGTTGGTAGTAAATTTTGTCAGTAAATTATTACAAAATAAAATTGTAAGCATGAATGATGCATTAAAACATTGGAGAGTTAGAACTCTGGTCTTGAAAATTGATCTAATATTACAAAGTGAATATCTGCAGGTTTAGAAATAGAAATTTCGTATAAAGATAGTAGCTTGACAGAAAGAAACACTATTTTCATGTGAAGTTTCAAATGAACCAGTTATTGACAGAGAGGATAATGTTCTAATTAACTTCTCTTATAATTGGAGATGCAGTGACAGTATGCATAAACAAGCCTTGTGAACTATATATATATTGTGAAGCCACTTTCAGTTTCTTATACATCTTCCATAAATTACAGAAAATTTCAGAGGGAACATTAAAATGTTATATAAATTTACATTTAAAATGAAATTTATATTCATATTAAACTGATTTACTTTAAGAATTAAGTCATTTTAGAAAAATTGTTTCCCCGGGAACATGAACCATTGATTTACTAAAATTTACGTTTCAATTAATTCCTCAGATGATAATGTTAACATTGTCACAGTATATAAAATATTCTTACGAGCTCCAGTATCAGTTGCATCAGTGAAATACCCTTCTCAAAGTTAGAAATGATGAAAAATCTATTTAAGATCTTGCATTTACTGGGAGAACTTGCATCATTTTCAGTTGTAGTGCTTGAAAATGAAATTGCTAAATTTTGTTAACCAAATAAGTTATTTTGCAGAAAAGTGAGGCAGAAAAATCTTATGATTAATTAAGATATCACATTAATAAAGTATTATTGTTATATTACATAAAATTATGACACCACTTTTTGAGCAAGTTGTAAATTTATGTCATTTCCCATGTATCATAATAAACCCTATTGTGTTTTACAAGTAATAAAATATTTTTTAAAGAAACTTTTATATTTTATTACCTAATGGCACTTTTTCTCTGCTTTGGAACAAGGAATCCCAACATTTTATTTTTCACTGAGTCCCACAAAGTATGTAGCCAGCTCTGGTTGGGAATCTTGAACCCCTAACTGACCTTGCAGGAAGGGAGCTTGAAGCCAGAAAGCAAGCAGGATGTTTGGGAAAGTGCCTTTTGCTTTACATATTAGCAAAATCATCTACTTCTTTCAGGTTCTCCAAGTTGCTGAGGTGTATGTGTTGTGTTTCCTTCAAGAAAGATATGATATGTTATACATATAAATATAAGAAATGGGTCTCCAGAAAGGAGCATCCTGCTTACCCATGGCTTAGCCATGGAGTCCACTCACATATCACTGCCTGTGATGGTCTTTACACTTAGTGAGTAAAGTCCCATTTTACTATGGATTTAGGCTCCTCTTGATCCATCACTGATGGTAGAGGAGGAATGAAAACCCAGATAGGAACTCATCCTGAGGATCCTGTCTCCACTTTTGAAGAGCCCAAGGATTGGTTAAGGGTAATCTCAGACCCACTAAATTGCAGGTGGGCGTGAAAACAAATGGTCTTGGAGTTCCACGAGGCAGGGTAATTTCTCCCCATTCTCCTCTCACTCCATGTTGCACACAACCAGTAAATATTTGCTCTGTTAATTGCAAAGGATTTTAGAACTTTAAAAGCTTTTAGAAATCCTTCAGTGTAGAATCATTTTACAAACAGAGAACCTATATCCAAGATGCCAGTATGAAACAAATAAATAGTCAATGAGTTGGGAGTAGAAAGAAACTAGAATTCCTCACTTCCTCCTTAGCATTCTTTTTTTTCTGTCTCATTCTCCCAAGACCATACTGCTGAGCAAAGAGAAACTGTCTAATGGAAGCCCAGTCTCTTTGATCTCTGCAGTTTGGGACCAGGAAAGCCTTGGTCCAATCAGTTCGACCATGAGAATGGAGAGTTCCAATTTTTGTAAATGTTTGCCCTTTTGGGCAGGAAAGGAGATTCAGACTGAGCCACTGTTCTTCTACCAGCAAATCATTCCTTCACTGGCTTCTCCTGGAATGAGCCAAAAGTGATGATGCCATCCCCAATACCCAGATGTATTTCTAAGGTCTTGCCTAAAAATAGCAAGGTATATTCATTATGCCCTGTGGACATGCCTTGAAGGAAGGATATGAACATAATGACCTTCACTCATACATTGTCAAAAAGATGATCATTGAAAGTGGGAAGCTAAGAACAACATTGTCCTTATTAGCTGACAGTTTATGAAGGTGCTAAAAAAGTTTTTTTTGGCCAACATTTTGACAATGGTCAGGCAATATTCAATGAAATAATTATAGGCTTGGAATTCTGTTCAGGGGATGGTTATACTGGTGCTGTAGTTAATATATGGAACACTGTGCTCCATGTGAGTGGTCATATTCCAACCACTACATTTAGTTCTGGACACCATAACTCAAAAGGGCAAATATTGACCTCAGGTGTCTATCTCTAGGAACAGAAAAACTGGTCCAGTGAAGGATTGGGGTATTCTATTGAATGGGGAATGGGTGAAAGAAGAGAAGATGAAAAGAATGAAAAGCCTTATATATGTAAAAACATAGATTTTATGTATACATATATATTTATATACTGAGTTGAGATTCTTCATCATAGCTGTATTTAAATCTTTAAGGGGGTGAGATGTGAATAAGAGATTAGATTTATTCTTTGTAACTCTCAGGGACTAGTGAGTACAAATCACGGAAAGGGGATTCCCTTCTGGAAAAGAAGTCTTGGTTTCCTAGAAACCATTTCTCATGGTCATATCTTTAGGGTCAGTTTCATATTTGTACTATTCCCGTAGGAAACACAGGAAATATTTAGGCTTCCCTAATATTTATTCTTACAGAGGTAATCAGAAAATATCACGAAATTAAAGTAGATGAGAAAGGGTTTTTTAGAAGAGGGACATAATTCTGGAAACTGACAGGACTGAATGACTTTATCAATATCTTTGCGAAGAACATTGTAGTGGTGTTTGGGAGAAAAATTATAGTGTAAAATCTAAGCCAGCAATGGCCAAGGCAGCAAGAATCCATAACAGGAGGGTTGGCTCATCCTTTAGGGGATAGTTCTACTACAGATACGTCATTGTATTGAAGGACATGCCATACTGAGATTATCAGTTTTGATTTCAGAAGATACAAGCACTTCTATAATAAACTTGCATGTAGTTACGTTTTTTAAATCTGCAGCTGAAAGATTTCTGAGAATTTCTTCTCTCTTTTTCAGCATTTTACAGAAGGCAAGCCATATAGCAATAGTAAGGTATATCTTAAAGGATTTAGGTTTCTTATTGCAAACCAACAATCTATGACTCACACTTTTCTATGTTTGGAGTATTAATAACTCATGAAACTTATCCCCCTGCATCTCCATCACTGTGATTTAATTCCCTTTTGTTTTTATCACAGTCATATTTACTGAAGAAAGATTCCACGTCCTGATTGTTGGTACTGCCAATTCTCTGGGAATAGCAAGGCCCTGGGCAAGACCAGGCTTGGCGGAGCAGAACCTGAGATCAGAGGCACTTGAAATAGAGTAGTCTTCTCTCTCTCATGCTGATATTTGGCTTACGTGTTCCTTTAGGACAGAATGTTTCTGAACAACAGACAAATCACGATGGTAGTTTTGACTGAAAAGGAAGGTATTACGTTTTTTCTTTGAATCATTGTGCATTCCTGATTTCAAACATGTAAACTTGATCCATCATTGAATAAACACCAATAGCATCTACCTCTTTCCAATTTATTAATAATGACTTAGAAGCGTGTATAAATATAAATCTCGATCTCTACACTCTTATTGTGCATTTAATCTCTGATCTAAAAACCTAATTTGTTTCACCTATTGCTGCTTTTATGCATCTGAGTCCCTCATATGGTAAGAGAACGTTTACCCAGCAAGTTCAGTAGTTAGGGATGTGACCACAAGATGGTAGTGCACCTCTGTAGATGCAGAATACGCAGAGAGTTCCTTTTAGTGGATTCTGAATGAATAGTCTTATGACAGAAGCAGAGCCTTTTTCTTATTGGCTGGGTAGACACTGTGAAATACCACCATGAGTGCTGGAGAAAAGAAGGACAACCATATGACACAAGTAACTCATATGGCTGGAGATTGCAGGTCCAAGACTGATCCTAATTAGGAAGAATAATGACGACATCCATTCAAGTTTTATTTATGTTCTTGTGGCTGCAGCTGAACTGTGAGTTGAGAGAATTTGGGAAAAAGAGTATGTTAGTGGATGCTTTTTACATGTCCAGAAGAAAACTTGGTTTACTCAGGCTTCCTCTAGTTACTATAGAAAAAGAAAATTCTAGAGAATAATGACCCAATAACCCATCTCCTTTTCTCTGTCTTTTTCCTTGTGAACAGGTGTAAGTGGAGGAGAGAATGTGGGGCTGCATCCTCCTACGCTGAGTGTCCAGGAAGGAGACACCTCTGTTATCAACTGTTCTTATTCAAACAGTGCCTCAACCTACTTCCCGTGGTATAAGCAAGAGCTTGGAAAAGGTCCTCAATTCATCATAGACGTTCGTTCACATATGGACAAAAATCAAGAACAAAGATTCACCGTTTTATTGAATAAGACGGCCAAACATCTGTCCCTGCACATTGCAGCCACCCAAACTGGAGACTCAGCTGTCTACTTCTGTGCAGAGAGTACACATTGCTTCCCAGGCACCTGTAACCTATACCCAAACCTGAGACTGGAGCTGAAGCCACACTCCCTTTTCTTTCACAAAGACCTTCAATTTACATAGTTTAAAAATGAATAGTCAGATAAAGAGGTGCATAGCGCAAGGTATGGGGGCAGGGGAACCAAACTTCCATGCCCTCTCTGGCCGCGCCACCCTCCCTGTATTCAGCAATCAGGAAGCTCCACGTAGTGGATTCTTGGAGGGAATTAGTGAAGTTTTATTTTGAAATCCTAGCTTTAAAGATGCCTTTACCTTTGTTATTCAGTCTCCTTTCCTGTAAAGAACCCCTTAATATCAGTATCACAATCTCTATTACAGATGGACTTTTTAACTCTTACCTTTCAGAAATTGCTTTTGTTATTGTTTTCTAATTATAAAACATTACATGCCAAATATGGAAAATAAGAAATTGATAATTCTGTGCCCAAATAGATTTGTGCTAATGTTTAGTTAAAATCTTCTTAGATTCTTATTATAACATGATCATGATTTTCACTTAATATTGTGTCTTGAATTGACCACATCTCATTTCATCAAATCTTCTCAAACACATGCTTTTTAATAGCTCCATGAGATATTTCCATAAGTCACAGTGATTTTCATTTTTTCACTCTCTATACCTGTTGTAAAATTTGACAGCACTTTCTACTTGCTGTTTCTTGTTGAGAAAATGTGACTTGGGTTTTCCTTTAGAGTTCAGATAGGATATATACTGTTGTGTGTTTGAGGGAAGTTAGGATAAGAAATGATTTGAGAATGTGAGCTTCAGATTAGACTCACCAATGTATTCTTCTTTTTCAAAGTACTATTAGTATGTGTTCATATTTACCCTCTCATAGAATTAATAAGGGAGAGTTGTGAGTTTTAATCACTGCTGGATCTGCAGAACCTAGCACAAGCTTTTTCACATAGTTAATAATCAGTAGATGTTTGCTAATAAAAGATGCAAGAAGTGAATTCTGCTATAGTATATTCAAAATTTTAATTTAGACTTTGTGATTAAATTCATAAATTGATTTGTGAAGAATAAAGCTCCTTAAAAATTATATTTGATTATACAATTATTCAAGAATGTTATATTTCTTGGCCGGGCACGGTGGCTCATGCCTGTAGTCCCAGCACTCTTGGGAGGTCGAGGTGGGCGGATCGTTTGAGCTCAGGAGTTCAAGATCAGCCTGAGCAAGAGAGAGATACCGTCTCTACTAAAAATAGAAAGAAATTATATGGGCATCTAAAAATATATATATAGAAAAAATTAGCTGGGCATGGTGGCGCATGCCTGTAGTCTCAGCTACTCGGGAGGCTGAGGCAGGAGGATCGCTTGAGCCCAGGAGTTTGAGGTTGCTGTGAGCTAGGCTGATGCCATGGCACTCTAGCCCAGGCAACAGAGTGAGACTCTGTTTCAAAAAAAAAAAAAAAAGAATGTTATATTTCTTACTGTTTATCTATTCCTTTCTTTCTCCATAAAGTTTCATTGATTTAATTAAATTTAGTTAAATTTATTCCCAGTCATTTAATTTCTATTGCTACCTTTATGTTTCTTCTGGGGATACGTGGGACAGTTTTTCATTATACATATTTTCAGCTACCTAACTCAATTCTTGGTAGTGGACTGTAGAAAGCATTTGGACTAATGGTTAATTTTTTAGATAGTTTGCTACAATATCCCTGCCTCAATTTCATATTGTGACTGAGTTAAACTTTAGGACAAGTTTCTTTTTAAAGTTGTTTCTTCTAGTGTTGTAGATAAATCAATGGAAATAAAGAGGTTGCATAAATAGTTAATTCCCTAATTGTCCAACCCCTGGTAAAGGGTAGATTAATTTTAAGATCTCTCATATTGTTGCTATGGATGGATATAATTGGCAATGGATATGGTGAGAATGATCCCTTTTAGCTGAGTTTATGGTTGTTAGTTATGAGCTAAGTGGCTTGTTCTTATAGGGAAACTCATTGGATTAAATTAGGGTTAAAATAGTGGAACAAGAAGGCTCAGCCTTGTGGTCCAGCACCTCAACTGGCTTTTATTATTAGTGTTTCTATACCACTAGCTCCTGTCCAGTAGAAGCAAGTTGATTCTTGGTTGGCCCATTTTCTCCAAGACTGAAAATGGAGTGAGTGGGAATCGTGATTTATATTCTATTGGTGTATTTCTAGGTTAAAAGAGAGAAAGAGTGTAATTGCTCTTGGTTTGATCGCTGTATCTTCTTTAGGTGGCAATTTTCCCAAAAGATAGAAACAAAAATTCTTTAGCCAGAGTGTGCAGAGCCGGTACATGGTTAGCTCAGATTCAGATTCACTTAAGCTTTAAACCTTAACAGATAATGAAATTTACTGTAAAACTACCTTTTGAGGTTGGCATAGAATGAAACAAATAGATCAATGGAACTAAATATTTAGGTTGGTGCAAAAGTAATTGCAATTTTGGATCATTAACTTTAAATCATTGTAACTAGGCTCAAACACATCTTTATTAATCAAAATAGGAACCATTACAATCAACATATTGTTGCCAATGAGAAATAAGTTTATTTCTGTAGCGTAAAAATCCGTGCTTTGGGATTCAGTGAGCTCTTGCAAAGCATTTTCTGCATCCTGCTGGCTGTGGAAGAGTTTTCTGTGCCATAAGTTGTGGAGATATTTGAAGAAGTGGCAGTCAGTTAGCGAGAGGTCAGGTGAATTTGGGGGATGAGGCAAAACTTCGTAGCCCAATTAGTTTAACTTTTGAAGCATTGGTTGTGTGACGTGTGGTTGGGCGTTGTCATGGAGAAGAATTGGGCCCTTTTTGTTGACCAATGCCCGCTGCAGGCATTGCAGTGTTCAGTGCAGCTCATCAATTTGCTGAGCGTACTGCTGAGATGTAATGGGATTCCGAAAACTGTAGTGGAGCAGACCGGCAGCAGAACACCAAACAGTGACCGTGACTTTTTGGTACAAGTTTGGCTTTGGGACCTGCTTTGGAGCTTCTTCACCGTCCAACCACCGAACTGGTCATCGCTGGTTGTCGTATAAAATGCACTTTTCCTCGCCCATCACAATCTGATCAAGAAATAGTTCGTTGTTGTGTAAAATAAGACTACAGTTCAAAACGACGATTTTTTTGATTTTCGGTCAGCCCATGAAGCACCCACTTATCGAGCTTTTTCACCTTTCCAATTTGCTTCAAATGCTGAATGACTGTAGAGTGGTTGACGTTAAGAAAGTTGAGAAAAGTTCAAAAAGGTTAAGAATCCTCATTGTCTCCATAGTATTCGGAAGTGGCGAACTACATTAAAACATCTTGACTATACTCTCTATATTTTTTGAAATTTGGCATGCTCAAAAGAGAGCCACAAATTCAGCTACTTGAATTAGTTTTCCGTTTGTTAAGGTATTTTAAAATGGAGTCTGGAGTAGTTATCGCACAACCAGCTGTATATCATCGCTTTTAAATTTGAAGATAAGACATTAAAATACAAAATTAATTAAGAAGTAGGTATGAGATTGTCCAAAATATCTGTTCTGGAATGGACGCTTCTTGAATAACAGAAGCATAATTATGAGAGTGTTTTGATTGATAAATGTATTAGAGGTGAATACTGTAAGAAGAAATTAATAATATTTCATAAACTAACTGATAAAAAATATTGGATATTTTTACAGAGAAGAACAGTTATACTGTATGTATTTTCATCAGATTTAATGGTGATTCATGAAAGATGTGAAGATTTTTCACCCAATTAGACAAGGTTGAAATTATTTTGACACAAGGAGGTTAAACTATGGCTGCTGTATTACAAAATAAGCTATGAGGGGCAGTGAGTTTTTGTTGTTTGCTGTGTTGCTGAGTGATATCCCAGGGCATGGCCTCCCTATAGTGTTCACACACAAAGAAGTTTGTCACAATCAGTGCTGCTATGGTCAGCTGTCCTGGGGAGATGTACGGGGTCATCTAGGATACAGCCCATTCAGAGCTGGGCATAGAGAATGTACTGTCTTATCGTGGCTCATTTGGGGCTACAGTTGGGGTAGTGGAAAAACATAAAATCAAAGATTTGAAAACGTAATGACCACACTCTGATGTCTGATCTGGCCTTTTGGAACACAGTTGGGTTGTCAAAGCTAAATAGAGAAGTGAAAGGGACGTTCGTGACAGGACTCAGTGTCTCAGGGTTTCACTGTAAACTCTTTAGCAAGGAGAGATTAGTTTTTTCTGCTGTTTTGGCCCACAATAGGCACTGAACAGACATTGGAAGAAGGAGAAATATTGTTATATCAATAAGGAAGTTGAAAGGTCTGAAGAGATTACTCCGAGCAGCTTTGCTTTTTTATTATACTGTGATTAATTTCCAACTTAGTAGAAACAACAGCATACACAGATGTGAGGATACATGATTATTACATCTTACATTGTCTCCATAGTCCATTACATTTGTATTTTAAAAATTATTATATTTAAAAATATTTAGAAATATTAATTTAATTAATATTTAAAAATATTAATTTAAAAATTTAAAAATATTAATTTAATTAATATTTAAAAATATTAATTTAAAAATTTTTAGTTGTTATGAGTACATAATAGTTGTATATACATGTAATATTTTAAAATAAGTGCTAATCTCCCAGTTCCATCACAGATATAATGACTGAATATAGTAGTTGATTGAATTATCAATTTTCTTTTCAATATACCTATGTTTACTTTCAGATTTAGTTGTTATCACATTAAATGTTGGTTAATCCAAAAGGAACTTTGCATTGGGTAAGATCCTTGGCCAGTACTCAGAGAAGTTTGACATGACACACACCAACTTGCTACACCAGGAAACCTCTGTTTCCTGTTCTAGGGCAGCAGCAGCAGCACATAGCCCAGCAATTCTTCTCTCACCCTGTCAGGCTCACCTCACAGTGCAGTCCTGGAATTGAAGGAGAACAAGATATTTTTCCTCTAGAAGAAGAGCCAAACATGTTGCTCTGCAGCCTGCTGAAGGTGGTCACAGCTTCAGTGTGGCTAGGTAGGGCTGGCCCAGTGGGAATATGTTTCCTCTGTGATCCACAGACTGGGGGTGCAAGGAGAGTCTTGTGGGGATGTTGGGAAGGAGGGTAACAGGGTGTAAAAATAGAATTTCTTTGTCCCACACCACTTATCTTTAAACCTTCTGATTCTTTTTTCCTTCAGGATTTGGTATTTCCCAGAAGGTAACTCAAGACCAACCAGCAATGTTGGTGCAGGAGAAGGAGGCTGTGACTCTGGACTGCACATATGACACAAGTACGAGTCTGGGTAATTATGCTCTGTTCTGGTACAAGCAGCCCAGCAGTGGGCAGATGATTCTCCTCATTCGTCAGGACTCCTATAATGAGCAAAATGCAACTGAAGGTCGATATTCATTGAATTTCCAGAAGGCCAGCAAAAGCATCAAGCTTGTCATCTCAGCTTCACAACTGGGGGACTCAGCAATCTATTTCTGTGCCCTGAGTGAGCCCACAGTGAGAAGATTGTTACAGGGAGGGGTACAAAAACCTCAGGGTTCTGTTTGTGACATCCACCTGCTGTAGGGACCAAAGGAGGGAATCACCGTCACAGACAGGAAGTGGCCAGGCCTGTGGCAGCACAGGTGTAGGGTTGGAGGGAAAACACTCACTCTAAGAAAATACTTGTCTAAATTCATAGACAATTTCCAGAATTATCGTTCATCAAAACATTCCAATCACTGAATCTCTGGTTTGAAGTTGCACATACCAAATTTTTGGCCAAAGATTGAAGAGAAAGAACAGCCACAATAAGTAATTTGTCTTTTGGCTATTAGATTGCGATAGAAGAATTGCTACGGAAATTCAGAAACATGTGACTGAAAAGTGTTATTAAAAGTCTGTGTGAATTTTTAGATTTTGAGACTAATTTATTCAATTAATATGAGGGGTCTTTAAAAAGTTCATGTCAATGCTATTATGAAAAACTCTCCCTGGATTTCAATTTTTTGGCATCAAAATAAATTCATACTAATTTGTTATAACATGCCTGAACAGGATCTAGTTTGAGACACTAAGAAGGATAAGGCATCCTTTTGAAAAGAGCCCCTATCAGAGCAACATGAATTCTGCCAAAATTGAAGCAAGAACAAACATTGAATTTACGGTGAAGCTTGAATGGAAGAATTGTGAAATCATTGATGCTTTATGGAAAAGTTTTGGGGGATAATTCCCCAAAGAAATCAGTAGTTTTTAAATAGATAACTTATTGTAAGAAGGGATGAGACAATGTTGAAGATGTAGCCTGCAGTGGCAGGCCACGAACATTGGTCTGTGAGGAAAACATTCATCTTGTTCATTGCAGAGGACCCATGATTAACGGCAGAAACAAAGAAACAACAGGCAACACCACAGACATTTCATCTGGTTCAGCTTAAACAATTCTGACTGAAAAATTAAAGTTGAACAAACTTTCTGTTCGATAGATGCCAGAACTGTTGCACCCAGATCAGCTGCAGGCAAGAGCAGAGCTTTCAACAGAAATTTTCTAAGAGTGGAACCATTATCCTGAAGCATTTCTTCCAAGAATCGTTACAGCAGATGAAGCTTGGCTTTACCAGTATGATTCTGAAGACACTGCACAATTAAAAGAATGGCTACCAGGAAGTGGAAGTGGTCCAGTCAAAGTCAAAGCAGACCAGTCAATGGCAAAGGTCATGGCAACTGTTTCTTGGGATGCTTTAGCCATTTTGTCATTGACTTTCTGGAGGGCCATGGAATGATAACATCTGCTCATGATGAGAGTATTTTGACAAAGTTAGTCAATGCTTTAGCAAAAGAACGCTAAGAGGGAAATGTTCACCAGAGGGTCCTTCTCCACCACAACAATGCTCCTGCTCATTCCTCTCATCAAACAAAGGCAATTTTGTGAGAGTTTTGATGGGAAATCATTAGATAGTCACCTTACAGTCCTAATTTGGCTCCTTTTGACTTCTTTTGCTTTTTTAGTCTTATAAAATGTGTATAGAGCACCCATTTTTCTTTAGTTAGTAATATAAAAAAGATTGCATTGACATGGTTAAATTCCCAGGACTCATTCCATTTAATAAACTTATTATAATCTCTGGCATGGAAGAGCCCAATTTCTATACTGTAAGTTTACCTGCCCCCTACCAGACTTATACATAAAATGATCAATAATTACTGGCTCTTAGAGGGACATCGTGAAGACGCAGAGACTGAATTCTCTCTTTTCTCTGCGCTTGTCCTTCACTTGACCACTTCTCCAAGAGCCTTTAATGCCATCATGTGGATCTTTTTGCACACCCCTAGACCGGTTATGCTTAATGTTGCACAGTCCAAAATCCTCATTCTCTTCAATTTCTTCCTTATATCTCCAACCCCAGTTTCTCCTGCCTTAAAATTTGAATGTTAATGATTGGTTGATAAGTGATCTATTATAACTTCCTCCTATATTTGCATTTGTAAAGTAGAGGTACAGTAGAAATCTTAAAGGAAAGCATGTTTAAAATCTTTTAAAATTATTTTAATTGTGGATAAATACACATAACATAAAATTCACCATCTTAACCATTAATAAGTGGACCATTCAGTGTATTAAGCACATTCACATAGTTGTGCAACTCTCACTTACCATCCGTCTTTAGAACCCTTTTCATTTGCAAACTTGAAACTATGAACCCACTAAACAATAATTCTTCATTCTCCAACACCTTCACGCCTTAGAAACCACCATTCTACTTTCTGTCTTTGTGAATTTGACTACTTTAGGTATATAAGTGGGATCATACAGTATTTATGTTTTTGTGACTGGCTTATTTCATTTAGCGTAATATTCTCAAAGTTTATCCATGTTGTATCACATTGTCAGAATTTCCTTCCTTTTTAAGGCTGAATAATATTCCATTGTATGTATATACCACATTTTGTTTATCTATTTAACTGTCAGTGGACATTTGGGCTGCTTCTCCCATTTAGCTATTCTGAATAAGCTGCTCTGACCATGGGTATGCAAATATATCAATAATATGGGTATATACCCAAGTTATTTTAATTTGGGGGGTATATGGCCAGAAGTGGAATTACTGAATGAATTATAGGGTAATTAATTCTATTTTTAATTTTTTGAATAAGGGCTAAACTGTTTTCCACAGTGGCTGCTGCACTATTTGACATTCTCACCAACAGTGCACAAAGTTTCCAAATTCTCCACATCCTCATCAATGCTTCTTTTCTGTTTTTCTTTTTTTTTAATAGTAGTCATCTTAATGGGTATATCATTGTGGTTTTTATTTGTATTACCTGAATAATTAGTGATGACGAGCCTCTTTTCCTCTGCTTACCAGCCAATTGCATATCCTTTGGAAAATACCTATACAAGTCCTTCATCCATTTTTCAGTTGGCAATCTGTTTTTTGTTGCTGAGTTGTAAGAGCTCTTCATATATTCTGGATATTGACTTTTTATCAGATAAATGATTTACAATTTTTTCTCCACTCCCTGAGTTGTCTTTTCACTCTGTTGATTGATTGTGTGTCCTTGGATGCACAGAAGTTTTAAACTTTGATGTGGTCTAATTTTTCTAATTTTTCTTTTGCACCCTATGCTTTTGGTATCATGCAGAAGAAATTATTGCCAAATCCAATGTCATGAAGCTTTCCTCTGATGCCTTTATCATTATGAAATGTGCCTCTTTGTTTCTAATAATATTCTTTGCTCTAAGTCTTCTCTGTCTGAAATTAATATAGGTACTCCTGCTTTCTTTTGATAAGTGTTAGCATGATGTATTTTTCTCTATCCATTCACTTTTACCTATATGTAACTTTGTATTTAAAATGAGATTCTTGTAGACAACACATAGTTGAGTCTTTTTCTTTGGATCTGCTCTGGCAATATTTGTCTTTTATTTGGTTCATTGCTGTTCAAAGTGAATTGATACAGTTGTATTAATATCTACAATATTTGTTACTGTTTTCTATTTGTTCCCATTGTTTTTTTTCATATTTTTTCCTTCAAAAATTTTCTGCCTTTTGTGGTTTTAATTGAGAATTTTACATGCCCCATTTTCTCTCCTATGTTAGGCTATCAGTTATATTTTTTCTTAACTTGTTTTAGTGGTTGCCCTGTAGTTTGAAATACACATTTACAAGTAATTTAGGTCCACATTCAAAAAGCACTATGCCACTTCACAAACAGTGAAAGTATCTAATAATAATGAAATAATTATAATTCTTTCTATTCTGTTTTTCCTTTTTTTAAATTTCAAAATATTTAGGGGGTAAAAATGTTTTTATTAAGTGGATTCATTGTATAATACTGAAGTCAAGGCTTTTAGTGTGCCCATCACTAGCATAGTGTTAATTGTAACTGGTAGGTACATTTTATCCCTCCCCCCTTCTTGGTTTCCGATGTCCTTTACATCTCTTTGTGTTTGTGTGTACACATTGTTCAGCTCCCACTTATTAGTGAGTACATGTGGTGTTTGTTTTTCTATTCTTGAAATATTTCACTTGGGATAATGGTCTCCAGTTCCATCCAAGTTGCTCTGAAAGACATTGTTTCAATCCTTTTTATATCTGAGTAGTACTCCATGGTATTTATATATATCATATTTTCTTTAGCCATTCATGAATTTGTGAGCACTTAGGTTGATTCCACATCTTTGCAACTGTGAATTTTGCTGCCATAAACATTTGAGTGCAGGTGTCTCTTTGATAAAATGACTTGTTTTACTTTGGGCAGATACTAAGTAGTGGGATTGCTGGATCAAATGGTAGTTCTACTTTTATTTGTTTGAGGATTCTTCATAGAGTTTTTCATAGAAGTTGTACTAGTTTGCAGTTCCACAAAGAGTATATAAATGTTCTTTTTTCCTGCATCTACACTAGTATCTATTATTTTTTGACATTTAAATGATGATTACTTTGACAAAGGTAAGGTTGTATCTCATTTTGGTTTTACTTTGTATTACTCTGATGATTAGTAATATTGAGCATTTTTTCATAAGTTTGTTGGACATTTGTCTATCTTCTTTTGAAAAATTTCTGTTGAGGTCTTTTGCCAACTTTTAATTGAGCTGTTTGTTTTTTTCTTGCTAATTTGCTTGAGTTCTTTTTAGATTTTGGACATTAGTTATATGTATAATTTGAGAATATTTTCTCCCATTCTGTACATTGTCTATTTACTCTGTTCATTATTTTCTTTGCTTTGCAGAAATTTTTTAATTTAAGTTGCATTTATTTATTTTTGCTCTTCCTTTGAGGTCTTTGTCTTTGAGATCTTAGTCATAAATTCTTGTCCTAGGCCTAGGTCTAGAAGAATTTTTCCTGTGTTTTCTTCTAGAATTTTTATGATTTTATGCCTTACATTTAAGTCCTTTATCTTTATTGAATTAATTTTTGTATATGTTGAGAGATAAGGGTCTTGTTTCATTCCTCTGCAATTGGCTATCCAATTTTTCCAGCACCATTTATTGAATAGGGCTTCCTTTCTCCAGTGTATGTGGTTGTCTTCTTTGTCAATGAACGGTTGGTTGTGGGTAGGTTTTATTTCTGATTTGTCTGTTCTGTTCTATTGATCTATGTCTCTAATTTTATACTGTTATACTTTCACACTGTTTTCATTACTGTAGCCTTGTAGTATAAAGTCAGATAATGTGATACCTCCAGATTTGTTCTTTTTGCTTAAGATTGCTTTAGCTACTCAGGCTCTTTTCTGTTTACAAATGAAGCTTAGGATTATTTTTTCTAGGCATGTGAAATATGAAATTGATATTTTGATGGGAATTGCATTGTATCTGTAAATAACTTTGGGCAGCACAGACATTTTAGTGATGTTGATTCTACCAATCCATGAGTGTGAGATGTTTTTTTATTTTTTTTTGTTTCATCTATGATTTCTTTCATGAGTGTTTTATAGTTTTCCTTGTAGAGATCTTTTACCTCCTTGATTAAGTATATTCCTAGGTATTTTATTTTCTTTGTAGCCATTGTAAATGGTATTGAGGGATTGATTTGGCTCTTAGCTTGACTATTATTAGTATACAGAAATGCTACTGATTTGTATACATTGATTTTGTAACTTGAGACTTTGCTGCATTTATTTATCAATTTTCAGAGTCTTTTGGTGGAGTCTTTAGAGTTTTTTAGATACAAGATTATATTGTTAGCAAACAGGGATAGTATGACCTCCTTTAACCTGATTTGGATACCCTTTATTTCTTTCTCTTGCCTTATTGCTCTGGCTAGGACTTTCAGTACTATGTGGAATAGAAGTGGTAACAATAGGCAAGATCTTTGTCCACTTTTCAATAGAGTTTTTTTGTTTTTTGTTATTTAATTGTTTGAGTTTCTTATATATTCTGAATTTAACTAAAGTGTCAGATTTTTACTTGTAACAATTCATATAACAAGAGTCTGCATTTTGAATATTTCTTTGATCATTATCATGAGTCCACAAGATGGCAGTATCTTCTCAAGAACTCTTTGGAAAGCTGCCATGTGCTCCTGTGTGTATGTGAGTGTGTGTGTGTGTGTGTGAGAGAGAGAGAGAGAGAGAGGGAAAGATACAGAGGAACAGAGACAGAGACAGATGAGGGGAGTGGTTTAGTGGTATAGCCTAGGTGATAAAAAGAGCATTTTTCTTCCAATGAGTACAACACATTCTTTTTATGCTTCTTAAAGAAGAAGAATTAGAAACGCCTGAGCTATACTTATTTGTTTTAGAAATTAAAATTTGAATGCTCATTGAACCAGTGGAGAAAATGATGAAATCCTTCAGAGTTTTGCTAGCAATACTGTGGCTTCAATTAAGCTGTGAGTTTTGGGCATCACCAGAGGAACATAAAATACACAATTTTGAGTTGTTGTCTATTCTAGGCCTGTGGGTAAAAATATGATTTTTTTTTTTTCTCTAACTAAGGGAAAGTGGGAGGCCTGTGAAAAGATGGTTTAAATTCTGGGGAGGAAACATCTACTACCCAACCAACTTTCTTTGTCTGAATATTGTTTTTTGCACAGGGGTGAGGAGCCAACAGAAGGAGGTGGAACAAATTCTCGAATTCCTCAGTGTTTCTGAGGGAGCCACGGCCTCTCTCAACTGCACTTATAGCAACACTGCTTTTCAGTTCTTCTTTTGGTACAGACAATATTCCGGGAAAGGCCCTGAGTTGCTGGTGTCCATATACGCCACTGGTGACAAAGAAGAAGGAAGGTTTACAGCACAGCTCAATAAAGCCAGCCGATATGTTTCCCTGCTCATCAGAGACTCCCAGCACAGTGACTCAGCCACCTACCTCTGTGCAGCCAGCACACAGTGCTCCCCAGGCACCTGCAGCCTGCACCCAAACCTGCTGGGGCCCCAGCAATGCCTGGTACAGAACTTAGACTGCAGGGCAGAGAGAATTTCTCTTTGCTCTCTTGAGGCAAATAGAAATTCAGAGTAATAGTATGGAGGGTTTGATTGATTCGGAAAGTATTTTCACAATTCTGAAAATACTGGTGACCCTGAAAAAAATGAAAGATATAATATTGCTCTGGATGAAATGTTTTCAAGTCTTTTTGTCCGCTCTAGTTATAAAAATATTTTTTATTGAGGTATGATTGGCATTCAAAAATGTGCATATAGTTACTTTATACATTTTGAAATTTCGTAAGTCATAATTATTTTAGTTATAGAGCACCTACCACATCTCCTCTCTCAACTGCAACCCCACTCCTGAATTATATAAGGATATATTTGATGGATAGATAGAAGGACTGGAGTCAGTGGGTGAGAATGGTTAAAACAAAAAGTCTAGATGGTTGTAGAGTTTAAAGATTAAAGAGGGTCTATGTGGCCATTTGGTGGTAAAATCTGAATCAAACTCAAAACTCCTGGCTTGAACGCTGTGGAGAGTTTATGGATCCCTGTGTCCTTGAGTGTGGCATGGAGATCACAGGGAACATTAGCCATAGCCACAGAGGGCCCCATACACAAAACAGGGTGTGGGAGCACAGAATGACTTCAGATTTCTTGAGAAGGATCTTGGAGTAAGTATCTAAAAGAGTTCCAGACACCAGGGGCTTTGTTATGGTGAATAAACATCTGTATGGATCAATTACCAAAAACAATATGGTATTTAGAATGTTTTGGCAAATGTTCAGAAGAGTTGGAAATACTGAAGATCATATGAATGTTCCCCTGTCCTGACTACATGGCAGTATAGATTTGTCCTGTAACTTATGCAAAGTCCAGGAAAAATGTTTGTGGCCTGGTGAAAATAAAGCTTTTTAATAGCTATTAATTTGAGTTACATGAAAAAAATTTCAAAGTCACATTTATTATAAAACCGAATTTGTGGTCTGTTAGTCCTGACATTGTTTATGTAGTCCAGGAGCTGGGAAAAACTTGGAAATGGATAATTAAGTTTTCTGTTTAGTTTGTTCACATAGTCACTGACAAAAAGCATGCAACCCAATCAGAAATTGCTTCAAATTCTCAATCAGCAGAACTGAAGTCTCTGAATAAATATTTCCAAGTCACAGAAGAAAGATTTGAAAGGCAATGAGGAAGAGCAGAAAGTTGTGCTGGAACCAAGATACTTAAATTTTAGTTTCACTTTTACTGTTTACCTTTTGGCATCGTGGTACTCTGGAGAGAACCTGGGTTGTGACTCTGGTCTAAATATTTATTATGTTACTAATGGATCATTTGATCTTTGCTATATTATTATATATAGTTCAGGACTGGTTTCAGGATTAAATAAAATATCTTCATATGAGTTTTTAAAAAGCAGAGCCTGAATTGGGAATTCTTTACCCATATTTTATTGAGGAAAGTAGGTTGAAACAGGGGGGAATGCTAAGTATGGATGAGACTCACTGGAAGTCTCGATTCAGCCCGAACTCATGGGGGGCTCTGGAGCATGACTTGCATTATAGAGTTGACCCCTCTCGCCTTGGGGGAAGGGGACCAGACTGCTGACCTATTATTTGTAAGAATAAAGTAGTCATTGCTGTGGTTTTAATTGGGGTAGAGGTATACTCTACTGGATAATGGTGACTCTTGTTGGCATGGGTCAATTTTCTAGGGAAAGGAGCAACTGTGAGCCAAGAGTAGTCATCACTCACAGTAGCTGGGGATTGTCTACATTGGCCTGGGAAAAGGGATCTAGGCTGGGTCTTTGTTAATGTTTATTTAGTGCCAGATTTCCATAATTTGGCATAAGATTATCAGTGCATTCTGAGCATTGAGAATTGGAACAGGACTGTCACTCTCTCTTTTTCAACATAGCCTTACAAATATCATACTTGTTGACCGGAAACCAAGGAGTCTTTTTCACACTTTCTGCTTGACAAAGAAAATTATTGCCTTTATGAGTTTGAATTGACTAATTAATTATTGTCATGTAATGCAGGCTGATTTTAAGTATAAATCTCTTGTTTAATTTATTTTTTTTTCCTTTAGCATCAAATAAAGGAATAATCTCTTTTAACCAGTTTGATGCTCACACCCAGCAGCACAGGGCCGTGTGAATCTCAGCTCAGCCTTAGGCAATCAATATTCTCCACTCTCTCTGATGAATGGCTTTGACAAAAAACCCCAAAAAAACAAAAAACAAAAAAGGAGTTTCTCAATGGTATTCCAAAGTTCAGGGTATTATCTTTTGTTACCAATTTCTCAGTGAAGTAAATTACTCTTCTATTTGCACATAACTCCCATTTTCCATGTATTTCAGGATTGGTAGCATATACTACAGAAGGTGATGGCATCACAGATTCGAGAAGGGAGAAACATGCTCTGTTGGAAGTTTTTGGTTTTTTTTTCTTTTCAGAATATTACAGAGTACAAAAATGTTGGTTACATAAATTGCTTTTGTACCGTTTGAGTCAGAGTGTGCCCATCCCCCAGATAGTGTGCATTGTACCCGTTAGGTGTGAATTTACCCATACCCTCCTCCCTCCTCCCAGCTGCTTGATTTCCGAGGAATGTTTTGATTATCACATCTCCGCAATGAGGAGGAAGCAGTTCTCTGTCTCGGATCCTTGGTCCCGTCTCTGGCCTCTAGAGGGCGATGTTGCACAAAGGCGGTACCTGTTCTTACTACAGATGATGATGATGATCATCATCATCATCCCCTGAGCCCCTCCTCCCTGCAGCTGGCTGATGTACCTCCCTGATGTCTGTGAAGGTAGGAACGTGTGACGAGAACAAGAAGCCAGAAAGCCTGCAGACTCCTTAAGGAAAAACCTCTTTTAAGCCATTTTTGAATCTTGCCAAAGCAAGGGACTTGCCCAGCCCAGCTTTCCCACTCCTGCTGGCTCCTGAGGCTCAGAGACCTTGGCCACCGCCCCACCTGCCCAGCTCCTGCAGCGTTTCCACTGCTCAGCCATGCCCCTGCTGCTCCTCCTCGTGCTTGAGGGGATTTTTGCCCTTGGTGAGTAACATTCCATTTGCTTCTCTCCTTTCATGAAAGCGACTGAGTTGTAATTGGATCTGAATAGAGACATGTTTTCGTCATAGCGAAGTCTGTGCTGCTTTTACTTACACAGCATTGCCGTTGCAGGAGGAACCGGGGCCCAGTCAGTGACCCAGCCTGACCTTCACGTCACTGTCTCTGAAGGAGACCCTCTAGAGCTGCGGTGCAACTATTCTTCTTCTGTTCCACCGTATCTCTTCTGGTATGTGCAATACCCCAACCAAGGACTCCAGCTTCTCCTGAAGTACACGTCTGGAAACAGCCTCGTCACAGGCATCAAAAGTTTCAAGGCTGAATTTAGCAAGAGTGAGACCTCCTTCCACCTGAAGAAAGCCTCAGCCCATTTGAGCGACTCGGCCCAGTACTTCTGTGCTGTGAGTGACACAGTGCCTGGGGCTGCAGGGGGAGCTGAACACAAACCTCCTGAGACACTGGGACTTCCTGTGACTCAAGAACTTAACCTGGGGAGTTTTCAAGAAGGTCTCTTTTTCCTGTGCCTCCTGTGAAGGCAAATAGGGCAGGACAGGCTGAGCCCTGGGAAGTGCTTGTCTCCTATTTGTTTCAATGTCAATGCCATGCCCCATTCAGATACACTTTGTCCCACATGGAGGTCTTCTGATGAATTTCTTTGGGAGAGACCTTCCCATTCCCAGCTCTGAGTCCCACCTCTACACTCAGAAGAAAGTACATCATAAAGTGTGGGAGCTCTGAAGTAAAAAAAAGCAACAACATTTTAAATATTTTTTTATAGTGCTCATTATGACAATTAGCATTGCTTCAGGTTTTGATCAATAGATGAATATCTGATGCATTTGGTTACTATGTCAGCTGACAAGCTGTGCAGCATAGATTCTCAATCAGTGCACTATAGATTCTCAACCTAGATTTTCAGCTTAAATTCTATCATGTACATAATATCCCACTATGTGGTATTGACATATTTTAAAGTATGTCATGATAGTATTGAGATTTTTAACTAGTGAGCGTTATGTAATACCAATAAATGAACTGAGCATAATTTTTAGTTTAACATTGGAAGTCTAAAAGCCACTTAGTTGTAATCATTTTTGAAACAGCTATTCGAGTGAATAAAATTTTTTTAAAAATTAAAAAATTTGAGACATAAAAATTTAACCAATGAAAAGATGTCAAATACAGTAAATCTAACTACTGAAAAACTCTTAGGAATTTCGTTTTAAGAAGTCACACAAATTTATGATATAATATAAAATTACACACTTAAATATTTCCAGTATTTCAAAAAGCACACAATTAAAGTTCATAGGAAAATAGGACCATCTTATCAAAGTTCACAATATCAGAAAATACACTAATTCTAATGGGGATATCCAAAAGCAGGGTACATTTTTATTTACTCTGAAATAATTGTATCAAAAACAACATGTTTAAAATAGTTTATATAAATGATTATGACTCTAAATTTTTATTTGTAGTTTGATTCACTTGTTAGGATAAAAGAAAAGCCCCTCAAAATACAATAACAACTTACACATGCATAAGTTAAGTCTTCCTTAATTCAACATTTAATAATTTATGACAGCAAATATAATGAAGTGAATCATCTCGCATAATAATATTTACAATTACTTAAATCTACATTTTTAAAAAGAAATGAGGTTGGATTCTTGCCTTATTATGAATGTATCTCTGGAGCTATTAAGACATGAATTTAAAAATGGTTTTTAAAAATATTCCTATGAATTGAACAAATAGTGGGTAGAGAGTCTGTATTCAAAAATATTTAGACTTGGCTTCTTGTTCTCCTATTACATTCTCGCTTTTGGTTTCTTTGGCTGCTGACATTTAATTTCTTCTTGGCTTTCCACCACTTTCAATTTTACTTTTGTCTCCCTTTCCATTTTTGTTTAGAGTTTTTCTGACAGATTTGTCTTCTTGTTATGCCTTATAAAAGGCCCTTTATTTTGCTTAGGTTCAAAATTTTCAGAGTCAGAATACTTAACATGAGATCTACTATCTTAATTTTTTAAAAATTTATTTCAAAATATTAAGGCTGTCTAAGTGATTTCATTACATGGCTTGAGTCAGGGCTATAAAAGTGCCCATCTCCTGAACAGTGTTATTGTATGTGTTAGGTGGGTTTTTGCCCTTCCCTACTCCCCACCCCCCATGCTTGATTTCCAATGACTTTTAGTTCCCTTTGTACACTTGTGTGCCCATCGGTTAGTTCCAATCTATTAGAGAGTACATGTGTTTGTTTTTCCATTCTTGAGATGCTTTGCTTAAGAAAATAGTCTCCATTTCCTTCCAAATTGCTGCAAAAGGCATTAATTCATCCTTTTTATGGCTGAGTAGTGCTCCATGGTATACAGACACCACATTTTGTTAATCTACTCATGAATTGATGAGCACTTGGGTTGATTCCAGATCTTTGAAATTGTGAATTATATGGCAATAAACATTCGAGTGCAGGTGTCTTCTTGATAAAATGACTTCTTTTCCTTTGGGTAGATACCCAGTAATGGGATTGCTGAATCGAATGGTAGGTCTACCTTTAGTTCTTTGAGAAATCTCCATACTGTCTTCCATAGGGGTTGTACTAATTTGCAGTCCCACAAACAGTGTATAAGCATTCCTTTCTCTCTATATCCATGCCAGCATCTATTGTTTTTGGACTTTTTAATAAAAGCCATTCTAGCAGGAGTAAGTTGATATCTCATTGTGGTTTTAAATTGGATTTCCCTGATGATTGGTGATGTTGAGTATTTTTTGAGATGTTTGTTGGCCATTTGTCTATCTTCTTTTGAAAAACTTCTGTTCATGTATTTTGCCTACTTTTTAATGGGGTTGTTTGTTTATTTGTTTCTTGCTGATTTGTTTGAGTTCTTTGTAGATTCTGGATATTAGGCCTTTATTGGGTATGTAGTTTGTGAATATTTTCTCCCATTATGTAGGTTGTCTATTTGCTCTGTTGATTATTTCCTTAGCTGTGAAGAAGCTTTTTAATTTAGTCAAGTCCAATTTATTTTTGTTGTTGTTGTTGTTGTTGCTGTAGTTGCCATTGAGATCTTAGGCATAAATTCTTTGCCCAGACAGATATCTAGAAGTGTTTTCTTTACATTTTTTCTAGATTTTTATGATTTCATGCCATACATTTAAGTCTTTTATCCATCTTAAATTAATTTTTGTATATGGTCAGAGATTGAGGTCCTGTTTCATCTTCTGCATGTGGCTATCCAATTTTCCCTGCACTATTTATTGAATAGGCATTCTTTTCCCCAGTGTAAGTTGTTATCTGCTTTGCCAAAGATTAATTGGCTGTAGGTAGATGGTTTTATATCTGTCTTCTCTATTCTGTTCCATTGGTCTATGTCTCTGTTTTTGTACCAATGCCATGCTGTTTTGGTTCCTAGAGCCTTGTAGTATAGCTTGAAGTCAGGTAATGTGATGCCTCCAGATTTGTTCTTCTTGCCTAAGATTGCTTTGACTATTTGGGCTCTTTTCTGATTCCAAATGAAGTATAGAATTATTTTTTCTAGATCTGTGAAATATGATGATGGTATTTTGATGGGGATTACCCTGACCCCATAAATCACTTTGGGTAGTATGGACATTTTAACAGTGTTGATTCTACTGATCCATGAGCATATGTTTTTCCATTGGTTTGTATCATCTGTGATTTCTTTCCTCAGTGTTTCATAATTCTCCTTGTAGAGATCTCTCACCTCCTTGGTTAAGTATATCTTAGGTATTTTATTTCCTTTGTAGCTATTGTGGATGGTTTTGAGTCTTTGATTTGACTCTCAGCTTGATTGTTATTGATATACAGAAATGCTACTGATTTGTGTTACATTGATTTTGTAACCTGAAACTTTGCTGGATTTGTCTGTCAATTCCAGGAGTTTCTTGGTGGAGTCTTTGGGGTTTTCTAGATGCTAGAGTGAGCATATATCAAAATTATAAATGCTATATATGACAAACCCACAGCCAATATCATACTGAATGGGGAAAAGTTGAAAGCATTCTCCCTAAGAACTGGAACAAGACAAGGGTGCCCACTGTCACCACTTCTATTCAACATAGTGCTGGAAGTCCTAGCCAAAGCAATCAGGCAAGAGAAAAAAATAAAGGGCATCAACTTTGAAAAGAGGAGGTCAAACTATCAGTGTTCACTGACAATATGATTTTGTATCTTAACAAATTTTTAAGTTTACAATTCGGTATTGTTAACTATTTGCTCAATGTCATAAAACAGATCTCTAGAACTTATTCATCTTACATAACTGACCAACATCTTTCCATTTTTTCCTCCCCACAGCTCCTGCTAACCACCATTCTACTCTCTGCTTCTATGAGTTTGACTATTTTATATACCTCATTTAAGTGGAATCATGCAGTATTTGCCCTTCTCTGACTGGTTTATTTCACTTAGTGTAATGTCCTCAAGGTACATCCATGTTTTTGCATGTGTCAGGATCTCCTTTTTTTTTTTTTTTTTTTTTTGAGACAGAGTCTCACTCTGTTGCCCAGGCTAGAGTGAGTGCCGTGGCATCAGCCTTGCTCACAGCAACCTCAAACTCCTGAGCTCAAGCGATCCTCCTGTCTCAGCCTCCCGAGTAGCTGGGACTACAGGCATGCGCCACCATGCCCAGCTAATTTTTTTCTATATATATTTTTAGCTGTCCATATAATTTCTTTCTATTTTTAGTAGAGGTGGGGTCTCGCTCTTGCTCAGGCTGGTCTCGAACTCCTGAGCTCAAACGATCCGCCCACCTCGGCCTCCCAGAGTGCTAGGATTACAGGCGTGAGCCACCGCGCCCGGCCAGGATCTCCTTTTTTAAGGTTGAATAATATTCCATTGTGTGTATATATCACATTTTATTTATTCATTCATCCATCAATGGATATTTAGGTTGTTTGCATATCTTGGCTAATGAGAATGAATAGTGCTGCAATGAACATGGGAGGACAAATAGCTCGAGATTTTGAGTTGATCTTTTTTGGATAAATACCCTTTGTTGCCAGTGCTTTTAGTGTTGTATCTAACAATTGGTCATTACCTAGACCAATGGCATAGAGATTTTCTAATATATTTTCTTCTATTAGTTTTACAGTTTCAGGTCTTAAGTTTTTAATCCATTTTGAGTTGATTTTTATGTATAGTGTTAGATAAGGATTCAGTTTAATTCTTTTGCAAGTGTATATCCAGTTTTCTCAGCACCATTTGTTGAAGAGACTATACTTCCTGCATTATGTATTCTTGATACCCTTGTCAAACATCAGGTAAGTGTATATGTGTGGGTTTATTTTGGGGCTTCTTTGTTTATGTGTCTGTCTTTATGATAGCACCGCACTGTTTTAAATACTGTAGCTTTGTAATATATTCTGAAATCAGGAAGTGGGGTGCCTTCAGCTTTGTTTTTCTTTCTCAGGATTGTTTTAGCTATTCTGAGTCCTTTGCAGTTTCACATGAATTTTAAGATTAAAATTTTAGTTTTTTTCCTACTTTCACAAAAATTTCCATAGGGATTTTGATATAGGTTGCATTAAATTTCTTTGAGTAGTATGGACATTTTAAATCTTCCAATTCATGAACATGGAAAGTCTTTCCATTTATTTGTATTTTCTTTAATTTTTTCATCAATTTTTTGTAGTTTTAAGTGTACAAGTCTTTTTCCTTATTACTTACGTTTGTTCCCAGTAAACTTAGGTAAACAAGAAATTCCTCACTTCTTTTGTAGCTATTGTAAATGGGACTGTTTTCTTGATTTTTTTCCAGATAGTTTGCTGTTAGTGTATAGAAATGCTACTGATTTATTGTTGATTTTGTGTCCTGAAACTTTACAGAATTCATGTATTAGTCCCAACAGGTTTTTTTTTTTTTTTTTGTATGTGTGTGCGTGTGAAGTCTTCAGGCTTTTCTTAATGAATATGATTATGTCATCTACAAACAGATAATTTCATCTCTTCCTTTCTGATTTGGACTCCTTTTATTTATTTTTTCTTGCCTATTTGCTCTGGCTTGGACTTCCAGTATTTTTGAATGGAAATGGTGAGAGTAGACACCTTTTTCTTGTTCTTGATCTTAGAGGAAAAGCTTTCAGTGTTTCACCATTGAGTATAATGTTAGCTATGACTTTTTATATATGGCCTTTATTATGTTGGGGTAATTTCCTTCTATTCCTGATTTATTCAATATTTTTATTATGAAATGTGAAGCAAGTTCACTGTGCAATGATTACTAACTTATCTAAGTCCAGTGAGACAGAATAATCTATGAATACAACAGGCTACATGAATCAGATTTATTACTTACAGATAGGCAGCATGGGACAACAGAGGCCTAGGATTCATTGCTAGCTGGTCCTATAAGTCTCTGGAAAGCTGCCTGGGGTGGATGGAGTGTCATCTACTTGTGGTCCACTTACCACACAGCTGAGGGGCCCAAGAAATTAGCATGCCCCTGGGTTTTATGATGTGACATGCTGGGCTAAAGCATTGAAGGACATCCTGTTTCTAGGGAGATCTGGAGTACAGGTAGGCTGTTCCAGCCATTCCCTCCCTCTCTTAGGATGTTACAACTCCAGCGCATTCTACAGTTATTCTTGAGCACTACAAGCAAGGAAGTGGGGAGAACTGGGTTGGTTCAAGGCCATGCAGAGAATTGTCCTGCATAAAAGGATGTTGAACTTTTTTAGGTGCTTTTTCTGCATCTGTTGAGATGATCATGTGATTTTTATCCTTTATTTTGTTATATGGTGTGTCTGTCAAATTAATTGATTTTTTTATGTTGAAATATCCTTGCATCCCAAGGATAATTTCCACTTGGTCTTTTGAAGGAGTCTTTAGGGTTTTCTTTGTCATAGTCTCTTATGGTCCTTCTTATTTCTGTGGCATCAGTTGTTATGTCTCCTCTTTCATTTTCTACTTTATTTATTTGAGTCTTCTCTCTTTCTTCAGTCTAGCTAAAGGTTTGTCAATTTAGCTTATGTTTTCAAAAACCAGCTCTTGGTTCTTTATTTTTTTCTATTATTTTCTATTCAATGTTTTATTTATTTCTGCTCTAATTTTTATTATTTCTTTCTTTTCACTGAATTTGGGCTTCATTTGTTATTTTTCTAGTTCTTTGAGATGTGAAGTTATGTTTTGCGTTTACTTCTTTTTTGATGTGAGCATTTATCACTATGAACTTCCCTCTTAGTACTGCTTTTGCTGAATACCATGAATTTTGATATATTGTGTTTGGTTTTTGTGTTTCGAGACATTTTCTAATTTCCCTTTTGATTTCTTCTTTGACCAATTTGTTGCTCAAGAGTATGGTGTTTGATTTCTCTATATTTGTGAATTTCCCAGCATTGCTTCTGCTATTTATTTCTAATTTTATTTTATTCTTGTTGGAACAGATACTTAATATGACTTTACTTTCTTAAATTTGTTAAGACTTGTTTTGTGGCCAAAATGTGATGTACCCTGGAGACTGTTCTTTGTGTATTTATGAAGACTGTGTATTCTGTATATACTGATTTCATACAGGAGAACCACCTCTCCATTCAGTCTGGCCAGAGATTTTTGGGGCCTTTCAGACCTTTGTGCTGGTCCAAACCATCATCTTTGCTGTTAGTGGCCCCTAGGCATCTAGAGCACATTGGTCCCATCAGTGTTCTGAGACAGAAACCAGTCCCTCAGGAACCACTCAGAAATGTTGGAACATTGGAAATTAACTGTTTTCTTCCCTAGGAAGAAGCCAAGGGCTGGAATTTTTCACCCACTGGGGCTGCACTGAGTTGAGGGTAGGGAGTATGATAAGTGCTTGTATGGTACTTCAAACTACCCTCCTTGTTCATATTCCTGGCATCAGGAATATGCTGTGTCCCATCAGCACTCATTGGCAGGCAGCACAGAAGCCAGTCTCTTTTTTTTTTTTTTTTTTTTTTTGAGACAGAGTCTCACTCTGTTGCCTGGGCTAGAGTGAGTGCCGTGGCATCAGCCTAGCTCACAGCAACCTCAAACTCCTGGGCTCAAGCAATCCTACTGCCTCAGCCTCCCGAGTAGCTGGGGCTACAGGCATGCACCACCATGCCCAGCTAATTTTTTCTATATATATATATATATATTATTTGGCCAGATAATTTCTTTCTATTTTTAGTAGAGACGGGGTCTCGCTCTTGCTCAGGCTGGTCTCGAACTCCTGACCTTGAGCAATCCACCCGCCTCGGCCTCCCAGAGTGCTAGGATTACAGGCGTGAGCCACCGCGCCCGGCCGAGAAGCCAGTCTCTTAAGCAGCCCCTGGAAAAGTTGGAATGTTAGATGTACAGTCCAACTCTTTCCCTCACCAGAGAGAGACTGAAGCTGGGGGTTTCCTCTCATTTATATAACACTGTTCTGGGGGTGGGAATTATGGTAAGAGGGTGTCACAATTTTTTCTGCCAGCTTTGATGTGGCTGATTTCTCACTCAGCCAGCGTGCTGGAGCCTCTCAACTAGTTAGTGGGCTTCCCAAAAAGGGAGCTGATCACTTTATTGTTGTTGAATTGATGTGTCCCTGGAGGAAAGGAGGGTTGAGGGGTTCCTATTCTGCCATCTGGCTGTCACTCCTCTCAGGGACAGGATTCTTACTGTTTTCCTCTTGGGCTTCTCCTTAACTAGTCTTTCACCACAATTGACCTCTCCTGGGCATCTTGGTGAATGTGGGGCTCTGGCTGTGGGCACAGTGGTGCTGCCTGAGGCAGCCACACAATGAGAGCCCAATTATATAGCTTCAATTTCCTTTGTCAATTCATTTCATTTAGCTGTGTAGAGAAGTAGAGAGCTAGAGATCTGGATACAAAAATTATTCAGATTATTTCTATATCTTAAAAGGAAAATTTAGCCATTTTAGAAAATCTGTCGGTGGTTCCTCAGGAGAGAATGGAATGAGGGCTCTGGGGCTCTGCGGATGAGCTAGCTGGCCTGATGGTTTTAGACCACTAGAGGGAGCTCTAGGATTTACTCTAAATGAGAAACTTTTTTCTCAAGTTCTGAGATAGCTGAATATTAGTGAAAATTTGACTCAGGATTAGCAGAAGTTAGGAAAACATCTGAACGAGTCATACGCTAAAAGAACAAGGGGAATCTCCATATATTTATCTGCGAAGATGTTCTGTGGCTGTGAGGGGTGTCACAGAGATGATTCCCCAGCAGAATTGGGAATAGGCATCAGCTAGGGTCATGGTGAAGCAGGAAGCTCTACAGCTTTGATTTTTATCACTGACAATCCTGAAATATGAGTTTCTCTTCTGACTTAAAAATTATTCCAGTGATTTCTACCTTCTCTTACACCTCTTCTGAGACTACAAAAACAAGACAAAGGAGGTGGGAAGAAATGGGAGAAAAAATAATGAAAATATTGAGAGAGAGGAGAAAAGAGAAAAAGAAACGAACGATTAGGGAAAAAGAAAGATGACATACTTAATTGAATTTCAAAATGTGGCCTACACCTCCTATAGTTTCAGTGTTGCAAAATGAAAAAGTTCTAGGGATCTGTTGAACAACAATATGAAGACATTTAACACTACTGAATTGTACCCTTAAAAAGAGTCAAGATGGTAAATTTAATGTTATGTGCTTTTTGCTGCAATAAAAAACGTGACCTCTATCTCATGTTCACAGAGCAAAACTGACCAGGTGGGTCTGCAAGGTGAATGGGGAAAGTGTTGGACAGAGAAGAACAGAGATGAAAAGGAGCTCAGGGTGGCCATTGTATACATGTCCTATTTCTCTTTCTATCCACCAAAGTCTTGCTGGGGACATTTTGTATGTTTATCATGTCCATATGTCCTGGGTTTGCAGAATTCTCCCAATTTAATTTAGTTGTATTTACTCCTTTAAGGGGATTAAATAAATAAACAATACATTCAATGAGATAATCTTCCTTTATGAGAGCTTTCTTATAAATGAATTCTCAATCACTTTTCAAACTGTGGGTCCTGACTTTTGGCTAAGTTGGGTCAAAGTATCATACTTTTCTCAGGTTACACTTGACCCAGCTGAGGCCCCTATTTGTCCCTGGGGTGTCTTTTCCCTTTCTCCACTCCTATCCTGACATGTCTGATTACTGGGGCACTTTAGGTGAAGGCAACTCTGTGAGTGTGAAAAACCTAGACAGTTCTGTGTGTGTGGTCACCAGTGCAGCACTGAGATTAGCAGCTATGCCAGTTCCCTGCTCAAACACTAGAGGAAAATCTCTTTGCTCCCTGAGCTCCTTGTATTCCCCCTCATGTGAGGACAGGTAGGACTCAGCTTGTCTGTTACTTTCTTCCCAGTTATTTTGGGCCCAGAGGAGAGACTTTCCCAAGAGAACTAGTTTCTTCTTTAGAGGTCCACTGATCTCTGCAGGACAAGCTATCTCCATGACCAATAGTTTTCTGTTCTTTATCCTGGAGTTCCCTGCTTCTTGACCCCAGATTTATATCTGACACCAAAATGGGATACCTCACTTGAACACTCTTGGCATAACCTGGCTAGTGACCACAGAGGCTCTTTGGCTAAGGAGCGGGGATCAGGGACATTTTCTATCTACCATCTTTCTAGAATTGTCCTCTCCCTAAGCCAAATGATTGTTCCTTTATGTATGGCCTTTTCTTTTTTTTAACTTGGAAAACTAAAATTCTAAAGGGCCACATCCTTTGTGGGAAAGATCAGAATCAATGATGAATGATGGAAAATCATTTGATCTGGTGATGTTTAAATATTTCATTAAAATACCTGTACAGGAGTTTAAATTTCTATGAAGTGTGATCTATCAATATTTTTTCTTATGCTTTCTGATTGCCATGCTTAGAAAATCCATGACTATCCTAAATTTATTTTAAAAATAGTTTATCTTTTATTTTATTTAAAAATATTAAATATTATCTCCTTTTGGAATTTATTTTCTAACAGATATTAAGGTAGATATCCAAATTTACTTGTTAACTTCTAAGTGACTCTTCATGATAGCACATTTTAACAAATATACTATCTTTTTCTATTTTTATTTTAAATACATTTTTATGTGTGTATTTTATATTCTACTCTATTGATCCCTATATAGGAGCCTTTCTGGTGAAATTCTTTTTCAACTAGTATAGAATTACACTTTGTTTTCGTAACTATGGAGGAAATCCCTCTATACTCTGACAATGTGAAGGCTTCCTCAGCCTAAGATTATCTGCAGTATCAGATTTGGCCACTAGAGAGGGATGTTAAACAAATCGAACTTGAGAGAAAGCCGCCCCGATCCTTTCAGAAAGAGCTTTCTGCTTTATCTGCAGGGTAAACTCACCCTGGCGCTGTCAGAGTGTCTGTGTGGCTGGGTCGTTTCTGGAAAGACCTCCAGAAAAGAACGGCCTGTTTCCCCACCGCTCAGACATGAAGCCCACCCTCATCTCAGTGTTTGTGATGATATTTACACTCAGTGAGTAAAGTCTCTTTTTAGTCTTTCTTTCTATGTTCTTCTGATTTAGACTCATTTTAATGAAACATTCTCCTCAGTCTGGAAGGCTTTTCTTGATCCAGTATTGGTGTTACAGGAGGAACAAGAGCCCAGACAGTGACTCAGCCTGAAGAATGCCTCTCTGTCTTTAAAGGGGCCCCGGTGCAGCTGAAGTGCAACTACTCATACTCTGGGAGTCCTGTGCTCTTCTGGTATGTCCAGTACCCCAAACAAGGCCTCCAGATACTCCTGAAACACATCTCTAGAGAGAGTGTCAAAGGTTTCACGGCTGTCCTTAACAAAGGCGAGGCAACCTTCCATCTGGAAAAAACATCTGTTCAAGAGGAGGACTCAGCCATGTATTACTGTGCTCTGAGTGGCACAGTAGCTGGTTTAGCAAGGGAAGCAGAACACAAACCCTTTAGAAGTTACAGCAAATATTTCTTTGTAAGCTCTCTACATGGCCATAGTGGATCATTCTTTCTCTAGAGACTGATACTGATATAGCCCTCTCTATACCTGTTCTGTAGCAGCATCTCAGTTCCCCTTAGTAACTGGTATCAATCCCTCTGGCCAGTAAAGTCCTTTCCTACTTGTTGATTCACTGACATATGAAACCCAAAATTGCCACATGACAGTGTCATCTTCCAATTCAGTGGGATTATTGTTGGGTCTCTGGTGGAAGCATTCCTCCCTGTAGAGAACAAAACCTCCACAAACCAACATAGCTCGAAGTTACAAAGATAGGAATAAAAATTATGCTAGTGGGTTATTGGTAAAAATAGTGGGAGGATCCACTCCCAGGCTACTTTCTTGATGCCTGGAGCCATGCATTCTGGCTGTGACAGAGACAACACCACATAATGGTACCCTTAATAAGGGGAAATCCATGCTTTTGAGCTCACGTAAAACTTCCATCCCTGCCAACAAGGCCATTTTGTTTATAGGATCATTGAACAAGCACTGGGATGGCTGGGGAAAGAGTTGACACATCCACAGAGTGCATCATTTTGTCTATTATAGAAGCTTCCACTGCAATGGTTTTTCCTTGGTTAGTACTCACATGGAGCACAGTTATCTTGATAGTTTTTGCCGATTCTGAGAGGTCCATTAAGGTACCTCTTTCCTAGATTTCCTTATTATCCATCTTCTAATCGCATTCCTTCCAAGTTTTTTGTCATCCAGTCAAATCATTAGCAACTTCTCGTGAATCAATGTAGATCAACACTTCTGGCCATCTTTCCCTCTAGATAATGTGGACAACCAAAATGGAACACTTGATGTTTTGTCCACTGGGAAGATTTTTCTTCACCATTGTCCTGCAGTGTTAGTTTCCTATGGTAAATAGTATAATGTGCAAATCCATATGAAAAGTAGGCTTGATTTTCTTTTATTGTTGTTCTTCAGTCAATTGGTTGTAAGGAACTCTCCAGGAGTCTTATAGACATGGATTAAGGAAGAGAAGACAACACAAGAAAAGTTGGTGTCAAAGTAATCTGAGCCACCTACTTATGCAACTATCTTGTACCTCCTGAATTTGCCTAAACATGATTTCTTATATAAAATTTCTACTTGATGATAGATTGCTCCTGGGCATGTCTGCCATTATGGCTAAGTAGATCAGACAATACTTGGTTTATTATGGAAGATCAGAGTGCATGGTCACTTATTTTTCCTAAATTAGACATTCAGACTTCACCAAGGTCAATTGGCAAGCTAGAAGCTGTTTCTCAAAAAGGAGACAAGTTATCTGTAGCAAAGGGAATCTATTCTCCCAAGTACTAGAGGTCTATGTTGTGGTTCTCCTGTTGGCATTTCCCAGAGTCTCCACACGGCATTCCTATTTGCCATGGAAACTCCAATTGTCATTGTTGAATCTGCTAAATCCTAAGACCAATTCTGTAAAGCAGATTGTACTGAAGCCTGAACTTGGTGGAGAGCCTCCTCTTGCTCTGATCAGTTGGCACCTTTACAGGCGACTCTATAAATGATAGGTCAAAGTAGCACATCCACATGGGGTATACACTGCCTCCAAAATTCAAAATGGCCTACCAAGAGTTATGCCTCATTTTCTGTGATAGGTGTTGTGGAGTGCAGCAACATGTCTTTCACCTTGGAAGGGATAGCTTAACATTCTCTGGACCACTGAACCCCTGGAAACTTCACTGAGGTGACAAGTCCTTGAATATTTGTGGCATTTATTGTTTTATCTACAGATTATTCAGTTTTTAGCTCAAATGGCTTCTTATATTTTAATCATCTTATGACTTCTGGAGCTACAGTGTCACTCTTTTATTACTGACTGTGCAATATATTAATTTTCATACTGGCACTTATCACAATGGATTAAAACTTTATCTTTTCTCCTCCTCTGATTGGGTTGAATGTTCCAGGGAAGAGTCATGGTATTCTCTCTGGTTTTAACCTGACCTTCTAACACAGTATGGAACACACAATATATATGCAGTAAAGAAATGTTAAATAAATTCATTTAAACAAATGTGAAAAATAACAATCCCTTCCTATCAGCATGTGAGACCACCACCATTAACGTGACTTCACTGGTTTCTTCAGGGAACTGTGTCAAGCCAGTTTACATAAGCAAATAGCATGTTCCTCTGGGTAAACAGATGCCTAATCAGGACAATAGTTTGCTTAATTGGACAAATAACTTACATATCAAGACAATAGTTTTCTCATTAAAACTCACCTCAAGAGACCAAGAGAATATAGGCACAGAGGACATAAACAGCTACTGATGACCACGTGAGGATACAGTGAGAAGGTGGCCATCAGCAAGTCATAGAAAAAGGCCTTGCAGAAAACCCAACCTGCCAACACTTTGACCTTGGACTTCTAGCCTCCAGAATTGTGAGAAAATAAATTTTTGTTTAAGCCACCCAGTCTATGATATTTTTTTATGGCAACTCTATAAACTAATACAGTACACTCATATCCAGCCTAGTGGACAGATAGATGCAGGCATGTGACTTAGGCTCCAGCAATCAGATCCATTGTTCTCAAACTTTGACTCAGGAATTATTTACACAAAAAAAGGAAAACTTGAGAGTTTTCTTTTAGGAAGTGGTGGTAATTGCAACAAGATGGAGATGATAGTTCACAGAGCAGCAGGACAGTGGAATTGCGGCTGTGTGCATTGTCCTGCATGAGCAGACATGAAGAAACTATTACTACATGAAGGCTCTTCAGGAGAGGAGCCAATGAGATACTCAGAGGAACAGTTCTCTAGAGTGATCTTCTGCATTGTTCCAGACTCGATAGCTTTTGAGTTCAGTTCTCTGACTCTATTGGAATTTCTGAGGCAAACCTGGTATTCATTAATGTATTTATTTTCTACTTATTTCATCCAGAGTCAAATTTTGTTATACATCAGTAAGAACACTGATTTGTATATAATCTCATTTCAGCATTAGGCAAATTTTTTAAAAAGTGGAGCTCATAGCTACATCATCAGGGTTTGCAGTAACCATAGGAAACTTAACAGTGCTTCTCAAAGGTATGCTATAAATACTGGGCACCAACACTCTTTCTTAATTGATTCTTATCTGACTTGAACTGTATCTGTTCTTACTCTCAGCTGGAACCAGAGTTCAGTAAAGTCAGGGAATGGACTAGCTTTGTAATTTCTTCTGACTCAGCTGTATACATTCATCATCATTCCAGAGCACATTCTATCAGCAGGATGATGTTGTCACCACAAGATGACAGTGCCTCCCTCTCAGACTCACATGTGTGTGTTCAAAGCAAAGGACTGAGCTTGCCTCTGATGGGCTAAGTTAAAAAAACCTGAGATGGGAGCAGAAGGACTACTCAATATAGAGAACTTGCTCTTTTGACTGAAGAGCCTGGCTCCATTTCAGGCCCCAGAGCTGAGTCTTCCGTGATCCCAACAAAGAAGAATGGGGAATCTCCTGAGAGTGTCTTTGGTGATTCTATGGCTTCAACTGGCCAGTGAGTTGGGGCTTTTGGTGATGGGAACAGGGAGACCAGAGGTCAGAGCACACAGGGACAAAAGGTAAAGTTTTTTTATTAATTTGAAAATGCAGCGACTGACTCCTGGTCTCGGTCTTGTCTTTCTGCCTAGGGGTGAACAGCCAACAAGGAGAAGAGAATCCTCAGGCTCTGAGCATCCAGGAGGGTGAAAATGCCACCATGAACTGCAGTTACAAATCTAGTATAAACAATTTACAGTGGTATAGACAAGATTCAGGGAGAGGCCTTACCCTGTTAATATTAATACGTGCAAATAAAAGAGAGGAACATCATGGAAGACTAACAGCCACGCTTGACACCTCCATCAAAAGCAGTTCCCTGATCATCACGGCTTCCTCGGCTGCAGACACGGCTACCTACTTCTGTGCCACAGATGCACAGTGTTCACCAGGCACCTGTGGCCCCTATGCAAACCCTGCCAGAGCTGCTTCCTAGAAGCCCGAACAGTGGGTAGAACTGGTGGTTATATATATCTTCCCATGAAGAAGAACCTACAAACAGCTGACAACTCTGAAAGGGAAACCCTTTCAAATTTATGATTTTTTTTAAAACATTTGGACTAGGGCTAAGGGCATGAAATTTGGAATTGGAAACAGAAATGTCAGGCACAGCTCTGCCAATCCTACCTATTTGTCCCTAGGCACATCACCAGCGTAGCAGCCTTTGATTTACTTGCTTGAAATGAAGGATTTGGATTAATGAGCCCAAAAGATCCCTTAAGCTCTAAGGGAGAAAAAGCATAATCACTGGACACTCACAGAAGATGAGGAAGGCTGCTCAGTCTTATAAGGTGTCATCTGTCCTATGTGCAGCCTCCCCAAGACCTACGTAGGTCTTTGAGATACTTAAGATGATTCTTACATTCCTCTGTCTCCTGAATAAGAAACAGTGGATTTATCATGCATTAGAAATAGAAGGAGTCTTAGGACTCTTTCAACCAAATTTGTCATTTTAAAGATGAAGAGTGAAACCATTGTGTAATAAGAGAGACAAAGCTCTGAATCTTTGGAGTAATAGTGACAAAAATCTGAATCTTGTTCTGCCATTTACTAGTTGTGTGATTTCCAATCCTCAGTTTCTCCATTAGTAAAATGGAAGCTTATAGCAAAGTCATATTTTTTGCCCATCCAAGGGAGAGATGTATGTTCTCCATTACCAGGTCCTGAAATACTGTATTTTGAAAGCAGGCACTTCTATTATCCAATGCATAGAAGTTTTCCTTCCATTTTTTTCTTTCTCCTACCAAGATAAATAAATGCTGGCTATAGTTTCCTTGAGACAGTTTGTATACTACTGAAAATGATATTGTGGAGAAAATTGGAGCAAATTGGAGCATTTGTATTTATGTACATGCTTTGGTGCAAAAGGTGGGAAAGGGCAAGGAAAGGTTATATAGGACAGTGGTTCCCAAGTACCAGAACTTGACCCACCAGAGTCCCCTGTATCAGAATCACCTAGAGCACCTTTGAAGATCTGTACTACAGGCTGAGTTCCAGCTTACTCAGTCAGTCTCTAATGAAGTGATGAATTTGTATTTTTAATGAATATCATCTATATCAGTTAGAGATTGGCTCAGCTTCACATTACAGAAAATCCAAACAATAATGTTTTTAACAAGGTGGAGTTTATGTTTTCTCACATAAAGAAGCTCTGTAATGTACAGGGCTGGCACGGTAGCTTTATCGTGTTATGAAGGATCCAACATCTTTCCAGCCTCCTGTTTCTCATCTTTAAGTTGGCACTCTTGTTTTCATACTTCCAAGAGACTGCTAGAGATTCATCCATGTCATACAGCTTTCAGGGTATATGCTTGCTGAGCCAATCTTTTCTGGAAGTCCCTAAAGCTCCTACTTACATTCATTTACCAGAGTGTTATCGGATGTCCCCTTCTGCCATCTGTAATGGAGGCTGGGATATCAGGATTATTTTTTTATCTGAGCATGTTTCCACCTGCATCAAAATTGGAGTTCTAGTAGTAAAAAATAGGAGAGACTAGACCATCGTACAGGCAACTAGCAGTCTCTGCCATACCCTCAGTTTAGGGCATATTAGGAGTCATACTATATTTTTGATTCATAGTTATTCATTTTTGAATTACCATACCCAATCTATTGCCCAGTTCTGTTGAATTTACCACCTACTAAGTCTTCTAGAAGACATCACAACCTCCACAACCTAATTCACCTCCACACCCTGATTAAAAGCCCACCCCAGTCCTTTGTTCCCCTGCCCCCAGCACACTTGACAGACCCCATCATTCTTCAGTGTAGTCATTTGTGTAGACTGAGAGTGACCTTGTCAGAGGGCAAATTTGACCATGTCAGTCACCTGGGTCCTCATTTGTTCTTGGGATAGAGAAGAACTTCCTCATGTGATTTACAAAACCCTGCATAATTTAGACTCTCACTACCGCTCCAGTCTCATTCCACAATGCTCTTAATTTTTCTTTTTCTTCAGTACATGTCCAATTTAAATTTCTTGATAGCACCTTTTCCTCCTAGATAACCCTTTCAAAGCAATTTTAGGATATTTATTATTCCTTTTCTTAAAATTCTTTTCTCTTCCCTCAAAAGAGTAAAAACTAGTAAATGACTACTCATTCCTGTGCATCTACTCAAAAGTCAGTAACCGAAGAAAGCTCAGTGTGCTGTCTTAGAATTATGGAACTCTCTCTTTTTTAAACATGTAATTTCTCCTTTATTTCTTTGTTTAGTTAAAAGCTATCTCTCCTACTACTCTATGTGCTCTTTAAAATCAGGGACTATTATTTGCACTGCCCAGCCTTGAACCTGAGCACCAAAGTATCTTAGGCACTAGGATCATCAAATCTCCTTCTTTCTTCTTTCTATTTATTAACTTACTTAATCTACTTAATTAATTAATTTATTTATAGACAAGGTCTTGCTCTGTTGCCTGGGCTACGGTGCAGTGGCATCATCATAGCTCACTGCAACCTCAAACTCCTGGGCTCAAACCATCCTCCTGCCTCGACTTCCCAAAGTGCTAGGATTACAGATGTGAGTCACCATGCCCAGCCCTATTTTAAGACTCATCAAAGAGTTATGATAATGTTGTAGTGAGAGAACACACAAGAAAATAAGCCTGAGTTTCTCAGACTACAGTTCATGGATCTTTGGAGGTATGTGGATAAATTACTGGAGTATAGCAGTGGTCAGAAAACTATGGCCTAGAGGTGAAAACATCCTGCTACCTGTTTTTGTAAATAAAGTTTTATTGTAAAACAGATATGCCCATTGATTTATGCATTGCCTATGGCTGCTTTCATGCTACAACAGCAGAGTTGAGTGGTTGCAACAGAGACTTCAAAGCCCAAAATATTTACTATTTGGCCTTTTATAGGAAAAAAATCTGCCAATCCTTGGTATATAGGTATTACATGAGAATTTTTAGATTTGCAGTTTTTTGTTTGATGCCAACAAAATAAAATAATAAAGGTATATTTCTAATCATCTAGATGACTAACTTGGAATAGTAACCTTGATATTTTTTTCTTTTTAGAGACAGAGTCTTACTCTGTCACCCAGGCTGGACTGCAGTGGCACAGTCAGAGCTCACTGCAGCCTTGAACTCCTGGGAGCCCCTTTGATTTTGATGATTTATTCATGTCATCTTTATGAAATTAAAGGCAAGTGGAATAATAGCACTCTACAAATGAAGGTGTTGAAGTTTAGGTGGAGAATTTTTTTTTTCAGAAAATTTTGGGTATGATATAGCACATAGTGCTACAGTTAGGCCAAACTCCAAAGAGCTGCATTATCACAGTAACCTCCATATTTCCACTGAAAGAGGATATATTGCTCACATTCATTGTTTGTATGTATCAACATGCAATTCAGTAGACATAAAAGTAGCAGTAAATGCCAAATATATGTTTTTTCAGTTCTGAAGTTCTTTGATGCTTCACTAAATAAATAAAATTGTATAATGGGGACTGACACACGTATTTTTGAACAGGAAGAGTGAAAAAAACTAGTAATCACTAATCACAATAACTCAGACAATAGTACAAGTTCCAAATCCCTTTAATCAAGTCAGTTATTCAACTATACATGTCCATAGCTTTCTTTTAATAAGCCCGTACTAACTCTGTAGTTTCTTTCTTTGTTTTTGTTTTTTTTTTTTTTTTTTTTGAGACAGAGTCTCACTCTGTTGCCTGGGCTAGAGTGCCGTGGTGTCAGCCTAGCTCACAGCAACCTCAAACTCCCAGGATCAAGCAATCCTCCTGCCCCAGCCTCTCGAGTAGCTGAGACTACAGGCCCTCACCACCACACCTGGCTAATTTTTTCTATTTTTTTAGTAGAGATGGGGTCTCACTCTTGCTCAGGCCAGTCTCAAACTCCTGACTTCAAGCGATCCTCCAGCCTCGGCCTCCCAGAGTGCTAGGATTACAGGCATGAGCCACCATGCCCCAGCCCTCTTTAATTTCAATGAAAGATCATCCCTTACACTAATGTTTTAACTTGAATTTTATTGATTTTTATATTCTGTTGCCGTTTTTTGTCTGATTTAGTAATTGTATAAAACCTAGGAGCCTAAAAATTGATACCTAATTTTATTGTTTTATATATAAAGGTACCACAATATTTTAAAAAAGTAGTATGAGAGTGGCCCTTCATAAGATCTGCCCCTTACTCAATTTTGAGAAACATTGAATGCACTGTTATCAGGTCCTGGCTCTGCCTCTGGAAGAAGCTGGTCACAGCAGGGGCCTAAGACACATCCTCTCACATAGACTTTCCCTCATCAAAAGATATTTTACACACCAGACATATCCATTCATCCATTTATTCACCCATTCTTCAGACACTTTTTAAGCATCTCATATGAGCTGAGGGCTTGTATGTTTTGGGAAATGAGTTACCAGTACTAATACGATTAAGTTCCCGATCTCAGGAGCACCAAATGCAGCTTGAGAAACAGGACAGAAATGATCTAATATGATGTGGTAAGGACAGTGATAGATATGCATAGAAAATATGCGGTGGGGGGGATGGTGGGCACTGACTCAGCCGGAAGAAAGCGTGAGTGCTTTCACAAGGAGGTGGTGTGTACTTTGGTTCTTAAAGAATGAACAGGAGTTATTGAGGCAAAAGGTAGGGGAGAGAAGGGAGGGCATTCCAAGAACAGGCACTCACCTCCTCATTCCAGGGAATATGCCAAGAAGAGATCTCACAATGTGCCTTTTTAATACTCTCAGGATACCCTAAAATGCCTAAACTAACTTACCTGTTGGTGTGAATAAACAGTAGATGCTGGGACTGGGGGGATTTAAGGGCATCATATTGCCCTGCACCTTAAGGAGGGTGACAGAGGAATTACTCATTGTCGCAGCCCCGGGTTCCACTGTGAAGTCTGCAGAGAGTGTTTGGTGCTTCCCTCCTGGAGTCCCAGCCTTCACCTCAGACACCATTTCCCTTCCACGTCTGCAACTTAAGCTCCACTGCAGGGTAAATGTCATTCGCAGGTGCACAGCAGACTGCAGGAGCAGAGAGGGGCCACCAGAGGGCACTGCTCCCTTCAGGTGGTGGCTCCACACAAATTCATCTTCCCTTCCTGAGCATCTCTCTCTTTTCTGCAGCCTGTGGCATGACCTTGTAGAGCAGTTTGTCCCACTTAACACACGAGCCAGATTTGGATCAAGAAACTAGAGAAACAGCCCTCTCAGATTTGGTGTATCCCTGAACAAGACCTTCTACTGCTTCTCAGCTGGCCATGCTGTCGGCTTCCTGCTCAGGACTTGTGATCTTGTTGATATTCGGTGAGTAACACTTACTCAAAACTTCTTAGGTGTCCTATTCCTTGGTTTTAGGTTGACCTGTAACGTCTTCCAAACTGGGGACTATGATCTTACATTGCCAATATAACGAAGCCTTCACTGTTTTTAGGAGGGACCAGTGGAGACTCCGTGACCCAGACAGAAGGCCCAGTTACCCTGCCTGAGGGGAAAGCTCTGGCCTTGAACTGCACTTACCAGAGCAGCTATGCAGTTCTCCTTTTCTGGTATGTCCAGTTTCCAAACAAAGAGCCTGAGCTCCTCCTGAAAAGCTCATCAGAAAACCAGGAGCTGGACAGCAGAGGTTTTCAGGCCAATGACGTTAAGAGTGACAGCTCCTTCCACCTGAAGAAACCCTCAGTGCACCTGTCGGACTCGGCAGTGTACTACTGCGCGATGAGACACACAGTGAGAGGGACTGCGGGGGAGCCCTGCACAAACCCCGGGGGGCGCAGGTGGGGCCTGGGTGTGTGCAGCCTTGAGGAGGGGGCATTATTTCCTCTTTCCGGTGTTCCATACTGGGGGCTTCTTCTAACTACTTCCAGCTCTGATCCTTCAGAGCCAAGGAAAAGTGGAGTTCTTGGATTACTCTCCAGAGAGGAATTGGAGGGGACACAGTATAAAAAGGAAACTAAATTCTGTTTTCTAGAAAGGCCTCTGTGTTTAGCCCAGTTGTCTCTTCTTTCCCCCGGATGGCATACAATCCTGAAAAGTGACATTAACTGCTACATGACAGTTCAATTGCTCTTCACTGAAATATTTCATAACCTATTAATAAAAATTCTGAGGAAAAATAGTTCCTGGACTAACGTGTCACCTTGAATCTCATTCCTTGTATTTACAATTCAGACAAGGGTTGTATGTGTTGCTGAGTTTCGCCTGTACAAACTCCATCTCCAGAGACTGCTGTATTTATTCTCTCTTCACTTGACTTCTCTTTCTCTTGCGTTTGCCTCAAAATGCAGCTGCATAAATAAGTTCTATGAGGGGACAGTCCTGACAAGAGATTTTCCTTATGTCACAGGCCCTGTGGTTTCAGAACAGCCCAGTCAGTAAAGGCTGTGTCCGTGGTGTGTCTTGCTCACACTGTGCTGAGATACCTCCACACTGATCTTCCTGCCAACTCGGCACCTGTTTGTTGTAACACCAAATAATGATCCAGATTCTTGACTTTAGGATCTGGGCTACAGGAAATCCTGGATTCTGGACATGGCTATAACTGTGGAACCTAACATATTATTTTTATCATTGCATTTATGCCCATGATCCTTCTGAAGTGTGTCAAATTCAGCAGCCAAGGAAGAACTCAGGTGACTGTCTATAAAAGGGAGATGCACGTAGACTCTTGTTCCCTGGGACCCAAAATAGATAAAATAATTTCATGTTTCTCCATATCAAAGGAGCACAAAACAAAAATGTGAGCCCCTCACTGAAACCCTCAGAGGGTGTAGCTCCCCAAGAGAAACGTTTACTAATATTCTAAAATTCCGTGAGCCTTGTGCCTTGTTTGTCTTTTATCCATCTTGCATGATTCTGTGGATTGGACAGGTACAGAGGCAAGTTTTGCAGGACCTGAAGCTTCTTTAATTTCTGGAGCTCTCTTTAAGAAAACAAAATTACAAATACAAGTTTCTGGGGCCTGAAGTAGGAAAAGGCCCTGAAATCAAAGCTCATTTACTTCGTGGTAAATCTGCATCTGGAGTCCCATGGAGATCATCTTCTTCTTTAAGACTGAAATGTTATAATAGTCTCACTTTGTCCTGATGCTGGCAGGCTCCCTAAGCCCTAGTCCTCTTCCCACTGCAGCACTTGAGTCACTTTAGTTATCATTAATATGAGTATTTTCACCTCTATGTTTTTTAAATAACAGCTTTATTGATATAATTCACATACCATAAACTTCACCCTTTTTAAATGTTACAAGTAGATGGTTTTTAGTACATTCTCAGAGTGTCCAATCATTACTACCATGTAATTCCAGAATATTTTCACCACCTGGCAAAGAAAGTCTGTATCATCCGTCACTCCCATTCTCTTCATTCCCCAGCTACTGGCAACCACTAATCTACTTTCTACCTCTGTGGAATTGTGTATTCTGGACATTTTATATAAATGGAATCATATAAGATAGGGACTTTTATATCCGGCTTCTTTCACATAACATAATGTTTTCAAGGTACATCCATGATAAGGCATGTATCAGTACTTCACTACCTTTTGTGGCCACATAATAGTCCATTGTATGAATATATCATTAATTTCTTTATTCATTTATCAGTTGATGGACATTTGAGTTGTTTCTATTTTTCAGCTATTATAAGTAAAGCTGCTGTGAACATTCATATACACATGCTCTGTTATTTTAAACTCTATTATATTTTGAGTTAGAAGTTTCTGTTTTTGTTTGTTTTATTTGGTACCAACATTTATAGATATAAAATGAATAACTATATAAGAAAATGCCCTTTAAAAATAATGAATTGTACCAAAATGAGACTTAAATTTGTCTGATACATGACCAGTATTCTTAAAAATTACATGATAGAGCCATCTAGAAGTTTGTCTTTTTTTTTTTCAATAATACAATTGTATTCTTAGATTTCATGATTGTTATGTTTACATTTGAGGAAAAACTTAATGCAATATTACAAGCTGTGGTTTACTCAAATGACAATCATAAGAGTCTATGTATATACATATGCATATTGAAGCAAAAAAACTCAGTCACCATCTTCTATGTTCTTGAACCATAAATTTTCTTAGATAAATTCTTACTTAATAGTCTGGCCATAGGAGCTTCAGTGGCTGGCTGTTATCAGGAGACATAGGAGCATTCACCATGGAAATAGGGACTACGTATTTTCCAAATACAAAGAATATTTTAATGGCAAATGTGTCTGCTCGTTGAGAATATAGGGCACAGCATTTTCTGTTATGCTGTAATGTTTATCTCTTTTTAAAAATTTGTTTTTATACAATTAACAAATAAAGATATGATGTCAATATGATGTGGAAGTTGCATTGATTCTCTGATTTTTTCCCAAGCGTGTTAAGAATTGTGTCACACTAAAGAACTCTCAGGGACAAGTTTTTCACTATGTACCTTGGGTTTGGCAATGACCAAAGACATGATCAATGAAATAATGAATTGATAAGCTACATTTCATTAAAATTAAAAATTTCATGTACTCGGCCATAAAAAGATGGTGAACTAATACCTCTTGTACTAATCTGGATGGAACTGGAGCCCATTCTTCTAAGTGAAGTATCACAATAATGGAAAAACAAACAGCACATGTACTCACCATTAAATTGGAACTAATTGATCAATACTTATGTGCACATAAGAAAATAACATTCATCAAAAATCAAGCAGGTGGGGGAGGGAGGAGGGGCTGGGTAAATTCACACCTAACGGGTATAATGCACGCTATCTGGGGGATGGGCACACTTTGAGTCAAATGGTACAAAAGCAATTTATGTAACCAAAATGTTTGTGCCCCCATAATATTCTGAAATAAATTTTAAAAACATCATAAAACCACTTTATACCCATAAATATATACAACTATAATTTGTTGAGAATATATGGAATCAACTTAGCTCATTGTCATTCTTCCTATTCATAACCTAAGTCAAGTCTGATAGCAAATAGCATATGAAAAGATGCTTTGCATAATATGGCAACAGGAAAGTGCAAATTAAACAATGAGATACCAATACACACTCATTAGAATGGTTAAATTCCATAACACCAACAAAAACACATGCTGGCAAGGATGTGGAGCAACAGGAGCTCTCGTTCATTTCTGGTGGGAATGTAAAATGTTACAGCCACTTAGAGACACAGTTTGGCAGCTTCTTTCAAAACTAAACATACTCTCACCATTCAATCCAGCAATTGTGCTCCTTGGTATTTACTCAAAGTAGTTGAAAACTTATGTCCACACAAAAACCTACAAAAGGATATTTATACCAGCTTTGTTCATAATTGCCAGAACTTGAAAGCAGCTAAGATGCCTATCGGTAGGTAAATGGAAACATAAACTGTGGTATGAGACAATGGAATATATTCAGTGCTAAAAATAATTGAGCTATGGGGGCGATCTTTGGAGGAGAGTGGAGAAAAATGTGTCAAATAGTGAGAGACTCTGGAGTACATACTGGGTAAAGAAAAAAAGGGTGGGTTTAAAGAAGTGTTGCTATAGTTTTAAGTCTGACCTTTGTTAATGTCCCTTAAGAAACATAAATAAATTTTAAACTATGTTTTAAAAATCAGCTGGGCAGAGTAGCTCATCCTTGCACTCCCAGGACTTTGGGAGGCTGAGGCAGGAGGATCAATCCAGCCCAGGAATTTGAGGTCACAGTGAGCTATAATTGCACCATTGTATTCCAGCCTGGGCAATAGAGCAAGACCCTGTCTCAAAACAAAAACCAAACAGACAAAAAAAATGAGCTATGAAGTCATGAAAAGACCTGAGGAAACCTTAAATGAATATTACTAAGTGAAAGAAATCAATCTGAAAAGACTTTATACTGTATGATTCCAACCACATGACATTGTAAAAATGGCAAAACTATGGAGACAGAAAAAGGATCAGTGGTTGCCAAAGGTTAGGGAGCAGTAAGGGATGAACAGGCAGAGCTTAGAAGAGTTTTAGAGCAGAGAAACTGTATGATAAAATCTCTATGATACTATAAAGGTGGATACATGTTATTATACATTTGACTAAACCAATAGAATGTACAACACCAAGAGTGAACCCTAATGACTCAGAGTGATAATGATGTGTCAATGTAGGTTCATCAGCTATAACAAATATATCACTCTGGTGCAGGACGTTGATAATGGGGGGTGGGGGGGGCTATGTCTGTGTAGGGGCAGGGACTGTATGGGAAATTTCTGAATCTTCTGCTCAATTGCTCAATTTTGTTGTGAACCTAAAATTGTTCTAAAAAATAAAGTCTATAGAAAAAAAGACCGTGATGATATCCCTACATCTAGTGTTAAAGATACTGAATTATGAAGAACAATAACACAAAATTTTGATAAACTTGGTCTTATTGTAAATACATGACCTCTCATGGACCTATATGTAAAGGGGTAAAACACAAGTCCCAATATCTTAAAGCTACAAAGAATTTACTGACTGTGATGCAAGGAACAAATGCTAATGTAGTTGAACTCTGCTGGTATTTTTATTAGGATTTCTATTATTTTTGATAATGATCTGGTTACAAAATGTATATTTTTGTGTTTTCCCCTATCCTGATTTTCACCATAATTAACGTGTGTGATTTGGAAGACCAGAAGGATTTTCAGGAATGTACATATTGAGTTATAGCAGAAATTCCTGTCTTGGGGCACTGAGTAGAATTTTGGGAATATATTTTGTTGACACACAGACACACATACAGAAGATGTGTGTGCAAATATACATATATGTATTTTTCCCTGTTGTTATGTGACATGGCACACACTTGACAGATTTTGTGACTCTGGAGGTATGATATGAAATCATTCATTAACAATAAAATATTTCTCATATAACTTTTGCTGGATTCCACAGCTGGCAGGGTAGGGACAAAGACTGAGACTAAAAATTTTGCCTTTCTGTTAGAGAGTCAAAACTCTGATTACTTTTCACCTTAATTCTGTCTAGAGAAAAGGAAGCATATATAAAAGGTGCATAACTGTGTTAACTCGTGTATTGACTATAACTCATAATAAATTGTAAGTGCCATATTTTCCATCAAAGGGAATTAACTGAACATGATTTGATTTTACTGCTGTTTATTTCAAGTCCGGTAGATTATAATGAGGCAAAATAGGCACTCAGGACAACCCAGCATCTCCCACCTACACAGGAAGCATGTGACAAGACACAGTCGAACTTGTCCTATATCTGCTAGCTGTATTTCCTGTATGGGGCAGAAGCACCATACAGCCCAGTAACTTGGCTTCTATCTCTTGAGTGCAAGGTGCAGAATTAAGATCTGGATTGGAAGCAGAACATAGAACACTTTACTCACGGTAAAAGCTGCCAATATGCAGTTCGCCAGCCTGCTGAGGGCAGTCATAGCCTCCATCTGTCTTGGTAAGGATGACCACAAGCACAGGACTCAGGCTGCCATCAGCTCTGGGGAGAGGCAGAACTCTGTAGTCTAATGATGCTTAGAAAGGAGGGATAATGGGCAATACAATGGGAGCACAGGTCCTAGGCCACTTCATCCCTTATATCCCCAGGGTTACAAAAAAGGGATCAGTCTATCTCTTTCCTCTTTCCTACAGGACCCAGCATGGCCCAGAAGGTAACTCAAGCTCCGCCTGAAATTTCTGTGGTGGAGAAGGAGGGTGTGACCTTGGACTGTGTGTATGATACCCGTGATACGACTTATTATTTATTCTGGTACAAACAACCACCAAGTGGAGAAATGATTTTCCTTATTCGTCAAGACTCTTTTAATGAGAAAAATGAAACAAAAGATCGGTATTTTCTGAACTTCCAGAAATCCACCAGTTCCATCAGCCTCACCATCACAGCCTCAGAGCTCACGGATTCAGCTGTGTATTTCTGTGCTCTGAGTGAAGCCACAGTGAGACGGGTGCCGGCAGGAGCCCTACAAAAACCTCAAGAGATAGGGCCCCTGGGGAGAGACTCCATCACAGACAGGAAGAAGCAGGGGCTGTGTCAGCACACATGGGGATTTGGCTAGGAAATCTTAGTTCAATTCATATACAATGCTTAGACATGCCATTTATCAGAAGTATATATATCTTCTTTAAAATAGATTGAGATAGAATATATACCACATATTTTTATATCACATATAAAAATTATAAAACAAAAGGTGCAATAACAAAATATATTAATCTCATGTTGGTTTTATTGAAATGAGAAAACTATTGAATTATCTTCAGACCAAAGGAGTGATTCCACCGATGAGCTGTCAAATTTTTCTAATCATTCATACAATTATGCATTCATTATTATGTAGAATGCTTTAGTCCTCTTGTAAATGCTTTTTATTGATTTTTCTGAAAAATAGTATCATTATTCAATGAGGTAGAATAAATTATTTAATTTAGACCTCCTTCCATAATCATACTAACAGCCTATTATACAGCAGAATAGATGTGAAATGTCCCTCAAATTTTCTCTCTCTGGCTCTTCTTTTTTTGTGATGTAATTATGATTTTTTAAAAACATCTAAATATTTTACTCTCAGTTAGAGGCTGCCTACAGAGAAAGATGGTTAAGGTGGAAATTTGTCCTAACCTATGAAGTCTGTTGCCTTTATCTTTTGTCCTGTGAGTTCTGGCCAGTTTGAAGCTCAGAAGTGGTCAGGGTCAGAATGACAGCTGCCATAACAACCAACACCCAGATGGTTTTGTCCCATGTCTACTTCCTGTCTAAACAAATTTTTTTCTCAGATGTTACATCAGGTGCTCGGGAGCAAGGATTTTTATTTCTTTTGCTTCATATAATTCTGAATTAATTATCACCATTTAAAAATCAGGCATCACACTAAAAACTATTGTAGGTTTCTAGCTTACCTATAAAAATGGGAAGACCTAGAACACTAGACTCTCTGGGTTAGAGGTCAAAAGTTCTGCTTGAACATATAATGACTTTGATCTATATCCATTTTATTTATAAAATGTATTCACATTTATCATTCTTTTCATAGTATGAATTAATTTAATAGTAAAATTTTAAATAGTTTTAAGATATAAATTAATCCTCAAGACAAACAAATCTAAATTAACATTTCATGAAATTATACATGTTTTCCCTTCATGATTTCATGTATCACAATGTGTATCCCAGTTTGAGAGACTTAAATATAATTTATTCATTAATTCAAAAGATATTTAGTATCTATAGTAAGCATTGAGGAAATATTAGTTAACAAGACAGATATAATTTCTGCCTTTATGGAGGTCATGTTACAGTGGCCTGTAGTGGTATACAGTATAGAACACTAAACTGAAATTTACACAAACAAGCTCTGTGACCTTTAAGGAAATAGTAACTCTTCTGAACCTCATTTAAGGTTTTCTGTTTTCTCATTTGTAAAATGTAGAGCTTTAGTTAGCGGTTGATGAATAGTCTTTTCCAAAATTTCACTTGCATCACAACAGCACTTAATCCACTGCCTTTTTAAGTTCCTGATACTTATTAGCTACCCCTCTCTATTTGGTAAAGGTCAATTTGTTGTTATAGAAATTTGCATGGTGCTCCACACATTGCATGATAATGTGCAAGTATTAACAACAAGCCAAAGGAAGCAGGCAGAGAGAAGGGTGACTTGTGATGTCATTTAATTTCCATACACAGAAGCTACTATAGCTAGGCATGAGAGGGAGAGGGAGAGAAAGAGAGAGAAAAGGAAGAAGAAGGAGGGAGAGGAGAGAGAGAGAAGGAGAGAGGAAAAGAAGGAGGGAGGAAGGGAGAAGGAGAAAGGGAAAGACCAGGTACTAATTCATAAGAAAAATATTTTTATTTGAATTTGATGTTATGGTTTCTTTCACAAGGCATTAGATAACACTTTCTTTCTGTAGCTTGGGAGAATCAAGAAAAGTAGAAGATGCCAATTGGACAAGCATGAGGTCATACTGAAATTTAACTAGCTGGCTGAACCTCCAGAGGACACCAGCAGGCTAATGGACACCAGGTCTAGCAGGCTGGACCTCTTGTGAAGTTCTAAGGCAGGACAAGAGACAGATTTTCTAGTCATAGGAATGCCAAATGTCCCTTGTAAAATGAAGATAATTTGTTGAGCCTAAGAAATATTGATTTACAGAAATGCCCCATACATTTTTAGAGACAGAAATGATTTCAGAAGTCTTGCAAGGCTTTGCCCTAAAGGAAAATGTAAACATGTTAGTTCACATATCAAAAGCTGCCTCGCCTCAGGAGGGCGTCTCAATGGTCAATAGTAGCTGCATTCTAAGGCGACTGCAATCCGGGCCTATGGCTCTCACCTGTTTTGAGAGACAAAGCAGGTCTTTCCTAGAGCCACAGGATGCCAGAGCTGATCAACAAAGACAGGCCACCAGAGATGAGAGCTGATCATAAGATATGCTGCCTGAGCCCGGCCCAGACGGAACCATGTGGTTACAGTAAATAGCATAAGAGACAGCTCATGCTTGACTTCTGAAATCTCTGTTCTAATACACAATAACCAGAGCCACGATTGCTAAAGTAATAGCCTTATCATAAAACTTAGAAGTTTGCCCTAAGAAGATTTTATAACTCATTGTTCACCTAGATAGAGTTAGTTAAAGGATCTGAAGTAGCCTTTTAGAAGACTTTGACACTAAACCAAACTACCTATCATTATGTAAATCCCATTGCCCTTGGCAACCGAGAACCTATATCTGCCTTATAAGTATCTGTGTAAAACTTGAGTCTGGGTTGCATTTTCGTGGGAAGAGATGCAATCTTCTGGGCACCCTGCTTTATCTATCTTCATAAATCTTTACTTTATAAACTACATCTTTGGCTCTGTGTATTATTTTTATTTCTGTTTCCTACTATTTTTTCATTCTTTGCCACAACCCCTGTCTGAGGGACCCAAACTTTTGTGGGGAGCGTAGCTAACTCCCCGCACTCCTCACTTTTCTGCTTATTAATAAAAATATGGATGTCTCAATATTGGGTCACTAATCTGTACTCTGCTTAAAATTTTCCAGTTGCACAGAATGTCCTCTCTCCATCTCTGCAGGCTAAACTTCTGTCTAAACCTCCCGTGACCATCCTTTCTGGAAAGAAAATGGGGAACACAGCAGGTGGAAACAGATATCTGTTTTGCTTCATGTTAGTTAGGAGATGTGGCCTAGATACTGAATTATTGGCACTTCATAATTTACAAGCACAACTATTAAAATGTAGAGTGGTCCTGGAGAATGTATAGTAACCATCTTTATCTTACATGACCTAGCTCTCCTGACACTAACATAAACTGTAATCTTTCCTCCTCTGAACTTCCCAATCACTTTTTGTTGTTGTTGTTATTGTTTTTGAGACAGAGTCTTGCTCTTTTAATCTGGCTAGAGTGCAGTGGCATCATCATAGCTCACTGCAACCTCCAACTCCTGGGCTCAACAAATCCTCCTGCTTCAGCCTCCTGAATAGCTGGAACTACTGGCACACACCACCACATCAAGTTAATTTTTTTCTATTTTTGGTGGAAATGGGGCTGGTCTTGCTCAAGCTGGTCTCAAATTGCTGACCTCAAGCAATCCTCCCACCTCAGCCTCCCAGAGTGCTAGGGTTATAAGCGTGAGCCATTGCACCTGGCCCCAATCACTCTTTAAACTTTATTGCCACTTACCACTTGATACTTTGCAATGCGGTTCTGAAAATTTATATCTGTAACTGTACCATGAACAGAATGATTAAAATGAAAAGGACAACACCAAATGTTGACAAGAACATGGAGCAACAGGAATTCCCATATATGGCTGGAAGGAATGTGAATTAGTATAATTTTGAAAAACAATTAGCAATATCTACTAAAGTTAAACATATATATTCCCTATGGTCCAGCAATTCCACTTCTATGTATATGCTCTATGTATATTCATTAATGAAACATGTACAAGAATAAGGACATTTGTTAAATCAGTAATTATAGTACCCTAAAACTAGAAAACAACTCAGAGTCCATCAGCAGTTTCAAGGATAAATAAATTATGATAATAAAATACTACACAGCAATGAGATTGAATAAATTTGCTATATACTCAATGTAGAACAAATGACACAAATATTACTGGGTAAAAAATGTCAGACACAAAATAAGTTTAAAAAAGGCAGAACTAATCTATGAAGTTGTAAATCAGAAGAGTACAGTTAGGGGTTATCTTTAGGGGAGATAGTGACTAGGAGATAGTACAAGGCAGGCTTCTGGGATGTTGGTAACACTCTGTTTCTCAATCTGGGTGCCACTTACATGGGTGAGTTCACTTTATGAAAACTCACCAACGTTTACACTTAAGTTTTATGCACTTTTATGAATGTATATTATACATCAATAAAGTTTAAAAGATAAACTTTATCCACCCTCTTGACTAAATTCTGAGAACACAATTTTTATTCAATCCCTTTTCATGTTCTCATTGCCCTTCACACTAGCCCTCATTAACAGATGCTTAATAAGTTTTCACTCAATAAAGGACTCCTCTACTTTTGATACACACTTGCAAAGATGCTGTGCTCTCAGGTCCAAGGATCCAATATGTTACTAGGTAGACTTGAACTGCCCTCTGTATCCTGCTGATTACTCCTCCCAGTTCAGATCCTCTGCATTTCACACCTGGTTTTCAGCATTTCACAGCCTTGCAACCAGCCCCCTTCTCCCAGGATCTCCTCCCCATAATTGCCCCATACCCTAAGAATGATTTATTCTTAAAAAAAAAAAATACAGCATCAATCACCTCAGTTCCCTGTTTAACAGCCTTCAATGACCATCCTTTGCCTATGGAAGTAAGGTTAAAGTGCTTGGTGCAGCTCTTGATGGCCTCTATAATTTTGACATGAACTTGCTGCTTCATCAGATTAAGTCTAATTCAAGAATGACGCTGGGACACATTCACTGTCCTAAACAGCTCTGCCTATAGTCCTTTGCTCCCATCGCTGCGCCTGTCTGACTGCTTGCCATCCTTCTTCCTCCCAATCCTAGAGACTATCTCAGATCATTATTGCCTCATGAAGAATTTCCTGGTCACCTCAGCCCACAGGGATCTCTCTCTTCTGATATAATACCCAATGACTTTTTAGAATATATTTTAACTGTACCACTTAATTTTACAATGCACTTTTGTAAGCATTATTTCGTTCACTCCTTATAATAACATTGTGAACAACGCAAGGTATAGAGAATTAATTTCATTTTGTAGATTAAAAAAAACTGAGGTTCGGAGAGGTAAAGTGACTTGAACTGGTGTACTCAGTCAAGGATAAAGCCCACTCTTCTCATCCAAGGCTCTCTATGCCAAATTACCTGGATGGGACTTTATATATTATCACTCCCAAGAACTTACACATTTTTGAAACGTGCTTACACTTTTATATCTCTCACAACACTGGACAAGGGACTTAGGGTAGGTACTCTGTAGAGTTGAGTAATTTTATTTCAACATTGTCCCCACCTAGCTCGAGGCCTGACAAGGTATACTGCGTCTGCTTTATAGGACTTCTGCAGCAAAAGTGGAATTGTTGAAACAATTACTGGAACTCCAAAATATTTAGCTTTTGAGGGTAAGGAGGAGACAAGAAGAAAACCCCTTTTAAGATCAGGGCAGCCTTAATTTTACATTTATATCCTAGGTTTCATATTGAAAAAAAGTTTCAAAGAAGGCTATCAGAGGTAGTAGCAATGGGCTTCAAGGACCATAATTTAATATAATGAAATACATTTTAAATTGATTACATTCCAGAAACCACCCGTTGAGTAATTCAACTTGCAAGCAAAATGGAGAATTTTTTGATTTTGAAAATCAGGTTAATAGAATTTAAAATATATTAATATAAAGCTTAATTTTCTTTATTCTCAAAACTATATGATACTAACCCTTTCTGAAAGGTAGTCAGAGAACTAATGTGATAAGATGGAGATAATGTAGAACAAGCCAGGTGGGTGTCTGGACACCCAAACCTGAAAGTAAATAATACCTTCTACTCCAACATTCTTGATTTCCACACACTAGGTCTTAGACACCTGAGCATTGGAGGTTAAGCATTGAGATATGAGGAATAAGAGAAGGAGAGGGAGATGCAAGGATAAAAATAAATCTTAGCAGGTACGGTGGCTCACACCTGTAATCCTAGCACTCTGGGAGGCCGAGGCAGGAGGATTGCTTGAGGTCAGAAGTTCAAGACCAGCCTGAGCAAGAGCGAGGACCCATCTCTACCAAAAATAGAAAAAAAATTAGCCAGGCCTGGTGCCACATGCCTGTAGTTTCAACTACATGGGAGGCTGTGAGCAGGAGGATTGCTTGAGCCCAGAAGTTTGAGGTTGCAGTGAACTATGATGATGTTTTGGTTTATTTTATTTTATTTTTTTACAGAGCTTTATGCATTGTAGATAACTCTGAATTTCTGGAATGAATACTTGAGCTTAGGGATTCCTGAGCATGGTCTGCTTACAGAGAATCTTGTCAGCATGGTAACTGTTCTCAAGACCATAATTTTAGTAAGAGTTAAAGAGTCCACGGAATTTTTAATTGGTGAGAAAATCTATTTAGGGTAAATATTTATTAATTGAAAATTATTCTTATGTTCAACTGATTTTAGTCATACCTGATGTTATCATATTGACAGCACTACCCCTCAGAGCCTGTGTAAAAATATATCATAGCTGTCTGCAGTAACAAAGTCCCAATGCTTTAAAATGGTTTATGTAAGCAGGGAACTATGTTTTGACTTCTCAAATAATACAATCATACCTTGCATAAAGTAAACCCAATCCTGGAGAAATAACGAATTCTGAAAATGGCCCTTTTAAATCTTCTGCTGGGCTTGTTTTATTAGCACAAATAATTCCAAAGGAACTAGATGAACAAGCCAACAAATAGCAAGAAAACAATATTTTTAAATGAGATTCCTGAAATCCCTTTTAAAACAAATAAACAGGAGACAGCTAAAGGCCAGGTAAATGCCCCTGGAATGGGGGAAGGCCTGGCTTATAACATTAAACATCTAAAACCTGGCTTTATAAAAGAAAATACTTACTTAAATTAGAACAGTGATGTAAAAAAAAGAAAAGAAAAGAAATAATTGGCATTTCAAGGACCAAATTACCAAAGTAAGGTTACCTATCTTTCATAAGGCTAAGGGTATAAGGTTGCTGTCATCCAAGTGTGGTCCAGGGAACCCTAGAGAGACTTTTCAGGGGGTCTGGCATACCAAAACTATTTTTATAACAACAGTAAGACATTATTTGCCTTTTCCACTTTCGTAGTCTCACAGTTGTATGTGCAAGGTTTCCAGAGTCTACATGGTGTGAGATAACGCCATCACTCTGACAGTTAATGGAATATATCTCCACCTCTGTCCTTGTCTCTATCTCTATTCCACACAAAACCTCTTTGGAGTCTTCTTGGAATCTCTTTGTAAGAATATAAAGGTATCCTCAGACCAACAAATTTGAGAATTCATGCTTTACAGAATATATATTCAATTTATCACAGTCTGACTTTGAATAATATTTCACCACTTCACATATAGTGCAATAAACTTTCAGCATTTATCCTCCATCCTTTGTGCTATTGTTGTTACACGTTTTTATTTTACATAAGTTAAAAACCCTACAATGCAGTTTTATAGTTTTTCCTTTAAACAATTATTTTTTAAAGTTATTTTAGCACTTTAAAGTTAAGCTCTGACTTGCATTGTTTCTGATGAAAAGTTGGCTGCCATTCTTAGCTTTGATTCCTTGGACCTAATATGTCCTTTCCTGTCCTTCTCCCCCTCCCACTCCAACTGTTTTTAAGGTTTTCTCTTTATTATTTGTTTTAAGAAACTTGATTATGATGAACCTTGTTTATAGTTCTTTCTCTTTGTATCTGTGAATTTTTAATTAAACCTGAAAAAGTATCAGCCATTTTTTACTTTAAATATATTTCTTTCCCTCTCTTCCTCTGAAACTTAAGTTAGACATGTATTAGATCCTTGAATTTTTAGAGCTCAAGGACAATATTCCTTTTCACAATCCTTTGTGTCTCTGCTTCATTGTGGATAATTTCTGTTGCTTTTTCTTAAAGTTCCCTGAGCTTTTCCCCTGTGGTTTCTAATCTGCTGATAATCCTATGCAACTTATTTTTCATTTTATTTATTTATTTATTTATTAATTATTTCTACAAGTTCCATTTGGATCTTTTTATTTCTTTCATTTTTCTCCTCTTCATGTTCCTATATTTCTTTACATCCTTGAATATCATGTGTGTATATATTAATATATATCACAATAATTTTAAAGTCCTTTCATATTAATAGCATTTATGTCATCTGTGTCATTTTTGTTTCAATTGATTGATTTTTCTCCTGGTTATAGATCACATTTTCCTGTTTCTTCACATACCTGATAATTTTGATTGGGTGCTAGATGTTGTGTACTTTACATTGTTGCATGCTGAATTTTGTTATATCAGTGATATAAAGAAAATGAGAAACCAAGAAGGGGGAAGGGTAGGACGGAGGCTGCGGGATAAAAACTTATCAAAAGCCCCGACTTACGCATTATACAAGGTATACATGTAACAAAAACAGTTGTACCACCTTAATTAATATTTTGAAATTAGAATAAACAAACAAAAATCCCTACAAACTAACCAAAAGTATAGCAGTCCATGATGGATTGGTAAAAACACTGGTCCTTCATCACAGATTATTTGGGAAGAACTGCATTAGATAGTATTTCCTCTGTGAGATGGCTTGCTGATTGTCTCGCGGGTGGAATAGAACTAACTCAGGCAAAGGACTGAAGAAGAGTAGAGAGGAATTTCTAGGCAGACGGAGCCTTCTCTGAGCCATGGAGACCATAGGGACATATGCAAGGAAGAGGTCTCAGACTATTCTACTTAAAAGTTGTGTCTGGGCCTGTTTGGGAAGTTATAGATCGCTGCACCATGGAGAAAATGATGCAAGTAATAATTGAATATTGTCCGAAGTGTAGTTTGTGTGTCCATAAAGTGAACGTTGAGTGCTTTCTTCTTAGAGTGCCACTCCATCTACCTTCCCCTGAAGCAATTTTATTATATTACTATTAAAACCCGTCAGACGAGGCTGTGGTGCCACTTTCAGAAAAACCACCAGAGGGCGCTGCTTTCTCAGATGCTGTTTGCATTTGCATTCGGATGGTGGTTTGACCGCGTATTTTCTTTGAAGTCACAAGACAGATTGTTGTACAGAAAGGGGCTCTTAGGTTATGACTAGGGGTTTCTATAAGATCTCACTGGAGACTGGCCCTACTAGATTTGGTGTATTGCAAGGAACAAGGATCATTTCCATCTACCAACATGCTTTCTGTCACCTGCTCAGTTCTTGTGATCTTAATATTTAGTAAGTAACATTTTATCTTAAGCCTTAATGATATTTCATTTTCCTATAATAATGATAACCTTTAGTCTTCTTCTCCACATAACAAGGTAATTTCTTATTTATTATTTTTTTAGGGAGGAGCAATGGAGACTCAGTGAACCAGACAGAAGGCACAGTTACTCTGCCAGAGGGGGCACCTGTGATCCTGAACTGCACCTACCAGACCACTTACTCAGTTTCTTACCTTTTCTGGTATGTCCAATACCTCAGTCAATCACCTCAACTACTCCTGAAGAGCTCAACAGAAAACCAGAGGAGTGAGAATCAAGGTTTTCGGGCCAATCTTGTTAAGAGCGATAGATCCTTCCATCTGGAGAAATCCTCACTGCACATGTCAGACTCGGCTGTGTACTACTGCGCTCTGAGGGACACAGTGAGAGGGACTGCAGGGGGAGCTGGGCACAAACCCTGAGGGCTTGGGGGGACTGACGGTGAGCAGTCTTAGGAGGCAAGAGTTACATTCTCTCCATAGGCAGGGTTTAGTGTTTCCATAAGAAAATGAACCAATCTCAGGTCTAATTCCTGGGAACCTAGGAGGTTGTGACTTTACTCTGCCGGTAGTTTAGGGTGATGTCAGTGTTAAAGGCAACCCAAGTTTTGATCTTCAGAAGGGCTGGTGCTCAGCCAGAAAGGCTTCTTTCTCCTTCAGACTCATGTGCTGCATAACGACGTTTTGGTCAACAAATGGCTGCATATATGACAGTGGTCCCATCAGATTATGTTTTTACTGGACCTTTCTTTCCTAAGTTTAGATACGTTTAGATACACAATTACCATTGTGTTACAGTTGCCTGTAGTATTCAGTACAGTAACATGCCGTACAGATTTGTACCCTAGGAGCCACAGGCTGTATTATAGAGCCCAGGCTACATAATATATATGTAGTAGGCTATACCATCCAGGTTTGTGTAAGTACACCCTATGATGTTCGAAGAGTGACGATGCATTTCTCAGAACATACCCCTGTCACCGAACAACGCATAGCTGTACCTCTCACAGGAAACATTTCCAGGAAAACCCTGACATGGGATTAATCTCTACCAAGATGTTTTACCTATTTAACTATTTAAAATCTCCAGGGATCTTGTGCTCTTCATGCAACCATTTATGAACCAATGACAGACACAGAATCTGGTCTTTATTTTCCTGCATAGGTCTCCACAACAAAGATAGGCTTTGCCTCTCCTTGGTCCCTGGTGCAGAAAGTTCAACCCATCTCCACACCAACACTTCATTCCACAAGGCTGCTCAGGAAACACTGCTTTAAAAGGACTCTCAAGAGAAAGGACACTGAGGGACATCTCCTCCCCTGTCCTCACTTCACAGTAGGTGAGAGGAAGCCCAGTCAGGAAAGGGCTCTTGGTGTTCAGTCTCCTCTGCTATCACTCAGATCTTTAAACCCCAAGGATGTGATGTAGTAACTCCCGGGATTGGGCTTTGGGTTCTCTGATAAATCATCTGAAATAGAAGAAAGGAGGCCAGGATTTTGACATATCTCAACCCTTTAAACAACATACTAGTTTAAACCAAAATATTTCAATATTCTTATATATTTCTCTGTAAAGCAAGAAAGATCTGAATGCAAAGAATATGGATGCCTCTCACAAGAAAGACCCATGTCTGTCTGTGTGTATAAAGAGTAAGAAAGCTATATATTATCTCTTACTGATTAGGGAGCCAAATAGATAGTCTAATCCCACGTTTTTGAACTCCAAATTTGAACCATGGTAGCAATACATAGAAAAATTACTGGAACATTGGTCAAACTTCAGACCCTAGAGTAACCTCTCAGTTCTAACAAGAAACTATAGACATTAGAGGTTTGGGACTTTCAACCCACTCCCAATGTCTGAGGAGGGAGTGAGGCTAAAAGTTAAGTTGATCATCAATGGCCAACAGTTTAAACAATCATGCTTATGTAATGAAGCCTCCACAAAAACCCAAAAGGACAGAGTTTGGAGAACTTCCAGGTAGCTGAACATGTGGAGGCTCACAGGAAGGTGAACGACACTTATCCATTTGCAGGAGACGGTGGTGAACTCCATGGGGACAGAAGCTCCTGCACTTGGGACCATTCCAGACCTTACCCTATGTAGCTCTTCATCTGGCTGTTTATTTGTATCCTTTAAAATATCCTTTGCAATAAATTGGTAAATGTAAAAAAAAAAAAATAGGTAGGACATGAGTAAAATTTTAAAGTGGTTCTCATCAAAAGACAGTATCAAGAAAATCAATAAACAATTCAAAGTCTGAAAAAACATTCCAGGAAGACATAGCTAGAAAATGATTATTTCCAGAATATATAAAGAACTCCCACAAATTAACAATAAGAGGACTGCACAATAATAAAATACAAATGAAATGATCAGTAAGTACTAATAGAGACTGAATGTTCGTGTCCCCCAAAATTCATATGTTGGAACCTGCTGTGATTTTGATTTGTTATGGTTTCTTTCTAATTTGGTTTTGAGGTCTCTCTCTTGAGAGTGGTGGTAAGCCAAAATAGCCCCTGTCTAGGAGAGCTTCGACTGGGGGGAAGTTAAGTTTAGGTGTGTGGGTCAGCCTAGATATAATGAAGAAGTGAAACCAAAATGTATAAAATAGAATAGATTTATGACTCATAAGTCCTGGAGAGGTGAGGGGTGCCAACAGGAAGCAGAGAGGAAGTTTGGAGGCAGCAGGGACCTCAACCAGCAGGTGGGGAGTGAGGGACAGAGGGTGGGGGGTGCACAGAGGGGGAAGTCAGCAGCTGTGGGATGCGTTGGGTTTTGGGTCAGTGGAATGAGGAACAACCTCAGGAGGGGAAGTTTCAACTAGGCCAAAGGTGATGGAGTACAACTTGTGTCAGGCCTATAAATGGATGCCAAGGCAGCAACTATTTTAAACAAATTTAAGACAGAACCTAACCACAACGTAATGGCATTTGGAGTGGGGCTGTTAAGAGATGACTGGGCAATGGGAATCGTGCCCTTTTTAAAGAGGGCCCAGAGAGCTTGCCCCTTCTGCCAGGTGAGGACACAGTGAGAAGGTGGCTATGTATAAGCCAGGAAGCAGGCCGTCACTGGACACTGAATCTGCTGGTGACTTGATCTTGGATTTCTCAACCTCCAGGACTGTGAGAACTAAATCTTCTGTTGTTTATTAGCCACCAAATCTATGGCATTTTGTCACAGCAGCCCAAACAGACTAAGACAAGTACATAAAATAGACTAAATATCATCAATCACTAGGGAGATGAAAATTAAATCCACATTCAGATGCCATTTATCTCGGCTAGAAGAGCTAAGAACAAGCTATTGTTTATTGTCAAAAATGTGGAGCAACTGGACCTTTCACACAGTGCTGGGGGGATCGTAAAATGTCACAGTCACTTTAGAGACTTGTGATGGCTCAGCAGGAAAACCCATGGATATTTGGCAAAGAGAAGTGAAAACACAGGCCCACAAATGACCCAAACAAAAATATTTGTAAAAATGTCTATAAACAGGAGAATGTGTGAACAATTACGGGATATCCATACAAAGGAGTATCACTCTACAATAAAAAGGAACTATTGACTGATAGCACAACAATATTAATGGATCTTTAAAACCTTATGCTGAGCAGTAGAAACCGGATCCTTCCCCCAAATATAATTCTATTTATATGAAATTCAGGAACAGAGAAAACTAAATTATGGTGCTAGAAGTAAAAATGTGGTTTCCTCCGGGAAGAAGGGTTTGACTGGAAAGGGGGACAAAGGGATTTTCTGGGATCATGGAAATGTTCTATTTATTGTTTTAGGTGGTGGTCACACAGGTGTATAAAATTCTCAAACTCACTGAAATGAATAAATAATATCTGTGCATTTTATTATGTCAATTATACTTTAATAAGAATTAACCTACAATAAAATTAAATAACCAACATATACAGAAATGTTCACATGCATAATTATAGAGTTAGATAAATTTTCACAAATTGGAAAAACCCATGAACTACAACCATATTAAGAAGAAGGGCATTACCCACATGCCAGGCCACTCTTGCACCTGCTCCCTGTTTGCTCCCAGCCCAAGTAACCATTATCCTGACAACTAAGTGCAAAGGGTAGTTTTGTACTTTACTTAAATGGGATCATTTAGTATGTACTCTTGTATCTGGCTTATTTTACACAATCTTAACTTTATGAGATCTATTTGTTTTATTATGTGTAGCTATAGATCTTTATTCTCAGAGCTGTTGGGTATTGCCTTTTCTTTAATCATTTCATTTGTGTATATTCAGCCTCTCAGGGCATGTTAGTGTCCAGTTAGTCTTTGTTGATTCCAAGTCTCAGGCAGTTGTCAGAGGGATTGGGAGTAGGCTAGACTGTAGCTACGACAGACCCAGCTGTTCTGTGACAACTAGAAAAGTACAGATAAATTTCTGCAGCAGCTGCAGAAATCTGCAAATTAATTTTTATCTCTGTGTATTTTATTTTAGTTCTTTTTCGAGGTACATTTTTCTACAATGAAATGCATTTACATGTTCAGTTTAATATGTTCTGAGAACTATATATGCCCTTGTAACACAACAATACATAGAACATTTCCTTCACTTCAAAAGTCCCTTTGTACCCCTTTCTAGTCAAATTCCTCCCCTTAGAGACAACCACTTTCTGATACTTTTATCACTGATTAAATCATCCTGGACTTTAACACACGTTATTTTCTCATAATATAAGAGGGACTTTAAATGTCACTAAATTTAAATAGTCATTGAAGGAAAAGAGCATAAATAAACAATTAAAAGCTGCAGTCAATTGAATCACATTCATAAATCAGCACATGGACACAAGCAAATCAGTCATGAACTTTCACGCTGCTGAAACATGAAGGTGCTCCCAGTGAAAAAACCTTTGAGCCACACCTGCTGCAGCAGAGGACTGACAGAGGCACTTGCAATTTTTGAATTGTTTCATTTATGATATAAAAGAATAATAATATGTGGTCTGGTGGTTTGGCTGCACTCAGTTGGACTCCAGGTTGCAATATTTGAAAGCCAGGTTTTTTTTTTTCCTAGCACAGATTTACTATTGACTGCTGTTGGATACATGCAATTGGACAAATCTTATTAATCAGGAAACTTTGTAATACCATTAAACAGACAGGGAACTTTATTCAATGTAAATTTTCCCATAATCCAATTCCTTGGAGTATAGGAAGAAAGAGTTACGACTCTTCAGAGTGAATAGTTTTATCTTCTTGTCTGGAAGAAAAATCTGTGAACATATTTCACTGTAGATTTCTGCTGGAGACAAAAAAGTATACACCAAACAAAACGATGGGTGATAATTTGTTGTCAGTAGTCACCATAACCCATAATAAATTTTATTTCTGATGAAACTTATGAACCCATCTTATTAATAGATGCATTGGCTAAATATAGCAAATGGTTGAATCATTAATGTCCTTCGATTTAACTCATATTCATGTCCAGATATAATTGTTGTCCATTAAATTATGATAAGACCAAATAAGCAGGTTAGAGTCTCCAACCATGTCAAAAAGCCATGGCATAACACAGGCAAACTGATATCAGTAAATTACATTTCCTGTTCTGGCACAGAAGCATCTTACAGCTGGGTAAGTGTGCACGTGACTCCTCAGGCACAGGCAGGCTTTTAAGATATAAACTTGAAACAGAGCACAGCATGTTTTACTCAGAGGAAGAACTTCCAACATGCTGCTCCCCTGCCTTCTGAGAGTTGTCATAGCCTCTATCTGCCTTGGTAAGGATGGCCACAAACCCAGGGTGCGGGCTTTTCTCAGCTCCCAAGTTTGGGGGTAGAGGCGGGTGGTTATTGTCTAATGGAGTTTAAAAGAGTAGGGTAATGGATGGGGGAATCAGAGTCCTGTCCCACATTAGTTCCTTACAAACCCATGAGTACTGCCAGGAGAATCAATCTAATTCTCATTCTCTCTCTCTCTCTCTCTCTCTCTTCCCTCTCCTTTTTTTTTCTTTTGCCCAGAATCCAGCGTGTCCCAGAAGATAACTCAAGCCCGTGCTGCAACTTCTGTGCTGGAGAGGAAGGCTGTGACCTTGGATTGTGTATATGAAACTATTACTTTCAGTTATTATTTATTCTGGTACAAACAATCTCCAAATGGGGAAATGATTTTGCTTATTGACCAGGAGTCTTTTAATGAGCAGAATGCAACAAAGGGTCGGTATACTCTGAACTTCCAGAAATCAACCGGATCCATCAGTCTCACCATCACAGCCTTGCAGCTTGGGGACTCAGCAATGTATTTTTGTGCTCTGAGAGAAACCACAGTGAAATAGGTGCCTGTAGGAGCACTGTAGAAACCTCTTATCAACATGAGACATCCTCCAGCTGTGAGCGCATAGGAAGAACACTGGTGAGAATCGCAGTGTGGACAGGAAGAGACAGGAGCTGTCAGCAGAGATGGGGATTTAGAAGGGGGAGCTTCATTCTAAGAAAATGCTGTCTCTCTGGCTCAGAGAACATATCTAAAAGTGTCATTTGTCAAAAGCATCTTTATCTTCAATTCTTCTTCATTATCATTCGTAAGCTGCTTTACTACCTAGCTCCTAAAGACTCCAGATGGCCTCAATTTTAGACAACCCTGCATTAAATTCATGTGCAGATTAGCTGTCTTAAAACTATTGAACAGACATGCCCCTTTGCTATTGTTTGATGATATTAGATGGGAATTAACTTTGTGGATTTGTTTTTATCTGGAATTCTAAAGAGAAAGATATTCTTCCTTTTAAAAGGAATTCTTGGCACATAGTGGTTGCACATTGAATATTTGTTGATTGAACAATATCAAATGGATTGATAATATTGACAGATACAGAGCTTCTATCCTTTGGAAGCTGTTAGATGACTATAGATCAATTATCTCTTGAATATCCTTTTCTAATCACCATAAGACCATCCCTTCTATTTGAATGTGTCATATATTTCCTTTCTTTTTACAGATCTTCCTCACAGGGCACTATTTACAGGGTTGCCATTTAGGTGGTCCCCATCTTTTTGGCATAGACACAGGCATCACCATCACCCGAGTGATTCTCTAACAAGGTGTACATCTGATTCAGCTTCCTGTGGACTTGGAAGTCCCTCCCATATATGTGTGCTGATTCTTCTTGGCTTCAGCCAGTGACGGCATCCCTCTGTCTTAGCTCTTTTCTGGCTTATTTACTTACTTTAGCTAGAGATACGCATCCTATAAAGCGGAGGCTGGTAGTGTGGGAGCACACAATTGTCTCAGTTCATACTTTTCCTTTCCATCTGAATTTCTAGGGCACAAATGAGATGACTCCTGCATGTAGGTGTTTTCATACACTAGCTGCTGTTCTTGTGTAAAATTGGGTGGAGTCACACTCTCTGTTGCCATTTGTCTTTACCATTGCCATGACTTACTCTGCTTCTTTTTATACATTTTCTTTCCAGTCTAGTGACTTAGTTGATTCACTTAGATTTGGATAGATATTTCTTCCACTGTAAGTCCTAGCTTAAGACTTAAGGAAAATGAGCTTGTTTTTCGAATTTCCTGACTCTGGCTCCAAAGGCTAAATTATTTCAATCAAAAATCATTTAAAACTTTTGGATTTTTAACCATTAAGAAGACTTTGAGAAAGTATTGTCATCAATTGTAATGTTGATCTTTTCAAAACTCACCCACGAGAGCAAAAGCAGGACTTTGTTCCTGGGAGAAGCGTGACTACATCCTGGGGAGCCAAGCTCTTTGGCGCTGAAACTGTGATTGTGAAAAGAAGTAGATGAAAGCATGTAATTTTAGCAAAAAGTAATAAAAAAAGAGAGATTTCTTGTTTTCTGGACAATTTGCAGAGAATTTTTTGTTTCTTCAAGAAACACATACCTAAGTATCAGGAAAGAAGTTATAGATGAGGAAGGAGAATCTCTCTTAGTTCATTTTGATGACTTAAAGATAGATGGGTATTTTTCTTAGGGAATTTTAAAGTTTAAAAGAATGTGCATGTTAGGAAAATTTAAAGTTATCCTTGATAGTAAGACAGATGGAACTGTTTTCCAAATCTATAATTTAAAAAAACTGCCCTGTAACACATGATAGGGGCTTTCAGAGGGTGATGGGTTGAGAAGGGTTTGGTGTGGGTTCTATATGTTTAAATTTATTTTTAAGGTAGAGAGATCATAGCAAGTATAAAAAAGGAAAATTTCAGCCTTAAAATATAAAAGGTTATTTTTATAAAAAGTCTTCAACTTACATTTTGGTTATTTTACTTTGAGGTAATTACTTGATCACAGCAAATAGCTAAAGCTCAAGACAAAAATAACCACACATTCCCTTTTAAAAAATATTTTAAAAAATAAACATCACAAAAATGAACTGAAAATGGATCATGGACTTAAATGTAAAATGTAAAACTATGAAACTTTTAGGAAAAAACATAGGAGAAAAATCTTCAGGATGTGGGGCCAGATGAAGGGTTCTTAGATTTGAAACCAAAAGCATCACACACAGAGACAAATAGGACTTCATCAAAATTAAAAACTTTATCTCTGTAAAAGATCCTGTTAAGATTAAATGATAAGCTACAGACTGGGAGTAGATATTTACAAACCATGTATCTGGCACAGAATTATATCTAGACTATACAAAGAATTCCCAGAACTCAACAGTAAAAAACAAACAACCAGTTAGAAAACAGGCAAAAGACCCAAACAGATATTTTTCCACAAAGGTATACAGATTGTAAATGAATATATGGAAAGATGATCAACATCATTGGGCACCAGGGAAATGTAAATTGTAAACCACAATGTGATATTGTTATGTAGTATACCTATCAGAAAATGGCTAAAATAAAAAAAAAATAGAGATAACACCAAATTCAGGAAAACTGGATCAGTCATATATTGCTGGCGGGGATGTTAAATGGTACAGGCACTCTGGAAAATAGCTTGGCAGTTTCTTATCAAATTAAACGTGCCTTACCATGTGACTCAGCGGTTACACTCTTGGACATTTATCCTAGAGAAACAGAAATATTAACCCATTTCTCAGATGAAGAAACTGAGGCTTAAGTAATTTTTGAGATGAAGGAATTTCTGAGATAAAGTAAATGCAGCAGTTACCATAAAATGAAATGAGGCGGAAAAAAACTCCAGAGTTAACCAACTGGACAGTACTTAAATTTTACTGTGCATTTAAGAATCACATGAAGAATTTATTTTTAAAATATGCTTCATCCCCATAGATTCTGATTTGATGTGTCTGGCATGAGGTTGGGAATCTGCTTTTTTAGTGAATTATCTGATGATTTTGGTTCAAATGATTGACAGATCTTACTTTGAAAAATACTGTAAATGGGAGACTGCGCATTTTGGGAGGGCACATGATACAGGCCTGCAAGTGACTGTGTGTTAACTTAGACAACAGGTCTTAGGGAACCACAAAACCCTGGGGTCGCCTCGAACGCAGGGGACACTTTATTCTGATCAAACCATATCATATGCTGATCAGTAGAAATCTCTTGTTTTAATAATTAAGAAGGTAATAATTTTTGTTTTCAACAACAAAACGAAATTTATGCATGATTTTAGAAGCAGCAGAGAGAATTAGGGGATAGATAAGCCTTTTAGTTGTAGATTTCTCAACCAAAAAATAGGCCAGAGCAGTTTATCCAATTCTCCAATATGGATAAAACGTTTTTCATTCTTTACTTTTAATTAAAAAACAAAAACATCTATATCTTTTAAAAGCCATAAGCCAATTATCCCTTGGTTTCCTCCTCTGTTCTAAATCTTAAACGTATTTTAATTATTTTAATTGTTCTTTTACTCTCTCTGGATTCTTTACAACATTTTAAGTTTTATTAAAGAAAGCTGGTTTACAACACTGATTAAGCTTTGCTTATTGCAGAGTATAGCGCAATAGTTTTCTAACCTCTGCCTTTATAGTCCTCATAATAATTCCTGCATTGACCACACTGGGACTCATAATTGTTTCATGACCATGTTTAATCTGCTACATCCTCACAGCCAGGCTTTCCTTTTTCTCCATCTGTGGTGAATTTTGGTTGGTGTGAAGCCTGTTATTGTTTGTTTATCCCCAAAGCTCACCTAATATTTTATTCTTAATATTACTGGAATACATATACTGTGTATCTGTATTTATATATTTATAATCCATATGTGGTATATTATATATTCACATTTATTTATTAATATATAATGTATAATTATTGGAATATATGTATATATTTTTATTTTGTCTTTTGGAGAATCAGAAGGCTTTATTTAGAATAACTTCCAGAGTCAAACAGACTTTTTTCCCCATCAGATGAAGATGATATACTATGGGGCGTTTTCTGTTGTTGTGAACTTGGCAACTAGGACCCAAAGCTAGGAACAAGAGGCATAAAGCATTCACCATTTTCCATTAAGAACGGCCCTGGCCCTCGGTTGGACATTCCCTCCAGGGTTTATGAAGAAACGACTGAACAGGCTCTGCAACCCGCACTCCTCACCCCTTAGCTGATGTGAGGAGGTAGCTGGGGACGAGAGGAGTGGAGAGGAGAATGTCACCAGAGTGTTCCCCTTTTCCCACCAGCCACTTGAGGAGTCAACTCAAAAAGAACGACTTTCAAAGACAGAGGACAGCTGAACAAGAAGGAAAATTGCGTGGCATCTTGTCTTTGCTTCTGAATCAGACTTTGAGCTACCTTTGCATTTACTTAAGCAGAAAACAAGGAGACAGAGTGGAGAGGGGCGGCCATGGGCTGCCTGGGTTTCTCCCCTGGGCAAGGTGAGGAGGCACGAGTGTGCTCCGGGCAAGTGCCCCCTCCGAGGCCGCAGGGCCCAGCCATCCTGCCAGAGCTGCACCCAGGAGAAGAGAAAGTAAGGGCTATGGGGGTGCTCCTGAGTGGGAGCCGACAGGAAGAGCTCCCCTGGCTGCGAGGAGCCCTCAGGTCCCCTGGGTGCTCTCTCACAGGGACACTCAGCACACAGAGGGCACCAGAGGTCGGCAACAATTAAAAGGAAGAAAATTTTCGCTGTTTTTTCCCCTTACTCTTTTTCTTCCACGCTAACCCCAAGGGAATTAAAATCAAAGAAAAAAGGGGGAGGAAGAGAACTGAGCAACCTCACTGTAGCCTGGGGTGAGGCCTGAAATGCGGAGAGCAGAGGAGAGGTGAAGATTGGCATTTTATAAACAGACTGCACTGAGGTTTATTTAATAACTGAAAGTGGCCCAGACGTTTTGGGATTTTCTTTCCCAAACGTCGTTATGGGGATAGGGTCCAGGGTCCCTCCAAAAGACCCCACCATACTTAAGCCTCTTTGATACTTTTTCTTTGGTACTCTTTCCTCTCTTCCCACTCCCGTTCCACCTAGAAAACTTTTATTTAGTCTCAGGTGGGCAGACGTGTATTATAAATATCATTGCCTACATTTATAGTTTATACCAGATTCTTTCATTTGCCTACAGAGCTAAAACTTTTAAAATAAAATGGTAGGAAATACTTTTTTATTTTCTTTTTCCTGCTATACCTCCTTTTCTGAAAGTGATGAGCATAGAATCACCCAACTGAAGATTATGGTTTAAAAAAATGAAAAAGGCAAAAACTCTGTTATTGCAAAAATTGTCTTGTCACAGATGGTGATCGTTCTGAAAGCACGAATGACCAAAATTGGTTAAGTTCTTTCTGTAATATCATAAGCACATCTAAGCTATTCTCCTCCAAACCTGTAAAGTAATTTATAAAAGCAGGGGGGTGGAGTTGGCCAGGACCTGAATGAAAGCATCCATGTGTTTAGTCACAAGAGAGGGCTGCTGTAACTGTCAATAAAATTCCTGTTCAGTTGGAGAAAGAGTGTTTGGATAACATTCAATACTGAAGTTGTGCAGAAACAATGACAAATGATATACAGTACTTTATGCTCTTTGTTATAAGCAGAATAGTCCATGCATGGCTTCCAACATTCAGTAATTCCTGGCCTTGTCACAATCCATTATGCAAAGTTTTGCTTCTGCCTAAAATAGGATGACACAGAAAGAGGAAGTAGCTATGCAGCTTTCAAGCTGAATTGATCTATTTTTGACATTTTTTAATAGTGATAGAGAAAAGTAGAATTTCTTTTTTTTTTTTTTTGGTGGGGAGGGAATTATTTTTCTCAGTCTATTTCAATTCTCATAAATTTGAGATGATAATGAGAAAAAGTTTTCCAGATGACTCCCCCTTTCCTTCTTAGGGCCACTTTTTTCCCCTCCCTCCTTTCTCTTCTCTTCTGCATGTCAATTTTTGGGGCGTGCTGCCGCTAGGCACACACACAGAGAATGCGGAAAGACAGGTTAGGGACAGGGATTGTGGGGTATAAGAATCTGTTCCAGGCCTCTCTCTTTGGCTTGCAGATGACCATCTTCTCCCTGTGTCTTCACATTATCTTCCCTCTCTGCATGTCTGTGTCCAGATTTCCCCTTGTATATTGCATTAGGGCTCAGTTTCATGACTTGATTGCCTCTGTAAAAGCCCCACTTCAAATAAAGTCACATTCTGAGGTGTATGGGATTTAGGACTTCAATATATAAATTTTAAGGGGACACAATTTAGTCCATAACCCTCAATGAAAGCTCACAGCAGAGCTTTCTTTGTTGTAAAGAATTTCCTGTGTCACTGTGTCCAAGGGAAAATGGGAGGCAGAGAAATGGAGTCCTGCCTCTTGACCAGTGAGTCTCAATAACACTGGCAGTATGTGACTCTTCCTGTAGGACAGAAATGAGAGGAAACTGAAGCAGGGGGTGGGAGTCATGGAGAAAAGTACTTCTAGGTACTGTGTGAGGGGTTTTCCACAAGTTCATGGAAAATATGTATTAATATGCAAAAATTATGCCTAGATTTCAAAACATTTTTGCACCAAAATAAACTCATATTAACTGTTATAACATGTCTGAAATAATAATAATAAAGAATCTATTAATAGTTTGCAGCACTAAGAAGGATAAGACATCAGTTTGAAAAGACCCTCCTTGGCCGGGCGCCGTGGCTCACACCTATAATCCGAGCACTCTGGGAGGCTGAGGCAGGAGGATCGCTCGAGGTTAGGAGTTTGAGACCAGCCTAAGCAAGAGCGAGACCCCGTCTCTACTTAAAAATAGAAAGAAATTATCTGGACAACTAAAAATATATATAGAAAAAATTAGCCGGGCATGGTGGCACATGCCTGTAGTCCCAGCTACTCGGGAGGCTGAGGCAGGAGGATTGCTTGAGCCCAGGAGTCTGAGGTTGCTGTGAGCTAGGCTGATGCCATGGCACTCTAGTCGGGGCAACAGAGCAAGACTCTGTCTCAAAAAAAAAAGAAAAGAAAAGAAAAGAAAAGACCCTCTATCAGAGCAACATGAATTCTGCTAAAATTGAAACAAGAATAAGCATCAAATATATGGTGAAACATGAGTGGAAGAATAGTGAAATTATTGATGCTTTATGAAAAGTTTGTGAGGACAGTGCCCCCAAAGAAATCAACAGTTTAGAAGTGAATAACTCTTTTTAAGAAAGGGACTAGAAGATGTTGAAGATGAAGCCCACAGTGGCAGACTGTCCCCATCAATTTTCGAGGAAAACATTTATTTGTTTGTGCGTTAATTGAAGAGATGATGATTAACAGCAGAAACAATAGCCAACACCACAGACATCTCAACTGGTTCAGCTTACACGTTTCTGACTGAAAACTTAAAGTTGAGCAAAATTTCCATGAAATTTTTGAATTTTCCTCTCAATGGGTGCCAAAACTGTTACACTCAGATCATCTGCAGACAAGAGCAGAGCTTTCAACGGAAACTTTAAACAAAGCGGGGTCAAGATTGTAAAGCATTTCTTGGGAGAATTATAGCAGGAGATAAAACATAGCTTTACCAGTATGATCCTGAAGACAAAACATGATCAAAGCAATGGCAACCAAGAGGTGGGGTGGTCCAGTCAAAGCAAAAGCAGACCAGTCAGGAGCAAAGGTCATGGTGATAGTTATTTGGGATGCTCAAAGCGTTGTGCCAGTTGACTTTCTGGAGGGACAAAGAACTGTTACCATCTGGTTTTTATGAGAGTATTTTGAGAAGTTAGCCAAAGCTTTAGCAGAAAAATGCCCGGGAAACCTTCACCAGAGAGTTCTTCTCCACTATGACAATGCTCTTGCTCATTCCCCTCAGAAAACAAGGGCAATTTTGTGAGAGTGTCAATGGGAAATCATTAGGCATCTACCTTACTGCCCTGATTTGGCTCCTTCTGACTTCTTTTTGTCTCCTAATCTTAAAAAGTCTTTAAAGGACACCCATTTTTCTTTAGTTAATAATGTAAAAAAGATTGCATCGGCATGGTTAAATTCTCAAGGTGCTCAGTTCTTTAGGGATGGACTAAATAGCTAATAATATCACTTACAAAATTGTCTTGAACTTGTTGGAGTTTATGTTGAGAAATAATGTTTATATTTCTTAGTTTTATCATTTAATTTCATTTTTCCATGAAATTTTTGAAGTCCCCTCATATTTTTACTTAAAAAATCTGCTGTGATTTGGAGGTCTGTAGATAATCTGATGTTTTTCCCCCTGTGAGATTATACGTAATGCTAAAACCACACAGCCTGACTCCTTGGACAGTGCTGAAAAACGAGAAGTGAACATGCCCAGTTCCCACTGCACCACTAGAAGAAATGAAAACACAATCTGCTACGGACAGTTTGATAACCATGGCCCACAGGATCTGATTTGAGATTAAAGAATGATGTGACCAATAAGATGTCTTCATTGCCCATCCCTGTGGACAGAAAGTCCAGTACCTGGTTTTACACTAGATTCCCCTAAAAACAGTGCCGTGTATTACTGCGTTGAGAGAGATGCAAGTGGGGCAGATTGGGCTACACTGTCTCCCTGGTGGAGAGAGGAGATAAGTTTCATTTAAAGAGGTCATTGTGTGAGATACTGTGATATTAATGGAAGAAGATGTAAAATAAAAGAAGAAGGAGAGGAGAAAAAATAAGGAAAATGCACATGAAATCAAGAACTGGGGCAGGAAATAAAAAACAGGGAGAAGGAGGAGCCTGGATATTGTCCTTTTTCCAATCTAAAATTTTCATTCTTGCTAAAGGTCCTGTGTAAAGTTCATAAATTGAGCATTATTCCTCTGAGAAATGTCTGGATTCTCTCAAGTTTTTCAACTATAGTGCATGCATTTGAGAGATAGAAAGTTTGCTAGAAAGAAACAGTTATATTAATATTTCTTATTTCAACTTAGCTTTCTTTATACTGTTAAGTAACTCTATTTTATCATTAATCAAGTTATAAATTAATATTTAATTGTTTAAATATTTAAGCAATATAGAATAAAAAGCAATACTCCAGTTATTTGCCCCTGACAAAGTTCTCAGTCACTATTAAAGGTTTGGTGAACATATATCCATTGTTACTATACATTAGGTACAAACCCATAATAAACATACCTTTCAAAAACAAAACTGGGCTCACACTATCGGCAAAATATTGTGATTTGATTGAATAAGTCAGAGAAATCTTTGCAAGTCAAAAAATTTAACCTACTTTATTCTTTTTCACAATAGTGCAGTATATTATAAAATAGATCTACTCTGATGTATTGACTATTTGTGTTGAAAAGATATTTAAAGTTTTTTCACTTTTTTTACTACTGCATAGAATATGCCATTTTATGCATACGTATTTATAAGAGTATTTCTTAAGAAAAAAATTCATGGCCAAATAGAATTTCTTCATCCAATGATATGTAAATAACCCCTGTGACCTTTATTAGTTTATAGTTCTGCTATCAAGATATGAGAGTGCTCATTTCCTGACATCACCAACAACTGAAAATTAATATTATGGTTCTTGACTCTTTTTGCAGTCTGGTAAGTGAGAAATGGTAGAAAAAGGCTTTTCACGGAAGCGTGAGTTAAGAGAAACTGGTCTTTAGGGGCTGAAGTGGCAAGAGGAGGGGGTGGTGATAGGAATCTGGAGAAAGTAGTTGTCACCGTATGGTAAAAATCTACAATTATTCTTTTCTACTATAAACATTTCTTTCTATGCACTGATTTGGCTGCATTCTACAAATTTGATATTTAAACATTTTTGTTTCCTGAGGAGAAGGAGGTGGAGGAGGGGGAGAGAGGAGCATTTCTCTAGCAGTGCTGTGCTTGGTCCTGAGATGGCAGTGTTTTCATTTCCATCTCCCACACTTTGCACATCTGTGTGTGTGTGTGTGTGTGTGTGTGTGTTACGTGTGCGCACCTTATTTCCAATTGGCTGGGCTGACTCTGTTTCCTGTACAAATGTTTGAACATATGAGAGAGCAAAGCAGATCCTTTGTCTTGTGAGCCATTGTCAACATTTCAGACACAAGAATTCAGTTCTCAGCGAGTCCGAGTGGCAGAAGGAATGGAGAAACTCCTAGGCCTGCTCATCCTTTGGCTGCAATTAGACTGTGAGTTAGAGGGATCTGGAAATGGGCAGAGACCAGGCAGACTTCAGGACATTTCTCCCAGGGAAGAGAGAGAAAGTTAGGGAGTTGTGCCTGTATGGTTTCCTGAGAGTTTATGCGGAACTCGAAAAAATAAATTTAAAAGTAATTTCTAAAGAATCATTAGCCACTAACTAGTCTGTGGTTCTCTTTCTGAACAGGGGTGAGCAGTAAACAGGAGGTGATGCAGATTCCTGCAGCCCTGAGTGTCCCAGAAGGAGACAGCTTGGTTCTCAACTGCAGTTTCACTGATAGTGCTGTTTACAACCTTCAGTGGTTTAGGCAGGACTCTGAAAAAGGTTTCACATCTCTGTTATTAATTCAGTCAAATCAGAGAGAGCAAAAGAGTGGAAGATTTAAAGCTTCATTGGATAAATCATCAAGACAAAGTACTTTAAACATTGCAGCTGCTCAGCCTGGTGACTCAGCCACCTACCTCTGTGCTGTGAGGCACAGTGCAGGACAGCCACCTGCAACCCATACCCAAACTCTACGGCCGGGATCCAACCACATGTCCTTTTTGCATTAAGAGGTTTTCTAAATTGACACTCTCTCCAGATAGAAGCAATTAAATATGCAAAACTTGATATAATGATTTGAAGTTAAATTGTGAATTCTTTGATCTTTACATTTTTATCAACTTTAAATAACAGTTTTATTGAGATTAATTTACATGCCATACCATTCACCCTTTTAAAGTGAACAATTAAGTGGCATTTAATGTATTCACAATGTTGTGTAAATGCCACTTCTATCTAGTTTCAAAAATTTTTCAGCATTCCAAAGGAAACCACATACACATTAAGCAGTCATTCACCTTCCCTCCTCCTCCCTGGCCCCTGGCAACCACCAGCCGGCTTTCTAGCTCCATGGATTTACCTATTCTGTACATTTTATATAAATGGAATCATGTAACATGTGGCCTTGGTGTATGGCCTCTTTCATTTAGCATACGTTTTGGAGGTTTATTCAACTCAGGACGAACTAGAGAAAGCCAAATAGACAACTCTAATCAATCACATCGGATGCTTCACTTCTGGTTAGCCTGCCTATATCTTCCTCATGCAATGGCCTCTATCTGGGGCACACTTGAAGCTTTGTTCCTTCCCTCTCCCCATGGTAAAGCCTCACCACTCTCCAGCCTGTCTTTGGGTCTCTGCCAAAACGCAAGTGATGGTAGCTGACTCCTTTGGTATAGCAAGCTCTGAATAAGTAGCTTTTGCTTTTCTCATTTGGTCTTCATTTATTTCCACATATCCCTCTTATAGACACTTAATTTTTCTTCCCCACCAAGTTATAACTTTGCCATAGGAGTTTCACTTTGCACATGGAAAATCAATGAGTTACCACAAAGAATATTAAAGCTTGGGACAGCCTGGCCTCCATTCAGATAGGTAATTGATATATAGGTAAATAAGACAGTATTATCAAGGTAAGTCAGAGAGAAGCATTGAAGTAAAACAGTTCTCAATATTTATATCCCAAACTGTATCATCAGTACAACCTGGAAACTCTCAACAGACACCTTAGCCTTCCTGGAGGATTTTCTTATCCAGAATTCCTTGTTCCTATCTTTTACTAAATATGTGGGCTCTATATTGTGTGATGAGGGGAATGACATACCATTCACAACATCTGCCAAGTCTGGATTTCAAAGCTGGTTTCTTTCTTGTCCTTCCAAACTAAGTTGCGGATAAATCATATATTCAGACATGTGAGACACAAAGGAGCTGTGGGAGTGGTAGTTTACTGGTTATTATGTTGCATGCTCTAAATGAACTTCTATTGTTAATACAAATGAATTAACTGTATGATAAAAAAGAGAATATTCACTCTTGAAAGAAATTACTTTCCCCTACATGTGTTCACATTATCATATATTTGATATATTTTTCAAAAAGTAAGACATTTTAACCACAATCATTTAAGACCCTTCCTTGCTTTTCTTTTCTTTTTTTAAAAATTTATTTATTTCAGAATATTATGAGGATACAAACGTTTTGGTTACATTTTATATGTTTGCCTCACCCAAGCGAGGTTTAGAGGCTTGCCCTTCCCCTCTACAATGCACACTGTGTCCGTTAGTTGTGAGTTTGCCCCTCAACCCCCTAATCCCTGGAGAATAATACTACCGTGTGAGCACCATAGTGTTGATCAGTTAGTGCCAACGTGACGGCGAGTACATGTGGAGGCTATTCCTCCGATCTTGTGATACCTCACTGCAGATAATGGGCTCAAGTTCAATCCAGGAAAATATAAGAGGTGCTAGATCACTGTCATTTCTTGCAGGGAGTTAGGTAAGGTCCCCGCAGTTTCTTATAATTGAGTAATATTCCATTGTATATATATACCAAATTTTAATAATCCACTCATGAATTGACGGGCACTTGGGTTGTTTCCACATCCTTGCAGTAGTGAGTTGTGCTGCCATAAACACTCGGGTGCAGATGTCTTTATTATAGATGACTTTTGCTCTTTTGGGTAGATGCCTAATAGTGCTATTGCAGGATGGAATGGTTTTATTGTTTTTAGCTCTTTGAGGTATCTCCAGATTCTTTTCCACCCTTTCCTTGCTTTTTCACTCCAACTCCCCTTTTATTACAATTCTACTTTTGTCAAGTGGTGATAAAGTGGCCACAAGTTTATTTGGGATCTGGCTAAGGTCAATTTAAATTAGGGATGCATTTAATTTGGATTTAACTGGATTTATTTGTGACTCACAGTCATTTTATTATGTATTTCGGTGTTTGCTAGCAAGATTTCACAAGCTTCAAACAAAATTTTTTTTGACACTTACTGATTATTTCACATTACACTATTTTGCCTTTCCTTTTCTAGTGATGCATTCACAAGTCTTTGGTTCCTCATGTAAAGTCATGACGGTCTGTTGTCAGCCACTTTCCGGTATTAGAACCTATGTCCCACCTCTCTAACTGGCTCCGTTATACTTTTCTAGTTTCATTGTCCACTGCTGTGGTATCTGTGCACTCTGTCTAAACTGGATTCTTTACCTTTGGTTATGCTTCTCCTTTGGCATCAAATGGCTTTGTCCAATCATATCTATTAAGGTTTTAATTTTTTTCTGATTGGTCACAAAAGGTTTACATTTATGGGGATAATGTAGCACTGATAATATACCAGTACAATGAGAATATTCACAACTGTGTTTCTAAGATGGCACCCAAGATTTCTGCCCCCTTGTGTATACACCTTGTACAATTTCCTCTTGAGTGTTGGCAGGATTAGGTTATGTCATATGGCAAAAGTGAAGGGATTTTGCTAATGTAATTAAAGTCTTTAAGCAGTTTGACTTTGAGCTCACCAAAACGGAGACCATCTTTAATAGGCCTGATCTAATCAAGTGGGCTCTTTAACAGGGGGTTTAGGCTTTTCCTGAGATCAGAGAGTCCCTGCTAGAGGAGTCAAGTTGCCAGGAGTTCTACAGCCATAAGGAAATGAATTCTGCCAACAAACAGGTGAATCTGGAAGAGGATCCACAAGCCTCAGACAAAACTGTGACCTTGGTTGTTTTCTTTGATCACAGCATTGTGAGATCCAGCTTTGCTGCTCTCTACAAAAACTGTGAGATAATAAATAAGTGTTGTTCTAAGTTGCTAAGTTTGTGGTAATTTGTTATACAGCAATACAAAACTAATACAGACTTCATAAACTGGTTAGTGAATGTCATCAGTTCATAATATTTAGGATTTGTTACAGCGTAAGAAAACTTGAAAATGTAATAAATGTAAATAAATGAATAAATGTAAGAAAACTTGAAATGTAATAAAATCTTATAGCGCTCAGTAACTTGATAGGTATTTTCCCAAATTTGACTACATTCCTATAACATTATCATATGCATCGTAAATTTAAAAAATTGATTAATCATGCTTGGAGTAATAACAGCATTCTCTTTCTTTTCTCTATATAGGAAATATTACAAATGTGTTGTCGTATGAAGAGCCACTTAAGAAGTATGGACCCCAAAATTATAAAAACAAAAAGTATTACAGAAGTGTGTCAGAGAAATAACTAATAAAATATTATGGAGTTTTCTGAATTGTCTGACATTTGTGGTATCTGTTTTTTAAAATTCGTAATTTGCTGTGTGCATTCTAAAGAATTATTTTTCTACCCTCTTTTTTTATTCATAATTTTATGTTCTTCTTTTTAAAAGCCCCCTTCTTATAAGTTTCAGGCTTACAAAGCATAAATCCTCCTCTGTGTATGATCACAAAGCTTTGAAATCCAATCCCAGAAGGGCAGGAAGCATGTGGGCAAAGGTCACAAAAACTGTGAATTTCTCCTTCGCCATCTATTTGGCCTCTTGAGGGCGTTGTTGCCTAAATTGGAAATGGCTTTTCTGTAGAAAATTAGAATAATCTTCTGAAATCCTTCTTTCCTCACAGCTGAAGGAGGTGTTCTGACAGCAGTTTTGGACAACAACATATAAAGCCTCTCAGACATCAGAGGCAGCAGATTTGTAAAGAGAGCACGTCTTCCTAATAGTTCCTGCAATGTCCTAAGAAGAAGAAATCTAAATCCCCTGTCATTTCTCCTTAACCTTGGAGCAACTTGGGTTCGAGTTCCCCAGTCATCAGATTTTCTTGGTCTGTGGGGAGTGCTTGGCCCTGATGTGGGTGTGCATCTTAACGCTTGGGGTGCTCCTGTTCCTGAGCATCATTCCATTTTACTCCTTGTCCACAAATGGAACATTGTCTGTCTGGCTCTGAATAGAGACTTTCTGTGTTAGCTGAGTTCACTGACACAGCATTGAGATTGCAGAAGGAACTGGGGCCCAGTTAGTGACCCAGCCTGATGTTTATGTCACTATCTCTGGAGGAACCCCTCTGGAGCTGAGTTGTAGCCACTCATTGTCCCTTCTGCCGTATCTTTTCTGGTATGTGCAATACCCCAACCAAGGACTCCAGCTTCTCCTGAAATACATGTCAGGAAACAGGCTTGTTTAGGCGCTAAAGGTTTGGGGGCTGAAGTTAGGGAGGATGCAAACTTCTTCTACCTGAGGAAACCCTCAGCCCGTGGGAATGACTTGGCTGAGTACTTCTGTGCTGCACCCCACCTTGCCCAGCACTGCGGGGGGAACTGAATACAGACTACCTGAGACACGTAGCTTAAATGACTGAGCATATCAGCCTTGGGTATTTTCAGGAAGCTGACATGTTCTATGAAGGCAAACAATACAAAGAAAGTAGAATCCTGGGAAGTATTTAGTTCCCATGGACGTCTTTTATTTCTTTTATTTATTAATTGAGCCATTTGCAAAGAAAAGACTCCTGTATCCTGACTCTAGAGGAAATTGGGCTGTAGGATTTTCAACAAGCTGGAGGAAGTGACTTTCTCCCATGTCATTTGAGGTAGTGATGGGCTGTGATGACTTGAGATTGCCCATGTGGGTTGGTATACGGCAAATCAGGTATTTGCTTTACATTATTAATCTCATCTCTCAAGCAATCAGAAAACCCAGGATGAGTGTTTATTTCAAACTGCATTATCTACAGATGATTTTACCCAGTCTCCTGACTTCAGTGAAAGAAACTTCTTCAAAGGACTTCAGCTCACTGACTAAAGTATTTGAAGTTGGGAGACTAAGTTAAAGCTGGCATTTGAGGATGTGTACAAAGCAATCTTTCCAAAGACACTATAAGTAGGAAAGGAAAAAAGACTTTTAGCTAGTGGTCCCTATCAAAAGGCATTCTAAATTAAACACAACGTTGTGCCAGAGTTCCACGTGGAATCTTGACGTTGGTTGTTCTATCGATCATGAGCCCTTTCTTTATCAGACACATTCAGATTACCTCTCTCTTCTTTTCCTCCCTTCTAATTCAATTTCTCTAATACTTGCTGAGTGCCTAATAGCAATTAGTGATTCCTTAATCATCTTTACTTATTCTCCTATATTATTCCTCACAGTGCCAATAGTAAACATTGACAACACTCATGAGCAACTGATCTAATTAATGTTCAGTACCTGCAGACAACTTCAATTTCTACTTTAGTGAAAATGTAAGGATCCTCATTTTCCATCCCTTTTTCCCTCCAAATCCACCTACAGAGGATTATTCATATTTATAGTCCTGAGCAAAAGCACAAATTATTTTCATATAGCTTTTTAAAAACAGTTATTTTTCTTTTAAATTATTTAAAATAATCTATCAAAGCTAAAAAGCAAAATACTAATAATAAACAATCAACAGTTTTAATAAAATGTATTTAAATAAAATCAAAATTTTATTTAAGTTTTTTAAATGTAAATAAATGATAGATTTTTAATAAAAATAAAACTATTCACTATTCTAGTCTTAATGTCTATTATAGTTGCTAAAGTATATAATCATTATCACTTTTTATGCAGGTTCAATCTGAATAAATATACACAGTTTAAAAGTAATACTGTTTAATATTATAAAGTGTTCCAGCCATTATGAACAATTTTGGTGAATATTATGCTGATTCATGAGTACCCTGCACAACCTCAGATAAGTACATAAGAGAAAGAAAGAAAATAGATTCTTGGCACCCTTGGGAAACAAGATTTCATTATGTAAGAATCTATTGCATCCGTGCCATCTGAGAGAAAAGATTGGGCTAGTTAATTAGTTTTTCTTTCTCTTCCCTGAATGTCCCCCAAATTTCAAATTAGAGTTTGCCTCCTATGGCAGCAGCAGCATAACCCACAAATATTTCTGACATTCAAATGCATTTTCAAGGACAAGGTTCACAGTATGCGAAGAAGCATTTTCCTTTATCCTCAATGGTGTTAGTAGTTTAAAGGTTGCAGATTTTACCCGGACCTGAGTGACAGAGATACCTGGTGTTCTTCAGTACATTTGTTTGTGTGTGTGTGTGTGTGAGAGAGAGAGAGAGAGAGAGAGAGTAAGAGGGAGAGAGATTAGGTGTCCCTGTAAAATATGGGACTCTAGGCAAAGGCCCTTTTGCCTGAGTCTAAAGATGGTGCTATACACATGCTTACTCATCTTCTTCTCTTTTCCTTGTATTTAAAATAGTAACTTTTCAAAGATCACTATCTTTGGTTTTGTCACTCTCCCGTCCCATCACCTCCACAGAAGGCACACAGCATCACATCCTCCATCAAGTTGTGCCCTGCAGTAGAAGCTTGAAGTAATTGTTACTGTCTTGGTGCTCATGTGGTGTTTGTGGCTCTCTTTTGTTACAGCATCCTGTAGGTCTTTATTATATTCTCCTCCACGATATCACAAGCTGTCTGAAGAAAGATATAGTATCTAATTCATATTTATATTTCCCCAGGTCTAACACACTCTTAAATATATTGGCTAAACTGTATTGAGTCAGATTGCTGGGCTCATATTTTTTAAGTTTATAGGTAAAATTAAACAGATTGTTTTCATATCATATAAAATTACATTACATAAAAAGTATTTATTCTTATAAAAAGGCATTATGAGGACTCATAGTCCTATTTATGATACTGCCCACCCTGTGGACATGTCTGTGGCTGCATGTCAATCCATAGGTACAGCCCTAGGAAAGGACAGCCGGGCTGAGATATGTGTATATGCTGAGGGAGAAGAGTTCCTTTTTTAAGGTTTTAGCCCATTAGGAGGCACTGTAGGCACTTTCTTAAACTGAGGTACTACCCTAAGGGATTTAGCAGTATAGTTGTTGAAAGATTTGAAAAAGTCATTGAGTGTAAAGATGAGGGCTAGTAATAGCAAAGAGGGAAGAATAATTGTATGCGAGGACAAACTTAATCCTTTTTTCTTTCTTTCTTTTTTTCTTTCTTTTTTCTTTCTTTTTCTTTCTTTCTTTCTTTCTTTTTTCTTTCTTTCTTTTTTTTTTTTTGGTGTCCCTGGGTGGGCATGAAAAACTTAATCCTTATTAGCCATAAGAAACATGTTTTTGCAGAGTATTGCTTTCAATGGATAGTTTTGTCTTCTAAAACAAGAGCAATGACTGACAAGAATATTCAAGGACTAGATTATAATTTTAATGCATATATATCTATGTCTAAATTTTTATCATTATCTTTATGTATATCATTATCTTTATCTGTATATCAGAAGATATTCCTGGATCAAACGGAGAATCACATAAAGCCAAATAGAAGATGGAGAATTTCAAAAGAGCAAATTCAGATTTTTTTCATTTTTATTGCCTAAGATTTTCGCATAACAGGAAAAAATATGAACTTTCATTTCACAGGTTCAAACTTGTTTCTAAACCATTGAATGCCATCTTTTCTTTCCTCTGTCTCTTTCCTGTAACTAGAAACTTTTAAAAAAAGGAAAGAGGAAAGGAAGAATATGGAAGCAAAACATGTAATGAGAGGAGGGAGTGTGAGGAAAAGAGGAAGACAGAGGAATTATGAAGAAAACAAGATTTACTGAGCTGTAACAATAAGCCACAGGAAGTTTGTATGGGATAAGAATTAGAAAAACAAAACATATTGTCCAGCCAGGCTAATACATAGAAAAGATGTCTGAACTGATCCCATTTTTTCTCCCTCACAATTTGCAATCTTATTAGAGTCATTTCTTATAACAATATTTATTACAAGTGTTTGTTATTCTAGGAGAGTCCTAATTCACATATTTTGTATATTCCAGTAATTAAAATTTAATTGTAATTATAGGTAATAATTTATTAAGCAAATTATTAAATACATAACGTTTATGTTCTTATCACTTTGTATGACTGGTATGACTTTCACCTAAATTAATTCATCGGTCAATAATGATCCTTTTGTTAGAACACACACCTGTTTTGGGGGTTAGAAATGTGGACGGTCATTCTGTGATCCTCCCCAGGCTCTAATTAGTATAGCTGAGGCCTGTCTTCCTTTGGAGGAGGGCCCTCCCCTTCCTTCTCTCAGGACCTCTCACACTCTTTACTCCATTCAGGATTATCAGAAAATGTCCCTCAAGTTATAGAATAATGACCTTTCTTTTACCCTTCTCACTCCACCACTTTCCACCCATTCTCATGCAAGTTTGAGCTGGTGGGAGGGGCTGCCTGTCGCAGAGTGCTATTAAAGAACTGGGTAGTGTCTGGGCGGGAGCAGGGTTTGTTGGGTGGAGCTGATTGGTTGCAGGAGCAGGAACAGTTCCAGAACCAAATCATGACACCCACCACTCTAGGATTTAGTTAACTATATTTTATTTTGAAAATGCCCCAAGCAACAAGGCAAAGAGTCATGAAGAGGCTACTGGGCACTCTGCTGGGACTTTTGAGTGCACAAGTTTGCTGTGAGTTGGGGCATCCTGGATGGGAACCTGGAAGGATTTAGCAGTTGCAGTGTTTGTTGGTGGGGAGGAAGAGAAGAAAGGTCTTAAGTCTTGCAGACTTTCTATCTTTCTCATAATCTACGGGGGCATTTTTAGTGTTACGATGCCCATCACCTATGATTGTTCTCTGTTTCTGGTCAGATGTGAGAGGGATAAAAGTGGAGCAGAGTCCTCCAGCCCTGAGTCTCCACGAGGGAGCCAGTTCCATGCTGTGGTGCAATTTTTCTGCTTCTCCGAACACTGTGCAGTGGTTTCGCCAGAATCCAGGGGAACCCCTCATCAACCTGTTTTACATTCCCTCAGGGACAAAGCAGATTGGAAGATTAACTGCCACAACAGTCACTAAAGAACGCCGCAGCTCGTTGTACATTTCCTTTTCCCAGACCACGGACTCAGCCATTTATTTCTGTGCTGTGGAGCCACAGCACTCCCCAGGCACCTGCAGCCTGTACACAAACCCTCAGCAGGACTCAGCCCCTCCCCCAGACACAAGCACACCACAAGGCCGCCACAGCAGCATTTGCATTGTCAGAGTTTTAACTACAGATGCTTTTGGCTCTACAAGTTTGGGGCTTTGGTCTTTATTTTCCCTTCTCAATATACATCTCCTTCTGCACTATAAACATCTAAATTGGAACTAGTAGAATAGCTGACACGAGGACAGAATCAAATAAATGTTTAAGCTGTAGTATGCTAGACTCCAAAAGGGTAAAAAGTAAAACGAATAAAAAGAAAAGAAAACATTCCAATAAAGATGTTATTAGACATCTTAGATAATGATCCAACTTGGTTGAGTGTCTCAAGCACATTCAGGTTTGCTTCACCACAACAGGTACCAACAGGAAAGGGCAAATATTTGTATTCCATCCTCTCGCAGCAAGGAAAAGTAAAATTTCTCTGCATGTTCATATATTGATAAATGGCTGTGGAAAAAAACTCTAAAATGTTATGCTCCACTCAGCTAAGTCCCATTCACGTTCTTGAGACTTGTATGTATGGCCTAGGATGTGACTTATCCTGGGGAATATTCCATGCATACTTGAGAAGAATGTATTTTCTAACCTTGGGTGGATGTGTGTTAGGTCTACCTGGTTTACAGTGTTGTTCAAATCTTCAATTTCCTTGTTGATATTCTGCCTACTTGTCCTATTATTAAAAGTGAAGTACTGAATCTTCAACTGTTATTGTTTTTTGTTTTTTTTATGAGACAGTCTCGCTCTTTTGCCCTGGCTAGAGTGCCGTGGCATCAGCCTAGCTCACAGCAACCTCAAACTCCTGAGTTTAAACAATCCTTCTACCTCAGCCTCCCAAGTAGCTGGGACTACAGGCATGAGCCACCATGCTCTGCTAATTTTTTCTACGTATTTTTAGTTGTCCAGCTAATTTCTTTCTATTTTTAATAGAGACAGGGTCTCGCTCTTGCTCAGGCTGGTCTCAAACTCCTGACCTTGAGCAATCCTCCTGCCTCGGCCTCCCAGAGTGCTAGGATTACAGGCGTGAGCCACAGCACCCGGCCCAACTGTTATTGTTGAACTGTGTGTTTCTCCCATCAATTCTGTCACTTTTTGCATCATGTATTCCGAAGTATGTTGTTAGGTGCACATATGTTTATAACTGTTATATATTTTTAATAGATCGGCCCTTTTATCTTTCTAAAATGTCCCTCTTTATCTCTAGTAACATTTTTTGTTTGAAGTATATTTTGTCTACTAATAGCATAATGACTCCTGTTCTCTTATGGTTGCTGTTTGCATGATATATCTTTTTCCATCCTTTTACTTTCAACTTATTTATATCTTTTCATCTAAAGCATGTCTCTAATAGTGTATACATGTATATATAACCATGTTGATAATCTCTGCTTTTTTATTGGTTTGTTTAATCCAGTCATATTTAATATTATTATTGATAGATTTATATCTGCCATTTTAATTTTGTCTTCTCTATGGCTTATGTCTTTTTTTTCCTGCGTTCCTATGTAATTGCCTTGTTTTGCATTAAGTAAATATTTTCTTTGTAATATTTTAATTTCTTTAATTATTTTTTCATTATGTTTTTTGAGTTACTTTCTTAGTGGATGCTTTAGACCTTACAATATGTATGTATACATCTATACCAATCAGAATCCACTTCAGATTTATGCTAATTAATTCCAATAAGATTTTTATATATTACTCCTATATAGCTCTATCCCCTATCCTCCCTTTTTCTTGCTATCATTGTTATTCATACTATATCTATATATGTTACAAACCAACTATAAATTGTTATAATTATTTCTTCATGTAATTTTATCTTTTAAGAGGCTGAAGAACAAAAAGGAGAGCAAATGTATATTTAAGAATTTGTTTTATTAACCTTCTTATTATTTCTGGTTCTCTTCATTTGTTCCTGTAGATTAAAGTTATCACCTTGTGTTACTTTCTTACTCCAATACAGTTTTGCAACTCCCTTCCTCCGTTGTTCTTTTATTGTCATATATATTACATTTCTACATTTTATAAGCCCAATAATACAATTATATATGTATTGTTTATACAATTTCTCTTTAAATCAGTTAAGAGTAGAAAAGAGAGTAAATATGCAATTATACTGTCTTTGTGTGTGTGTGTATGTGGATACAAATTACTGTCTGGGGTTACTTGCTTCCAGCTTGAAGAAAACTTCCTTTATTATTTCTTATAAGGTGTGTCTGCTTGCAATGAATTATCTCAGTTTGTATTTATCTGGGAATTCTTTATTTTACTTTCATTTTTGAAAGATACTTTTGCTGAATATAGGATCTTCATTGGTGGTATTTTTCTTTCAACACTTTCAATATATCTTTTCCCTGCCTTTTGGCTCTGCTGTTTTTGTTAAGAAGTCAGCTGTTAATTGTATTGAGTTTCCCCCATAAGCAAAGATTTGTTTTTCTATTTCTGCTTTCAAAGTTTTCTATTTGTCTTTCAATACTTTTATTATGATGTGTTTGGGTATGGATCTCTTTGTGTTCATTCTACTTGGAGTTCATTGAGTTTCTTAGATGAGTACATTAAAATTTTTCATCAAATCTGGAAAATCTTAGCCATTATTTCTTTAATTTTTCTGCTCTTTTCTCTACCTTTTCCAATAAATAATTTATTTATTTATTGGAATCTATTAGGAACTCAACTCAGCAAGAAAAAAAACAAAATCCATTAAAAAGTGGGCAAATGACATGAGCAGATATTTTTCAAAAGAAGATATACAAATGGCCAAGACAAATGAAAAATACTCAACATCTCTTTTCTTTTTCTGGTACTTTCATTATGCATATTGGTGTGCTTAATGGTGGCTTTCATTTCTCTGAGTCCTTGTTCATTTTTCTTCATTCTTTTCTCAGTCTGTTTTTCAATTGCATAATCTCTATAGATCTATCTGCAAGTTCACTGATTCCTTTTTCAGGGGCTCAGATCTACTGTTTGTCCCTCTAGTGAATTTTTCATTTGATTATTACACTTTCCAACTCTAGAATTTTTGTTTTTTTAAAATAATTTCTACCTTTTTATAGATATTCTCTGATAAGATGTTGTCATCATATCTTCTTTACTTCTTTAAGCATGGTTTTCTTTAGTTGTTTGAGCATATTTAAACCAGCTACTTTGAAATTTTTGTCTTTTTTTTTTTTTTTTGAGACATGATCTTGCTCTGTTGCTCAGGCTAGAGTGCAGTGGCACAATCACAGCTCACTGTAGCCTCAAATTCCTGGGCTCTAGTGATCCTCCTGCCTCAGCCTTCCAAGTAGTTAGGGCTACAGACACATGCCACCATGTCCAACTAGTTTTTTAATTTACTTTTTGTAGAGACAGAGTCTTGCTATGTTGCCCGGGCTGGTTCTGAACTCCTGACCTCAAGGAATCTTCCATCTCAGCCTCCCAAAGTGTTAAAATTGCAGGCATGGGCCACCATGCCTCGCTGAAATTTATGTCTGTTAAGTCCAACATCTGAGTCCTATAAAAGGCAGCTGCTATTGTCCAATTTATTTATCCTGTATAAGAGTCACATTTCCTGTTTTTTTGCATGTCTCATAATTTTTTGTTGAAAATATATTTTAGATAACATTGTATTAGCTTCCTATGGTTGCTCTTGTGGGTTGAATTGTGTCTCTCAAAATTCATATGTTGATATCCTAACTCCCAGTACCTCAGAATGTGGCCTTATTTGGAAATAGGGTCATTGCAAATGTAATTAGTTAAGTCAAGATGAAGTGATTAGGATGGGTCCTAATCTAATATGACTGATGTCCTTATAAGAAGGGGAAATTTGTACACAGACACGCCCAGAGGGAGAACACTATTTGAAGACGAAGGCAGAGATAAGAGTGATACTTCCATAAGCCAAGGAATGCTGAAGATTGCCCCAAAACCATGAGAAGCTGGGCAAGAGAAATGGACTAGATTTTCTCTCACAGCCCTCAGAAGGAACCAATGCTGTGTTTGCTTTGGCAGCACCTATATTAAAATAGAAACCAACCCTGCCAACATCTTGATCTCCGACTTCTAGTCTCCAGAATTGTGAGATAATAAAATTTCTACTATTTAAGTCACCCAGTTGTGGTACTTTTTTAATAGCCCTAGCAAACTAATAAAGCTGCTGTAACAAATTATTACAAATTTGGTGTCTTAAAACAAAACAAATTTATTCTCTTACAGTTCTGGAATCAAGAAGTCTGACATCAGTTTCACTGGGCTACAGTCAAGGCATTGGAGGGGCTGGTTTCTTCTGGAGGCTCTGGGGGAAAATCTGTTTCCTTGCCTTTTCTAGCTTCTGGAGGAGGCCACCTGAATTCATGGCTCATCCTCCTTGAATTACTCCAAATTTTGCTTCCATCATCACATCTCTTTACTCTTCTGGAGTCAAATCTCCCTCTGCTTCCCTCTTACAAGAACACTTGTGATTATATTTAAGGCTCACCCAAATAATCCTGAATAATCCTCCATCTCAAGATTCCTTACTTAATCACATATCCAATGCATTTTTGCCATATAAGGTAACATTTTCAGGTACCAGGCATTAACCATTCTGATCATCTTTGGGGGCCATTACTCAGGGTATCTCAATAATATATGTAGGCGACCTACATATATGATTTCCTGCCCCTTCATGACTTGATGTTGTTTGCTTGTTGTGTTAGTCCATTTCGCATTGCTATAAAGGAAATACCTAAGTTTTGGTAATTTATAAAGAAAAGAGGATTATTTGGCTCATCATTCTGTAGACAATGTACAAGAAGCATTGTGAGCATCTGCTTCTGGTGAGGACTTAAGAGAGCCTCCAATTAAGGTGGAAGGTGAAGGGGAGCAGGCCTGTCACATAGTGAGAACAAGAACAAGAGAGGGAGGAGCTCCTTTAAACCAGCTCTCTCAGGAACTAACAAAGGGAGAACTCACTCATTATCATGGGAGGGCACCAAGCCATTCATAAGAGATTTGCCCCCATGACTCAAACACTTCCTACCAGGATCAAATTTCAATATCAGATATGGAGGGGACAAACATCCAAACATATCACTTGTTTTTCATTTAGTGACTAGTACTTAGACTGCCTCACTTAAGTCCATTTCCCCTACAGTGTGCAACCCATGATGTTGTTTCTCAGATGACACAGGGTCTTGAGTATGTGCACAGACAACCTGGTATGATAGTGGTTTTAGCAGGGCTCTCTTTTACTGCCTTTCTCCCTGATTTTTCTGTTAAACTATTTGCCTCTTTTTGTATCATACTCAGTCATGAGCTTCCAATAGGGAGGTGGTGACTGACTGCTCTAATGTTTTCAACAACACTCTGGGGCATAAATTCCTCCATGGTCTGATCCAGTTAAATTCAGGCCCCCGCACAGGTAATCTTTGCAGCCAATCCTTGAGGCCAATCCTTAAGGCTTGTGAGAAGAGTCTTCATGACTCTTCTTAGTTGTGTGTTTTTTTTTTTTCTGTTTCTTCCTGTTAATATTTTAGGTAGTCGTTTGTGATTTAATTTGCTTCTCTCATGGAGCTACCAGCCTCCTCTTAATTGCTTACCACGAAAATCCCCATTCATTTCAACAGCACCCTTAAGGCTTAGAGTCCCCAGTGCTCTGTTTCAAATAAAGTTTTCCTAAGGGAGAGCTCCCTGTTCTTACAGCTGCTTCTCTCCCTGGACACAAAGTCTGTGTCACTGCTCTGGAGCTATGTGTGACACCCTTACTTTGTGAGTAGGGTGCTGGGTGGGGACAGTATTCTCTGGTCTTCTTGGCTGGCCTCTCTCAGTATAGAACCTCTATCCTATGAGCACGCTGTGTGTGTGCTGAGAAGTAAAAAGGAGCCTAGACCTGCCCTCTTTAAGCTATTGAGTTTCCTAATATGTGAACATGACATATTCTTTAATTTCTTGAATTTTTGTCAGCATTGTTTTTGGACTTTTTAGTGCAGAGGCCTTAGACATCTTCAAGAAAACAAAAACACAAGCCACCAACTAGAAGATACTATTTGAAATGTATCTCTGATTCGAAAGTCTTGTGTGTGGCATATGGAAAGAGCTCTTACAACTCAATGAAAGAGAACAAATGATCCAATTTAAAATGAGCAAAATATTTTAGCAGATTCTTCAAAAAAGCTATTTTATATAGCTTTTTTGGAATGCAGCAATACTCATTTGGTCATCTACTGCCAAGGGCTTCTTTCCTGCTACAACGACAGGGCTGAGTAGTTGCAAGTGAGACAAATTGGCTGGCAAGGATGAAAATATTACCATTTGACCCTTTATGGAAAAAGATTGCTGATTCCTATGTCATTAATCACCAGGCAAGTGCAAGTTAATGCTACAATAAGATACCACTCTGTAGTCTTTATGTTGGCTAAAAATAAAAAGATGACTATATTAACTGTTGACAAAGATGAAGTATAATTACCTAATTTAGAATCTATTTGAGGACCTGTTCTCTTTAGTGCAAAGAGCTCTCCCTGATCTGATGCTGATGCTATGGGAGGAAGGAGATCCCACGCAGTGACTCGGTCTGAGGGCAAATTTCTGCTTCTGGAGGAACACCAGGGCAGCTGTCATGTCACTGTGCTTATTTGAATAGCCCTATTCTATTCTGGTACCTCCAGCATCCCAACCTGTTCCTCCAGATTCACCTGAGACACACCTTACCATAGACCAGCAGAGGTTTCATAGCTGACCTCAACAAGAGCAAATCTACTTCTATCTGAAGAAATCGTTAGCTAAAGAGGAAGACAGCCAATTATTTCAGTGTTCTGATTGGTGCAAGGGTTGCTAAGCATAAAGTTTTAAGAAGCTGGAAAACTGTTCAGTGTAAACCTTCTACATGACCACAAAGGGGCAATGCTGTGTCAAAGAAGATTAAAGTTTGTCTCATGTTCACATATTCATCATGTAGCCAGAGATTATCCTTAAAAAGTCTAATACATTAATCTCTGCTCTAATTTATTTTTTTATACATGTATGTATATATGTGTATATATATATATGTGTGTGTGTGTATCTCACACACACACACATACACATAACGTATCAATGTATATGTCTACCTAAATAGTATCTGTGTTAGGATTGAAAAATATGACTTTCAAAGTCAACACTTGTTTGCATGATACATGTTATTCTTCAAGGCCACATTAATTACTCTAATATAAATTTATGATGATTTTATCCATAAACAACCCAACCTCTAGCCACACTGAGTTAATCTGTGTCTAAAATTCCCTTATCTATTTTTTTTTTTTTTTTTTTACTGGGAAACCTATCGCAGTTTAAGGCCCAGTCCAAGCATCTCCTTCTGAACCCTCCTCTGAGTGAGTCCAGATATGCAGTTCATCACTCTTTCCTTTATCACATCATGTAGACACAGAGGTCTCTCTGGTGGGTTTTATTTGGCTGTACCAGAGGACTGGGACTATATTAACTCAAGACTGGGACTATGTGTCTCTTGCATGAATGAGACCTAAATATTCCCTATTTATTATACTAGGCACTCAGTAAATATATATTGAAGACACGCATAAATAAATGAATAGATTGAAAAGAAAACACATCAAAACTTAAACAATAAAAAAAAATCACCTTAGGGTATTGGAGTACAAAGGAATTAGATTCTAGATGGAAGACACTTGTCTCCTGTAATACGGGGATGGAGTTTTGCTTTGACTGTATGTGAAGTGACATCAAATACAGATACAACAAAATCCTCTCTGTGCTTCAGAAAAAGCACAGAGAGTTATTTTAACTTCCATTATTTACAATACAGATCGGCCCTATTTTGGGGGCTGCTTTGGAATATATCCTCAATTTCTACCCCTGTGACCTGCCAATTTGATTCTTTACATTTTCATATTGGATCCATGATGATGAATTGTGAAGAAAACATTAAATGTTTGTTCAAACTCAGGATAGGAGCTACCAAAAAGGTTGTATTGCTAATGGCCCAATATCTTCTGAACTCTGCAGAATTTTTCCATTCTTTCTGATCCACTTAAAGATCCAAATGCCAGAAGAGGTAGCAACATGATGGGAAAAAAAAAAAAGATCCAAGCTCCTCCAGAGCAGATAATTCTAGCATTACCTAATTTCTTTTTCAAGGTATATTCTTAAAAATATATAATTTACATGATATATACTTTAGAAGAAATATAAATAAATTGAAATTGAGTTAATTATCTTGTAACATTTCTTAGTGTCATGCAAAATATGGAATGCACATATCTGAAAGATTGTAATAAAATTTAAGTTCCCTGAGGACAATGGGACCATATGTTCTCCATGTTCTGTTCCATGATCTCAGCTTGCAATGGAATATTATAGCCATTGTGTGTTCTCAGTAAATGTCATTAATGTTTGTAATAAGAAAAGAAATACCCCTACACATGCTGATCTGTGGCTTCTGGGGAGGCTCTCTCTTCCACTGTGTAAAATAAGGCAATCTCTACTGACATATTCAGCTCTGCTATTGTATGATTTTTAACACCCTAAGAGGTGAGAGGAAAAAGTAGAGGAAAGTTGAGGGAGAGAAATTTTAAACTGATCCTTATCTGTGTGTAAGGAGGGGATTTCTGCTTCCCAATGAAAGTGTTGTTAGCAATTCTAAATGTGGACAAAGCGGGGAGGCGCTTCCTGTAACAGAAATGGTTTCAAGTGAAAGCACTTGCGAAAGGGCGGGGCCTGCTGAAAGAATTAAATCCAGCATGAACAGAGTCAGAGTTCCAGCTGGCTGGGAAGACTAGAAGACCCCCTGAGTTGTCACTGAGCTCAGGAGCCAGGAGGGATGGACAGCATCTTGGGAGCATCATTTTTAATTCTATACCTTCAACTATGCTGTGAGTTGTGGAGGAGAAGCTGTAGGATATGTTGCTAAATTGGGTGAATGAGAAAAGTGGGGTACAGAAGAACTCATGCAGGTAGAAATTTTAAGAAGGAAATATGATTTGGGGGTCCTAATGACATTTTGTTATCTTTCTAAGCAGGGGTGAGTGGCCAGCAGAAGGAAGAAAGTGACCAGAAGCAGGTGAAACAAAGTCCTGAATCTCTGATAGTCCAAGAAGGAGGAATTTCAATTCTGAAATCTACTTATGAGGACAGAGCTTATACCTACTTCCCATGGTACCGGCAGTTCCCTAGGAAAGCTCCTGCGTTGTTGATAGCCATAAGTTCATTCGACAGTGAAAAGAAAGATGGAAGATTCACAGTCTTCTTCAATAAAAGTGCCAAGCACTTCTCATTGCATATCACGCCTTCCCAGCCTGGAGACTCAGCCACATACTTCTGTGCAGCAAGCACACAGCGCTCCCCAGGCACCTGCAGCCTGTACCCAAACCTGTAGCTGAGGCTCTAGCCCAACTGGGCAGTGGGGGTTACACTGGCAGATGTGGAGACTGGCTTTCACTTGCATGCAGAGGAGATGAAATAAATGTATAAACACTGGTGTAGCTGTATGAGAGGGTGGTTACTAAAGGCAATGAAAGAAACTTAGCTTAATAAATGAACAAACTGTAACAAATTTTTCATAATATTAATAAAGTATTTGAAATGGTTGTAAGCCTTCAACCAGTGGTGGGGAATTTAAGACTTTTATACATCGCTGGTGGAATGCAAATTAGTATAACATTGGAAAGTCATTTAGCAGTTTCTTACAAATTACTTTCAACATACAACCAGAAATTCCTCTCCTAAGTGTTTATCCAAAATATTATTAAAACATATATTCACAGGTCACAGTGGCTTATGCCAGTAATCCCAGCATTTTGTGATGCCTAGGCAGGAGGATTCATTGAGACTAGGAGTTTGAGATCAGCCTGGACAACAGAGCGAGACCTCTTCTTGACAAAAAATAAAAATAAGTCCTTTTTAAAAATAGCTCTGTGGGTTGTCACCCACCTATATTCCTACCTATTCAGGAGGCTGAGGTGGGAGCATGGCTTGAACCCAGGGGTTTGAGGCTGCAGTGAGCTATTATTGCACCACTGCATTCTAGCCTGGGTAGTTACTGAGACGCTGTCTCAAAAACAAATAAATGAAAAAATAAATAAATAAAACAAAACATAATTGTCAGTTTTACCCATAACAGTCCCAGATGTCCATTGATTTATGAAAAGAAAAACAAATTGTGGTATGTTCTTACATTTCATTATATATTGCAGGATGAAAGAGGATAAATTGGTGATATAGGTAACACATCATGGATCTCAACAACTCCATGCTTCATTGGCTGACTGGATAAATATACTGTGATCCACAGCCATACAATAGAATAGTCTTCATCAATAAAAGGGAATGGACTACTGATAACATGCAACAACTTGAATGTATTTCAAGCATGTTATGTTGAGTGAAAAAAGTTAATCTCAAATTTTACATAATGTATGATTCCACTTATAAAACATCCTCAAAATGCAAAAGTTTTAAGGATGAAGAAAATGTCAGTGGTTTCCAGAGGTTATGGCTGAGGAGGGTGTGTACAGGGAATTTCTTTAGGGTGATGGAACAATTCTGTATCTTGATTGTGGTGGTTGTTATACAAACCTACACGTGGGATAAAATTTTATAGAATTATATACCAAAAAAAGAGACTGCAAATGAAAACTGGTAAATAGGAATGTCTTTCACTAATAAATACTGTTGTCTCAGTATCAATTTTCTGGTTTTGATACTGATACATAATGATAATGGTACATAACTATGGTTATGTAACACACTGTTATGGAAAGCTGGGTGAAGATGCAAGAGAATTCTGCAAACTTTTTGCAACTTCTATGTAAATTTAAAATTATTTCAAAATAAAAAGCATCTGAAACAACCAACAAATACATTGGTGGTTGGAGTGTAACTGGGCAATCACTTAGGCAAATTTTCATAAAAGTCTATATACATCTACCATGACTCCACTTCTAGGCATTTACCCAAGGGAAATGAAAACATATGTCCATCCACAACAAGAATCTTGTACAAGATTGTTCATAGCAGCTATCTCATAGAAGCCATAAACTAGAAAAAATGTCCACACATAAGAGATTAAATAAATTGTGCTATATACATTCAATGGAATATCAATCAGCAAAACATTGGCATAAAACACTGAAACATATAATATGAATAAACTTCAATTATATAATTCCTAGCAAAAATGTCAGACACAAAGGGGTACATGGTAAATACTGTTTGAGCCCATTTATGTGAGATTCTAAAACAGACAAACTAATTTATGGTGAAAGAAAGCATAGTGGGTTGGGAATTATCTGGGTGAGACACAAGGGATTTCGATGGGGTGAAGGAAAAAATGTTCTGTTCCTTGATAGTGGTGTGGGTTTACAAGGCTATTTGCAATTTTCAAAACTCCTCTAACTATACTTAAGACCAATTTATTTCACTGCATAAATTATACTTCAATCAAGAAAATGAAGATAAGTACAGAAATTAATCAAATAGGAAACAAAACTAAGCAATAAAAAGGAAAATCCAATGATAAAATTTTTAAAGAACTACACAAAGTAAATATTTTTTAATGTTGATAATGGCAAAAATAGAAATATTAATAGTTAACAATGTGATAGCTGGATAATGGCCCCTAAAAGTGTCCATGTCATAATCTCCAGAGTCAGTGAATATATTGCTTACGTGGTGTAATAGATTCTTAGGGCTGTGGTAACAAAGTACCACACACTCTGTGGCTTAGAACAACAGAAATTTATTGTCTCACAGTTCAAGTGGACAGAGGTCTGAAATCAGGATGTTGGCAGAGCCATGCTCCCTCTAGGGCACAGGGAATATTTGTTCCAGACCTAGTTTATGGTAGTGTCAGGCATTCCTTAGCTTGTAGATGGTCATGTCCTCCCTGTGTCACCTTCCATCATCTTCCCTCTGTGTGTGTCTCTGTCTCTTTACATGAAATTCCTTTCATAAAGATACCGGTCATATTGGACTAGGGGCCCACCTTACTGCAGTGTGAATTCACTTTAATTTATCTAATTATATTGGCAATGACGTTATTTCTCAATAAGGTCACATTCTTCGGTACTGCAGTTTATGACTTTAAATTCATCGTATTGGAGATATGAATTGTGGGGACACCATTCAACTGACTAAAGTATGTCAAAAGGAATTTTGCAGATGTGATTAATTTAAGGATCTTGAATTAGGAAGATTATTCTGGATTATCCAGGTAGACCCAACGTGATCAGAAGTCTCCTTATAAATGGGAGACAGTAGAGTAAGAATGAAAAAAAAGGAACGTGATGAGGGAACAAGGACTTCTTTGAAGTTGGAAAAGACAAGGAAACAGATTATTCCCTATAGCTACCAGAAGGAGCTCAGACCTGATGACACCTTGATTTTATCCCAGTGAAACTGAATTGGATTTATGACCTCTAGAATTGTAAAATAATATATTTGTGTTATTTTAAGTCACCAAGTTTGTGAGAATTTGTTACAGCAACAGTAGGAAGCCAATAAAACAATGACAAGAGAGAATAAAAGGCAGACATGTCTAGAGATTCAGTAGAAATTTAAAAATGTATTAAGAGAATGTTATGTGCAATTTGAGCCAATACATTTTCAATTTTAAGTGAAAGAACAATTTCATAACAAAATATACTGCATAAACATAGTTCTGGAAGAAATGGAAAAACTAAAGTAATAATCATTAAAATTATTTGATAAATAGAAATAGAAATCTCTAGGAACTAGTCAGAGAAGGGAAATTTTTAACCTGCTGTGTGTCCACTACATATTAAACAACAAGACACATGCTGGGATGTATTTGTAAACCATATAACCAAGAAAGTGTTAGGTAGGTTACATAAGGAATTCTTACAAGTAAGTCAGAAAAACATCCAAAATAAAACAGATAAAGATATAGAAAGCAATTCAAGAAGAGGAAATAGGAATGGTCAGTGAATATGTAAAACATCAGCTTCCACAGTACTCTAGGAAATCAAATTAAAAGAAATTACTTTTTCATTTCTGTCACAGCAATAAAAGTTAAAATGTCTGATGATATTATGTGTTGATAAGAATATATGGAGATGAGGCTACTATGCTTCTCCAGGTGGAGAAAAACAACCACACAGAAAATAATCTGGACATTGACTTAGGAGAATAATTTGCCTAAACTAGTTAAGGAAATACATATGCTAAAAAATCTAGCAGTACCTGATATCTCCATGAAGGATATTAAATATGTGAATAAGGAGTTATCTACAAGTATGCCCACTTCAACACTGCTTGAAAGTAATAAGTATAATTATTTTTGGAAGAAAAAGTAGTTGTTTACTCATAAAATGGATGTATGTAACTGGTACAAGCAAAGAAGTGGTTCAACATATATTTTCTTAAATGACTCTTAAAAAGAAAATTTTCGATGTAAGAGCAGTTGCGAGAATGATATGTACTGCATGGCACCATTAATGAGAAATCTCAAAATATAAATACAATATAATATATTGCCTGTGATGTATATATCTAAGAGTTAAATTTAAAAAAGGCATACATGGGTCTTCCCAAGAATGATGTCTACTTGGGAATGACAAAAGAAGGAGCAAGGGTTACTATTTTAGCTCTGTCTGAAATGTCTGAGAGACAGAAAAGAATATCTGTAGAAAACAGCAAAATTAAACATTTATTTTTATGTTTATTCTCATTGCCAGGTACAAAAGTGTCTGCTATATAATTTTCTGTACTTTTCCATATGAGAATTATTTCATAAAATAAAAAAATTTTTTTTAATGTATAATAAAAATCACAGTTTTTACTGTCCAGTCCACAGAATGGAGAATGGGAAACTTACAGCCTATGACTTTGCCAAGTGTGTTCTGATAGGCCACAAAAATGTCAACAAAAGGCCGCTGGAAAAAACTCTCTAACTGATATATAAAAAGGTGTTCAGCCTGAAGTAAACAAACCAGAGGCTCAGTCCACAATGAAAACCTCTTCAATACATTAAAAGAGAAAATGAACAAAATATCAAATCAGTTGTCTGTTAGCAAAGGGAGATGTACCCACAAGATGTCAGTATATGAATTCCCCCTTGCTCTCAAAGTTTGTTTCACTTTCTTTTCTAGTAGCTTGAAAAAATGGCAAATAAATTTGAAATAGTATTTATGTCTGCTTCCAGTAGCTTTCATTGGACTAAAACACACAAGGATAAAAGAGAATGCAGTGCCTAGGTGGGGATACGTGGCTAGCATCAGAGGAGGGCCATTACCATAAACGTAAGAGGGAGGAAGAATTGGGGAGATCTGGGAACCTTAATTATGATTCTGTAGCTTCATTGGGTATTGGAGCTGGGAATTTTCATAAGAAAACCAGGAAGAGTCTGATGACAGTTTACCAAAAAATAACTCAATTATTCTCATTTGGGTTTCTTTATTGGGTGGCCCAACAAAAATACATTTTTTGCAGTTTGGCATTTTGACACAAACTCCTTCACCAGATGAAGTTTAAGCACAAATCAGAAAAATATCTTCATTGTTTCAATATGCAAAGTAGGAAATATTGTTGTTTTGGACAACAGATATACTATAAATAGTTTTGAATATATTCATTAATAAAACAGCATTTTATGAGAAGTTTTCTCTTTCTGGTAGATATAATAAGAATTGTAGAATTGCACCAAACAGCACATGTATGCTCATGGCTACAATATGGCTGAATATTTTCAGGAAAGACCTTATGCATACTTTCTATTCTGCTGCGTCTTAGTCACTTTATAGTAATTCATCCATTAAGCAAATGAAACCACATAAAAGATTAACAGATAAATTCCACACAATCACACAAAAACATACAAAAAAATTCAGCCACCAACGTCTTTGATTTTGCCATGCCCAAAGTGCTTGCAGTTTGTCCCGTTCAGTAAGAGTAGATTATGGCATAATATCAGAGAGAGGTCCAGCATGCAAATCGTGACTTTACTTGACAAATAAGACAATGCGTAGACACAGATTTTAACAAGGGTGATTGAATACTTTGGATGATTAGGATAGAAAATATGACATCAGGACAATTCTAAGATATATGCTCTAAATAAGTACAATGCTACTTGTGAAGGCACCAGGACTGTATATACCGATCCTAGTCTAATAAATAAAGCTCAATGTCAGATTTTGAAAGGATTATATTTTATTCCTGGTATAATGTTATAAAAACACAAATAACTGATTAGCTTCTCAAAATCAGAAAGACTGATTTTTACTGTTCGATTTTGAAGTGACTTTATTTATTGTAGAAGGTAAGTAGGACCCTAGAACTCAGTAAGGAGAAAGAAAGATGCAGTAATTGTTTAGGATAGGACTGCCTATCATAAACAAAGTCAAAGATCTGTGAGTATTATCCTTTGAAATTTCATTAGATTCTGGATGAACGAAAGTACATACATGCTGAATGAATGACCAGTAAGTAGTTAAAAAAGAGGGTACATGGTTCCTTATAAATTCTATTTTAAGCAGACCTCCAAAATTATCCCACTGAATGAAATGAAAATACATCAATGGGTTCAACTGCAGTGCCCCGCAGCTCTAACCTACAATATCAATTTTTTTTCCATACTTCTTTTCCAGGTACTATCTAAATTAATGATCAAGGAAAGACAAGACAAAGTAAAGATTTGAGGTTAGCCATACACCTTTTCTCCTCTGTGCATAGACCACGTGACTATGAACACCTGAAACCACATTTCCTGTGTCGGGAAGTGACATCAGAACACAAGAACTACACATACACACTGCTGGGCACTCAGAGCAAATTTAGAGCTTGAGGTGGCACGAAGCACATTTGTGCAGTGGGATACAAGCCACATGCCGCCCTTCAGCCTGCTGTGGGTGTTCCTGGCCTTCAGCTACTCTGGTATGGATGGTTCCAAACATGGGTGAGAATGTGAAGGATGAGAGGGTTGCACACAGGCATGTGGAACTTCTCATGGACCTGAGGAGGAAAGGGGAAATTAGAGAAAAGCGAGCAGACTAGGATTTCAATTTGGTTTCTTTGGGTCTTAAATTAGTTTAATTTTTATAATACTTCAGTCATTACATCAGAATATAGCTCTGTTTTCTGATTTTTCCCACAGGATCCACTGTGGCCCAGAAAGTTACTCAAGCCCAGACAGCCACATCCATGACCGTGGGGCGGTTTGTCACCCTGAACTGCCAGTATGAAACAACCTGGAGTACATTCTCTATTTTTTGGTACAAACAACTTCCCAGCAAAGAGATGATTTTCCTTCTTCGCCAGGATTCTGTTAGTAGCAATGCAAGGAATGGTCGCTATTCTGTCAACTTCCGGAAAGAAGCTAAGTCCATCGACTTGAGCATTTCAGCCTTACGGCTAGAAGATTCAGCGAAGTATTTCTGTGCTCTCTGGGATGCACAGTGTTTGAAGTGATAGTAAAGGCAAAACAAAAACCCCAGAGCTAAATAAGAGACAAAGCACCCCCATCCCATGCTGTGGGAGCCAAGTTGAAATGCACATCTGCAGATCCCAGGAAAGAAATGGTAGTGACTGTGGTCTGTGAACTTAATCTGTGGTCTGGATCACAAGATTGAATTCTAAGTAAAAGCTTCTTATATCCCACTTGGGAACAGGTGTTCAGAACCCTTTTCCTCTAATAGTTGAATTTTTGACTTAAAATAGATCATACAGAAAATGTGTAAAGTTGTCTAAAGTTCAAAAAACCTTCCCTACAATAATGCAAAGTGGCAGTTTCAGTAAAGATGCTCATTGCAGTAATCTGGGTCTGTTTATCTGGAATCACTTTAAAAATCATTTCCTGAGCCCTTTCCCCTTAGACTCTGTGTCCATGAGGTTACAATCACAGAAGCAGAACCACCATGAGTGATATAGAATAAGAGGTTAATCATAAAGGTATGACCTCGTGCAATTGCTGGAGCTGGTAGATTTTCATAAGCTATTCAGGTATTTATGTTTTATGAAGCTATAATAGGAATTACAATATTCTTTCAAAAATTTGACATTGAGATCAATTCAGATTAGATTTATGAATCTGGGTGCACCTGAGTTAGGTGCATAAATATTTTGAATTGTTACGTCTTCTTGTTGAATTGTACACTTCACCATTATATAGAGATCATCTTTGTCTTTCATTACTTTTGTTGATTGAAGACTAAGTTATCTGAAATCAGAACTGCTATGCCAGCTTTGTTTTGGCTTCCATTAGCAAGGAATATTATTTTGCATCCCTTCTGCCTGAATGCATTCTTGTGGGTTTCCTGAAGACAGCAGATACTTGGCTTGTGCATATTTATCCCTTCAGGCAGCCCATGTCTCTTTAGTGGGCAGTTCAAGCCATTCATATTTATTGAAAGAATTGATAATGGGGCAGATTTCTATTCATCCTGTTGAGGTGAATATTGTTGCTTTGTTTTCTCCTTTGAGCCATTGTGGTATCTGGCCTTTGACTTTTAGCTTTTGGATGATTTTACATTGGTGAGTGTCTGTTGTGCTGATTCGTATGTAATGCTGTGCTGTGTATTTCCTGGAGGGCAGGTCTTGTCTTGAAGAATTCCCTCAGTCTTTGCTTGTCTGAGAAGGTGTTTATTTCTCCTTCGTATAAGAAACTTGGTTTTGCAGGATACAAAATTCTAGGCTGGGCATTATTCTGTTGGAGAAGACTGAGAATGGGGCCCCAATCTCTTCTGGCTTGTAAGGTCTCAGTTCAGAAGTCTGCAGTTAGTCTGATGGATTTTCCTTTGTAAGTTACCTGCTGTTTTCACCTTATGACTTTTGGGAGGGTATCTTTCATGTTTACTTTGGCCAGTCTGATGAGTATGTGTTGTGGTGTTTTCCTGTTTGCAGTGAATCTCCCAGGAATCCTTTGAGCTTCTTGTACCTGGATATCTAGATTTCTAGGAAGGCCAGGGTATTTTCCTCCATTATAACCTCAAATAGTTTATCCAACCCTGCTGTATTTTCTTCTTCACCCTCAGGGATGCCTATTATTCTTCTGTTAGGCCTCTTCACATAATCCCACATTTCAATAGGTTTTACTCTTTTCTCTTATTTCTCCACACCATCTCTGTGATTGACTTGTTTAATTGAAAGGTGTTATCTTCAATCCCCGAGATTCTTTTTTCTGCTTGATCTATCCTATTCTTGAAGCTTTCCACCGTGTTTTGTAATTCCTTGAATAAATTCTTCATATCCAGAAGTTCTGTTTCATTTTTCTTTAATATTTCAATTTCCTTGGTGAATTTTTCTTCCAAGTCCTGTTTTGTTTTGTTTTTTCTTTTTTGTGGTTTCTTTGTGTTGAGTATCTATTGTCTCTTGCATATCATTGAATTTTCTTACAATCCATGTTCTAAATTCTTCTTTTGTCATTTCAGTGTTCTGATTTTGGTTGGTATTCATTACTAGGAAGCTGGTGTTTCCTTTTGGGGTTGTCCTTTCCATTTGATTCTTCATAGTTCCAGAGTTCTTTCACTGGTTCTTTCCCATCTGGAGAAACTTACCTCTGTTGATTCTTACCTTTGGATTTTTATTTAGATAATGACACACCCAGTTTAGTTTCTAAGCCAGTAGGTGGTGCTTGTGGGTGAGAATTGACCACACCATGTATGATGAGTCAGTAAATGCAGTAAAAGGGTGTGCAAAACAATAAACAACAACACCATAATAGCTGGAGACTTCAACATCCCTGTGACAGAACAGGACAGATCCTCCAAACACAAAATAATCAAAGAAAAAATGGGCTTAAACAGAACTCTAGAAAAATGAAGCTATTATTTATAGATCATCTATCCAAAACCCACTGAATATACATTTTTCTCAACAGCTTATGGGATTTTTTCTGTGATTGACCATATCCTATGGGTCTATTTATCTGGAATCACTTTAAAAATCATTTCCTTAGCCATTTCTCCTCATCCTTTATGTCAATTAGGTTACAATCAGAGAAGCAGAACCACCATGAGTGATGTAAAGTAAGAGCTTAGTCATAAGGATTTACCCTTGTGCAATTCCTGGAGTTGGTTGTTTTTCAGGAGCTAATCAGTTGTTTATGTTTTATGAAATTAGAATAGGAATAATGTACTATTCTTTCAAAAATCTGACATTGACCTTTATTTACTACATTCTGAAGAAGATCAGGATATTCAGTCATGCTGTCCTTACAAGTAGAATTCTACTTACTACTAGATTGTGTGTCCTAGAATCATCCTGATAGCACATTTTCTATCCTATTGATCCAAAGCATTTATTCTCCCTTGTTAAATTCTGTGGTTGTGTATTTTTTATATGAAACATAAAGATAAGCATGTCTGACATCTCTGTGACACAAGCACAGTCTACTTCTACTCCAATGCAAAGCCCTGTCTTTGCATCTCGTATTGAGCCTAAATTTACTACAGATCAGGTAGACTAATATTTGAGAAGGTATGTTGGATGTGGACACAAGCATGCAGACACTGTGACTTGTAAGGACACACTGCAACCCACGAGGACAATAGAAACTCACAAGAACAAACTGAAATTTGTCTGTCTCTTCCCTCCTTCACTCTCATAATGTTCGGTGACTTTTACAAGAAGCAATGGCATTTGCCATCATGCTACCTGGGTACTTAGCCAGAGACAAAGAGAAGCTGAAGGAAGAGATCTCTTGGGAGGTGGAGGAATTTTAAGTCAACAATAAGATGGGGCTTAGTTCAGCAGCAACATGTGTGTTCCTGGAGCCTCACACCAATCTTGCACAATTTTTTTTCAACCTAACCCAGAACAATACTGGGAAGCAAATTCTAAGAATAATATTTACAGATTCTTAAGTTGAGACAGTACAAAACTAGAGCAGTACCCACCTTGTAGACTGGACATCCATATGCACCTCTTTTATCAACATTTAACTTTCAAATAAAGAAAATTGATGAGTACATATGATAATTGATACTTCCTGCTAATGCGATGCAATTATTCTTTATTCAGTGAAAAACAGGCTAACCCTCTCCCCTAGAGGATACGAAGTTCATTTATCCATCTTTAAGTGGTGGTGTTTCCTCTTCTGAGTCACACTCTGGAATTGAAATCAGGTAGCTTAGCTTCTGAAATATAATGAGGTAACAGATTAACTCATTAGCACATCTTAAGCTGTTACATGTAGGCATATGGGATGAGATTTAAAAAGTAGTTAATATATACTTAAATATACTCATATCACAATCAAAAAATAATTTTCTTTACATTGTACTTTTATTTTCTACAAAAGATACACGGTTATAGCTGGTTTAATAAATAACTTTTCCATTACCCATTTCATAATCTCTTTGCTCTTAGCCAGCACTTTCACTCACTGGCACACTTGACTTTCTATAAAACAAGCTACTTCAAAATAGGAGTCAGGTTGGATAGAAATCGGTTAATGAGTACGAAAGTACAATTAGACGCAAGAAATAAGTCCCAGTATTTCAAAGCACAGAAGGGAAATTATAGTTAACAATACTTTATTGTATTTTTCACCATAGCTAGAAATAAAGAATTGTAATGATACCAAGAAAAGGAAAGATAAATGTTTGAACTGTCGGATATCCCTATATGCCTGATTAGATCATTACACATCATATACGTGTACCAAAATATCACATGTACCCTAAAAATATGTATGACTATGATTCATTAATTTTAAAATTTTCTAAAAAATAGACTAGGAAACTTACAAGAAGAAAAAATTGGAGAAAGTGCTCTCAAATTCTGCCACTACTTTATCAACTAAGTTTATGTAATAATATCCCAAATTCTTTGTTGTCATTTCAACAATGTTCACAGAATCTTCACCAGAAGTAGATTTCATCTCAAGAAACCACTTTCCTTGCTCATCCATAAAAGGTAATTCCTCACTGGTGAAAGTTTTATCATGATATTGCAGTAATTCAGTGACGTCTTCAGCCTCCACTGCTAAATGCAGTTCTCTTGCTATTTTCACCACAGGTATAATTTCTTCCTCTCCTAAAGTCTGGAACCCTTCAAAGTCATCCATGAGGGTCGGAATCACCTTCTTCCTGATACCTGTTAATGTCGATATTTTGACCTCTTTTCATAAATCACTCCTGTTCTTAATGGCATCAGAGAGTGAATCCTTTCTAGTGGGTTTTCAATATATTAATACTTTGCCCAGATCCATTGAAATAAAAGCATAACTTATTTTAATGTGCTCTGCAGATATTTCTTCAAAATAATTTTCTTTGCTCATTGACTGGTCTTGGCATCTCTGTTGAAAAGTAATTGAACATGTATTGGTGAATCTATTTCTGTACTGTCTGTTTTGTTTCATTAATGTGCAAGTATTATTTTCACTAATACCAAACTGTTTTGATTATTGTTCTTTGTCATGTCTTGAAATCATGTAGACTGAGTCCTCCAACTTTGTTCCCTTTAAAAATTGCTTAGGTTAACCTAGGTTTTTTGTATTTCTGCATAAATTGCAGAATCAGATCATTAATTCTATGCAAAAACCCTGATGGAATGTTGAATGGTACTGCATTACAATTATAGAAGATTTTGAGTAGAACTGCTGTCTTAAAGCTATTGAATCTCCTAATTTGTGAACATGACATATTGTTTAATTACTTTAATTTTTGTCAGTATTGTTTTTGGACTTTTTAGTGCAGAGGCCTTGGACATCTTCAAGAATTCAAAAACATAAGCCACCAAGTAGAAGATACTATTTGAAATGTATATATGATTCAAAAGTTTTGAGCATGGCATATGGAAAGAGCTCTTACAACTCAATGAAACAGAAAAAAAATCACCCAATTTAAAACTTAGCTAAATATTTTAGCAGACTTTTCATGTAAAAAAAAAAAAGGTATAAATGACCAGTAAACCCATGAAAATATAGTCTAGGTCAGGGGTCAAAAAATGGTCATATAGCTCATGAGCTGAATTCAGTCATCAACGTATTTTTATAGAGCTTCATTGCAATGAAGTAATTCTTAGTTATGTATTACCAATGGCTTCTTTCATGCTACAATGGCAAAACTGAGTAGTTGCTACTTAGACTGAATGGCCTGCAAGGCTGAAAATATTCACTATTTGACATTTTATGGAAAAATTTGCTGACATCTACATCATTAATCATCAGAAAAGAACAAGTTAATAGCATAATAAGATACCAAACATAGCCATTATTTTGGCTAACAATAAAAAGACGACTATAGTAACTGTTGACAAAGATGAAGTACAATTATCTAATTTAGAATCTATTTGAGGACCTGTTCTCTTTAGTGCAAAGAGCTCTCCCTGATCTGATGCTGATGCTATGGGAGGAAGGAGATCCCATGCAGTGACTCAGTCTGAGGGCGAATTTCTGCCTCTGGAGGAACACCAGGGCAGCTGTCCTGTCACTGTGCTTATCTGAATAGCCCTATTCTATCCTGGTACCTCCAGCATCCCAACCTGTTCTTCCAGATTCACCTGAGACACACCTTACCATAGATCAGCAGAGGTTTCATAGCTGACCTCAACAAGAGCAAATCTACGTTTATCTGAAAAATTTGTTGGCTAAGAAGGAAGACTCAGCCAATTATTTCAGTGCTCTGATTGGTGCAGGAGTTGCTAAGCACAAAGTTTTAAGAAGCTTGAAAACTGTTCAGTGCAAACTTCCTACATGGCCACAAGGGGGCAATGCTGTGTCAAAGAAGATTAAAGTTTGTCTCACGTACACATATTCATCACGTAGCCAGAGATTATCCTTAAAAAGTCCAGTAAATTGTCTCCTACTCTGCTCTACTTTTTAAATTTATATATACACATATAAATTATGTGTGTATATATCCATCCATCTACCTAAAAATTAATAGTATCTGCATTTATTCTAGCCTAACAGGGTTGAAAATTATGAGTTTGAAAGTCACAGTTCTTTGAATGATACATGTTATTCTTCAAGGCCACGTTAATTCCTCTAACATAAATTTATAGTGTTTTCACCCATACGCAGCCCCACCTCTAGCCATAGTGAGTTACTCTGTTTCTAAAATTCCCGTATCTATTCTTCTTACTGGGAAATCTATCAGAGCTTAAGGCCCAGTTCAAGCATCTCCTCCATCTACTGTTAGACTGGGATGTGATATTTTCTTTTGAATGTATGTAATGTGACATCAAATATACATACAAGAAAATCCTCTCTGTGCTTCAGAAAAAATGTGCTCCTTATGTTAACTTCTATTATTTGTAATACAGATCACCTCTATTTTGGGGGCTGCTTTTAAATTTATCCTCTATTTATGCCTCTGTGACCTGCCTGTGTTAACATCAGAAACCATTTTGATCTCTATTGACATATTCAGCTCTGCAATCTCTACTGACATACTCAGCAATCTCTACTGACATATTCAGCTCTGCTATTGTATGATTTTTAACACTGTAAAAGGTGTGAGGAAAAGGAAGAGGAAGGTTGGGGGAGAGAAATTTTAAACTGATCCTTATCTGTGTGTAAGGAGGGGATTTCTGCTTCCCAGTGAAAGTGTTATTAGCAATTCTAAATGTGGACAAAGCGGGGAGGTGCTTCCTGTAACAGAAATGGCTTCAAGTGAAAGCACTTGTGAAAGGGCGGGGCCTGCTGAAAGAATTAAATCCAGCATGAACAGAGTCAGAGTTCCAGCTGGCTGGGAAGACTAGAAGACCCCCTGAGTTGTCACTGAGCTCAGGAGCCAGGAGGGATGGACAAGATCTTGGGAGCATCATTTTTAATTCTATACCTTCAACTATGCTGTGAGTTGTGGAGGAGAAGCTGCAGGATATCTTGCTAAATTGGGTGAATGAGAAAGGTGGGGTACAGAAGAACTCATGCAGGTAGAAATTTTAAGAAGGAAATATGATTTGGGGGTCCTAATGACATTTTGTTATCTTTCTAAGCAGGGGTGAGTGGCCAGCAGAAGGAAGAAAGTGACCAGAAACAGGTGAAACAAAGTCCTGAATCTTTGATAGTCCAAGAAGGAGGAATTTCAATTCTGAAATGTACTTATGAGAATAGTGCTTTTGACTACTTCCCATGGTACCAGCAATTACCTGGGAAAGCTCCTGCGTTGCTGATAGCCATACGTTCATATGACAGCAAAAAGGAAGATGGAAGATTCACAGTCTTCTTCAATAAAAGTGCCAAGCACTTCTCATTGCATATCACGCCTTCCCAGCCTGGAGACTCAGCCACATACTTCTGTGCAGCAAGCACACAGCGCTCCCCAGGCACCTGCAGCCTGTACCCAAACCTGTAGCTGAGGCTCTAGCCCAACCCAGCAGTGGGATCTTACACTGGCAGATGTGTAGACTGGTTTTCATTTGCATGTAGAGGAGGTGAAATAAATGTATAAACACTGGTGTAGCTGTATGAGGGAGTGGTTACTAAAGCCAACAGAAGAAACTTAGCTTAATAAATGAACAAACTATAAGAAATTTTTCATAACATTAATAAAGTATTTGAAATGGTTTTAAGCATTCAACTGGTGGTAGGGAAACTAAGACTTTTATACACCACTGGTGGAATGCAAATTAGTATAACATCAGAAAGTTATTTGGCAGTTCCTTACAAATTACTTTCAACATATGACCAGAAATTCCTCTCATAAGTATTTATCCAAAATAAATTAAAACATATATTCACAGGTCACAGTGGCTTATGCTATCATTTTGAGAGGCCAAGGCAGGAGGATTGTTTGAGACCAGGAGGTTGAGATCAGCCTGGAGAACAGACCGAGACATCCCCTCTACAAAAAATAAAAATAAGAGTCAGCTGCGTGTGTTGTCACCTGCCTACAGTCCTACCTACTCAGGAGGCTAAGGTGATAGGATGGCTGGAACCCAGGCATTTGAAGTGGCAGTGAGCTATTGTTGCACCACTGCATTCTAGCCTTGGTGATGGTTGAGACCCTGTCTCAAAAATAAATAAATAAAGAAAGAAATATATAAATAAATAAATAAAACGAAACATATATTCCCAAAAGGACTTTTGTTTATTGGCAGTCTTATCCATAACAGCCCCAGATGTCCACTGATTTGTGAAAAGAAAAACAAATTGTGGTATGTTCTTACATTTCATTATATATTGCAGGATGAAAGAGGATAAATTGGTGATATAGGTAACACATCATGGATCTCAACAACTTTGTGCTTCATTGGCTGACTGGATAAATATACTGTGATCCACAGCCATACAGTGGAATAGTCTTCATCAATAAAAGGAATGGACTATTGATAACATGCAACAACTTGAGTGTATCTCAAGCACGTTATGTTGAGTGAAAAAAGTTAATCTCAAATTTTACATAATGTATGATTCCACTTATAAAACATCCTCAAAATGCAAAATTTTAGGGATGAAGAAAATGTCAGTGGTTTCCAGAGGTTATGGCTGAGGAGGGTGTGTACAGGAAATTTCTTTAGGGTAATGGAATAATTCTGTATCCTGATTGTAGTGGTGGTTATACAAACCTACATGTTTGTATAGAATGCTATACAAATTCTATAATTTTATAGAATTATATAGCAAAAAAAAAAGACTGCATGTACAATGGTGAATCGGAATAAAGTCTGTACCTAATAAATACTATTGTCTCAATATCAATTTTCTGGTTTTCATACTGATACATAATGATAATGGTACATACCTATGGTTATGTTACATGCTGCCATGGAAAGCTGGATGAAGATACAAGAGAATTCTGCACTGTTTTTGCAACTTCTGTGTATATTCAAAATTATTTCAAAATAAAAAGTAAGGACGTGAAACAATCAGATTCTTTTACATTGGTGGTTGGGATGTAACTGGGCAATCACTTAGGCAAATTTTCATAAAAGTCTATATACATCTGCCATGACCCAGTGACTCCACTTCTAGACATTTACCCAAGAGAAATGAAAACATATGTCCATCCACAAAAAGAAACTTATACAAGAATGTTCATATCAGCTATTTCATAGAAGCCATAAACTAAGAAAAATGTCCACACATAAGAGATTAAATAAATTGTGCTATATGCATTCAATGGAATAGCAATCAGCAGTAAAATGGCCTAAACCACTGATACATATAACAATATGAATAAACCTCATTATATATTTCCTAGCAAAATTCTCAGACACAAAGGAGTACATGGTATATACTGTTTGAGCCCATATATGTGAAATTCTAAAACAGACAAACTAATTTATGGTGTAGGAATTATAGTGGGTTGGGAATTGTCTGGGTGGGACACAAGGGGTTTTGGTGGGTTGAAGGAAAAATTGTTCTATTCCTTGATAGTGGTGTGGTTTACAAGACTATTTGCAACTGTCAAAACTCCTCTAACTCTATACTTAAGACCAACTTATTTCACAGCATAAATCATACTTCAATCATAAAATGAAGATAAGTACAGAAATTAATCAAATAGGAAACAAAACTAAGCAATAAAAAGGAAAATCCAATGATAAATATTTTTGAAGACCCATACAAAGTAAATATTTTATAATGTTGATAATGACAAAAATAGAAATATTAATAGTTAAACAATGTGATAGCTGGATAATGGCCCCCAAAACTGTCCATGTCATAATCTCCAGAGTCAGTGAATATATTGCTTATATGGTGTAATAGTTTCTTAGGGCTGTGGTAACAAAGTACCACACACTTTGTGGTTTAGAACAACAGAAATTTATTGTCTCGCAGTTCAAGTGGACAGAGGTTTGAAATCAGGTTGTTGGCAGAGCCATGCTCCCTCTAGGACGCAGGGAATATTTGTTCCAGACCTAGCTTATAGCTTGTAGATGGTCATGTCATCTTCCATCATTTTCCCTCTGTGTGTGTCTCTGTCTCTTCACAGGAAATCCCTTTCATAAAGGTACCAGTCATATTGGACTAGGGGCCCACCTTACTGCAGTGTGAATTCACTTTAATTTATCTAATTATATTGGCAATGATGCTATTTCTCAATAAGGTCACATTCTTCAGTACTGCAGTTTGTGGCTTAAAATTCATCATATTGGAGATATGAATTGTGGGGACACCATTCAACAGACTAAAGTATGTCAGAAGGGATTTTGCAGATGTGATTAATTCAAGGATCTTGAATTAGGAATATTATTCTTGATTGTACAGGTAGACCCAATGTAATCAGAAGTCTCCTTATAAATGGGAGACAGTTGAGTAAGAATGAATAAAGCACCTTCATGATGGAACGACAACAAACTTCAAGTTGGAAAAGACAAGAAAACAGATTATTCCCTATAGCTATCAGAAAGAGCTCACAACCTGCTGAAACCTTGATTTTATCACAGTGAAACTGAATTGGATTTATGACCTCCAGAATTGAAAAAGAATATATTTGTGTTGTTTTAAGTCACCAAGTTTGTGGGGATTTGTTACAGCAACAATAGGAAGTTAATAAAAGCAATGATAAGAGAGATTAAAAGGCAGACATGTCTGGAGATATAGTAGAAATTTAAAAAGATATTAAGAGAATGTTATGTACAATTTGAGCCAATACATTTTAAAACTTTAAGAGAAAGAACAATTTTGTTAAAAAATATACTACCTAAACTTAGCTCTGCAAAGAAATAGAAAAACTAAATTAATAATCATTAAAATTATTTGATAAAAAGAAATAAAAATCTCTAGGAACTAGTCATAGAAGAGAAATTTTTAACCTGCTGTGTGCCCACTACAAAGTAGAAAACAAGACACATGCTGGGATGTATTTGTAATCCATACAACCAAGAAAGTATTAGAAAGGTTACGCAGGGAATTCTTACAAATAAGTCAGAAAAACATCCAAAATAAAACAGATAAGGATATAAAAGGCAATTCAAGAAGAAGAAATAGGAATGGTCAGTGAATATGTAAAACATCAGCTTCCACGGAAAGTACTCTAGGAATACAAATTAAAAGAAATTACTTTTTCCTTTCTGTCACAGCAATAAAAGTTAAAATGTCTGATGACATTATGTGTTGATAAGAATATATAGACAGAAGGCTACTATACTTCTCCAGGTGGAGAAAAACAACCCCACAAAAAGTAATTTGTACATCCACTTACAAGAACAATTTGCCTAAACTAGTTAAGGAAATACATATGTTAAAAAATCCAGCAATACCAATTCCTGTTATCGCCAATGAAAGACAGTAAAATATGTGAATAAGGAGGTATTTACAAGGATGCTCACTGCAACACTGCTTGCAAGTAATAAGTTAAATTAATTTTGGAAGAAAAAAATAGTTGTTTACCCATAAAATGGAAGTTTGTAGCTGTTACCAGCAAAGGAGTGGTTCAACATATATTTTCCTAAATGACTCTTAAAAAGAAAATGTTGTGTGTAAAAGCAATTGTGAAAATGATATGTAGTGCATGGCACCATTCATGAGAAATCTCAAAATATAAATACAATACAATATATTGTTTGTGATGCATATCTCTAAGAGTTAAGCTTAGAAAGACATTCATGGGATCCTTCTCAAGAATGACGTCTACTTGGGAATGACAAAAGAAGGAGCAAGGGTTACTATTTTAGCTCTGTCTGAAATGTCTGAGAGAGAAAAGAATATCTGTACAAAATAGCAAAATTAAACTTTTATTTATACGTTTATTCTCATTGTCAGGTACAAAGGTGTCTGCTATATAATTTTCTGTACTTTTCCATATGAGAGTTATTTCATAAAATATAAAAAATTTTTTAATGTATAATAAAAAAATCACAGTTTTTACTGTCTCCACCAGGCCATAGAATGGAGAATAGGACCCTTACAGCCCATGACTTTGACAGGTGTGTTCTGGTAGGCCACATAAATTCCAACAAAAATTCCACTGGAAAAAAGTCTCTAACTTATATACAAAAAGGTGTTCAACCTGAAATAAACAAACCAGAGGCTCTCTCCTCCAGTCCACAATGCAAACCTCTTCAATGCCTAAAAAGAGAAAATGAAAAAAATATCAAATAAGTTGTCTCTTAGCAAAGGGAGATGTACCCACAAGATGTCAGTATATGAATTCCCCCTTGTTTAAAAGTTTGTTTCACTTTTCTTTCCCAGTAGCTTGAAAAAGTGGTGAAGAAATTGGAAATAGTATTTATGCCTGCTTCCAGTAGCTTTCACTGGACTAAAACACACAAGGATAAAAGAGAATGCAGTGCCTAGGGTGGGGATACGTGGCCACAGCAGAGGAGGGCCATTACCAGAAAAATGTAAGAGGGCGGAAGAATCGGGGAACCACAATAGTGATTCTGTAGCTTCACTTGGTATGGGAGCTTGGGATTTCTGTAAGGCAACCCAGAAGAGTCTGATAAGAGTTTACCAAAGAATAACTCAATTATTTTCATTTGGGTTTCTTTATTTGGTGACCCAACAAAAATACATTTTTTGCAGTTTGGCAGTTTGAAACAAACTCCTTCACCAGATGAAGTTTAAGCACAAATTGGACAAGTATCTTCATTCTTTCAATATACAAAGTGGGAAATATTGTTATTTTGGACATTTATACTATTAATAGTTTTCAATATTTTCACTAATAAGACAGCATTTTATGAGAAGTCTTGTTTTCCTGGTAGACATAACAAGAATTGTAGAATTGCACCAAACAATACACATATACTCATGGCTACAACATGGCTGAATATTTGGGGGAATTTAGAGGGTCCATGGAACTTCCAATACAATTAAGCAAAGAATTGTTTTATAAATAATAGATCTTACAGATGCTATCATTCATACTTTAGCATACAACTGTACATATTATAGCACTCAGAAGCCTTTTTAAATCTCATTTAAGTAGATACTTTGATGTTATATAGTTAAATGTTCTAATGATTTCATGGGTAAGTGGGAAGGAAGTTGATGACTTCTGGTTTGTTTCCTGTATAGAAGCCAAGGATTGGTGAGCACACCTCACCTTAGAATCGGTTGGAGGCAAGAGAACAATCAAAACAGGAATGAATATTTGCAATCATAGCCATGATTCAAACTAAATTTGTTTCAGATAAGCCCCTAAGATTTAGTACAGATTAAATAAGTAAACTTTGAACTATCAAATGATTAATTTCCTAATACTTCATTTGACATTAAGTTTTATACTTGTCCTTTACTAGATATAATCATTTGTCATTTGTTAATTACATCACAAGAAAGAGCAAAGCAATGTTTAGGAAGGGCCGAATTTCCCAAACTTGGTATAATAGCACGTTCAAACTTGACGCACCCAGAAACCACATTTTTTGGTCACTACTAATTGCACCCAAGGGCCGCTGCACTTCTACTGTCAGGGTACACAGCAGGGCCATTTCAACAGGAGGGAATCCTGCCATTATGATGCTTCCCAGGCTGCTGTGGGCATTCATGGTCTCCATCTGCTTAGGTACAAATAATTGCAAATCAGAGTGTGGCTGCCTGTCGGCACTCAGAGGCGAAATGAAACACAGGAGCAGGTGTCTCAAATAATGAGAAGCTCTTCCCTCCTCCACTTATTAATATGTTATTTTGATCTGTATCAAAGAACTGCAAATGTTTTAAAGATCTTATCTGTACTTTCTTTTCTAGCTGGGCCTTAGTCACTTTATAATAATTCATCCATTAAGAAAATGAAATCACATAAAAGATAAACAGGCAAATTCCACACAATCACACAAAAACATAATAAAAAATTAAGCCACCAATGTCAGTGATTTTGAAATGCTCAAGGTGCTTGCAGCCTATCCAGTTCAGTAAGAATAGATTATGGTATAATATCACAAAGAGGTTCAGCATGCAAATCATGACTTTATTTGACAAATAAGAGCATGCATAGCCACAGATTTTAACAAGGGTGATTGAATACTTTGGATGATTAGGATAGAAAATGTGACATCAGGACAATTCTAAGATACATGATCTAAATAAGTACAATGCTACTTGTGAAGGCACCAGGACTGTATATAATGATGCTAATCTAACAAATAAAACGCAATGTCAGATTTTGAAAGGATTATATTTTATTCTAGTTATAATTTTATGAAAACACAAATAACTGATTAGTTTCTGAACATCAGAAGGACTGATTTTACCATTCAATTTTCAAATGGCTTTATTTATTGTAGAAGGTAAATAGGGCTCCAGAACTCAGTAAGGAGGAAGAAAAATGCAGTAATTGTTTAGGATAGGACTGCCTATCACAAACAAAGTCAAAGATCTGTGAGTATTATCCTTTGAAATGTCATTAGATTCTGGATGAAGGAAAGTCCATACATGCTGAATGAATGACCAGTAAGTAGATAATAAAGAAGGTACATGGATCCTTATAAACTCTACTTTAAGCAAACCTGCAAAATTATTCCACTGAATGAAATCAACATACATCAACGGGTTGAACTGCAGTTCCCCGCAGCTCCAACCTTCAATATGAATTGCTTTTTCCATGCCTCTTATCTAGGTACTAACTTAATGACCAAGAAAGGACGAGTAGACAAAGTAAAGATTTGAGGTTAGCCAGACACTTTTTCTCCTCTCTGTGCATAGACCACGTGACTATGAACATGAGAAACCAAATTTCCTGATAAGGAAGTGACATCAGAGCACAGGAACTACACATAAAAACTTCTAGGCACTCAGAGATAGTGAACTCAGAGCTTCAAGTGGCACAAAGCACATTTGTGCAGACCGATACATGCCACATGCCACCCTTCAGCCTGCTGTGGGTGTTCCTGGCCTTCAGCTACTCTGGTATGGATGGTTCCAAACATGGGTGAGAATGTGAAGGATGAGAGGGTTGCAAGCAGTTGTGTAGAATTTTTCATGCACTTTAGGAGGAAAGGGAAAATTAGAGAAAAGCAAGCATACTACGATTTCAACTTGGTTTGTCTTTGCATGCTAATTTAGGCTAATCTTTAAACATTTTATTCACTACATCACAGGATTAGCTCTGTTTTCTGATTTTTCCCACAGGATCCACTGTGGCCCAGAAAGTTACTCAAGCCCAGACATCCACAACCATGACCGTGAGGCAGGCAGTCACCCTGAACTGCCAGTATGAAACAACCTGGAGTTCATACTATATTTATTGGTACAAGCAACTTCCCAGCAAAGAGATGATTTTCCTTCTTCGCCACCGTTCTGATGATAATCAGAATGCAAAGTATGGTCGCTATTCTGTCAACTTCCAGAAAGAAGCTAAGTCCATCGACTTGATCATTTCAGCCTTACGGCTAGAAGATTCAGCAAAATATTTCTGTGCTCTCTGGGATGCACAGTGTTTGAAGTGATGGTAAAGGCAAAACAAAAACCCCAGAGCTCAATAAGAGACAGAGCCCCTACCCCACACTGCAACAGCCAAGCTGAAAGGCACATCTGCAGATCCCAGGCAAGAAATGGTAGTGACTGTGGTCTGTGGACTTAATCTGTGGTCTAGATCAGAGGATTGAATTCTAAGTAAAATCTCCTTATATCTCATTTGGGAACAGGTGTTCAGAAAAACTTTCTTCTAATACTTGAATTTTGACTTAAAATAGATTATACAAAAAACGTATAAAGTTGTCTAAAGTTGAAAAAACCTGCCGGACCTGAATGTTTCCAGACCTACAAAATAGACCTGCTAATCCTGCAGAAGTTATTCCACAACACTGAGAAGGAAGAATTGTTGCCAACACATTTTATGAAACCGACGTCACCCTTATACCCAAACCAGGAAAGGACGCAACAAAAAAAAACTACAGACCAATATCCCTAATGAATATAAATGCAAAAATTCTCAATAAAATCCTAACAAATCAAATTCAGGTGCTTATCAAAGAAATAATCCATCATGATCAAGTGGGCTTCATCCCAGAGATGCAGGGATGGATCAGCATGCACAAATCTATAAATGTAATTCAACACATAAATAGAAGTAAAAACAAAGACCATATGATTCTCCCAATAGATTCAGAAATCATTTGACAAAATTTAGTACCCTTTTATAACAAGAATTCTTAATAAATACGCATAGATGGGACTTACCTAAAAATGATACAAGCTGTATATGACAAACCCACAGCCAACATCATGCTGAATGAGGAAAAATTGAAAGCATTCCTGCTTAGAACTGGAGCCAGACAAGGCTGCCCTATATCACTACTTCTATTCAACATAGTGCTGGAAGTCCTAGTCAGAGCAAACAGACAAGAGAAGGAAATCAAGGTCATCCAAATGGGGGCAGAAGAGGTCAAACTATCACCCTTTACTGACATAATGATCTTCTATCTAGAAAACTCCAAAGATTCTGCAATGAGACTACTGGAATTGATAAGCAAAGTCTCAGGTTACAAAATCAATGTATACAAATCAGTACCATTCCTATACGCCAACAACAGTCAAACTGAGAGCAAATCAAAAACTCAATACCCTTCACAATAGCAACAAAGGAAATAAAATACCTACAAATATATTTAACTAAGGAGGTGAAATACATCTAAAGGAATATCTACAAAACACTGAGGGAGGAAATACCAGAGGAGGTAAACAGGTGGAAAACCACACTATGCTCATGGATTGGCAGAATCAACATTGTTAAAATGTCTATACTACCCTAAGTGATCACAGATTCCATGCAATCTCTATTAAAATACCTACATCATTTTTTGCAGATCTAGAAAAAATAATTCCATGATTTGTATGGAACCAAAAAAGACACTGTATAGCAAAAGCAGTCTTAAGCAACAATAACAAATTGGGAGGCATCAATTTACCAGACTTCAAGCTACGCTACAAAGCTATAGTAACTAAAACAGCAGGGTAATGGCACAAGAACAGAGACATAGCCCAATGGAAAAGAACTAGGAACCCAGATATAAAACCATCATTAGATAGCACCAGATATACTCACCATCAAATTGGTATTAACTGATCTACACTCAAGTGCATATATAGTAATAATATTCATTGGGTGTTGGGCAGATGGGAGAGGAAAGGAGGGGATGGGTATATACACAAGTAATGGGTATGGTGCACACTGTCTGGGGGATGGACATGCTTGAAGCTCTGACTCAGGTGGGGCAAGGGTAATATACATTCCCTAAACATTTGTACCCCTGTAATATGCTGAAATAAAGAAAAAAAGAAAAGTCACATAAAAACCACAGAGAAACAGAAGACATCAGTGCCCAGGATTTAGCCATTTATAATTAATTATTTATTTTATGTCTGTCTCCTCCTTTGAATTCTAAATTCCATGAGAACTAAGACTCACTGGCTAGTCTGTTCCTGGCACCTTTTCAGAAAGCAATAAACATTTATTGCTCAAAAGAAAAAAAGGAAAAAATTACTGTTCATTTCTATCAACAATAAAAATTGAAATGTCTGATAACATTATGTGTTGACAAGAATATATGGAAATAAGGCTACTATACTTTTCTAGGTGGAGAAAAACAACCCACAGAGAACAATCTATACATCCACTTAGGAGAACAATTTGCCTAAACTGGTAAAGAAAAGGCACATGGTTAAAAATCCAGCAATACCAAGATATTAAAATATGTGAAGTAGGCTGCATTTATAAGGATGCTTGCCACAACATTGCTTAAAAATAGTAAGTATAATTACCAGTGGGCTAAAAAATAGTGGCTTATTCATACCATGGAAGAACTTAGCTATTACAAGCAAAGAAGGGGTTCTACACATATATTCATGGATGACTTTTAAAAACATAAAATGTTGCATGTGAAAAACAATTGTCAGTTAGTGCCAATTTGATGGTGACTACCCCCGTAATATCCTGAAATAAAAAAAAAATCGTCAGGTTGACACATGCTGCATGGCACTATCAGAGAAATGAGAAATTTCAAAATGTAAACACAATATAATATGTTGTTTTGTAATATATATATCTAAGAGTTAAATTTAAAAAGACATGCATGGATTCTGCCCAAGAGTGATTACTGCTTTGAAAAAAAAGACCAGTCAGCAGTTTCTATTTTATCTCTGTCTGAAATGTTTCAGAGAGAGAAAGGAGAGAGACAGAGAGAGAAGAAAATGTGAAAAATAGCAAAACGAAACATTTATTTATGTTTATTCTGGTTGTCAGATATAAAGCTGTGCGATATATAATTTTCTGTACTTTTCCACATGAAAATTATTTCATAAATAAAAAAAAAATTTTAATGTGTAGCAACAACTACAGTTTTCACTATCTCCACGAGTCCACAGAGTGGAGAATGGGACCCTTACTCCACATGACTTTGTGAGGTAGATGCTGGTGGGCCACATAAATGGCAATAAAAATTCCACTGGAGAAAACCTCTAATTCAAAAAACAAAGAATGTTCAACCTGAAATAAATAAACCAGAGGCTCCCTCCTCCAGTCCACAATGCAAACTTTTTCAATACATAAAAAGAGAAAATGAAAAAAAATCACGAGTTATGTCCTAGCAATTGGGAGATGTGCCCACAAGATGTCAGTATATGAACTCCCCTAGCCCTCAAAATTTGTTTCACTTTCTTTTCTAGTGGTTTGAAAAATTGGAGAAATTTGGAATAGTATTTATGTCTGCTTGCAGTAGCTTTCATAGAACTGAAATATGCAAGAATAAAACAGAACACGGTGCTTAGGCTGGACTTTGTGGCCAGCACCAGAGGAGGGCCACTACCACAAATGTAAGAGAGAGGAAGAACTGGGGAGATCTGAGAAACTCAATCATGAGTCTGTGGCTTCATTTGGTATGGGAGCTTGGGGATTTCCATAAGGGAACAGGGGAGAGTCTGACCACAGTTGACCAGAGAATAACTCAATTACTCTTACTGGGGTTGCTTTATGGGGTGATCAAACAAAAATATATTTGTTGCAGTTTGGTAGTTTGACACAAACTCCTACACCAGATGAAGTTTCAGCAAAAATTGGAATGCTATCTTCATTCTTTCAATGTTCAGAGAGGCAAATATTTTTATTGTGGATAGCATTTATTCTATTAATAGTTTTGAATATTTTCACTGATAAAACAGCATTTTATGAGAAATATTGTCTTCCTGATAGCTATAATAAGAATTCCAGAATTGCAACAAACAACATACATATATTCCAGGCTACAACATGACTGAATATTTGAATTTAGAGAGCCCATGGAACTTCTAATAAAATTTAGCAAAGAGTTCTATTATAGATAGTAGGCCTTTACTGCTTTTCCCGTTGATACTCTAGTACACAGTTGGAGAGATTATGAAACTTGGAAGCCTTTTAAATCTCATTTGTCAGAGCAGATGCTTTGTTATTATGAGGTTACAAGTTCACATAGTTTGATGGGTAAATAGGAAGGAAGGGAGGTAATGACTTCTGGTTTGTCTCCTGTATTGAAGCCAAGGATTGGTGAGCACATTTCACCTAAGAACTGGTTGGAGCCAAGAGAACAATCAAAACAGCAATGAATATTTGCAATCAAAGCCATGATTCATAATAGATTTGTTTCAGATAAGCCCCTAAGATTTAGTGCAGAATAATTTACTAAACTTGGAAATTTTAAATGATTAGTCTCCTAATATTTCATTGAACATTAAGTTTTATGCTTGCCTTTACCAGATACAATCACTTATGAATTGAATCACACACAAAAAAGGCAAAACAATATTTAGGATGGATCCAATTTCCCAAACTCGGTGTCAAGCACAAACTTAACTCACCCAGAAACCACACTTCAGGGGCAGCTGCTAAATACACCCGAGGGACCTTGAACGTCTACAGTCAGGGTACAGAGCAGGACTATTTCAACGGGAAGGAATCCTATCATTTTGCTGCTTCCCAGGCTGCTGTGAGCATTCATGGTCTCCATCTGCTTAGGAACAAATAATTGCAAATCAGAGCGTGGCTGCCTGGTGGCGTTCAGAGGTGAAATGGAACAGTAGAGCAGATATCTCAAATAATGAGAAACTCTTCCCAGCCCCACTCATTGATACGTTATTTTGATCTGTATCAAAGAGCTGGAAATATCTTAGAGAACAGTCTGTCCTTTCTTTTCTAGCTGTGTCTTGGTCACTTTATAATAATTCATCCATTAAGACAATAAAACCACATAAAAGATTAACAGATAAATTCCACACAATCACACAAAAACATAGAAAAAAATTCAGCTACCAACTTCAGTGGTGTTGACATGCCCAAAGTGCTTGCAGCCTCTCCTGCTCAGTAAGAGTAGATTATGGCATAATATCAGAGAGAGGTCCATCATGCAAATGATGAATTTATTTGACAAATAAACAATGCATAGCCACAGATTTTAACAAGGGTCATAGAGTACTTGGATGATTATGATAGAAAATGTGACATCAGGACAATTCTAAGATACATGATCTAAATAAGTACAATGCTACTTTGAAGGCACCAGGACTGTATATACTGATCTTAGTCTAATAAATAAAAGTCAATGTCAGATTTTGAAAAGGTTATATTTTATTTCTGTTATAATTTTATAAAAACACAAATAACTGATTAACTTGTGAAAGTCAGAAGGGCTGATTATGAGCACTCAAGTTTTAAGTAGCTTTATTTACTGTAGAATGGAAGTAGGGTCCTAGAACTCAGTATGGAGGAAGAAAGATGCAGTAATTGTTTAGGATAGGACGGCCTATCATAAACAAAGTCAAAGATCTGTGAGTATTATCCTTTGAAATTTCATTAGATTCTGGATGAAGGATGTACATATATGCTGAATGAATGACCAGTAAGTAGATAATAAAGAAGATATATGGCTCCTTGTAAATTCTATTTTAAGCAGACCTCCAAAATTATTCCACTGAATGAAATCAACGGGTTCAACTGCAGTTCCCCACAGCTCCAACCTACAATATGAACTGCTTTTTCCATGCCTCTTCTCTAGGTACTATCTACCTTAATAATCAAGAAAGGATAAGTAGACAAAGTAAAGATTGAGGTTAGCCAGACACCGTTTCTCCTCTCTGTGCATAGACCACGTGACTATGAACATGAGAAACCCAATTTCCCGTGTGGGGAAGTGACATCAGAACACAGGAACTACACATACACACTGCTGGGCGCTCAGAGAGAGCAAATTTGGAGCTTCAAGTGGCACGAAGCACATTTGTGCAGGGGACACATGCCACATGCCGCCCTTCAGCCTGCTGTGGGTGTTCCTGGCCTTCAGCTACTCTGGTATGGATGGTTCCAAACATGGGTGAGAATGTGAAGGATGAGAGGGTTGCACACAGGCGTGTGGAACTTCTCGTGGACCTGAGGAGGAAAGGGGAAATTAGAGAAAAGCAAGCAGACTAGGATTTCAATTTGCTTTGTCTTTGGCTCTAAATTAGTCTAATTTTTATAATATTTTATTCACTACATCAGAAGGTAGCTCTGTTTTCTGATTTTCCCCACAGGATCCACTGTGGCCCAGAAAGTTACTCAAGCCCAGACAGCCATATCTACGACAGTGGGGCGGGCGGTCACCCTGAACTGCTGGTATGAAACAGGCCGGAGTGAATACAATATTTATTGGTACAAGCAACTTCCCAGCAAAGAGATGATTTTCCTTCTTCGCCAGTATTCTGGTAGTAGTAGCAATGCAAAGAATGGTCGCTTTTCTGTCAACTTCCAGAAAGAAGCTAAGTCCATCGACTTGACCATTTCAGCCTCACAGCTAGAAGATTCAGCAAAGTATTTCTGTGCTCTCCAGGATGCACAGTGTTTGAAGTGATGGTAAAGGCAAAACAAAAACCCCAGAGCTCAAAAGGACAAAGCACCCCCACCCCGTGCTGCAGGAGCCAAGCTGAAATACACATCTGCAGATCCCAGGCAAGAAATGGTAGTGACTGTGGTCTGTGGACTTAACCTGTGGTCTGGATCAGAAGATTGAATTTTAAGTAAAACCTCCTTATATCTCATTTGGGAACAGGTGTTCAGAACAACTTTCTTCTAATACTTGAATTTTTGACTTAAAATAGATCATACAGAAATTGTGTAAAGTTGTGTGTAACATTGAAAAAAAACTGCCCTACAATAGTGTAAACTGGCGGTTTCATTAAAGATGCTATTTGGAGTAATCTGGATCTAGTTATCTGGAATCTCTTTAAAAATCATTTCCTGAGCCCTTTCCCCTTAGGTTTTGTGGCAATTAGGTTACAATCAGAGAAGCAGAACCACCATGAGTGATGTAGAACAAGAGGTGAATCATAAAGATATGACCTTGTGCAATTGCTGGAGCTGGTGGATTTTCAGAAGCTATCCGGGTATTTATATTTTATGAAATTATAATAAGAATAACATATTATATTTTCAAAAATCTGCCATTGAGTTTTTTTTACTCCATTCTGAAGAGGATGTCTTCGCAAGTAGAATTGTACGTACTAGATCATGTGTCCTAGAGTTGTCCCAATAATCATATTTTCTATCCCATTGATGCAAAGCTTCTGTCTCCCTTGTTAAATTCTGTGGCTATGTATTTTTTTATGAGTAAAATAAAGTCATTTTAAGCATGCCAGACATTTCTGTGATACAATGCACACTCTATTCTACTCTTGCTGCTAAGCAGAGCTGTTTTCTTTGTATCCGGTATTGAGCCTGAATTTACTACAGGTCAGCTAGACTAACATTTGAGAAGGAAAGTTAGATGTGGACAAGAGCATGCACAAACTGTGACTTGTAAGATCATACTGGAACCCATGGGGACAACTGAAATCCACCAGAACAAACTAAAATTTGTCTGTCTCTTCCCTCCTTCAGTCTCATAGTGTTGGGTGACTTTTAAGAGAAGCAGTGCCATCACGCTACCTGGGTACTTGGCCCAAGAGAAAGAGAAGCTGAAGGAAGAGATCTCTTGGGAGGTGGAGGAATTTTAAGCCAACAATAAGATGGGCTCTTAGTTCAGCAGCAACATGTGTGCTCCTGGAGCCTCACACCAATCTTGCACAATTTTTTTTTTCAACCTAACCCAGAACAATACTGGGAAGCAAATTCTGGGAATAATATTTCCAGATCCCTCAGTTGAGATAGTACAAAGCTAGCGCAGTAAACTCCCTCCTTGTAAACTTGACATCCATATGCACCTCTTTTACCAACATTTAACTTTCAAATAAAGGCAATATAAAATGCAGTATGCTTCCTGCTAATGTGATGCAATTATTCTTTATTCAGTGAAAAACATGCTAACCCTCTCCCCTAAAGAGGATATGAAGTTCATTTATCCATCTTTGAGTGGTGTTCTTTCCTCTTCTGAGTCACACTTTGCAATTGAAATCAGGTAGCTGAGCTACTGAAATATAATGAGGTATCAGATTAACTCATTAGCACATCTTAAGCTATTACATGTAGGCATGCTGGGTATGATTTAAAAAGTAGTTAATATACACTTAAATATACCTCATATCACAATGAAAAAAGAATTTTCCTTACATTGTACTTTTATTTTTCTAGAAATGATCACATGGTTGTAGCTGGTTTAATAACTACCTTTTCCATTACCCATTTCATAATCCCTTTGCTCTCAGCAAGCACCTTTACTCACTGGCACACTTGACTTTCCGTAACATAAGCTACTTCAAAATAGGAGTCAGGATGGATAGAAATCAGTTAACCGGTACAAAAGTACAATTAGATGGAAGAAATAAGTCTCAGTATTTCAAACCACAGAAGGGAAATTATAGTTAACAATACTTTATTGTATTTTTCACCATAGCTAGAAGAGAAGAATTATAATGATCCCAGCAAAAGTAAAAATAAATGCATGAAGTGTTGGATTTCCCTTTATGCCTGATTAGATCATTACACATTATATATGTGTACCCAAATATCACATGTATCCTCAAAATATATATGACTATTACTCATTAATTTTAAAATTTTCTAAAAAGTAGACTAGGAAACTTACAAGAAAAAAAAATTGGAGAAAGTGCTCTCAAACCCTGCCACTGCTTTTTCAACTAAGTTTATATAATAATAATACAAATCCTTTGTTGTCATTTCAACAATGTTCACAGTATCTTCACCAGAAGTAGATTCCATATCAAGAAACCACTTTCTTTGCTCATCCATCAAAGGTAATTCCTCATTGGTTTTATTATGACATTGCAGTAATTCAGTCACATCTTCAGCCTCCACTGCTAAATCTAGTTCTTATGCTTTTTTTTGCCACAGGTACAATTTCTTCCTCTGCTAAAATCTTGAACCCTTCAAAGTCATCCATGAGGGTTGGAATCACCTGTTTCCAGACTCCCGTTAGTGTTGATATTTTGACCTCCTCTCATAAATCACTCCTGTTCTTAATGGCATCAGAAAGCAAATCTTTTCCAGAGGGTTTTCAATTTATTAATACTTTGCCCACAACCATTGAAAAAAAAGTATACCCTATTTTAATGTGCTTTACAGATATTTCTTCAAATATTTTTCTTTACTCATTGAATGGTCTTGGCATCTTTGTTGAAAATTAATTGACCATATATTTGTGAACCTATTTCTGTACTATTTTGTTTCATTAATGTGCAAGTATTATTTTCACTAATACCAAACTGTTTTGAATATTGTTCTTTGTGATGTCTTAAAATCATGTAGAGTGAGCCCTCCAAATTTATTCCTTTTAAAAATTGCTTAGGTTAGTCTAGGTGTTTTACATTCCTGTATAAATTTTAGTATCAGATCTTTAGTATCAGATCACCAAGTTCTATAAAAAATCCTCATGGAATTTTGTGTAGTATTGCATTACGTTTATACAAGATTTTGAGTAGAACTGCCATATTGAAGCTATTGTGTCTCCTAATATACAAACATGACATACTGTTTAATTTCCTTAATTTTTGTCAGCATTGTTTTTGGACTGTTAGTGCAGAGGCCTTGGACATCTTTAAGAATTCAAAAACATAAGCCACTAGTGAGAAGATAATATTTGAAATGTATATATGATTCAAAAGCCTTGTGTATGGCATATGGAAAGAGCTCTTACAACTCAATGAAATAGAAAAAAATGACCCAATTTAAAAGTTAGCAAAATATTTTAGCTGACTATTCCTTCAAATAAAAAGGTATAAATGACCAGTGAACACATGAATATATGGCCTAGGTCAGGGGACGACAAAATAGGGCTCATGAGCCGATTTCAGTCATCAACCTGTTTTTATAGAGCTTTATTGCAATGAAGCAATTCTTATTCAGTTATATATTACCAATGGCTTCTTTCATGCTACAATGGCAGAACTGAGTAGTTGCTACTTAGACTGAACAGCCTGCAGGGCTGAAAATATTCACTATTTGACATTTTATGGAAAAATTTGCTGATACCTACATCATTAATCATAAGGGAAGTACAAGTTAATACCACAATAAGATACCAAATATAGCTATTATGCTGGCTAACAATAAAAAGATGACTATAGTAACTGCTGGCAAAGATGAAGTACAATTATCTAATTTAGAATCTATTTAAGGATCTGTTCTCTTTAGTGCAAAGAGCTCTCCCTGATCTGATGCTGATGCTATGGGAGGAAGGAGATCCCATGCAGTGACTCGGTCTGAGGGCGAATTTCTGCCTCTGGAGGAACACCAGGGCAGCTGTCCTGTCACTGTGCTTGTTTGAATAACCCTGTTCTATCTTGGAACCTCCAGCATCCCAACCTGTTCCTCCAGATTCACCTGAGACACACCTCAGCATAGACCAGCAGAGGTTTCATAGCTGACCTCAACAAGAGCAAATCTATGTTTATCTGAAAAAATTTGTTGGCTAAGGAGGAAGACTCAGCCAATTATTTCAGTGCTCTGATTGGTGCAGGAGTTGCTAAGCACAAAGTTTTAAGAAGCTGGAAAACTGTTCAGTGCAAACTTCCTACATGGCCACAAAGGGGCAATGCTGTGTCAAAGAAGATTAAAGTATGTCTCACATACACATATTCATCAAATAGCCAAAGATTATCCTTAAAAACTCCAGTAAATTGTCTCCTACTCTGCTCTAATTTTTTAATTTATATATATACATATAAATTATGTGTGTATATATCCATCCATCTACCTAAAAATTAATAGTATCTGTATTTATTCTAGCCTAACAGGGTTGAAAATTATGAGTTTGAAAGTCACAGTTCTTCCAATGATACATGTTATTCTTCAAGGCCACATTAATTCCTCTAACATAAATTTATAGTGTTTTGACCCATACGCAGCCCCACCTCTAGCCATAGTGAGTTACTCCATTTCTAAAATTCCCGTATCTATTCTTCTTACAGGGAAATCTACCAGAGCTTAAGGCCCAGTTCAAGCATCTCCTCCATCTGAACCCTCCTCTGACTGCGTCTAGAAGCATAATTCATCAAATCATCTAGACACAGAGGTCTACTTGGAAGGTTTTATTTGCCTGTACTAGAGGACTGGGACTAGGTTAACTCAAGACTAGAACTGTGTCTCTTTCATGAATTACACCTAAGTACTGCCTATTTAGTAGGCACTCAGTAAATATATATTGAAGACATGCATAAATAAATGCATACATGAAAAAGAAAATAAAGCACATCAAAAAACAATTAAAAAATCACCTTGGTGTACTGGAGTACAAAAGAATTAGATTCTAGATTGAGGACTATGGTCTACTGTTAGACTGGGATGGTATTTTCCTTTGAATGTATGTAAAGTGACATCAAATATACACACAAGAAAATCCTCTCTGTGCTTCAGAAAAAATGTGCTCCTTATGTAATTTAACTTCTATTATTTGTAATACAGATCACCTCTATTTTGGGGGCTGCTTTTAAATTTATCCTCTATTTCTGCCTCTGTGATCTGCTTGTGTTAACATCAGAAGACAATTTGATTCTTCATATTTTCGTGTTGGATCCATGATGATGAATTGTGAAGAAAACGTTACATGTTTATTCAAACTCAGGAAAAGAGCTACCAAAAAGGTTCCATTACTTACAGCTCCATCCCTTCTGAATTCTGCTGAATTTTTTCCAGTCTTTCTTATCCACTTAAAGATCTAAGGTCCTCCAGAACAGATAATTCTAGTATTTCCTAATTTCTTTTTCCAGGCATATTCTTAAGAATACATAATTTACATGATATATACTTTAGAAGAAATATGAATAAACTGAGATTGACTGAATTGTCCTCTATCCTTTCTTAGGGTTATGTAGAATGTGAAATGGACATATCTGAAACATTACAATAAAATTTAAGTTCCCTGAGGACAATGGGACCATATGTTCTCTATGTTCTGTTCCATGACCTCAGCTTGTAATGGGATATTATGGCGATTATGTGTCCTCAGTAAACATCATTAATATATGTGATAAAAAATTAAATGCCCCTACACATGCTAATCTGTGGCTTCATGGGAGCCTCTCTCTTCCACTGTGTAAAATAAGGCAATCTCTACTGACATATTCAGCTGTGCTATCATACGATTTTTAACACCCTAAAAGGTGTGAGGAAAAGATAGAAGAAGGTTGGGGGAGAGAAATTTTAAACTGATCCTTATCTGTGTGTGATGAGGGGATTTCTGCTTCCCAATGAAAGTGTTGTTAGCAATTCTAAATGTGGACAAAGTGGGGAGGCGCTTCCTGTAACAGAAATGGCTTTAAGTGAAAGCACTTGTGAAAGGGCGGGGCCTGCTGAAAGAATTAAATCCAGCATGAACAGAGTCAGAGTTCCAGCTGGCTGGGAACACTAGAAGACCCCTGAGTTGTCACTGAGCTCAGGAGCCAGGAGGGATGGACAAGATCTTGGGAGCATCATTTTTAATTCTATACCTTCAACTATGCTGTGAGTTGTGGAGGAGAAGCTGCAGGGTATCTTGCTAAATTGGGTGAATGACAAAACTGGGGTACAGAAGAACTCATGTAGGTAGATATTTTAAGAAGGAAATATGATTTGGGGGTCCTAATGACATTTTGTTACCTTTCTAAGCAGGGGTGAGTGGCCAGCAGAAGGAGGAAAGTGACCAGAAGCAGGTGAAACAAAGTCCTGAATCTTTGATAGTCCAGGAAGGAGGAATTTCAATTCTGAAATGCACTTACGAGGACAGTGCTTTTGACTACTTCCCATGGTACCAGCAATCACCTGGGAAAGCTCCTGCGTTGCTGATAGCCATACGTTCATATGACAGCAAAAAGGAAGATGGAAGATTCACAGTCTTCTTCAATAAAAGTGCCAAGCACTTCTCATTGCATATCATGCCTTCCCAGCCTGGAGACTCAGCCACATACTTCTGTGCAGCAAGCACACAGCGCTCCCCAGGCACCTGCAGCCTGTACCCAAACCTGTAGCTGAGGCTCTAGCCCAGCTCGGCAGCGGGATCTTACACTGGCAGATGTGTAGACTAGCTTTCATTTGCATGCGGAGGAGATGAAATAAATGTATAAACACTGGTGTAGCTGTATGAGGCAGTGGTTACTAAAGCCAACAAAAGAAACTTAATAAATGACCAAACTGTAACTAATTTTTTAATAATGTTAATAGTTAAAGTATTTGAAATGGTTTTAACACTCAACCAGTGGTGGGGAAGCTAAGACTTTTTTTTTTTGGTGTGTTTTAATCTTTTTTTTTTGTATTTCATTATATTATGGGGGTACAAATATTTTGGTTACATATTACGACTTTGCCACACCCAAACCATGATTTGAGGTGTGCCTTTTGCCCCCCAACAACATTCACCGCCTCCATTAGTTGTGAGTTTACCCACACCCAACCCCTCAATCCCTAAAGAATATTACTACCATGTGATCACCTTAGTGTTGATCAGTTAGTGCCAATTTGATGGCGAGTACATGTGGTGCTTATTCTTCCATTCTTGTGATACCTCATTTCGGAGGATGGGATCAAGTTCTATCCAGGAAAATATAAGAGGTGCTAGATCACCATTGTTTTTTATAATTGAGTAGTATCAAAAAATCCCAAAACAACAAATGCTGGCGAGGATGGGGAGAGATAGGAACACTGTTACACTGCTGGTGGGTCTGCAAATTAGTGCAACCTCTGTGGAAAAGAATTTGGAGATACCTCAAAGAGCTAAAAATAGAAATACCATTTGATCCAGCAATAGCACTATTAGGCATCTACCCAAAGGAACAAAAGACATTCTATAATAAAGACATCTGCACTCAAATGTTTATGGCAGCACAATTCACTATTGCAAGGATGTGGAAACAACCCAAGTGCCTGTCAGTCCATGAGTGGATTAAGAAAATATGGCATATGTATGCAATGAAAACTGAGACTTTTATACATTGCTGGTGGAACGCAAGTTAGTATGACATTGGAAAGTCATTTGGCAGTTTCTTACAAATTACTTTCAACATACGACCAGAAATTGCTCTCCTAAGTATTTATCCAAAATAAATAAAAACATATACACACAGGTCGCAGTGGTTTATGCAAGTAATCCCAGCATTTTGGGAGGCCAAGGCAGGAGGGTTGGTTGAGACCAGAAGGTTGAGATCAACCTGGACAACAGAGCAAAACCTCCTCTCTACAAAAAATAAAAATGAAAATTAGCTGAGTGTGGTGGTACCTGCCTATAGTCTCACCTACTCAGGAGGCTGGGGTGGGAGGATGACTTGAAACCAGGGGTTTGAGGCTGCAGTGAGGTGTAATTGCATCACTGCACTCTAGCCTGGGTGACAGAGCTAGACCCTGTCTCAAAAATAAATAAATAGATAAATGAAACATATATTCACACAGAGACTCTTGTGTATTGGCAGTCTTATCCATAACAGCCCCAAACTGGAAATAACCCAAATGACCATTAATTGGTGAATAGAAAAACAAATTGTGGTATATTCTTATATTTCATTACATATAGCAGTATAAAACAAGGTAAGTTGTGATACAGGTAACACATCATGGATCTCAACAACTTCACTGGCTGAATGGTTAAATATACTGTGGTGCAATATATTTACAGTACATATGATGGAATGTTATTCATCAATAAAAAAACCAATGGACTATTGATAACATGCAACAACTTGAATATATCTCAAGCACGTTATGTTGAGTGAAAAAAGTCAATCTGAAATTTTACATTATGCATGATTCCACTTACATAACATTTTCAAAATGCAAAAATTTTAGGGAGGAAGAAAAGGTGAGTGGTTTCCAGGTGTTATGGGAGGGGAAGGTGTGTACAAGGAATTTCTTTAGGGTAATGGAACAGTTCTCGATCCTGCTTGCAGTGGGGTCACACAAACCTAATCATGTAATAATATTTTATGGAATGATGAAGCAAAAAAAAGGCTGCATGTAAAAACTGGTAAATAAGAATACGGTCTGTAGCTTAATAAACAGTATTGTCTCAATATCAATTTTCTGGTTTTGATACTGATGCACAATAATAATGGCACATAACTATGGTTAAGTAACATGCTTTCATAGGAGAAAATTGAAGTATGCAAAAGAATTCTGATCTATTTTGCAACTTCTATGTAAGATTAAAATTATTTCAAAATAAAAAGTGACCATGTGAAACATACAGATTCTTAAACATTGGTGGTTGGATTGTGAACTGGGCAAATCACTTGGGCAAATTTTCATAAAATTAAATATACATCTACCATGACACAGTGACTCAAGTTCTAGGAATTTACCCAAGGGAAATGAAAACATATGTCCACAAAGAGACTTGTACAAGAATGTTCACAGCAGCTTTACTCATAATAGCCATAAACTAGAAAAAATGTCCATAAATAAAAGATTATATATTATTTGTGCCATATACATTCAATGGAATATTGATCAGCAATAAAATGGCCTAAACCACTGATGCATATGAATAAACCTCAATTTTATAATGCCTAGCAAAATGGTCAGACACAAAAGGGTACACGGTATATACTGTTTGAGCCCATTTATGTGAAATTCTAGAATAGACAAACTAATTCATGGTGAAAGAAAGTAGAACAGTGGGTTGGGAATTGTTTGGGTGGGACACAGGGATTTTGGTGGAGTAGGAAAAAAATGTCTTATCCCTTGATAGTAGTGTGGTTTACAAGGCTGTTTGCAATTTTCAAAACTCCTCTAATTCTATAATTATGACCCATTTATTTCACTGTATAAATTATACTTCAATCAAAAAAATAAAGATAGATACAGAACTTAATCAAATAGGAAACAAAACTAAGCAATAAAAAGGAAAATCCAATGATGAATTTTTTTTTTTTTTTTTGAGACAGAGTCTTGCTCTGTTGCCCAGGCTAGGGTGCTGTGGTGTCAGCCTAGCTCACAGCAACCTCAAACTCCTGGGCTCAAGCAATCCTCCTGCCTCAGCCTCCTGAATAACTGGGACTACAGGCATGTGCCCCCATGCCCGGCTAATTTTTTATATATTTATTTTTAGTTGTCCAGCTAATTTCTTTCTATTTTTTTTAGTAGAGACAGGGTCTCGCTCTTGCTCAGGCTGGTCTCGAACTCCTGAGCTCAAATGATCCACCCTCCTCGGCCTCCCAGAGAGCTAGGATTACAGGCCTGAGCCACCACACCCGGCCTGATGAACATTTTTGAAGAACTAAAAAAAAAAATAAATAAATATTTTGTAATGTTGATAATGAAAAAATAGAAAATAGCTAAACAATGTGGTGGCTGGATAATGGCCCCCAAAAGTGTCCATGTCATAAACCCCAGTCTGTGAATATATTGCCTTACATGTTGTAATAGTTTCTTAGGGCTGCAATAACAAAGCACCACATACTTTGTGGCTTAGAACAACAGAAATTTATTGTCTCGCAGTTCAAGTGGACAGAGGTCTGAAATCAAGGTGCTGGCAGAGCCATGCTCCCTCTAGGGCACAGGGAATATTTGTTCCAGACCTAGTTTATGATAGTCTCAGGCACTCCTTAGCTTGTAGATGGTGATGTCCTCCCTGTGTCACCTTCCATCATCTTCCCTCTGTGTGTCTCTCTGTCTCTTGACATGACATTCCTTTCATAAAGACACCAGTCATTTTGCACTAGGGGTCCACCTTACTCCAGTATGAATTCATTTTAACTTAACTAATTATATCAGCAATGACCCTATTTCCCAAGAAGTTCACATTCTTCAGTACTGCAGATTATGACTTCAACTTCATCATACTGGAGATAGGAATTGTGAGGACACAATTCTACTGAGTAACACATGGCAAAAGGGACTTTGCATATGTGATTAATTCAAGGATCTTGAATTGGGGAGAGTATTCTAGAATATACAGGTAGACCCAATATAATCACAAGGCTCCTGATAGAAGGGAGACAGTAGAGTAAGAATGAGAAAAAAGCAACATGATAAGAGAAGGAAGACATCCCAGAAGTTGGAAAAGGCAAGAAAATAGATTATTCCCTAGAGCTACCGCAAGGAGCTCAGACCTGCTGACACCCTGATTTTTATCCCAGTGAAACTGATTTGAATTTATGACCTCCAGAATTGCAAAAGAATGTATTTGTGTTGTTTTAAGTCAACAAGTTTGTGGTCATTTGTTACAGCAACAAAAGAAAACTAATAAAAACAGTAACAGGAGAGGTTAAAAGCAGACATGTCTAGAGATACAGTAGAAATTATAAAATGTATTAAGAGAAAGTTATGTCCAATTTGAGCCAATAAATTTTAAAACTTTTAAGAGATAGAACAATTTCATAGAAAAATATATACTACCAAAAGTTAACCCTGGAAGAAATAGAAAAACTAAATAGATTTATAACCATTAAAAGTATTTGACAATTACAAATAAAAATTTGTAGGGAAATTTTTAACCTGCCGTGTGCCCACTACAAAATGAAAAACAAGACACATGTTGGGATGTGTTCATAAACAATATAACCAAGAAAGTATTAGAAAGGTTAGACAGGGGACTCTTTCAAATAATTAAGAAAACATCCAAAATAAAAACAGGTAAGGATATAAAAGGCAATTCAAGAAGAGGAAAGAGGAATGGTCAGTGAACATATAAAACCTCAACTTCCAAAGTACTCAAGGAAATCAAATTAAAAGAAATTACTATTTAAATTCTATCACAGCAATAAAATTAAAATATCTGATAACTTTCTGTGTTAAGAATATAGGAAGATAAGTCTACTATACTTTTCCAGGTTGAGAAAAACAACCACACAGAGAACAATCTATACATCCACTTAGGAGAACAATTTGCCTAAACTGGTAAAGAAAAGACACATGTTAAAAAATCCAGCAATACCAATTCCTGATATCTCCATGAAAGATATTAAAATATGTGAATTAGGAGGCATTTACAAAAATGCTCACTGCAACACTGCTTAAAAATAATAAGTATAACTAATAGGGGAATAACAAATAGTGCTTTATTCATACAGTGGAAGTATGTAGCTATTACAAGCAAAGAAGTGGTTCTACACGTTTTCATAGATGACTCTTAAAAAGAAAATGTTGGATGTAAACAGCAAGTGTCAGAATGCTACATGCTGCATGGCACCATTAATGAGAAATCTCAAAATAAAAACACAACACAATACATTGTTTTGTGATACATATCTCTATCAGTTAACTTTAAAAAGATATGCATGGAATCTACCCAAGAATGATTTCTACTATGGAATGTAAGAAGAAGGAGAAAGGATTACTATTTTAGCTCTGTCTGAAATGTTTGGGGGGGCAGGGGAAGAGAGGGTGGGGAGAATCTATAGAAAATAGCAAAATTAAACATTTATTTATCTGTTTATTTTCATTGCCAGGTACTAAGGTGTCTGCTCTATAATTTTCTATACTATTTCACATAAGAATTACTTCATAAATTTAAAAAATATATTTTTAAATGAATAGCAACAGTTGGTTTTTACTATCTCCATCAATCCACAGAATGGAGAATGGGACACTTACTACCTGACTGCCAGGTGTATTCTGGTAGGCCAGATAAATGCCAATAAAAATTTCATTGGGAAAATCTCTGATTAATGAATGAAAGGATGTTCAACCCAAAATAAACACACCAGAGGCTCCTTCCTCCAGTCCACAATGCAAACTTTTTCAATACATAAAAAGGGAATATGAAAAAAATCAAATAAGTCGTCTCTTCGAATGGGATATGTGCCCACAAGATGTCAGTACTGAACTCCCCCAGCTCTCAAAATTTGTTTTGCTTTCTTTTCTAGTAGTTTGAAAAATTGGAGAAGAAATTTGAAATAGTATCTATGTCTGCTTGCAGTAGTTTCATCGGACCGAAATATACAAGAATAAAACAGAATACAGTGCCCAGGTGGGACTTCATGGCCAGCATCAGAGGAAGGCCATTACCAAGAATTGTAAGGGGGAGAAAGAATTGGGGAGATCTGGAACCTCAAGCATGATTCTGTGGCTTCATTTGGTATGGGAGCTTGGGAATTTCTGTAAAGCAACCAGGGAGAGTCTGATGAGAGTTTACTATAGAATTACTCCATTATTCTCATTTGCGTTTCTTTATGGGTTGGACCAACAAAAATACATTTTTTGCAGTTTGGTAGTTTGACGCAAACTCTTTCACCAGATAAAGTTTCAGAGTAAATTAGTCTCTAACTCCTAACCTCAAACAATCCTCCTGCTTTGGCCTCCTAAAGTGCTAGGATTATAGGCATGAGCCACCACCCCCAGCCTCTCCATCAATTGGAAAAGTATCTTCATTCTTTAAATATCCAAAGAAGGAAATACTTTTATTTTGGACATTTATACTATTAATAGTTTTGAATATTTTCACTGATAAAACTGCATTTTATGAGACATTTTGTTTTCCTGATAGCTATAATAAGAATTGTAGAACTGCATGAAACAATACTCATGTACTCACGGCTACAACATGGCTGAATATTTGAATTTCCAGGGTGCATGGAACTTAGGGAAAAATTAACCAAAGAGTAACATTATAAATAATAGGTCTTTACAGCTGTTACCATTGACACTCCATTATACAACAGGAGAGATTAGAGAACTCGGGAATTTCTTTGAACTCATTTGTCTGAACAGATGCTTTGCTGTTATGGCGTTATCAGTTCACACAGTTTCAGGGGTAAGCAGGAAAGAAGGGAGACGAGGCCTCTGCTTTGTCTCCTGTACTGAACGCAAGGATTGGCCAGCAGGCTTCACCTTAGGATCAGTTGGAAGCAAGTGCTCAGCACACATTCAAAACAGGATGATTTTTTTGCAATCAAAGCCATGATTCATAATAAATTTGTTTCAGGTAAGCCCCTAAGATTTATCACAGATTAATTTACTAAACTTGGAAATTTTAAATGATTAATCTCCTAATACCACATTCAATATTAAATTTTATACTTGTCCTTAATCAGACACAATCATTTGTCTTTGTTAATTATATCACAAAAAAGAGCAAAACAATGTTTAGGGTGAGCCCAATTTTCCAAACTCAGTGTCATAGCACATTCAAACTTGACCCACCCAAAGACCACATTTCAGGGGCAGCTGCTAAATGCACATGAGGGACCCTGCACTCCACTGTCAGGGTATACAACAGGGCTATTTCAACAGGAGGGAATCCTGCTATCATGCTGCTTGCCAGGCTGCTGTGGGCATTCATGGTCTCCATCTGCTTAGGTACAAATAATTGCAAATCACAGTGTGGCTGCCTGTCGGCACTCAGAGGTAAAATGAGACAGAGAAGCAGATGTCTCAAATAATGAGAAACTCTTCCTTGCACCACTCATTGATACGTTATTTTGATCTGTATCAAAGAACTGGAAATATTTTAGAGACCTGTCTATACTTTCTTTTCTAGCTGTCTCTTGGTCACTTTATATTAATTCATCCATTAAGAAAATTAAATGACCTAAAAGATTAACAGCCAAATTCCACTTGATCACTATAAAAGCATACAAAAATTTCAGCTCCTAACTACAGTGGTTTTGCATGCTCAAAGTGCTTGTAGACTACCCCATTCTGTAGGAGTAGATAATGACCTTATGTTACAGAGAGAGCTGGCATGCTTATCATGACTTTATTTAACACATAGAAAAAATGTGCAGCTGCAGAATTTAACATGGAGATTGAATACTTTGGATCAATGGGATAGAAAATGTGACATCAAGACAATTCTAGGACACATGATCTAAATAAGTTCAATGCTACTTGCGAGGGCACCAGGACTGAATATCTTGATCCTAGTCTAATAAATCAAACTCAGTGTCAGATTTTGAAGGATTAAATTTTATTCCTGTTATAATTTTATAAAAACACAAATAGTTAAATAGCTCCTGAAAGTCACAAGGACTGATTTTTACCATTTGATTTTGAAGTGGCTTTATTTATTGTAGAATATAAGTAGAGTCCTGAACTCAGTAAGAAGGCAGAAACATGTAGTAATTGTAAAGGGTAGGATTGCCTGTCACAAACAAAGCCAAAGATCCATGAATATTGTTCTTTTAGATTTCATTAGATACTGGATAAAGAAAAGCACACATATGCTGAACGAATGACAAGTAAGTAGATGACAAAGAGGGTCCATGGCTCATTGTAAATTGTACTTTAAACCGACCCCAGAATTATTCAACTGAATAAAATCAACGTACATCTACTTCAGTTCCCTGTAGCTCCAACCTTCAATATGAATTGCTTTTTCCATGCCTCTTCCCTAGGTACTATTTAATTTAATAACCAAGAAAAGACAAGTAGGCAAAGTAAAAATCTGGGGTTAGCCAGTCACAGTTTCTCCTCTCTGTGCATAGACCATGTGACTATGAACATGAGAAACCCAATTTCCTGTGTGGGGAAGTGACATCAGAACACAGGAACTACACTTATATACTACTGAGCACTCACCGAGAATGAACCTGGAGCTGGAGGTGGCACGAAGCACATTTGTGCAGGGGACACATGCCACATGCCGCCCTTCAGCCTGCTGTGGGTGTTCCTGGCCTTCAGCTACTCTGGTATGGATGGTTCCAAACATGGGTGAGAATGTGAAGGATGAGAGGGTTGCACACAGGCATGTGGAACTTCTCATGGACCTGAGGAGGAAAGGGGAAATTAGAGAAAAGCAAGCAGACTAGGATTTCAATTCGGTTTGTCTTTGGGTCTAAATTAGTCTAATTCTACAACATTTTATTCACTACATCAGAGGATCGGCTGTGTTTTCTGATTTTTCCCACAGGATCCACTGTGGCCCAGAAAGTTACTCAAGCCCAGACAGCCATATCCATGACAGAAGGGAAGGCGGTCACCCTGAATTGCCAGTATGAAACAACCTGGAGTGAATACTATATTTATTGGTACAAGCAACTTCCCAGCAAAGAGATGATTTTCCTTCTTCGCCAGGATTCTGGTAGTAGCAATGCAAGGAATGGTCGCTTTTCTGTCAACTTCCGGAAAGAAGCTAAATCCATCGACTTGACCATTTCAGCCTTACGGCTAGAAGATTCAGCAAAGTATTTCTGTGCTTTAGCAGAATACACAGTGTTTGAAGTGATAGTAAAGGCAAAACAAAAACCCCAGAGCTCAAAAAGACAAAGCACCCCCACCCCGTGCTGCAGGAGCCAAGCTGAAATACACATCTGCAGATCCCAGGCAAGAAATGGTAGTGACTGTGGTCTGTGGACTTAACCTGTGGTCTGGATCAGAAGACTGAATTCTAAGTAAAACCTCCTTATATCTCATTTGGGAACAGGTGTTCAGAACAACTTTCTTCTAATACTTGAATTTTTGACTTAAAATAGATCATACAGAAAATGTATAAAGCTGTCTAAAGTTGATTTACCTGCCCCACAATCATGTAAAGTGGCAGTTTCACTTAAAGATGCTCATAGCAAAAATCTGGGTCTAGTTATCTGGAATCTCTTTAAAAATCATTTCCTCAGCCCTTCCCCCTTAGGCTTTGTGGCAATTAGGTTACAATCAGAGAAGCAGAACCACCATGAGTGATATAGAATAAGAGCTTAGTCATAAGGATTTGACCTCATGCAATTCCTGGAACTGGTGGACTTCCAGCAGCTATTCAGTTGTTTATGTCATATGAAATTATAGTAGGAATAACATATTACTCTTTCAAAAATCTGATATTGAGTTTTATTTATTAGACTCTGAAGATCAGGATATTCAGTCATGCTGCCTTCACAAGTAGAGCTGTACTTTCTACTAGATCATGTGTCCTAGAATTGTCCCCATGTCACATTTTCTATCCCATTGATCCAAAGCATTCAGTCTCCTCATTAAATCCTGGGGCTGTGCATTTAGTATGTGCATTAATAAAATAAAGTCAGGATAAGCATGACAGACATCTCTGTGATACAAGCACAATACAGTCCTACTCCTATGGAAAGCAGTTGTCTTTGCATCCGATATTGAGCCTAACTTTACTACAGGTCAGCTAGACTAACGTTTGAGAAGGTAAGTTGGATGTGGACAAGAGCATGCACAGACTGTGACTTGTAAGGACATACGGCAACCCATAAGGACAAATGGAACCTATAAGAACAAACTAAAATTCGTCTCTTCCCCACTTTGGTCTCATAATGGTGGGTGACCTTCAAAAGAGCATTAGTGTTTGCCATCATGCTATTTGGGTCTTGGCCCAAGACAAGGAGAAGCCGAAGGAGGAGATCAGATGGGAAATGGAGGAGTTTGCAGTCAACAATAAGATGGACTATTAGAACAGGAGCAACATGTGTGGTCCTGGAGCCTGGCACCAATCTTACACAATTTTTTTCTACTTATCCCAGAACAATACTGGGAAGCAAATTCTGGAAAAAATATTTCCAGTTCCTTAAGTTGAGACAGTGCAAAGCTACCACAGTACCTCCCTTATAAACTTGACATCCATATGCACCTCTCTTAACAAAATATAACTTTCAAATAAAGACAATAGAAAATGTACGCTTCCTGCTAATGTGGTGCAATTATTATTTTTTCAATGATAAACATGCTAACCCTCTCCCCTAAGAAAGATACAGAGTTCATTTATCCATCTTTGGGTCATGTCCTATGCTCTTCTAGCTCTTGCATTGGTGCCTGGTAGCTTAGCTAGTGAAATATAATGAGATATAACATTAACTTAATAGCACATCTTTTGCTTCTACATGTAGGTATATGGGAGTAGAGTGAAAACAGTTAGTAGATACTTAAATATACTCATATAACAATGAAAAAGAAATTTTCATAACATTGTAGTTCTTTTTTCTATAATGATCATATGATTATAGCTGGGTTTTGTTTTTGGTTTTGGTTTTGTTTTGAGACAGGGTCTCTCTTTGTTGCTCAGGCTTGAGTACAGTGGCCTTATCAAAGCTCACTATAACCTCAAACTCCTGGCTCAAGCAATCCTCCTGCCTCAGCCTGCTGAGTAGCTGGGACTACAGGCATGTGCCACCACACCCGGCTAATTTTTCTATATTTTGTAGAGATGGGGTCTCACACTTGCTCAGTCTTTTCTCAGACTCCTGGCCTCAAGTGATCCTCCTGCCTCAGATTCCCAAAGTGCTAGGATTACAGGTGGTGAGCCACTGAGCCTGACTCTATAGTTGGTTTTTATAACTACCTTTTCCATTACCTATTTGATAATCTCTCCGTTCTCAACAAGCACCTTCACTCACTGGCACACTCGCCTTTCTTTAAAACAAGTTATTTGGTCAAGAGCAATGCTATAGGGAATGTCATAAATTTGAATAAGGAATTCTGTAAGTCCACCACTGTGGCTTTGGCAGAAGCATATAGGCACAGAAGGCAAATCCATACTCAGAGCATTTATTTAAGTAAAATAAAAAATACAAAATACGAAACAACTTTCCAACAAACAGCCAGAGAAAGTTGATACACCGTGTTCTGGGAAACCTCGCTAAGAATGATGACTTCTCATCAAAAGCAGTAGAAGTCGGCCAGGCGCGGTGGCTCACGCCTGTAATCCTAGCACTCTGGGAGGCCGAGGCGGGTGGATCGCTCGAGGTCAGGAGTTTGAGACCAGCCTGAGCAAGAGTGAGACCCCGTCTCTACTAAAAATAGAAAGAAATTATATGGACAACTAAAATATATATATATACAAAAAATTAGCCGGGCATAGTGGCACATGTCTGTAGTCCCAGCCACTCGGGAGGCTGAGGCAGTAGGATCGCTTAAGCCCAGGAGTTTGAGGTTGCTGTGAGTTAGGCTGACGCCACCGCACTCACTCTAGCCCGGGCAACAGAGTGAGACTCTGTCTCAAAAAAAAAAAAAAAAAAAAAAAAAAAGCAGTAGAAGTCAACGAGGAAAAAGTGTTTAAACAAAATAAGCAAATAAAACTTTCAAGCTAGCTTCCTATGAACATGATAATATATTTTTAAACTATCTTTTTCAAAAATCACCATTAAGAAGGTAGAAAGTCAATGCATAGACCAGAAAACTATATTTGTATTGGCATATTTCTGAAAAAGAACTCAAATGCAAATATATAAAAAGCTCATACAAATCAATAAGAAATGAAACAACCAATAGAAATGGCAAAACTTTGAAGAGTTGCTTCAGAAATATGATATAGAAATATAATATTGAATAGTATTAAATAATAAGCATAAAAAACAGTTGCTATCATTACTCATTAGGGAAATGAAAATAAAACCCCATTTGAGTATTCCACCTGTGTCCCTCAAGCATCCCAAGTGTGTTAATGTATCTAGGAGGAAGTGATGCCCAACAGAATAGAGAAAAATAATGACTACCTCAAGGTAAAAGAACAGTTGAGTAAGTTTTTTAGAAACTTCCATCCTGAACCTATGGGCAAAGAAGAAGAAACAGTAATGGGCCACAGACCTGGACAGTGAAGGAAAGGCAGGTTTTACCAAAAAATAAATCAATAAATAAAGTTGACATGTATTAACTATTGTAAATGTCAGGCACTGTATTAAACATTTCTCATTCATTAGCTATGAGATAGGTTTTATTGCTCCTATTTGTTTTATATTTGGAAAATGAGACATAACTTTCCCTAACTCTGAAAAACATGTCTAACTTTTGCCAGCCAGAGTGTAGGGTCTTAGAAGGCTCCTAAACAGCAAGATTTGGACTATGGGGAAGCATTTGCCCCACAACAGTGAGTTGGTTGTCTCAGTGAGGGTGACAGGGTGACAAACCTAGACACAAATTGCCTTAGGATCAATAGATGAGGAAACCATCAACTGACAGGTTAACAGTTGGAATAGTGAGTGAATCTTTTCTACAATGGTGTTCTGGGAGCCTAAGGGGCTAGAAGGAAAGGGGAGATATTAATCCTTAAACACTGCCAGCATGTTTCCATATCAGGACGTTTGCCCTTTTCCTTTGTTCTCTCTGCCTATAATGCTATTCCGCCAAATATCTTCATAGTGTACCTCTGAACTTCCTTTACATCTTTCCTCAAATGTCACCTCTTTATGAAACCTTTCTCTAAACCTTTCTATTTTCCTTCTTTGAGAGTCAGGCTCCAGCTTACCCCACATGTCCAGCAGTAAAGCGATCTTTGCTGAAGCACTGCCACCTGGTGTCTCTGAAGTACTTGGTGAGGTTTACACTGGCCTCCCTGCTGCCGCCTGTGTTACTTATGGGTTGAGCTGTGGGGAAGTCCACTTGCAGTAGGAGCCACCCGTTTCTGAACCAGTCAGTACCTTCTCATTGCAGTCCTCATGGGAGAGGGGATTCAGGAGGACTGGCTGGTTTCTTACCTTTTGCCCAGAAGACGTGAAGGTGATTGACTTCAAAATGGCAAATATATGAGATGACTTAGGCTAACAAGATAACTTGGAAATAAAACTTGGTGTTCTTGCACATGGTAGGTGCTTTTTCTTGGTTGGGTATGATTGTGTCTAGTACTCTGTCCTTAATTGTGTAGAAATATCCTGAAAAGTGGAAGGAAGTGTCAATGATGGAGAAAAATAAGCCACCGTAGGGAACACTGTGTGGTATCCTCTCCCCGTGTGATAACCTGCCTCCCAACCTCCCAATATAACATCATGATACACTGATAATCCATGAACACTAAGAAACATGCTATTACATGGATATTTATGATAATATTTGAAATATGCTATGCAAATTACACCTGATAAAAATACTGAGCTTTATCTTGTGGATAGACTCCCTTGCAATTTCAGATTATGTCTCCCAAACTCACAGTATTTTCTACCCTGAATATATATGGTTGAGTGCCTAAGATAGATAAGTTATTATACTAGGTGATTTACATATGTGTTCTCATTTAATTCTTATTGGAACCCGTCAAGGTTTCTGACATGCTTTTTAGGGAGGCAATGTAGCAAAGTTATTAAGACCATAGGCTTGGTTTGGATCTCTAGCTCTAACACACATTAGTTGAATATACTCAGGAAAAATACTTAATAGTTTTTATACTGCAATTTCCTTGTCCCTATACTGTGAATATTGATAGTTTCCACTACAAAGGGTTATTTGGAGAGTAAAATGAGACAGATGAATGCAAATGCTTAGCTCAGAAAGCTGCCTACAGAAAGCTGCTGGAGAAGAGCAGAAAAGGAAATGGAATGCGAGAGAGGTCAAGTATCTTGCCTAGCGTCAGAAAGTGTCAGAGTTGAGAATTCCCTCCATATCCTGTGAGAGCAGATACCTCTTCTCACTCCAAGAGCCACTCTCCATCTCATTACAGTATTATATTGTCTTTATAGTGCTTGTCTCTACATAAAATTGTCTTACTAATGTTTTTTAAAATTCCATTCATTTAATTTCTTCTCCTTCCCCTGCACTGTAGGCCTTTTTCTATCTCTTCCCTGGTACAACCTCCATGCCTGGAATCTCATTTCTGTTTATTTTTCCCACTCAGCCCAGGTGTATTTAGTGGTCAATGGGCTTGGCCTCTACTTCAGGTAAAATGTGCGACTGTAGCTTATAGGATTCAGCCCTACTAGATGTAGGAATGCTCTCTGCTGTTGGAAGTATGCCTGTCTTGTTCTGGATACTGCCCTCCAATCTGTGGGTGAATCTCAGAGGGTCCCTGCCTGCCTTAGGCTGTGGGGTGATAGAGGTCTTCCCACACACACAGCCAACCCTGGAAGTTGGGGCGTGTAATTTGGAAAATCTACTGTTGCAAACATGAGGAAAAACCAAATCTGCAGGGCAGAGTCCTTGCAAAAATATTCATATCTTTATGAAAGCTGTGTGTAACCGGGGAAGTGTGGACCAAAATTTTCAGTGTCTGGCTTCCAAAACTGTGCTGAAATTGAAAATAGTTAAATTGTGATTTTTTATAGAAACAGAGTCATATCTTTGTAAATAGCCCCACATTTGTTTTTCAGTTTAGTCACACGGAATGAGTAGAATGAGTGAAATATAAAAACAAATATTAAATGAGGAATACAGATCTCTGTTTATTGTAGGACCCCCGCCTGTGCAAACAGCCACCTGGTCCTGTGCCGCGGAAGTGCAGGGCTCTCCTCACATCTGACCTGGCCACCGGGTCTTCTGTGCCAGAGCAGAAGCACTAGGATGATATTGGAAAAGAAGGCTGGAGAAACAGACAGATGTTTCCAGTCAAGCTACTAGAGACAATCAGAAATCAGACACAGAAAACATACATTGTCATTGTTTATTTCTCACAAGTTCTCAAAAAGATTTTTGCAGGGCTTCAGTGCTATGGGGGGTTGCAGTATAATAACCACCCTAAAACTCAGTGGCTTAAAACACCTGCCATTTTACCATCTCATGGTACTTCTGCTCCTTGTGATATTGGCTGTGGTTGGGATCCTCGGGGGGTTTGGCTGACTGGAATTCTCCCAAATTGCTCCTTTACATATCCGGAACCCTGGGGGATCGCTGGCAGGCTGGCGCAGCTGGAACACAGAGATGGCTGGGCTCAGCCCTCACTCCACGGATGCTCAGGGCCTCTCTGCATACATGTGGCCTCTCCATGTGCTCTCTCCTCCTGGTCTATGTAGTGGAGAAACTGTACATCTTACTGGCAGCTTGGAGCTCCCAAAAGCCCAAAAATGGAAGCTGCTAGGCCTTTTTAATGTTTAAGCCACAACTGCCATGATGTCACTGCATTCAGTTTATAAAAGTGAGTCACGCAGAAGGAAACTACACAAGGGCCTGGATATTGGGAAACACGACATGGGTCATTTTGGGACTCTAGCTATCACAAGAGCTAATAGAGTAAACACATTCCCTATGGCAGATACATACCAAAGTGCTAACGAAGCACAACACACATCCAGTAGTCATCAAAGTCATGCCAATTTGCCTTCTCAAATACCGCTCAGATCCAGTTTCTTTAGTTATATACTCCTGCCTACTCTCCTAATTCAGGCATTCAGCACCTCTCACTGGAATCACCTCAATGGTCTCCTGATTGTCCTGCCTCTAGTCTCAAAACTTGTAACATTTTATTATAAATATTCCTGGATCTTGTTCTCACCTATGATTATTGTGGGGAGCGGTCTAGGCCTCCTAGTGTATCCGCCCAGGACATGCATAGTCAGGCCCTCCACCTGTCCCTGTGGGACACGCTTGTGGGACACACCTATCCGGGGCTATAAAAGCAGCTTGCATTTCCTGTTCGAGGTCTCTCGCCATGTAACGTTTGTAGATGCCTCATTAAACTACTGTTGGAAGAACTCCAACTGGTCGTGTCGTACTTGCTGGCAACTGCGGCGCGACAAGTGGTGCCGAGACCCGGGAACTCTCGCACCAGGCGGAGACAACCTCATTAGAGGTGAGTTCAGAACCGCAGTAGTAGAGGTAGAGTTGGACCCCCACCTTTGATCGTGCTTCACTATGGGAAATTCCCCGAGCGCCCAGCTGCTCCGTGCTCTACAGGAGCTTTTGGCTGCACGAGAGTTGAAAATCCCCGAGCGTGTCTTACGGCATTTTATGCAGGAAGTAGATCGTGTGGCACCATGGTTTCTCCACTCGGGCTCTTTCACCGTTCCGAGCTGGGATAAATTAGAGAAGGACCTTCGCTGTGCCCGTGCTACTGGGCCCCTTCGAGAGTGCGTCCTTCCTATTTGGGCATTGGTGCGCACCTGCCTAGAGGACTCTCCTTGTAGTATTCAAGTGCAGCAGGGGCAGCAGGCTCTGAGTGACTATCAAGATAGTATGTCAGAAAGGGATAAGGGTGGTCCGGACCGGCCGGGGCGTTCGAGAACCTGGTCGGAAGAAAAGCGGGGAGCCGCCCGCAAGGGAGGGCGCTCAGGAAGGCGACGGGGACGCCCGTTGCCCGGCCCGTTATCTAGGGAGGACGTGGCTTGTAAAATGGCCGCCCTCCGTCTGTCTTCTTCTTCTTCCTCTTCTTCCTCTTCTTTGTCCCGCTCTTCTTCCTCGTCTCGCGAGAGGGAGGCGGAGCTTTCTCCGGCCGATAAGGCGGACTTGGAGGAGGCGGTGACGGCGTATGAGGCGGAGCGTTATCGCCCGCCTCCGTATGCCTCCGCCCCTCCCCCACCAGTTGATGGCGGGGGAGGTACATCTTTCATGTCGGACCGGGTTCGGAGAAAAGTCAGCCAGTGCTTTCCTGTACTTCCCGGGCCTTTCAACAATTTTGCCGCCGTCTCGGCGTTACCCATCGCACTGGCTTGCCCTATAACCCCCAGGCCCAGGGCATTGTAGAACGCGCCCATGGCACAATCAAAGTCTACTTACAAAAACAAAAGGGGGAGGCTGGGGCTTTGGGCGGTGGTAGGTCTCCCAAATCTGCCCTATCTCTTACTCTATATACTTTAAATTTTTTGCTGCGGGATGACCGTGGTCGCTCGGCGGCAGATCGCCATGTGGATCCTGGCCCCCCCCTTTCCGAGCGGGTGATGTGGAAAGATGTGCTTTGTAATCAATGGAAAGGACCGGATCTGATTCTCAGCAGATCCAGGGGAGCTGTTTGTGTTTTTCCACAGGACGCCCCGGACTCTATCTGGGTTCCGACACGCCTCACGCGACGCCTCAGTCATCCTGCTGCTTCCTCGCCGGCTCCTGACGACGATGCTGTTGTGGCGGATTCTGCTTTCCCTGACCATGACCCTCCTCGCCCTGGGAGTGCTGTCCAGGGCGAAACGTCGTTGGGCCATCCTGCCTGTATTCCCGAGACCCCTGCCGGTGTCTCATGATTCGCAGATATTCCCCCGGTTCTTTATTACCAATGCTTCCCTAGGACTTCCCTACCTCCCGTGGTCCAACGAGTCTGGAGCGGTTCCCGGCAATGAATCCTATATCCTTGCTGGGTCCTTGTGCTTTACTACCATTATCCCGACTAACGGCAACCTGTCCTGTATACTTCTTGCCAACCAGACGGGTGCTTGGGTGGACCGGCCGCGCCCCCGCAACGGGACCTTTGCTAATGGGACTTTTGTGACAGGGATGTGGCCTGCGTTACACAAAACTGTGAACATTTGAGACCGCTGCGTCAGGCGCTCAGTTTTCCAACGTGACCTTCGGTCCCACGCCTGTTTGTCTCTGGCCTCCATTCATCTGGATTGTGGCCCTCCTGGAAAACCATACGGCCACCCTTAACTGCTCAACCGTAAACTGCACGTATACACGTTGCTGGAATGCCTCAGAACACAGGATGGCCGTGGTTGCACGCATGCCCCGGTACGTCCCCTGGCCGGTTGACGCACCGGATTCGTTGGTTCTCTTTCGACATCGTAGGGACTTTGGCGTGACAGCTCTTGTCTTTGCTATTGCAGCGGCCTCCGCTGCGGCCCTTACCGCCGCTTCGATCGCGGCGGCGGGCGCCGTACAAACGGCACAGGTCCTAAATAACCTGTCAGCAACGGTAGCAACTGCCTTGGACACACAAAGCTCTATCAACTCACACCTGGCGGGAGGGATTATGCTCCTAAATCAACGTGTGGACTTGGTTCAAGAACAGGTGGACAGTTTGGTACAGCTCGCCCAGCTTGGTTGCGAGCGACGACTGCCGGGATTGTGTATTACTTCGATCCCATATTCTAACCTTTCCCAGGCGGCCAATCTCTCTAAAGAGCTTTCTCGGCTGTTACAGGGCTCTTGGTCTGCCAATTTCTCCAAGCTAGCCACTCAGTTACAACTAGAAATCACCCATATTAATTCTACCCGGTTAGATCCTATGCTTACTGATGGCCTCCTCCCCACCTTTTTGTCGCTTCTACACGGGGTTCGGGAATGGGCAGGTCTTGGATCCCTGGGCCTGCTGGGATGTCTTGCTTTTTGGCCTCGTGTTCTGGATGCTCATGCGTGTCCGTTGGCAGCAACAAAGGGATCGAGTGGTCATGACTCAAGCCTTTGCTGCCCTTCATGAGGGCTCTCCTCCTGGAGTGTGGATAAGCATGTTACATACGGACGGCAACTACCGCTTTTCCCCTTGACAGCATGGCGTGGCCCTTGCACCCCGAGGGCTTGTCCCCATTGCACCGGGAAGGGCACGCGACCCCTGTTTTGTGGTCAGCCCTTGCACCTTCATGAGCTCTCGCTCATTGCACTGAAGAGTGGTGACCATACGCCCCTTGGTGAACTGTGACCCTAGATCCGGACTGGGGCTTCCGTTCACCATGAGGCAAAAACAAAAGGGGGATCTGTGGGGAGCGGTCTAGGCCTCCTAGTGTATCCGCCCAGGACATGCATAGTCAGGCCCTCCACCTGTCCCTGTGGGACACGCTTGTGGGACACACTTATCCGGGGCTATAAAAGCAGCTTGCATTTCCTGTTCGAGGTCTCTCGCCATGTAACTGTTGTAGGTGCCTCATTAAACTACTGCTGGAAGAACTCCAACTGGTCGTGTCGTACTTGCTGGCAACTGCGGCGCGACAATTATTTTAACAAAAATATTTGCTACTGAGAACTATTTTAGGTTTATATTCAATGGAAGCATTTCCTACCAGGGGTGCAGAGATTCCTTTTACTCCTAAAACCAATGGCTGGCCAGGTCCCCCTCTCTTCCTTTAGGAAATTTCCACTTAAAACCATAAGATCTAGAGAGGGGTTACAAGATAGACTGTACTGTGAGTGGCGAAAGGGCAAACTTCTCCTGGGCAAGATTCGTCTGTGATAGTTTACATCTGTTTATGTAAAATGAGGCAGTGACACTTTCCTGGATGAAGATGAGAGAACTTTCAAAGCATCCACAGGGGCTTCTTCACACTCCTTGCTCTTTGCAAATGGGGAAGGATCCCTTATTGCCACAAAACTGCTAACTTTGTATTCATTTTGAGATCCAAATTCAACAACCCTAAGGAGGAAAAAGTATCCTCATGGGGTGTATTTTGAAAAGTTTATCTCACCTCACAGGGTTTGTCATTTTCCAGCACATCCTAAACCTGCTTCTTGATTTGTTTCCATTTTAGGTAGTAATTGAAATTTAGATTCCTTTTGACCCTAAATGAAATGTTGAGACTTCTGCCATTATAACACTTAAATGGCAACACTTTACAGGCATTAGAGTTCTTGTGGAATGGTGGACCCCTAAAACATATGTCCACATCCTAATCCCCAGAAACTGAGAATGTGAACTTATTTGGAAAAAAAGCCTTTGCAAATGTAATTAAGTTAAGGATATTCAAATAAGGTCACCTTGGACTACTCAAGTGGGCCTAAAACCAATGACAAGTGTCCATTAAGAAACACCCCTGAGAAGGCCACCTGAAGACCGGGGTGGAGGCTGGAGCTATGCAGCCACAGCCCAGGAACGCCCGGAGCCACCAGGAGCTGACAGAGGCAAGGAAGGATTCTGCCTAGAGCAGGCAGAGAGAACAGGGCTCTGCCAACACCTTGATTCCAGACTTCTGGCTACTAGGACTGTAAGAACATGAATTTTTGTCATGTTAAGCCAACAAGTTTGTGTTGCTTTGTTAGGGCAGCCCTAGGAAAGCAATGCAGTCTCCCAAGGTAACATTTCTAAATAGCTACAACCAAACTTTGATTGTTTCCATGGAAGGGCATGTGGCAAACCAATATGATTTGATGTTCTTTGGAATATTTCAAGTTCAAAGTCTCACACAATGCATACAATGTTATTTATCATGTTATACATATTTGAGTACAATTTATCAGATATTAGTATAATTTCTTAGGACATGTTGGTGAACAATAGACAAATACATATTGACTGCTTACCACATATCAAGCAGTGTACTTGTGATATGGCAACAAATAAAACAGAAGAAATTCCTTGTTTCCATACACCTTGCATTCTAGAGCAGCACTGTCTGATAGGACTTTCAGAGATGGTAGAAATATTCTACATCTGCAATATCCAGTTGACACTAGCCATTTGTGGCTATTGAGCACTTGAAATGTGGCAGGTATGAATGAGAAACTAAAATTTAAATTAAATTTAATTTAATTTTAACTATCCCCATGTGGCTAGTAGCTACCCTTATGAGACAGTGCATTTCCTGAAGATGCTACAGTGCACACCCTCAGGGTACATGAGGCCAAGTCAGTTAATGAATAGATAGACAGGCAGTATGCACTGTGAGAAGTGTGACCAAAGTTCTGTGGGAGCCCACAGCTTTCCTTAAGTTACCTTCTATTTTTATCTTCTGCACATGTCCACCACATAGTCTAGATGGATTCCAGCCAGAATACATCAGGACAGGAAGCTACTCTACCCAAGGGTTTTGATTTAAAAAAGCCTTCGTACAGGAATTGATATCTGTTGGATAAGGCTTTTCTTCCTAATTATATTAACATGTTCCCCACCCTTGCTGTCATGTGTAAAGGTAACATAATGGGACAGTGGATATGAGCTCTATAATGAGTAATTTACAAGGAAAATCTGGAAGACAAAAGAGAATTATATGTTTTTTTATTTTCCATTTTGAGGTAGTGGGTTGTCTAACAATAAATTATGAGAGTCTTTCTCACACACATTAAAATGTCTGTGACCTAGTATGTCCCATTAGCACATGTACAAACACATACTGCATGGAACAGCATGATTCTTGATGACAATTGGAATGACAAAATGGAACTTTCTATTTTCTTCTGATTCTCTGGTTTTAAATCACAGAATCCATTTTTGAAAGGCAAATTGTTCCTGCCTGAACAATATTAGTATCAGTAAACTCTTCCTTCCAAGCCTTGACACACTTGTATACCACCTAAATCAGAAAGCAACTTTAGGCTGGGCGCGGTGGCTCACGCCTGTAATCCTAGCACTCTGGGAGGCCGAGGTGGGCGGATCGTTTGAGCTCAGGAGTTCGAGACCAGCCTGAGCAAGAGCGAGACCCCATATCTACTAAAAATAGAAAGAAATTATATGGACAGCTAAAAATATATATAGAAAAAAATTAGCCGGGCATGGTGGTGCATGCCTGTAGTCCCAGCTACTCGGGAGGCTGAGACAGGAGGATCGCTTGAGCTCAGGAGTTTGAGGTTGCTGTGAGCTAGGCTGACGCCACAGCACTCACTCTAGCCTGGGCAACAGAGTGAGACTCTGTCTCAAAAAAAAAAAAAAAAAAAGCAACTTTAAAAGAATTGGTTACCAAAGCAGTAATTTTTGAGTCCAGCGACAGGGAGCAGCATCTGCAAACATAGACTCTCCTCTGAAGTGGGTGGGCCAAATAGAGTGATTGGCTGTCTCAAATTGCAGTCACCCTTTCCCCTTTCCAAAATGCATACTACTTTCCAAAGTAGACCACAATTACTCCTTGGGATCTGAAGGCGCTTGTGCAAAGGGGCCCCATTTAGGAGCAGTTAGATTCAGCAACTCTTTTTGAAGAAGGAGAGGGAGATGCTACTCACCATACCATTGCTGATCTTATGGATACAACTGTCACGTGAGTTTGAGACTTGCCTGATGGCTTTCCGAAAATCCCACATAGTAGACAATTATCTGCAGGCACAGAATGGACTTTCTGTTTGAGAAACAAAAAAAAGTGAGGCAAAGGGAACACGAAGGTACAGGGAGATGGGGAGGGAGACATGGAAAGAAAGAGAAAAATAGACGTAGAAAAGAAGAGTGACAGAGACCCTGGAGCTCAGGGACTAGAGGTCTAATCTGATTCTATCTGATGCCTCCCATTGTCTTTCTGAACAGAGCTGAATGGACAACAGGTAAAGCAAATTCCTCAGTTCCTGCACCTACAGGAAGGAGAGGACTTCAGCACATATTGCAATTCCTCAAGCACTTTAAACACTGTACAGTGGTATAAGCAGCGGCCTGGGGGAAGCCCTGTCCTCCTGATGATGTTAGTGAAGGCTGGAGAAGTGAAGAAGGAGAGAAAACTGACAGCTCAGTTTGGAGAAATAAGAAAGGACAGCTCCCTGCACATCACAGCCGCCCAGACTGCAGACGTGGGGACCTACTTCTGTGCAGTGGCACAGTGCTCCCCAAGCACCTGCTGCCTGTCCCCAAACCTTGCCCTGGGACCTAGGAGCAGCCCCTCCCACTTCCCGCTCAGAGCAGGCACCAGAGAAAGCTGAAGCCACAATGTCAGTGAGGATTTAGTGCAAATCCTCCCCGTGGGCAGTGGGAATGCGTGTAGAAATTCACTCTGTAAGACCTGGAAGAGTTTAACATTTTTACTTCATAAAATTCAACTATTGGTTTTGTTCTACACAGATGTCTCAGGGAATTCTAATTGTCCTAGGAAGAATCAGTAGGTTCTGACAAATTGTGATACAGACATTCGTGTAAAGTTTCTGAGTGCCTCTTTCAGTGGTGCCAGTGGTTTTGAAATAGTTTATTTAAGGTTTTATCCCAAATAATTTGTAGAAGTTTTGAAAATTAAACATTTTTCGTTATGTACTCAAAATTTAAGAGTTTATGCCATGTCCCTAAAGAGTCACCTATGCAGAACTCATTAGCATCCTGCAGTGAAGTCTAATATAATATGAAGATCATGCAGGAGGTACTGCCTTTCCAGAGAAATGAGTGAACAGAGCTTTTTTAAAAAATAAGGAGCTTAGAAAAAATGGAAGCTGCCTCACAGAGAGATTTCATTTTGGTCTTCTCATTTCTCTGCCAACTGCAGTTGTTTCCCAAGCTCAGATGAAGTTGATGATGTATGTTCTGGTAGCCATGTGAATTTGTCTAACCACTAGAAAGAGATATTATCCATAGATTTTCAGATTCCTAAGTATTATCACTGATGCAACCAATTATCTTATTTATTACAACTTATAAAGATTTTCATCCTGAGAAAGAGAAGATGAATACAACTGTGCTATAGAGGTTAAACATGAAAATTAAGGGAGCTATTTACTTCACAGCTGAATAGCCAAGTGTTTGCATCCTTCTTATCAAATATTTTGTAGCCTTAGAAATTATTGTGAACCAGCCATGGTGGCTTGTGCCTGCAATCCTAGCACTTTGGGAAGAAGGTGGGAGGATCGCTTGATCCCAGGAGTTTAAAGCGGCAATGAGCTGTGACTGTGCCACCACACTCCAGCCCAGGTAACAGAATGAGACCCTATCTCAAAAAAACAAAACAAAACAACAACCAAAAAAAAAAAAAAAGGAAAAGAAAGGAAAAAAGAAACAGAAGAAATTATTGTGATGAAAATTTTGTAACATAGTAATTAAATGTATCAAATAAACAAAGCCAAATACAAAATAGTACTATGCCACTTATAAAATGAAAAAAAAAATAACATATGTAACATATGCACATTGGTCCTCTCAAAACTATCACATCTTTTCCTTTTCCTTGGGTCTTTCTCTCACCATGTTTCCCCCCTTCCTTTTTTTTTCCCATATGTTTTCTGTATTTGTTCTGCTGCAATCACTCCAAAGTAGTGATTCTCATCTTTTGACTCTTGGACATTTACTTCCTAGGAGACACCATATACAGAAACAAGCGATCAACAGATAATTTCAATTTGACTCTAGTATTAAATTAAGTTTATTGACTTCTTGCTCCAAAAGGGCTTTCTTCATAGATTATTTGAAGATTTTTCCAAAGACCACAATTAGTGCAACTACTTTGTAAAACAACGTCAGTAGAATCTGTGCAAAACGTCTCTTTTGGAAGGCATTAATCACGCCCTTTTCTTTTTTCACATCCAATCTGAATGTCCCTGCTATAAAAAGAGTGACTCTTTCTTGGCTCTTCACCACAACTAGGTCCATTAGTTCACATCTCTGCTTTTCTCCCCCACTCACAGGAGAAAGGGTTAAAAACAAGGAACTGTACTATTGCTTTATAAAACAGATTTTATAATTTCCAGTTTATAAGTGAAGAAATTGAAACTTCAAGGGATTAAGTGACTTACCTCTACTCACCTGTGAACATGACTAAAATGCAAATATATGACAATATCCAGTACTTGTTAGGCTGCAGATCAACTGCAACTCTGATACATTGCTGGTAGGAAAGATCAATGGTGAGCCCTTTGTATTAATAAAACAGTTTGGCAGTTCTTATAAAGTTAAACCTTCACTTACAGTGTGATTCAGCAATTCCTCTCCCAGGTGTTCAGCCAATAGGAATAAAAGTTACTTTGAGACAAAAATTTATTTGTGGATGTTTATAGTAGCTTAATTCATAATGGCTAAAACCTGGGAACAACCCAGGTGTTCCACTGGAACATGGTCAAACAAAATGTGGTACAGCTGTAGGATTGAGTCTGCTCAGCAACAAAAAGGAATGAATTGTTGATTCATGCAACAACATGGATGCATTTTCCATGCATTTTGGTAAATAAGAGAAACTAAGTCCAAAAGACCACATAGTGTGTGATTTCATTTATATGACATCTGGGCTGAGGCAAATCTATAAAGATGGGAAATAGATCAAAGGTTGCCTGGGGTTGGTGAGGACTGTGCTATAGAATTTATACCGCAAAGAGTAAATGTTACCGTGTCAATTATAAAAAATAACTAGAACGTGAATAGAACCACAAATGAAGTAGGACGATAACAACTAAACTTAAGTATATTATAATAATTAATACAACCACACTGAAGTTCTTTTTAGTGCGGAAGAGAATAACTAACTTATGTAACTTTTGAAAATATATTTTGAGTGAATATTATAAGGCTAAAGGCAAAAAACAAAAAAGCGGCTCAAAAATACCATTCTCTAGTTAATAAATTTGTTTTTCCAGGAGTTTTGGTTAGCAATTCTCGAACTAATTTATGTAACTATTAGGATTGAACAAATATATACAAATAAAATATATAGCAGTTTATGAGAGCCAGATTTCTCACTGTTGGGAGAAGTGACAAATAAGGAAGGGGAAGGATGTACAAACCCCATGGAGTTGGATTGGAATATGAGGTTTCAGTATGAACTTGTGGGGTTTTTTTAACATATATACATATAGGCTGATACAAAAATAAAACTATTTGATGATTGAGTGCTTCCTGATGCCCAACAGCAAAGAACAAACATTTGGTTCCTTTACTGGAATTGATTCAAAAGCCTGAAAAATCTTCAGCAAAGTAGGTAAGAAATGTCTGGGAAACCTAGGTGATCCCCGTATCAGGAAAGATGCAATATTTTATTTGTGTTGTCACCACATCTAGGTCTGATCAATTCAGCATGTCTCTTTGGCTTTTTGTACTGAGGCATAATCTACAAACAGTAAAATGCACAAACCTTGGGTGTACAGTTTGATGAATGTTTACTCACGCATCTGCCTGTGTAATAATCCCCCACCAATCAAGATGTAGAACATTTCCACCAACCCAGAAATTCTTTCATTCCTCTCCTCAATAAATAACATCCCCCAAGATAACAATTATTTTGATTTCCATCACCTTAAATTATTTTTGTTTTTTCTTGAATTTCATATACATGGAATCATACAGCACATTTTTTATGTTTATGTTTCTTATGCTGAATGCTATTCCATTGTATAAATATACCATCCTGTTTGTCTATCTCTCTGCTAATAGAAATTTGTGTTGTTGCCAGTTTGGAGCTAATATGAATGTTTAAAGTTTTTATTTTAATGAACTTGAATAACTTTCATTAAATTCATTTATTTGTTGATTTCATTGTGAATGACATTTTTCTTCTATTTTCCAATTGCTTTTAGCTAGAATCAAGAAATACAATTGGATTTTGTATTCAGTGACTTTGTTCAATTCACCGATTAGTTCTGGTAATTCCTTTATATATTCCCTTAATTTTTCCAAATTCATAATTATGTCATCTATAAATAAGTATGGTTTTATTTATTCCTTTCCAAACTTTGTGTTTTATTTTTTTCCTATTCATGCCAGTTCTTCCAATGTGATTGTGAATAGAAGTGGTGATAATATACCTCCTTGTCTTGTTCCTGACCTTAGAGGAAAAATGTTCACTATTTCACCATTACTTATACTGTTAACCTTGGATATTTTCATAGATACATACTGCTAGAAATTTCACTTTTGTTTCTTCTCATATTTTCAGCAGTACTGTACTGTTGACTGATAATTTTATAATCTGGAACAGTGCAGACTTTCAGTGAATATTTGATAAATGAATAAAATATTATTACTATGACTTTTGTCCTATATCTTTGTAACCTGATTTTTCCTTAAGTTGAGGGAATTTGCTGTGTATCATTGAATTTTTGGCCACAAGTCTGACTTTGTTGTCTTTTGTTTACATGTTTTAGAAAACTAGAAAATTGTGCATAGAATAATTTAAAGATTTGCTCAGAATACATTTTCTCAGTAAATTTGTGAATAATGACTCCTCTACTCACTCATGAGGCAGATATTTATTGTGTGCTTACTCTGTGACAATCTCTCTTATAAACATTGAGTAGTGTGGGCTTTTGAACCAGTCTTTAAATGGGAAGATTGGAAAGAAATGAAAAATTAAAGCAAAGTCAGTAATTGAGAATCATAATGGGGACATAGCTGAAAATAAAAAATAAAACATAATGGTTAAAACTTTCCTTGGAATGTTATGGGACCATTAAAACACAGATGAGTGCAGAAGTTTATAACTAAGATATCTTTCTACCTTCAAACCTGAGGTGTCTCTCAAAGGATTGCAGTTTCATGTGTCAGCCACAAGAGGGGGTTGCGTCATCAGCAAATTTCAGTTCCTTTCTGGGAGAAGGGAAACATAGCTTGTTTTCCACTGAAGTTCCATATAAATAAAACAGGAAAAATGACATGCTTTCTCCCTTTTTGGACAATTTGTACTTTATGATATCTTCTTGAGTTTATAGGTCTAAGGGTCAGGAGTCTTAACCTATCACCTAAATCAGGCACTTACATGAACAAGCTTTCTCTCTTTCTCTTCCCTAGTCACCCCTTACCTTCTCCAATTTTTCCACCTTTTCCTACTCTCCCTTTACTTTTTCTTACCACCACCCACCCATGTTTGCTTTTCCTGCTGTGTCTTCTTTCTGCCCCAGTGTCATTGTTGCACAGCAGGCAGAAGTGCAGGCTTAGAGATGAGCATTAAGGCCGAGTGTTTAAGGAGGGTGTGAGTCAGCTCATTCACGTCATCAGTCGCTATATTGAGAACAGGTGCACTGAGGAGTGCTGACCTAGATGATGATGGATACATGATTCCAGGGACCTCTGTGGAAAACCTGAGTTCCAGAAGATTTGGCTTTCAGTCTCAATGTTATTAGTTTTTTCTTTCCCTTCAAGCATACCACTGTCTACTTGTGAACCTCACTTCCAATTCCTGCAATGTAGTTGGAATTTTCAACTCCTTACAACACAGAGATCACTACAGGTTTCTGGGATTAAATGACACTTTCCACGAGCCCCATGAAACATCACAGAATTTTTTTGGTGCATTGAAGAAGGGGTTCTGAATAGATACATCCTCATGATTGATTTTCCCCACCTACAGCCAGCCTGTTGGACTTGAAAGCTCATAAATGATTTCAGTGGACACCCTCTGACTTGGGGATGCCTAGTTCATATTTTCAACCCCTTCTTGGGGGCATGACTAAAACGGGGGAGGAAGATCAAGACAAGGAAGTGCTCAGACATTGGCTGACAAGATCCTGACAACACGCAGTGATAGCTACACTCCTTGCAGGTCTTTACTAGTAGCTGTTGCTTCTGTTCTCTGGAAACTCTTTAAGCCTATGATCTGATTAGAAAACAAAACTGAACTCTGGGTCCACGATCCTAGTTTTTCCTTGAAGTATGAGGCTGGTGACAGGAGTAACTGTGTTTCTGACTTTGGGTAAGTGTCCTGCATCTATAGAGGGATGGCTTTTGAGGACAAGGGAACCTGAAGGGTGATCTGCCCTTCATTCCTCTCCTTGTGCTTTATCCAGCATAATAGGGATATAATTGAGAACTGGTCTGTGCATTTGTCTAAGAACTGCACAATTCTACATGACAAGTAGGGTCATAGCCATGACCCCAGAAGAGCCCTTGGCAGTATCTAATTGTAAGAAATCTCTGGGTTTATTGAGCCAAGGACCCATGGAATATAGCCTATTGAGTCCCTGATTATTGCCATGTATATTTGGTCTCTATAATTAACACCAATGATATTTTTGTGTTCTCGTGGGACATAAATAAAAGCACTTGAGTTTGGGCTGGGCCAGAGAGGAGAGTCATGGGAATATGGCATCCTTCATCCACAGAATAATATTGATTTGGACATCAGGAGCTAATCTGATTTTCTTGACCCATTAGGGACTGTAATTGCCGCTAAGACCACCCAGCCCAACTCCATGGATTGTGCTGAAGGAGGAGCTGTCAACCTGCCTTGTAACCATTCTACCATCAGTGGAAATGACTATATACATTGGTACCGACAAAATCCCAGTCAGAGTCCACAGTATATAGTCCATGGTTTAAAAGACACTGTGACCAATGACATGGCCTCTTTGACCATCGCAGTGGACAGAAAGTCCAGCACCTTGACCCTGCCCCGTGTCACCCTGAGAGACGCTGGCATGTACTACTGCATCCTGAGAGGCGCACAGCAGGGCAGATGGGGCTGCAGCTGTGCAATATCTCCTGCTGGCGAGGTGGGGCAGGGGCAGGCTGCGTTCATTCACAACAAAAGATCAACAGGGTCAGGAAGGCAGAGAAAACAGGAAGTGAGGACAAGGAAAGAAGGAAGAAAACAGATAAGGAAAAGGAGAGAGACAGGATCAAGGGGGAAAAGACAAGGAATAAGGACTTCTTTTGTTGATGTGGCTGAGAAGAATTTTGAGGGGACTAAGAATCATAATCTTAGCATAGCAATAAAATGAAGAGGTTTAAGAATTTGTCATGATCCTCCTTCTTGTCAAAAAAAAATATCTTTTCAGTGTGTTAGTCTCAATGAAAAGGGTGAAGAAAATCAAAATAATTCTGCTCATCCCAAAACCGTCTTTTATCTGGATCCAGCGGCAAGCCCAAGCTCTGAAAGCTGCTATTACAGTGTACGAATAACCAGAAACAAACTGATCTTCCTGTGAGAAAAATCTGAAAAGGTCTTTGCTGCTAAGTCTAGAACATGCATATTTGTGATGAAGGTTTTGCTTTTCTGTGAGAAACTAAAACTAAGTGAATATTAATTTATTTTTTGTCTTGAAGTCTTGAATCTATAAAAAGCTTCCATCATTATTTGATACACACAAATCCATCTCATCATGAAAGACTCCGGCAGAGCAATAGTGAAAGCCCTGGCTGTATTTCCTCATTCCTCCCACCACCCTTCTCAGAGAACACGTTTTGACAGTTTGTCTGTCATGATAGACTGGCTTATTGCAATTATATGTATCTTTGCAAATAATTTTATGCAACCACATAAAAATTTACATGCACAGTTTTGCCATGTACACTGGATTTATTTGATTTTTCCCCCTTGTCTTTTATTCTTCAATTAAAAAACCATCCTAGAGATCTTTCTATATCAGTATAGAAGTTCACTTTATTTATTAATTTTTTTTTGGAGACTGTTTTGTACTTTGAAACATCCCATCACAAAATTACTTTTTCATTGATACATATTTGTTTCTATTTCCTCACTGTCATGAAAAATATTATGTTGTACATCTTTATGGATTCACTTTTGTACATAGGATGAAAGAGTGAGAACCTTTCTCATAAATAAATAAATTAAATGAATAAACATATGTTTACAGAAGGACTTTTGTTTATTAGCAGTCTTATCCATAACAGCCCCAAACTGGAAATAACCCTAACGTACATTGATTGGTGAATAGAAAAACAAATTGTGCTATATTCCTACATTCCATTATATATATCAGGATAAAAGAGGATAAAGTAGTGACATAGAATATACATCATGGATCTCAACAACTTCATGCTTCATTGGCTGACTGGATAAATTTACTGTGGTACACATCCATACAATGGAATACTATTCTTCAATAAAAAGGAATGGACAATTAATAACATGCAACAGTTTAAATGAATCTTAAACTCATTATGTTGAGTGAAAAAAGTCAATCTGAAATTTTACATAATGTATGATTCCACTTATAAAATATATCAAAATGCAAAAATTTTAGAGATGAAGAAAAGGTCGGTGGTTTCCAAGGCTCATGGGTGGGGAGGGTGTGTACAGGAAACTTTTTTAGGGTGATGGAACAATTCTGCATCCTGATTGTAGTGGTGGCTACATACCTATGTATGTAATAAAATTTCATAGAATTATATCCAAAAAGAAAAGACTGCATGTAAAAACCGGTGAATCAGAATAAGGTCCATAGCTAATAAATATTGTTTTATTAATACCATTTTTCTCATTTTGATACTGATACATAATGATAATGGTATATAACTATGGTTATGTAACACACTGTAATTGTAGAAAAGTGGGTGAATATGGAAGAGAATTCTGTACTGTTTTTGCAAGTTCTAGTTAAGTTTAAAAGAATTTGAAAATAAAAAGTTAGCATTTGAAATAACCAGATTCTGAAATGTTGGTAGTTGAGATGTAAACTGGGCAATCACTTAGGCAACTTTTCATAAAACTAAAACATACATCATGACCCAATGACTCCACTTCTAGGTATTTACCCAGAGGAAATAAAAACATATGTCCACAAATAAACTTGTACAAGAATGTTTGTAGCTGCTTTGCTGATAGTAGCCATGAAACAGAAAAAATGCCCACAAATATGAGATTAAATAAATTGAGCTATATACATTCAAGGGAATATCAATCAGTATTAAAATGGTTTACAAGGCTGTTTGCAATTTTCAAAACACCTCTACCTCTACACTTATAACCCGTTTATTTCACTGTATAAATTATACTTCAATCAAAAAATAAATATAAGTGCAGAAATTAAATAGGAAACAAAAACAAAGCAATAAAAAGGAAAATATAATGAATATTTTTGAAGAACTAAAATAAATAAATATTTTCTAACGTTGATAGTGGAAAAAATAGAAAATAATTAAACAATGTGGTGGCTGGATAATGCCCCTGAAAGACATATCCGTGTCATAAGCCCCAGAGCCTGTGAATATGTTACCTTACATGTAATAGTTTCTTAGGGCTGTGGTAACAAAGCACCACACACTTTGTGGCTTACAACAACAGAAATTTATTGTCTCACAGTTCTAGTGGACAGATCTGAAATCAGGGTGCTGGCAGAGCCATGTTCCCTTTAGGGAGGTTTGTCCCAAACCTTTCCCCTAGTTTATGATACCTCTTCTTAGCTTGTAGATGGTCATGTCCTCCCTGTGTCACCTTCCATCATCCTCCTTCTGTGTGTGTCTGTCTCTGCATGTGAAATTCCTTTCATAAAGACACCAGTCTTGGACTAGGGAGCCCACCTTACTGTAGTATAAATTCACTTTAACTTGACTAATTATATCAGTAATGACCCTATTTCTCAATAAATTCACATTCTTCGGAACTGCAGATTATGACTTCAACTTCATCATACTGGAGATATGAATTGTGGGGCCAACATTCAACTGAACAACATATGGTAAAAGGGACTTTGCAGAGGTGAGTAATTCAAAGATCTTGAATTGGGAAGATTATTCTGGATTATCCAGGTAGACACAATGTAATCAGAAGTCTCCTTATAAAAGGGAGACAGTAGAGTAAGAATGAACAAAAGCAATGTGATGAGGGAACGAGGACATCCTTGAAGTTGGAAAAGGCAGGAAAACAGATGATTCCCTATAGCTGCCAGAAGAAGCTCAGACCACCTGACACCTTGATTTTATCCCAGTGAAAGTGATTTTGGATTTATGACCTCAAGAATTGCAGAAGAATATATTTGTGCTGTATTAAGCCACCTAGTTTGTGAGAATTTGTTACAGCAACAATAAGAAATTAATAAAAACTATAATAATAGAGATTAAAATGTAGACGTGTCTAGAGATACAGTAGAAATTTACAAATGTATTACGAGAAAGTTATGTCCAGGCCGGGCGCGGTGGCTCACGCCTGTAATCCTAGCACTCTGGGAGGCCGAGGCGAGTGGATTGCTCAAGGTCAGGAGTTCGAGACCAGCCTGAGCGAGACCCTGTCTCTACTAAAAATAGAAAGACATTATATGGACAACTAAAAAAAAATCTATATAGAAAAAATTAGCCGGGCATAGTGGCGCATGCCTGTAGTCCCAGCTACTTGGGAGGCTGAGGCAGTAGGATCGCTTAAGCCCAGGAGTCTGAGGTTGCTGTGAGCTAAGCTGACGCCACGGCACTCACTCTAGCCTGGGCAACAAAGTGAGACTCTGTCTCAACAAAAAAAAAAAAAAAAAAAAGAAAGTTATGTCCAATTTGAGCCAATAAATTTTAAAACTTTTAAGAGAAGGAACATTTTCATAGAAAAATATGCTACCAAAAGGTAGCTCTGGAAGAAACAGAAAAACTAAATAGACTAAGAATCATTAAAATTATTTGATAAATTGAAATAAACAATCTAGAGAATTAGTAATGGAAGGGAAAATTTTAACCTGCCCTGTGCTCACTACAAAATTAAAAACAAGACACATGTTGGGAGATATTTGTAAACAATAACCAAGAAAGTATTAGAAAGGTTAGATAGGGAACTCTTACAATCAACTCAGAAAAATATCCAAAATAAAAATAGAAAAGGACATAAAAGGCAATTCAGGAACAGAAAATAAAAATGATCAGTGAATATGTAAAATATCAGTTTTCACAGTACTCAAGGAAACCAAATTAAAGTAAGTTACAATTTCATTTCTATCACAGTAATAAAAATTAAAATATCGGATAACTTAATGTGTTTATAGGAATACAGGTAGAGAAGGTTACTATACTTTTCCAGGTGGAGAAAAACAACCACACAGAGAACAATTTATATACATCCACTTACAGAACAATTTGCCTAAACTAGTTAAGAAAATACACGTTCAAAAATACAGCGATACCAATTCCCGGTATCTCAATGAAAGATTTTAAAAATGTCTTTCAAGGATGCTCACTGCAACACTGCTTGAAAGTAATAAGTATAATTAATAGTGGAAAAAAATAGTTGTTTATGCATACAATGGAAATATGTAGCTATTACATGTTAAGAAGTGGTTCAACGCACACTTTCCTAAATGACTCTCAAAAAGAAAATGTTGGATATAAAAAGCAAATGCCAGAATGATACATACTGTATGCCACCATAAATGAGAAATCTCAAAATAAAGTACAGTGAATACATTGTTAGTGCTGCATATCTCTAAGAGTTAAATTTAAAAAGACATGCACGGAATCTTCTCAAGAATGGTTTCTACTTTGGAATGAGAAAAGAAGGAGCAAGTGTTACTATTTTAACTCTATCTGAAATGTCTGAGAGAGAGAGAAGAATATCTATAGAAAATAGCAAAATTCAACACTTACTTATCTGTTTATTCTCAGTGCCAGGTACAAAGGTGCCCACTATATAATTTTCTATACTGTTCCACATGAAAATTATTCCATAAGTAAAAAAAACCTCTTTAAATGTATAGCAACAGTCACAGTTTTTCTATCTCCACCAGGACACACAATAGAGAAAGGGACCCTTACTACTTATGACTTTTCCAGGTATGTCCTGGTAGGATAGATAAATACCAATAAAAATTTCACAGGGAACAAAATCTATAATTTACAAATAAAAAGATGTTCAACTTGAAATAACCAAACCCCAGGCTCCCCCCTCCAGTCCACAATGCAAACTTTTTCAATACATAAAAGAAGAAATCGAAAAAAATATCAAATAAGATGTCTCTTAGCAAAGGGAGATGTACCCACAAGATGTCACTCTATGATCTCCCCCTTCCTCTCAATGTCTGTTTCACTTTCTTTTCCAGTAGTTTAAAAAAGTGGAAAAGAAAATTGCAATAGTATTTACATCTTCTTGCAGTAGCTTTCATTGGGCTGACATATACAGGAATAAAGCAGAACACAGTGCCTAGGTTGGACTTCTGGCCAACATCAGAGGAGCGCCATTACCAAGAATGTAAGAGGGAGGAATAACTGGTGAGATCTGGGAACCTCAAATGTGATTCTGTGGCTTCACTTGGTATGGGAGCCTGGGGATTTCCATAAAGGAACAGGGGAGGGTCTGATGAAAGTTTACCATAGAATAACTCCATTTTTCTCATTTGCATTTCTTTATGGGGTGGTACAACAAAAATACATTTTTGGCAGTTTGGTAATTTGACACAAACTCCTTCACCAGATAAATTTTCAGCATAAATTGGAAATGTATCTCCATTCTTTCAATATACAAAGTGAGAACTTTTATTTTGTGCAATATTTATACTATTCATAGTTTCATATATGTTCACTGATAAAACAGCATTTCATGAGAGGTTTTATCTTCCTGATAGCTATAGTAAGAATTGCAGAATTGCATCAAACAACACACATATATTCCTGGCGACAGCATGGATGAATATTTGAATTTAGAGAGTCAAATTCTGATAAAAATAAAGAAAAAGTTATATCATAAATAGTAGGCCTTCACTGCTACTAATACTGCCAATCTAGTACACAACAGGAGAGAGTATAGAACTTGGAATCCTTTTTGAATTTCATTTGTGTCAGCAGATGCTTTGCTGTTATGAAGTTACTAGTTGGCATGCTTTGATGTGTAAATAGAGAGGCGATGACTTCTGGTTTGTTTCCTGTGTTGAAGCCAAGGACTGTCGAGCACAGTTCACTTAAGAATCAGTGGGAAGAGAGAGAACAATCAAAATAGGAATGAATATTTGCAAGCAGGGCCACGATTCATAATAAATTTGTTTCAGATAAGCCCCTAAGATTTATTATAATTAATTTGCTAAACATGGAAATTTTAAATGATTAATCCCCTAATACTTTATTCAATATTAAGTTTTATGCTTGTCCTTTACAAGATACAATCATTTGTCCTTTATCAATTACATGACAAAAAAAGGCAAATCAGTGTTCAGGATGGGCTCAATTTCCCAAACTCGGTGTTATAGCATGCTCAAACTTGACCCACCCAGAAGCCACATTTCAGAGGCAGCTGCTAAATGCAGGCAAGAGACCCTGCACCTCTTCTGTCAGGGTACACAGCGGGGCCATTTCAACAGGAGGGAATGCTGCCATTATGCTTCTTTCCAGACTGCTGTGGGCATTCATGGTCTCCATTTGCTTAGGAACAAATAATTGCAAATCACAGTGTGGCTGCCTGTTGCCACTCAGAGGTGAAATGGGAGAGAGAAGCAGAGGTCTCAAATAATGAGAAACTCTTCCCTGCACCACTAGTATGTTATTTTGATCTGTATCATAGAACTGGAAATGTTTTAGAGAGCTTGTCTGTACTTTGTTTTCTAATTGTCTCTTAGTCACTTTACATTTATTCATCCATTAAGACAATGAAACCACATAAAAGATTAACAGCTAACATCCACTCAATCACATAAAAGTATACAAAATACTCAGCTACTAACTTCCGTAGTGTAGACATGTTCAAAGTGCTTGGAGCCTATCCCATTCTATAAGAAAAGATCATCACATTATATCACAGAGAGATCTGGCATGGTTATCACGACTTTATTTTACACATAAAGAAAGGCTCAGCCACAGAGCTTACAAAGGGAGAATAAATACTTTGGATCAACTGGATAGAAAATGTGACACCAAAACAATTCTATGACACTTGATCTTAAATAAGTAGAATTCTATTTGTGAAGACAACAGGGCTGAATATCCTGATCCTCGTCTAGTAACAAATTCAATATCAGATTTGGAAAGGATTAAGTTTTACTCCTGTTATAATTACATAAAAACACAAATAATTAAATAGCTTCTGAAAGTCACAAGAACTAATATTTACCATTCAACTTCGAAGTGGCTTTATTTATTGCAGAATGTAAGTAGAGCCCTAGAACTCAGTAAGGAAGAAAAACAAAGTAATAATTATTTATGATAGGACTGCCTTTCACAAAGAAAGTCAATAATCTGTGAGTACTTTCCTTTTAAATTTCATTAGGTTCCGGATGAAGGAATGTACATAAATGCTGAATGAGTGAGAAGTAGATAATAAAGAAAGTCCATGGCTCATTACAAATTCTACTTTAAACAGACCCCCAAAAATTTCACTGAATGAAATGAACATACATCATCTGGTTCAACTACAATTCCCCACAGCTCCAACCTTCAATATGAATTGCTTTTTCCATTCCTCTTCTCTAGGCACTATCTAACTTAATGACCAAGAAAAGACAAGTAGACAAAGTAAAGGTTTGGGATTAGCCAGACACCTTTTCACATCGCTCTGCATAGACCACGTGACTATGAACATGAGAAACCCAATTTCCTGTGTGGGGAAGTGACATCAGAACACAGGAACTACACATGCACACTGCTGGGTGCTCAAAGAGAGCAAATTTGGAGCTTGAGGTGGCACGAAGCACATTTGTGCAGGGGGACACATGCCACATGCCGCCCTTCAGCCTGCTGTGGGTGTTCCTGGCCTTCAGCTACTCTGGTATGGATGGTTCCAAACATGGGTGAGAATGTGAAGGATGAGAGGGTTGCACACAGGCGTGTGGAACTTCTCATGGACCTGAGGAGGAAAGGGGAAATTAGAGAAAAGCACGAGAAGACAGGATTTCAATTTGATTTGTCTTTGGATCTTAAGTTAGTCTAATTCTACAACATTTTATTCACTACATCAGAGGATCAGCTCTGTTTTCTTATTTTCCCCACAGGATCCACTCTGGCCCAGAAAGTTACTCAAGCTCAGACAGCCATATCCACGACGGTGGGGGTGACGGTGACCCTGAACTGCCAGTATGAAACAATCTGGAGTTTATACTATATTTATTGGTACAAGCAACTTCCCACCAAAGAGATGATTTTCCTTCTTCGCCAGCATTCTACTAGGCAGAATGCAAAAGATGGTCGCTATTCAGTCAACTTTCAGAGAGAAGCTAAGTCCATCAACTTGATCATTTCAGCCTTACAGCTGGAAGATTCAGCAAAGTATTTCTGTGCCTTAGTAGAATACACAGTGTTTGAAGTGATAGTAAAGGCAAAACAAAAACCCCAGAGCTCAATAAGAGACAGCATCCCCTTTCCCTGCTTCAGGAGCCATGTTGAAATACACATCTGCAGATCCCAGGCAAGAAATGGTAGTGACTGTGGTCTGTGGACTCAACCTGTGGTCTGGATCAGAAGATTGAATTCTAAGCAAAACCTCCTTATACCTCATTTGGGAACAGGTGTTCAGAAAACCTTTCTTCTAATACTTGAATTTTGACTTAAAATAGATCATACAAAAAACATATAAAGCTGTCTAAAGTTGAAAAAACCTGCCCCACAATAATGCAAAGTGGCAGTTTCACTTAAAGATGCTCATAGCAGAAATCTAGGTCTAAGTATCTGGAATCGCTTTAAAAATGATTTCCTGAGCCCTTTCCCCTTAGGCTTTGTGGCAATTAGGTTACAATGAGGAAGCAGAACCACCAAGAGTGATGTAGCATAAAAGACTAATGATAAGGATTTGACCTCATGCAATTTCTGTAGCTGGTGGACTTTCAGAAGCTATTCAGTTGTTTATGATTTATGAAATTAGAATAGGAATAACACTGTTCATTCAAAAATCTGACATTGAGTTTTATTTACTAGACTCTGAAGAAGATCTGGATATTCAGTCCTGTTGCCTTCACAAGTAGAGCTGTACTTACTACTGAATCATGTGTCCTAGAATTGTCCTCATATCACATTTTCTATCCCATTGATCCAAAGCGTTCAGTCTCCCTTGTTAAATTCTGGGGCTACGCATTTGTTATGTGTAAAATAAACTCATGATAAGCACAGGCCAGACATCTCTGTGATACAGGCACAATCCAGTCATAGTCCTCTGCAAAGTGGTTGTCTTTGCATCCAGTACTAAGCCTGAACTTACTACAGGTCAGCTAGACTAACATTTGAGAAGGAAAGTAGGATGTGGACAAGACCATGCACACTGTCACTTGTAAGAACATACTGCAACCCATGAGGACAATTGGAATCCACAAGAACAAACTAAAATCTGTCTGTCTCTTCCCTCCTTTCATCTTATAATGGTACGTGACCTTCAAGAGAGGCCGTGGAGTTTGACATGGTGCTACCTGGGTACTTGGCTTGAGACAAGGAGGAGCTGAAGGAGGACATGTGGTGGGAGGTGGAGGAATTTTAAGTCAACAATAAGATGGGCTATCAGATCAGGAACAGCATGTGACTCCTAGAGCCTGGCACCAATCTTGCACAATTTGTTTTTCAACTTAATTCAGAACAATACTGGGAAGCAAATTCTGAGGAAAATATTTCCAGGTCCTTAAGTTGAGACAGTACAAAACTACCACAGTACCTGCCTTGTAAACTTGACGTCCCAATGCACCTCTTGTAACAAAATTTAACTTTCAAATAAAAGAGAAAATGAATGCTTCCTGGTAATGTGATGTACTTATTCTTTATTCAATGTTAAACATGCTAACCCTCACCCCTATGGAGGATACAAAGTTCATTTATTCATCTTTGGGTCAAGTTCTTTCTCCTTCCAGCTCTCACATTGACATCAGGTAGCTTAGCTACTGAAATAAAATGAGATATAGCATTAACTTATTACCACATCTTTTGCTTCTACATGTAAGTAAAAGGGAGGAGAGTATAAATATAGTTAATAGATACTTTATTATAGTCATTTGACAATGAAAAACAAATTTTTATAACATCGCAGTACTTTTTCTAGAAATGATCATATGAATGCAGTAGGTTTTTGTTTTGTTTCGTCTGTTTTGTTTTTCTGAGGCAGGTCTCTCTTTGTTGCTCAGGCTTATGTGTAAGGCTCCTGCCTCAGCCTCCAGAGCAGCTAGGACTGTACAGGCATGTCATACCGCATCCAGCTACTGTTTCCATTTTTTGTAGAGAGGAGGTGATCGCTCTTACTCAGTCTGGTCTCAAACTCCTGGCCTCAAGCAATCCTCCTGTCTCGGCCTCCCAAAATGCTACGATTACACCATGAGCCGCTGTGTCTGGCCCTGCAGTTAATTTTCATAACTACATTTTCCGTTACCCATTTTATAATGTCTCTGTCCTCAGCAAGCACCTTCACTCACTGGCACCCTGGACTTTCTATAAAACAAGCTCCTTGGTCAAGAGCAATGCCGTAGGGAATGTCATAAATTTGAATAAGGAATTCTGTAAGCCCACCACTGTGGTTTTGGCAGAATCATTATAGACAGGGAAGGCAAATCCATATTCAGAGCATTTATTTAAATGAAATAAAAAACACAAAGCAACTTTCCAACAAACAACCAGAGAATGTTGATACACCGTGTTCTGGGAAACGTCACTAAGAATGATGCCTGACTTCTCATCAAAAGCAGTAGAAATCAACAAGGGAAAAGTATTTTTAAAGTGTTTAAACAAAATAAGCAAGTAAAACTTTCAAGCTTGCTTCCTATGAATTTTTGAACTATCTTTTTTAAAAATCACTGTTAAGAAGGAGGAAAGTCAATGCACAGTCCAGAAAACTACACTTGCATTGGCATATTTCTGAAAAAGAACTGAAATGCAAATATGTGAAAGGATCATACAAATCAATAAGAAATGAAACAACCAATATAAATGGCAAAACTTTGAAGAGTTACTTCATAAATATGATATAGAAATATAATAACCAATAGTATTAAATAATAAGCATAAAAAATTACTATCATTACTCATTAAGGAAATGAAAATAAAACCCCATTTGAGTTTCCATCTGTGTCCCTTAAGCATCCCAAGTGTGTGACTATATCCAGGAGCAAGTGATGCCCAACAGGATAGAGAAAAATCATGACTATCTCCAGGGAAAGGGATGGATGACTAAGTGTTTAAGAAACTCCCAACACTGAACCTATGACCAGAAAAGAAAAAGCAGCAACAGGCCACAGACCTGGACAATGAGGGAAAGGCAGGTTTTACCGAGAAAAAAGAGCATTGATATCTATTAAGTATCCTATATGTCAGGCACCATATTACACATTTCTCGTTCGCTATCTATGAGATAGGTTTTATTGTTCTTCTTTGTTTATATTTGGGAAATGAGACATGACTTTCCCTAACTCTGAAAAACATGTCTAACTTTTGCCAGCCAGGGTGGAGGGTCTTAGAAGGCTCCTAAACAGCAAAAGTTGGCCCACAGAGAAGCATTTGCCCCACAACAGTGAGTTAGTTGTCTCAATGAGGGTGACAGGGTGACAAACCTAGGTACAAATTGCCTTAGGATCAATAGATGAGGAAACCATCAACTGACAGGTTAACAGTCAGAATAGTTAATGAGTCTTTTCTACAATGGTGTTCTGGGAGCCTAAGGGGCTAGAAGGAAAGAGGAGATATTAATCCTTAAACACTGCCAGCATGTTTCCATATCAGGACGTTTGCCCTTTTCCTTTGCTCTCTCTGCCTATAATGCTATTCCGCCAAATATCTTCATAGTGTACCTCTGAACTTCCTTTACATCTTTCCTCAAATGTCACCTCTTTATGAAACCTTTCTCTAAACCTTTCTATTTTCCTTCTTTGAGAGTCAGGCTCCAGCTTACCCCACATGTCCAGCAGTAAAGCGATCTTTGCTGAAGCACTGCCACCTGGTGTCTCTGAAATACTTGGTGAGGTTTACACTGGCCTCCCTGCTGCCGCCTGTGTTACTTATGGGTTGAGCTGTGGGGAAGTCCACTTGCAGTAGGAGCCACCCGTTTCTGAACCAGTCAGTACCTTCCCATTGCAGTCCTCATGGGAGAGGGGATTCAGGAGGACTGGCTGGTTTCTTACCTTTTGCACAGAAGATGTGAAGGTGATTGACTTCAAAATGGCAAATATATGAGATGACTTAGGCTAACAAGATAACTTGGAAATAAAACTTGGTGTTCTTGCACATGGTAGGTGCTTTTTCTTGGTTGGGTATGATTGTGTCTAGTACTCTGTCCTTAATTGTGTAGAAATATCCTGAAAAGTGGGAGGAAGTGTCAATGATGGAGAAAAATAAGCCACCGTAGGGAACACTACGTGGTATCCTCTCCCCATGTGATAACCTGCCTCCCAACCTCCCAATATAACATCATGATACACTGATAATCCATGAACACTAAGAAACATGTTATTACATGGATATGTATGATAATATTTAAAAGCTGCTGTGCAAATTGCAAATTACACCTTATAAAAATTGGAGATTTATCTTGTGGATAGACTCCCCTGCAATGTCAGATAATGTCTCCCAAATTCACAATATTTTCCACACTGAATACATCTGGTTGAGTGCCTAAGATAGGGGAGTTATTGCTCCAGAAGTTATTGTACTAGATGATTTACATACAAGTTCTCATTTAAATCTTCCTGGAACCCGTCAAGGGTTTTAACATCCTCCTTTAAAGCAGGCAATGTAGCAAAGTTCTTCAGACCATAGACTTGCATTGAATTTCTAGGTCTAACACACATTAGTTAAATAATCTTGGGAAAATTACTTAATAATTTTTATGCTTCTAATCTCTATAATGTGGATGTTGATAGTATCCAATATAAAGGGTTATTTTAGAAATATAACCCTGCCTTGCATTGGCATATTTCTGAAAAAGAACTGAAATGCAAATACGTAAAAGGATCATACAAATCAATAAGAAATGAAACAACCAGTAGAAATGGCAAAACTTTGAAGAGTTACTTCATAAATATGATATAGATGTAATCACGGGATGATGAATGCCAGTGCTTATCCCAATGCCTATAAAAAGCTGTTATTTATTTACAGAAAAGGAAATTGAATACGAGAGAGGTTAAATATCTTGCCTAGTGTCACAAATAAATGTCAGAGTTGAGACTTCCCTCCTTATCCTATGCAAAGCAGATACCTCTTCTCACCCCAAGAGCCACTCTCCATCTCATTACAGTATTATATTGTCTTTATGGTGCTTGTCACTATATAAAATATAAGACTTATTAATATTTTTTTAAAAATCCATTCATTTAATTTTTTCTCCTCTCCCTGCACTGTAGGCCTTTTTCTATCTCTTCCCTGGTACGACCTCCATGCCTGGAACAATGCCTAGCACACACAGGCACAATCAATATATATTAATACTTGTTTAATGAAGGCACAAAAGGTAAAATTATGTCTAGAGTCCTTGCAATTTAAACATTAATATAAACATTAAACTGGACTAAAGTTTGTGTTATTTATTTAGAATTGTCAAGATTTCTAGCCTGCCAGTCTCTTAACGTAAGATTTATATATGTAAATACTAAATACTAATAGTTGAATAACTATCTTTGGTTAATCTACATTGCTTTCTTTAACTACACTTTAAGGGAATTAATGAATAGTCTTGCTAAAAATTTTATCTTTAAATCCTTCACTTTAGTTGCAGGATGGATGAAGGAGAAGTGATTTTAAGGCCTTTTTCTCTGATAGTACATGCATCTTGTCCTTTACGGTGCAAAACCTTTGCAGAGGCCCCATGCTTATATGTATGCATATGTGTATGTACATATTTTTATGATTTAAAAATTTGCACACACACAAATATACTAATTCCTTGCATAAGAGTGAATATACAGACCTAGTATTTGCTCAAAACAAATAAAGATAATTGATTTTATTTGCCCTCAATATCTGTGTGGGTACAGGTACAACCTTCTCTTGATTTATTAAGCTGTAAAGAAGGATGATTAAGATTGATGTTACCAGTTGAGTTGTTCTGTGGACAATGTGGGGAGGAAGGAAACTAGGGTCATGGACTCCTCCAGAAAGAGGATCTCATTTCTGTTTATTTTTCCCACTCAGCCCCCATGTATTTAGTGGCCAATGGGCTTCCCTGTACTTCAGGTAAAATGTGTGACTGCAGCTGGTAGGATTCAGCCCTACGAGATGTAGGAATGCTCTCTGCTGTTGGAAGTATGCCTGCCTGCCTTGGTCTGGATACTGCCCTCCAATCTGTGGGTGAATCTCAAAGGGTCCGTATCCTCATCCCAGAGTAGCTTCACAGCAAGTGGGAGTATTGTGGCCATGCCTCACTCTCCTATCACTGGATCACCTGAATGCTGTGATCTGGAGAAAAATGCCACTCAACTTGGAACAGCATCTGTTTGTCTAGCAGCCCACACTAACCCTCCTTAATTCTCATGCTCCTAAATTAGGAGTCCTTACCAAGGCTTTCAGGATTCCCTTTATTATTCATAACCTCATCTCTTTTCTTGGGAAGGAGAGCTAGAAGTTAGCCATTGAGATGTCTTCTAGCTCTGCTCCATTTTTCAGAACGTGATTTAACATATCTTATCTAACATTTAAAACATTTACTAAGCGTCACAAATGTTGGGAACATAGTAAATTCCAAAGATCATAGAGTCCAGAGCCATATAGATATATATTCTAATTCTTAGTATGGCACTTACCAGATAATTCATTATGAATGAATTACTTAATCTCTTTGAGCTTTAGTCATCTAGTTTATAAACTGGAAATAGCAATAGCTATTATATGATTTTTGTATTAGAATAATGATCTGGGCTGTAGAATGTTCTTAGGCTGAGGATATTTGCACAGGAAGACTGGAGACGAATCCTTTGGCAGCCTCATTACTATTCCTCTGGCTTCATCTTGGCCGTTCAGTCGGGAGGTTGTAGAAGACATTCTGAGCAGTCTGGGGTGGGAACGAGGAAAGAGAAGGATGCAGTCAGACACCTCTAGGTTTTATTTGGGGATGTGTGAAGAAAATGCAAACTCCCTAGAGAGACTAATTTCTATGTTTGACTCTTTCTAAACACTAGTGAGCAGCACATTGAACCTGGGTAGTGTCCTTGGTCACTGCATGTTCAGGAGAGAGAAAACATCAGTTTCACCTGCAGCTTCCCTTACAGCTTGTTTTCTGCCTTATATTGGTACAGATGGGAACATGCAAAAAGCCCCAAGATCCTATTTGTAATGACTTTACATTAGGATGAAAAGAAGGAAGGATGAATAAGTGTCACTCTAAACACTAAGGAGGGTTAGAGCTATTTGCACACCAAAGAATCCCAGCTTGAAGACTCAGCCATATACCTGTGTGCCTTGACCCAGTGCTCTTAGTTACCTGCAGCCCATACCCAAACTTGTGCCTGGTGTTACTCTGCTACCCAGCATCAATGAAGAAATATACATAGGATGGAAAAGGTAAATTCCGCCAATGACAGGTCTTTCAAGGGGATTATGCAAACATAGAGAAACAAACACACTAGTAATCATAACTCCTTCAACTAACTGGTCTGTTACTGAACACTACTAACTTGACTCCCAACAACAGGACCCATATCATTGAGTCAGATCCATTGCCTCCTTTTGGGGCATGATTCTGAATGAATGAGATAGTTACTCAAATCTATCTAAAATAATCTCACTAAACAGTGGTCATATTTATGCCTCAGTGTTGCTACATCCTGGAAACTAGTTATTCCACCATATTTTCCCACAATCACACGTGGGGCGTGTGGGCTACTGAGAGCCATTTTATTATTCAATGGAAGCATTTCCTGCCTTAAACCAATGCCTGGCCAGGTCCCCTTCTCTTCCTTTAGTAAATTTCCACTTAAAACCATAAGATCTAGAGAGAGGTTCAAGAGAGACTATGGTAGGAGTAGGGAAAGGGCAAACTTCTCCTGGGCAAGATTCCTCTGTCTCGGTTTACATCTGTTTTTGTAAAATGAGGCAGTGCCACTTTCCTGGATGAAGACGAGAGAACTTTCAAAACATCCACAGAGGCTCCTTCAGACTCCTTGCTCTTTGCAAATGGGGAAGGATCCCTTATTGCCACAAAACTGTTAGCTTTGTATTCATTTCGAGATCCAAATTCAACAACCCTAAGGAGGAAAAATTATCCTCATGGTGTGTATTTTGAAAAGTTTATCTCACCTCACAGGGTTTGTCATTTTCCAGCACATCCTAAACCTGCTTCTTGATTTGTTTCCATTTTATGTAATAATTCAAATTTAGATTCCTTTTGACCCTAAATGAAATGTTGAGACTTCTGCCATTATAACATTTAAATGGCAACACTTTACAGGCATTAGAGTTCTTGTGGAATGGTGGACACCTAAAACATATGTCCACGTCCTAACCCCCAGAAACTGAGAATGTGAACTTATTTGGAAAAAAAGCCTTTTCAAATGTAATTAAGTTAAGGATATTCAAATAAGGTCACCTTGGACTACTCAAGTGGGCCTAAAACCAATGACAAGTGTCCATTAAGAAACACCCCTGAGAAGGCCACCTGAAGACCGGGGTGGAGGCTGGAGCTATGCAGCCACAGCCCAGGAACGCCCGGAGCCACCAGGAGCTGGCAGAGGCAAGGAAGGATTCTGCCCAGAGCAGGCAGAGAGAACAGGGCTCTGCCAACACCTTGATTCCAGACTTCTGGCTACTAGGACTGTAAGAACATGAATTTTTGTCATGTTAAGCCAACAAGTTTGTGTTGCTTTGTTAGGGCAGCCCTAGGAAACCAATGCAGTCTCCCAAGGTAACATTTCTAAATAGCTCCAACCAAACTTTGATTGTTTCCATGGAAGGGCATGTGACAAACCAATATGATTTGATGTTCTTTGGAATATTTCAAGTTCAAAGTCTCACACAATGCATACAATGTTATTTATCATGTTATACATATTTGAGTACAATTTATCAGATATTAGTATAGTTTCTTAGGACATGTTGGTGAATAATAGACAAATACATATTGACTGCTTACCACATATCAAGGAGTGCACTTGTGATATGGCAACAAATAAAACAGAAGAAATTCCTTGTTTCCATACACCTTGCATTCTAGAGCAGCACTGTCTGATAGAACTTTCAGAGATGGTAGAAATATTCTACATCTGCAATATCCAGTTGACACTGGCCACTTGTGGCTATTGAGCACTTGAAATGTGGCCAGTATGAATGAGAAACTAAATTTTAAATTAAATTAAATTAAATTTTAACTATCCCCATGTGGCTAGTAGCTACCCTTATGAGACAGTGCATTTCCTGAAGATGCTACAGTGCACACCCTCAGGGTACAGGAGGCCAACTCAGTTAATGAACAGATAGTTAGACAGGCAGTATGCACTGTGAGAAGTGTGACCAAAGTTCTGTGGGAGCCCACAGCTTTCCTTAAGTTACCTTCTATTTTTATCTTCTGCACATGTCCACCACATAGTCTAGATGGATTCCAGCCAGAATACCTCAGGACAGGAACCTACTCTATCCAAAGGTTTTGTTTTATTTTTTTATTTATTTATTTTTTTTTTTGGAGACAGAGTCTCACTCTGTTGCCCAGGCTAGAGTGAGTGCCGTGGTGTCAGCCTAGCTCACAGCAACCTCAAGCTCCTGAGCTCAAGCGATCCTACTGCCTCAGCCTCCCAAGTAGCTGGGACTACAGGCATGCACCACCATGCCCGGCTAATTTTTTCTATATATATTTTTAGCTGTCCAAATAATTTCTTTCTATTTTTAGTAGAGATGGGGTCTCGCTCTTGCTCAGGCCGGTCTCGAACTCCTGAGCTCAAACGATCCGCCCACCTCGGCCTCCCAGAGTGCTAGGATTACAGGCGTGAGCCACCACGCCCGGCCAAAGGTTTTGTTTTAAATAAGCCTTCATACAGGAATTGATATGTGTTGGGTAAGGCTTTTCTTTCTAATTATATTAACGTGCTCCCCACCCTTGCTGTCATGTGTGAAGATAACATAATGGGACCGTGTATATGAGCTCTAAAATGAATAATTTATAAGGGAAATCTGGATGACAAAGGAGATCTATGTACTTTTTTCCTCCATTTTGAGGTAGTGGGTGGTCTAACAATGAATCATGAGAGTCTTTCTCACACACATTAGTATGTCTGTGGCTTAATGTGTCCCATTAGCACATGTACAAACACATACTGCGTGGAACAGCATGATTCTTGATGACAATGGAAATGGCAAAATGGGACTTTCTATTTTCTTCTGACGCTCTAGTTTTAAATCACAGAATCCATTTTTAGAAGGCAAATTGTTCCTCCCTGAACAATATTAGTATCAGTAAACTCTTCTCTTCCAAGCCTTGACACACTTGTATACCACGTAAATTAGAAAGCAACTTTAAAAGAATTGATTATCAAATCAGCAATTTTTGAGTCCATCGACAGGGGGCAGCATCTGTAAACAGACTCTCCTCTGAAGTGGGTGGGTCAAATAGAGTGAGTGGCTGTCTCAAATTGCAGTCACCCTTTTCCCCCTTTCAAAATGCATACACTACTTTCCTAAATAGACCACAACTGTATTTTTGGATCTGGAAGAAGCTTGTACACAGGAAACCCATTTACAGGCAATTACATTCAGCAATTCTTTCTGAAGAAGGAGAGGGAGATGCTACTCTCCATACCATTATTGATCTTATGGATGCAACCCTCACGTGAGTTTGAGACTTGCTTGATGGCTTTCAGAAAATCCCACATAGTAGACAATTACCTCCAGGCAGGGAATGGACTTTCTGTTTGAGAAACAAAAAAGGTGCAGGAGAGGGAACATCACGGTAGAGGGAGATTGGGAGGGAGACAAGGAAAGAAAGAGAAAAATAGACGTAGAAAAGAAGAGTGACAGAGACCCTGGAGCTCAGGGACTAGAGGTCTAATCTGACTCTATCTGATGCCTCCCATTGTCTTTCTGAACAGAGCTGAATGGACAACAGGTAAAGCAAATTCCTCAGTTCCTGCACCTACAGGAAGGAGAGGACTTCAGCACATACTGCAATTCCTCAAGCACTTTAAACACTGTACAGTGGTATAAGCAGCGGCCTGGGGGAAGCCCTGTCCTCCTGATGATATTAGTGAAGGCTGGAGAAGTGAAGAAGGAGAGAAGACTGACAGCTCAGTTTGGAGAAACAAGAAAGGACAGCTCCCTGCACATCACAGCCGCCCAGACTGCAGACGTGGGGACCTACTTCTGTGCAGAGGCACAGTGCTCCCCAAGCACCTGCTGCCTGTCCCCAAACCTTGCCCTGGGACCTAGGAGCAGCCCCTCCCACTTCCCGCTCAGAGCAGGCACCAGAGAAAGCTGAAGCCACAATATCAGTGAGGATTTAGTGCAAATCCTCCCCATGGGCAGTGGGAATGCGTGTAGAAATTCACTCTGTAGGACGTGGAAGAGTTTAACATTTTTACTTCATAAAACTCAACTATTGGTTTTGTTCTACACAGATGTCTCAGGGAATTCCAATTGTCCCAGGAAGAATCAGTGGGTTTTGACAAATCGTGATACAGATATTCGTATAACGTTCCTGAGGGCCTCTCTCAGAGGTGCCAGTGGTTTCCAAACAGTTTCTTTAAGGTATAAGCCCAACTGCATTGTAGAAGATTTGAAAATTAAACATTTTTCATCGTGTACTCAAAATTTAACAGTTTACTGCCATGTCCCTAAACAGTCCCCTATGCAGACTCATCTGCCTCAACGCAGAAAAGTCTAATATAACAAGAAGATCATGCATGAGGTACTGCCTTTCCAGAGAAATGAGTGAACAGAGCTTTTTTTAAAATATGAATCTTAGAAAAACTGGAAGGTGCCTCACCAAGAGATTTATGCATGGTCTCTTTGTTTCTCTGCCAAGTGCAATTATACTCCCCAAGCTCAGACAAAGTTCATGATGTAAGTTCTGGCAGCCATGTCCATGCGAAAGTGATATTAGCCATAGATTTTGAGATTCCAAAGTATGTTCATTGATGGAACCAATTATCTTTTTTCTCAGGACTTAACAAAGATTTTTGTCCTGAGAAAGAGAAGACAAATACAACTGTGCTATAGAGGCTAAGATTAAAATTAAATGAGATATTTACTTCACAGCTGAATAGCCAAGTAAGGTTTTTGCATCTTTTTCATCCAGTATTTTGTAGCCTTAGAAGTTATTGTGGACCAGGCATGGTGGCTTATGCCTGCAATCCGAGCACTTTGTGTGGAAGCTGGGAGGATCATTTGAGCCCAGAAGTTCAAGGCCACAGTGATCTGTGATCATGCCACTGCACTCCCAGGTAACAGAGTTAAACCGTGTCTCAAAAAAAAAAAAAAAAAAAAAACAGAAAAAATAAAGAAAGAGAAAGAAGAAAGAAAGAAAGAAAAGAAAAGAAATTGTCGTGATGAAAATTTTATAACATAAGAATTAATTTAAGGTATCAAATAAACAAGGCCAAAATAGTACTATGCTATTATAAAATAGCATATTTTACTTATAAAATAAATAAAAGTAAATAAAAGTAAAATAGCATTTTACTTATAAAATAAAATAAAATAATGTATGTATATAGAAAAATATGGATGAGAACACATACACATGTTTAGGTTAATTTCTAAAAGTAACATAATAATTTGATTTTTTTATCCATTATAGGATTTCAAGGCTATTACAAAGTTGTGCCAAAAATACATACATTAAAATTATTCTGTAAAAATTCCTTGCTTCTCTCCTGCCACAGCCTTGGCCCATTTGGATATTAGTCCTCTCAAACTATGACCTCTTTTCCTTTTCCTGAGGTCTTTCTCCAACCAAGTTTCCAACCCTTTGTTTTCTTTTTCATATGTTTTCTGTATTTGTTCTGCTGCAATCACTCCAAAGTAAAAGATAAATTGGCAAAATCACAAGCATTGGAAAACAGAGATGTGTTCTAAAAAGCCCCATAAGTAATTCTAGAAATATCAAAAAAATGCCCTTTATAGCCAGTAGGAAAATGATTTCATCCATCATAACAGCTGCCAGAGACGATTCATCTGTAAAGAAAAAATCTTACCTGTATGATTAGGATCCAGTTTTGGTCTTCATCAAATTTAAACAGACTATGGTCTGATAATTCTTGGTTCTCTTCATCGATTGTTTCTCTTTCCTTCCCAGTGTGTCTTTTATTAAGCACACATAAGAGATCACATCCTTTGACTCTTGGACATTTGCTTCCTAGGAGATACCACGTACAGAAACAAGCGATCAACGGGTAATTTCAATTTGACTCTAGTTAAAGGAAGTTTATTGACGTATTCCTCCAAAAGGCCTTTCTTCATAGATTATATGAAGATTTTTCCAAAGACCACAACTATTTGAACTAGTTTGTAAAAAGCACATCTGTAGAATCTATTTTAAAATTCTCTTTCGAAAAGCATTAATCACGCCCTTTCTTTTTTCACATCCAATCTGAATGTCCCTGCTACAAAAAGAGTGACTCTTTCTTGGCTCTTCACCACAGCCCATTAGTTCACCTTTCTGCTTTTCTCCCCCCTCACACAGGAGAAAGGGTTAAAAACAAGGAACAATACTATTCCTTTATAAAACCGATTTTATAATTTCCAATATGCAAGTGAAGAAATTAAAACCTCAAGGGATTAAGTGACTTACCTCTACTGAACATGGATAATATTCAAATATATGACAATATCCAGTACTGGTTAGGCTGCAGATCAACTGCAACTCTGATACATTGCTGGTAGGAAAGATCAATGATGAGCACTTTTTATTAAGAAAACAGTTTGGCAGTTCTTATAAACTTAAAACTTCACTTACAATGTGATTCAGCAGTTCCTCTCCTAGGTGTTCAGCCAATAGGAATAAAAGTTACTTTGAGACAAAAATTTATTTGTTTATAGCAGCTTAATTCATAATGGCTAAAACCTGGGAACAACCCAGGTGTTCCACTGGAGCATGGTCAAACAAGTTGTGGTACGGCTATAGGATTGAGTCTGCTCAGCAATGAAAAGGAATGAATTGTTGATTCATGCAACAACATGGATGCATTTTGGTAAATAAGAGAAGCTAAGTCCAAAAGACCACATAGTGTGTGATTTCATTTATATGACATCTGGGCTGAGGCAAAACTATAAAGATGGGAAACAGATCAAAAGTTGCCTGGGGTTGGTGAGGACTGTGCTATAGAATTTACACCACAAAGAGTAAATGTTACCGTGTCAATTAAAAAAAATAACTAGAACGTGAATAGAACCACAAATGAAATATGACTGTAACAACTAAACTTAAGTACATTACAATAATTAATATAACCACACTGAAGTTCTTTTTAGTGTGGAAGAGAATAACTAACTTACATAACTTTTGAAAATATATTTTGAGTGAATATTATAAGGCTAAAGGCAAAAAACAAAAAAAGCGGCTCAAAAATACCATTCTCTACTTAATAAATTTGTTTTTCCAGGGGTTTCGGTTAGCAATTCTTGAACTAATTTATGTGACTATTAGGATTGAACAAATATATACAAATAAAATATATAGCAGTTTATGAGAGCCAGATTTCTCACTGTTGGGAGAAGTGACGAATAATGAAGGGGAAGGGTATACAAACCCAGTGGAGTTGGATTGGAATATGAGGTTTCAGTATGAACTCATGTTTTTTTTTTTTAACATATATTCATATAGGCTGATACAAAAATGAAATTATTAGAAGATTGAGTGTTTCCTGATGCTGATGCCCAACAGCAAAGAACAAACCTTTGGCTCCTTTACTGGAATTGATTCAAAAGCCTGAAAAATCTTCAGCAAAGTAGGTAAGAAATGTCTGGGAAACCTAGGTGATCCTAGTATCAGGAAAGATGCAGTATTTTATTTGTGTTGGCACCACATCTAGGTCTGATCAATTCAGCATGTCTCTTTGGCTTTTTGTACCGAGGCATAATCTACAAACAGTAAAATGCACAAACCTTGGGTGTATGTACAGTTTGATGAATGTTTACTCACGCATCTGCTTGTGTAATAATCCTCCACCAATCAAGATATAGAAAATTTCCACCAACCCAGAAGTTCTTTCATTCCTCTTCTCAATAAATAACATCCCCCAAGATAACCATTATTTTGATTTCCATCACCTTAGATTAGTTTTGCTTTCTCTTGAATTTCATATAAATGGAATCATACAGAACAGCACATTTTTTATGGTGCTTATATTGAATGCTATTTCACTGTGTGAATATATCATCCTGCTTATCTATCTGTCTGGTAATTTGGAAATTTGTGTTGTTTCCAGTTTGGAGCTACTATGAATAAAACTGCTGTGAACATTCTTACATGAGTCTTTTTGTAGACAGGTGAAATATTTGAACATTCTCATGCAAGTTTTATTGTTGTAGTAGAACTATTGAGTCACAGGATAAGCACATATTTAACTTTATTCAAAACTTATAAACAGTTCTAGAGGTTATATCATTTTATACATCCACCAGCAATGTATTAAGAGTTTCAGTTGCTGCATAACCTTACTTAATATTATGACCCATATTTTTAATTAAACTTTTTCACTCTGAGATAATTATAAATTGACATATATTTGAATAAATAATAGAGACAGATCCTGCATACCCTTTATTCAGTTGGCTCCAAAGGTAACATCTTGCAAAACTATGGTACAGTGTCACAACCAGAATATTGACATTGATACAGTCGGGACACGGAACATTATCATTAGCATAATGGTGCTTCCTGCTGTCCTTTCATGGCCACATCCATTTCTTTCCTGCCCCCTTGCCCTCTTTAATCCCTGGGAACTAGTAATCTGTTCTCCATTTCTATAATTTTGTCACTTCAAGCATGTTATATCAGTGAAATCCTACTGTATGTAACTTTTGCGACTGACTTTTTTCCCTCAGTATATTTTTATTTTTTTGTGTCTTGCCAAATTTGAGTTCTCAGCTCTTATTTGTTGGAGGACTTTTTGAGCCCTGCCCTCTTTCTTCTCTCCTTCTGGCTCTCTGATGACAGGAATGCTAGATCTTTTATTATAGTCCTAGAACTCCCTAAAGCTCTGTTCATTTTTTACCACTCTGTTTTCTCTTTGTTATTCAAGTTGAGTGATTTACTTTGTTCTATCTTCTAGTTCACTGAAACGTTTCTCTGTCCCTTCCAGTTTGCTGTTCAGCCCATCTGGTGGGCTTTCTTTTGCAGTCATTGTACTTTTAACTCTTAATATTTCCATATAGTCCTTTTTAATATATTTTGCTTCTTTGCTGAGACTTTCTATTTGTTTCTGAAGCTTTCTATTTTTTGATCTGTTTTAAGCTTACTTGTAATTGCTTTTACTGCACTTTAATCATGGCTCCTTTAATATCTTGATCAGATAATTCTATCATCTCTGTCATCTCAATGTTGGCACCTTCTGACTGCGAATTTTTAAAATTCAGTTTAAGATATTTCTCACTCTGGGTATGATGGTTTTTTTTTTAATTGAAATATAGACACTTAAGCATTGTGTTTGAGACCCTGAATCTTATTGAAAACTTCTGCTTTATCTGGCTTTCTCTGATACCACTCTAGCCTGAGGAGGGGAACAGTAAGTACCTCACTACATGGTGGAGACAGAAGTCCAGGATCTGCATTTGGCCTCCATTGACATCAGAGGGCAGGGACGATCCGTGACCTGACACCCCTGGGTTTCTAGATAGTTAAATTTTTGTCAACAAGTCTGACACTGTCATTTATTTTTTCTTTTATAGTTAGTGCTTTTTGTATACATTTAAAGAAATCTTTGCCGATTTCCAAAGTAATAAAGATATTCTCTTACGTCTTTCCTTAGAAGCTTTATAGTATTTATTACCTTTCACATGTAGGTTTCTGATCCACCTGAATTTTGTGTGTGTATATATGTAATGGATAAGTCAAAGTTCTTTTACACACATACACATGTGAATAACCAACTGCTTCAGCACTTATCTTGAGTAGACTATCCTCTCCCCCTTTGAATTGCATTGGCACCTTCAAAGAAAACCAAGTGCTTATACATATATTGATCTATTTCTGGACTTCATTATATTTATTGACCTTTTTGTTTTATGTTCATGCCAATAGGACATTCTTTCTTGATTACTGAGGCTTTACATAAATCTTGAAATCTGTAAATACAAGTTCAGCAACTTTCACGTTTGTTTTCTAGATTATCTTGTTTATTCTAGGACTTTACATTTCCATTGAAATTGTAGGACAAGGTTGTCAATTTCTACTGGAACAGGTTGCTGGTAATTAGATTGGGGTTTGTTGAGTTTACAGATCGAGTTGAAAGAACTGATATTTTAACATATGGAGTCTTCAGATTCATAAATATAGCACTCTCTTTAAGTACTCCCTAATTCCTTTTATTAATGTTTAAAATTTTCAATTTAATGGACTTAAATAACTTTCATTAAATTCATTCATTTGTTGATTTCATTGTAAATGACATTTTTCTTCTATTTACCAATTACTTTTAGCTAGAATCCAGAAATACAATTGGATTTTATATTTAGTGACTTTGTTCAATTCACCTATTAGTTCTGGTAGTTCCTTTCTATAGTCTCTTGAATTTTCCAAATTCATAATTATGTCATCTACAAATAAGTATGGTTTTACTTATTCCTTTCCAAACTTTATGTCTTTTATTTTTTTCCTATTAGTGCCAGTTCTTCCAATGTGATTGTGAATAGAAGTGGTGATAGTGTATCTCCTTGTCTTCTTCGTCACCTTGGGGGAAAAAATGTTCAATATTTCACCATTAATTATAATGTTGAAATTATTGGATATTTTCATAGATACAGTACTGCTGCAAATTTCATTTTTTGTTTATTCCCATATTTTCAACTGTACTGTTGATTGCTAATTTTATAATCTGAAACAGTGCAGACTCTCAGTATTTGATAAATGAATAAAATATTAATACTGTGACTTTATATCTTTGTAACCTGATTTTTCCTTAAGTTTAGGGAATTTGTTGTCTATCATTGAATTTTTGTCCACAAGTCTGACCTTGTTGTCTTTTATGTTTTTTAGAAAACTAGAAGACTGTATATAGAATAATTTAAAGATATGCTCAGAATAACTTTTCTCAGTAAATTTGTGAATAATGACTCATCTACTCACTCATGAGACAAATATTTATTGTGTGCTTATTCTGTGACAATCTGTCTTACAAACATTGAGTAGTGTGGGCTTTTGAACCAGCCTTTAAATGAGAAGATTGGAAAGAAATGAAAAATTAAAGCAAAGTCAGCAATTGAGAATCATAACGGGATATTAGTGAAATTAAAAAGTAATAAAAAATAGTTAAAACCTTCCTTGGAATGTTATAAGACCAATAAAACAAAGATGAGTACAGAAACATACTATAACTAAGATACTTTTCTACCTTCAAAGCTGAGGTGTCTCTCAAAGGATTGCTGTTCATTTATCAGTCACAAGAGGGAGCTGCATCATCTGCAAACTTAATTTCCTTTCTGGGACAAGGGAAAGAAAGTTTGTTTTCCACTGAAGTTCCACAGAAAACAGGAAAAATGACATACTTTCTCCCTTTTTGGACAATTTGTACTTTATGATCTCTTCTTGAGTTTATAGGTTCAAGGGTCAGGGGCTCTTACACCTATGACGTAAGCCAAGCACCTCCCTGAAGAAGCTTTCTCTCTTTCTCTTCCCTAGTCACCCCTTACCTTTTCCATTTTTCACACCTTTTCCTACTCTCTCTTTACGTTTTCTTACCACCACCCACCCATGTTTGCTTTTCCTGCTGTGTCTTCTTTCTGCCCCAGTGTCTTTGGTGCACAGCAGGCAGAAGTGCAAACTTAGAAATGAGAATTAAAGCCGTGTGTTTAAGGAGGGTGTGAGTCAGCTCATTCATGTCATCAGTCGCTATATCGAGAACAGGTGCATTGAGGAGTGCTGACCTAGATGAAGATATTCTAGGGACCTCTGTGGAAAACCTGAGTTCCAGAAGATTTGGCTTTCAGTCTCAATGTTATTAGTTTTTTCTTTCCCCTCGAGCATACCACTATCAACTTGTGAACCTCACTTCCAATTCCTGCAATGTAGATGGAATTTTCAACTCCTTACAACACACAGCTCACTACAGGTTTCTGGGATTAAATGACACTTTCCACGAGCCCCATGGAACGTCACAGGATTTCTTTGGTGCATTGAAGAAGAAAAGATGGAAGAAGGATTCTGGATAGATACATCTTTGTGATTGATTTTCCTCATCTACAGGGTGCTTCTTAGACTTTAAACCTGATAAATGATTTCAGTGGACACCCTCTGACTTGGGGATGCCTAGTTCATATTTTCAACCCCTTCTTGGGGGCATGACTAAAACAGGGGAGGAAGATCAAGACAAGGAAGTGCTCAGACATTGGCTGACAAGATCCTGACAACACGCAGTGATAGCTGCACTCCTTGCAGGTCTTTACTAGTAGCTGTTGCTTCTGTTCTCTGGAAACTCTTTAAGCCTATGATCTGATTAAAAAAAAACAAAAAAAAACAAAACAAAACTGAATTCTGGGTCCACGATCCTAGTTTTTCCTTGCAGTTATGAGGCTGGTGACAGGAGTAACTATGTTTCTGACCTTGGGTAAGTGTCCTGCATCTACAGAGGGATGGCTTTTGAGGACAAGGGAACCTGAAGGGTGATCTGCTTTTCACTTCTCTCCCTGTGCTTTATCCAGCATGCTAGGGATATAACTGAGAACTGGTCTGTGCATTTGTCTAAGAACTGCACGATTCTACAGGTTGGATCATAGCCATGACCCTAGAAGAGCTCTTGGCAGTATCCAATTGTAAGAAATCTCTGGGTTCATTGAGCCAAGGACCCATGGAATGCAGCCTACAGAGTCCCTGATTATTGGCATGTATCTTTGATCTCTATAATTAACAGCAATGATATTTTTGTGTTCTCGTGAGACATAAATTAAAGCACTTGAGTATGGGTTTGGCCAGAGAGGAGAGTTGTGGGAATACTGTATCCTTGATCCATAGAATTATATTGATTTGGGCATGAGGAGCTAATCTGATTTTCTTGACCCATTAGGGACTATAATTGCCGCTAAGACCACCCAGCCCAACTCCATGGATTGTGCTGAAGGAGGAGCTGTCAACCTGCCTTGTAACCATTCTACCATCAGTGGAAATGAGTATATACATTGGTACCGACAAAATCCCAGTCAGAGTCCACAGTATATAGTCCACGGTTTAAAAGACACTGTGACCAATGACATGGCCTCTTTGACCATCACAGCAGACAGAAAGTCCAGCACCTTGACCCTGCCCCGTGTCACCCTGAGAGACGCTGGCATGTACTACTGCATCCTGAGAGACGCACAGCAGGGCAGATGGGGCTGCAGCTGTGCAATATCTCCTGCTGGCGAGGTGGGGCAGGGGCAGGCTGCGTTGATTCACAACAAAAGATCAACAGCGGTCAGGAAGGCAGAGAAAACAGGAAATGAGGGCAAGGAAAGAAGGAAGAAAACAGATAAGGAAAAGAAGAGAGACAGATCAAAGGGGGAAAAGACAAAGAATAAGGACTTCTTTTGTTGATGTGGCTGAGAAGAATTTTGAGGGGACTAAGAATTATAATCTTAGCATAGCAATAAAATGAAGAGGTTTAAGAATTTGTCATGATCTTTCTTCTTATCAAAAAAAAAATATCTTTTCAGTGTGTTAGTCTCAATGAAAAGGGTGAGGAAAATCAAAATAATTCTGCTCCTCCCAGAGCCTTCTTTCATCTGGATCTAAGGGCAAGCCCAAGCTCTGAAAGCTGCTATTACATTGTCCCATAACCAGAAACAAACTGATCTTCCTGTGAGAAAAATCTGAAAAGTTCTTTGTTGCTAGTCTAGAACATGCATATTTGTGATGAAAAAGGTTTTTCTTTTTGGAAAGAAACTAAAATTAAGTGAGTATTAATTTATTTTTTGTCTTGAAGTCTTGAGTCTATAAAAAGCTTCCATCATTATTTGATACACACAAATCCATCTCATCATGAAAGACTCAGGCAGAGCAAAAGTGAAAGCCCTGGCTGTATTCATTCCTCCCACCACTCTTCTCAGAGAAAATGTTTTGACACTTTGTCTATCATGATAGCCTGTTTTATTTCAGTTATACATATCTTTGCATATAATTTTATGCAACCACACACAAATTTACATACATAGGTACATACACACTGTTTTCCATGTACATTGGATTTATTTGATTTTTTCAGCTTTTCTTTTATTTTTCATTTAAAAAAGTAACCTAGAAATCTTTCTACATCAGTAGAGAAGTCCACTTCATTTATTTATTTATTTATTTATTTGTTCGAGCCTATTTAGTACTTTGAAACATCCCATCCCAAAATTACTTTTTCATTGATGCATATTTGTTTCTATTTCCTCACTGTCATGAAGAACACTATGTTGTACATCTTTATAGATTCAGCTTTGTGTGTATGTGGAAGTGTCTATTTTAATGAGATTTCTGAAACTGAAATTGCTATGTCTAAGGAAAGGTGCATTTAAAAAAATTTTTAATTTCAGAATTTTTGAAGAAAGTGAAAATTTGTTCTCTAAATGGCACAATTATAATCCTTACAATACATATTTACACATATAATACATGTAATGTATTAATCATTCTCCAACCAACGGTGAGTGAAAGGATCCATTTTATGTCCTTGTAAAAACTGAGAATTACTAATAGTCTGTATTTTGATAATCCAGAGATACTTTTTCTTTAGGTACTTCCCTGATTCCTAGTGCTTTTGAGCAGTTTTTGCTATATGTATTCACGTTTTGTCATTTATTTTGGTCATGTGTTTATTCCTACTTCTGGAACATTTTTCTATTGGGTTCTTTTTATTTGTAGGAATTTTTTTCATATCTTAGATAATATTTTACTTTTATGTTTGTTTGAATATTTTATTCTAACATATTGTCTTTTATTTTGTTTATTTTTAATGTAGCTTTCAATTTTTACATACTCAAATCTATCAGGTATTTATTTCCTTTTGGACTTCAAAGTTCAATTTCTTTTTTAGGAAATCCCTAAATATGTTAATTATATATTTTAATCTGCATTACCATTTGGTGAAGTAAGAATTACATTGAAGCTTATGTTATATATTAGGAAACTAAGTCTCAAGGAGATTTAAAAACTTGCTCATATTCACAGCTTTAGTAAGTTAGCATCAACTTTTAAATTTATTTTTAAACCTGAGATTGTCAAGCACTAAAATCTGAACACACATTGTTTAACTTTGCCGTATGAGAAGCAGTAGTAAGAAGAAAACTCCCAAATAATGAATCGAATGAAACATCAGTGGAATGGATCATGGTACCCATCCCAGATATACATTTTAGAGAAAAATATCAGGGATGTTAAGGTAGAAATTATGAGTTATGAGTTGAGAAAATCAATGTTCCTTAATCTTATAGAAAGATAGTGCTTGTTCCCTTAAATACCCAAATGGTGTTGGTGATTGTGGAGGAATTTTAAAGCACTCTCAGCTCTTTTTAGTCATATATTTCTCAGGTAGAAAGGACATAGAAGAAATTAGAACATAAAGCAGAGAAAACAGAACAGAGGATTTTGATCCTTGATCTGAGTGGCATTTAAGTATTTGCAGGATCTTCACAAAGACTGAAGAATTTCTTCTGGTGCATATGGTGTACAGATTAATGTAAACTGGTATGATTATCATGCTATGGAAATTGCTTTGATTCTATGATGAGATAAGGGAACAGATAGCTATACCCAAATCTTAGAAAGTACAGTGAGATATGCTGGTGAAAGTTTCCAAATGTTGGCATATCTTTTTCAAGATCCCTACAGCCAATTTTGTCATACTCATCCCCTCTTTCTCACAGCTTTTAATCTACTTTCTTTTGTTTAGCTTTTGTTACCACCACCTTCTACTCTGCTACATTTAAACACACAAAAATCTAAAACCTATATTTTTGTCTGTTTTGTTCACTGAAGTATCCTCTGTATCTAAGATAGTGCCTGGCAAATAGTAGATGGTCAAAAAATATTTATTTGTTTAATAAATGACTGAAAATTTTACTGGCAAATACAATAAAATATTAGGGGCATGAGTTAGATGCTCTATGAAAATACATGGAAGAGCTCAAGGATATCACATAGATATCATAATGTAGATAGGGAAATATTCCAAACTCTTATTCATTCATTTATTCATTAATTCCTTCTTTTCTTCCTTCCTTCCTCTCTTTTCCTTTCTTCTCTCCTAACATTATTTGTGAAATAGGTTCATATGCATTTTGCCAAGCTCTTCCCTGTGAAACTCCAATTAATTCCCATTCGAAATCCTCTTTATCTGTGACAGTCTTCATAGATCATGTCAAGTGGTGTAAAGTCCTTATTTCTCTATTTAAATTCTTATATGCTGGTGTTTGTCACAAGGTAGTTGACATCAGATGTTTAGAAAGGTCAGAATCGTATTTAGCTAAAATACCATGAAAAGGAGGGAAGGGGCTCTCCTAACTTTACAAAAAAAAAATGTCGGCACTCACAGTCAACCCATCGCCATAACTACGAGCCAATGAAGGCAGTGTAAAAGGCACATATGATGATTAAGCCGTGCTGTGCCGCCAGGTTACCGTGCCTGCCTACTCTAAGTAGTGAACAGATTACGGGAAAAAACAGTCTTTTCTTGTCTTCCTGTGTTTTTCATTCCTGTTCAGAAATAATCACCTACCAATCAAAAAATCATGTGTCTGTCCTTACACTGAATGTTTTTTGCTTTAAATATTTTGCTAAATTTATCTTCATAAATTGAAAAATTAATGACTAGTTTTTACAAAATTGTCAGTTTTACTATTAATACTAGTTTTATCATTAGAGATTTGCCATGAGTAACCCTGTTTCCACATCCATTTAATAGGATGATTCAACAAGAAAACTGACAGGAGTGAAGAACTCTGAGCTCTGGTGGCATGATCTTTTGAGTTTTACTTCCCACAAATATATAGATTGAATCAGGAAGAGCCTTGCTAATAGTGATATTGTGGATTCTAATGTTCCACAAACTCTCTCTATTAAGCATGTTTGAGAGATTGATTCTACAGTTAGGAGAATATCCAATTTGTTCTACCAGAGTATCAGAATGGCATGAAATGGACTATACACTAAATGATTTTCAAATTAACTTACTACTAGAAGTAAATAAGAGATGAAAATTTTATGAGAAACAAAGCATACATATATATAGCAATATGAAACGTGGTGAAAAAAATTCTGAGCACAAAGAGGAGGAAACTTCTGAAAATAATTTATTTTAGTATTTAAAATAAAAGTTTACGGCCGGGCGCGGTGGCTCACGCCGTAATCCTAGCACTCTGGGAGGCCGAGGCGGGTGGATCGCTCGAGGTCAGGAGTTCGAGACCAGCCTGAGCAAGAGCGAGACCCCGTCTCTACTAAAAATAGAAAGACATTATATGGACAACTAAAAACTATATAGAAAAAATTAGCCGGGCATAGTGGCGCATGCCTGTAGTCCCAGCTACTCGGGAGGCTGAGGCAGTAGGATCGCTTAAGCCGAGGAGTCTGAGGTTGCTGTGAGCTAGGCTGACGCCACGGCACTCACTCTAGCCTGGGCAACAAAGTGAGACTCTGTCTCAACAAAAAAAAAATAAAATAAAAATAAAATAAAATAAAATAAAAGTTTACAAAACTGCCTGGCATCATCAGTGGAATGAAATAACCTGTGACCGTTAAAGCAAATTCTAAGGGTAGAGAAAAGATTTAAATGAAAGATAGGGTAAGATCATGATGGAGACAGGTAATAAACTTTGTGAAAAATTACTATTGAAGTAGTTTTAAAATCAAAATTAGAAAATATTTGCACTGTTTTCCAATAGTAAATGATGATCTGTTCAATAAATGCCATTCAGTAAATTGTCATTTAGGAAAAAATGTATCCTGGCCTTTACCTCACATCACATGCAAATAGCAGTTCAGATAGAGTGCAGATCTGAATATAAGAATAAAATATAAAGCTTTTAGAAGAAAATATAGAAGTTTTTCATTACTTAGTGTTAAATGTTTCTTAAACAGGATACAAAAATATCTAAACATCAAAATTGGACTATATTAAAATTACCATGAAAATTAAGTTTGGAGAGTTAAAAAAAATGGGCAGTGAACAGTAGATATTGGCCCACTTTGATTAAAAAAGAAAGACACAGAGAGAGAGAGAATTCCTTCAAATCAATAAGAAAATAAGCAAACTAGTAATAAAAAAGGCAAAAGTCTTATTAAGCAGGATCTTCACAAAAGAAGATATTCAAGTGACCAATAAACATACCATTTGTACAAAGTACAAAAAGAGATATAATAAATCTATACTGTTAGAAGTCAGGATAGTGTTACCCACAGTACAGAACAAATGGCAGATTTCATAAAGGGGCTCTGAAATGTTAATAATTTTCTATTTCTTCATCTGGATGCTAGTTGCAAGGATGTATTGGGTTGTGAACATTTATCAAATTGTACACTGATGATATATTTATCCTTTCTTACATGTATAATATACTTAAAAACTTAAAAATAATACAGTGGCCTCATATTAATTACAAAGTGATCTGCGAACTAAAACTAAAATTTCAGGTGTTTTCATACTAGTTTTCCTTTCTTGTATCTGAGCTATTTGAGTAAAAACACATTTGTTAAACAAACATGACTTCAGATTTTAGGTTATCCTCTAGTCCTCTGTTAAAAGATCATAGATGAGAAATATGATAATGGTCTGTTTTCCTCTATCTTGGACACAAATGTAGAACTTTTGACTCTTGATACGTAGTACCAAGGAGCCTACCTGCCTAGCTATGGATGTTTTGGATTATTAGAAGAGTTGAAAAGTCTGTTGACTAGGACATGATGCTAAATAGCTCACGATACTTACCTTTTATTGTTCAGGACAGAGTACGTGGCACCCCAAGATGCAAAAGTCTGGAGAAGGTATGTATTTTTACCTGGGAACATTACTAACTAAAAGAACATCAGGATTCTGTTAGTAAGGAAAAATAAAATCCACGAACTGTAGGCAAAAAGCAGTGCCTGTCATAGCCTTAAATATTAAAGGGCTCCCATAGCATTGTGGCATATCACGTGGTCAATAAAATTTGTTAGGCAACATCTTTGTCATAATTGACCTTATCCTGGAATCTAGGGTATGAGTCCAGTTTGCCATAATACCGGGTAACAGGAATGCATCCAGTCTTTGGATGTGGCAGGCTGATAAAATAGAAAAGAGAAAGAGGAATGCGTGGATTGATGGCATTTATGAAACAGCTTTGGAATAATTATCTTTGGGTTCCATATTTAGATAAGGAAATAAGGGCTAATGTTCAGAAAAAAAGTGGAGGGATCAATACTAAGTTATCAATTGATGTGAACACAAAAAAGAAGATTCACTATCAGCCTAAATAAACATCCCCAAACCTCCCATTCTCATGGCCTCCATTGCAGAGACCGAGGCAATTATTTCCACGCAATGAATGCAGTAATAGCCAGGCTTTAGGGATAGTGTTTCAGGTGTGCTCTGTGCCGTGTGGGTAGAGATCTTTTTCTCTAGTGGTTCTATCTACAAATAGAAACACATGCAGACTTTCTTGCGTACTGTATGAGAGTTGAATCCTTCTGGATTGCCCAGAACTTACTGGTATTTACAACACCTGCAGAGACCTGAGCACCGAGGAGCTTTATTGCAGCCATGTTCCCCTGCTCTAGGACCCCTTGGAAGCACTTTCCGTCTAGGTGATCGATTCCATCCAGGGAGGCATTATTCATCAGGGATTTGACTTTGTTCTTTTATTTCCTAAACTGACTTTTATCTTCCCATGAAAACCTTTCCACTTGGCCTCTAAATTCCCATTCTATCAAAAACAAACATTTTATAGCCCCTGTGAAAATTCCTTCCACATGCCTTATCTGAGACTCAACAGAGTAGTTTTCTTTCTTTTGTGCTTCTTATTCTCCTCAACCTAAAGCACCTCAGGTTTAGAGGTAGCAGCAGCATACTCCTTGTCCCCCAGTACAGTCCAGGCTATTATCTTTGCACCCTTGAGGCCCATGCCTTTTGTCATACTTTTCCCAATTCCTTTTTTCACTGTCATCTTCATAAACAGTAAACACTCCTCTTGACATAGTGAAAGGTTTGACACAGCTCAGAAGATTCCACTGTAAGCTAAACACTACATGACTTAAACATCCACACGGACCATTCCGAGAGAAGCCCAAACTCATCAACTTTAAGGACCATTATTTCAAACCCCCTTTAGCCATTAACTCTCAAAAGATTCTATGATAATTCTCCATTTAGATGCTGCAACACCTCTGAAACCTTACTTCCAGTCTTACATCCCATACAACCTCCCATCCTCAGATTCTCACAGTTACTCTCGCTGCATTTGTTCTTGGACTATATATTATCATTTAGTCCCTTAACCCCTTTGTTGTCACTTTTTTCTTACAGGCTTCTTATCTTTTATTTTCTTACCTGTAACACTTAAACTCCATAGCCCATTACTTTCAATCTTTAGTCATTAACCTCATTATTCTTATCTCAATTGTGTCATAGCAGTGATCTTATTAATTCCCAATCATAGATCAATACCTTCCTTCTTGTCATGCATACCTCGTCTGATAAGGAGGGTTCATTCAGGCTAATCACATGGGTGTGCAGACTGGCATCACTGAAACATTTATCTTCAACACTAAGTAGGCCCAAAGTTTTGCCAGAACAGTGTTCTTTTTTCTCTGTAATCATCTCCCATTGCCTTTCCTACAGGAGGCTATTTCAAAACTTCTCACATACCTCAGACTTCCTGACCGAGAACCTCCCCCATTCACTCTCTTGGGAGACACTTAATTTCCTTTTTTAAGAACAAAAAATATTCCATTAGAAAATAATAGATGTTTCAAATTTCTGCCTTTATATCCCAAAGAATTACTTAAATCTCAGTCAATCCTTTCCTACTTTATTAAAAAAAAAATGGGAAATAACTGTCCTTTCTCCTACCAAAATTTGGTCCTTCTACCTGTAATCCATATCTAATCCTGTCTGTCTCCTCAGAACATTAATCTATTGTTTATAGATTCTTTCCAAAAGTATGTAAATATACCCTAATTTTAATTGCACTACTGTTACCACTTCAACATCCTCATCCACTTAACACCATGTCTCTTTCCTCTCCTTCAAATGATGTAGAAATCTCTAGAAAGAGACTTCTATGTTCAATTTTTTTCATCCTTGTCTCAGCCCCATGACTTATCTCACTGCAGTTAATCTTCTGATGAAAAGACCCAAATCATGATCCCTGTGCTGTTAAAAAAAATCCATAGTTCAATAACACAATAGGATGACTATAGTTATCAATAATTTATTGCATATTTCAAAATAACTAGGTTTGGAATGTTCTCAACACAAAGAAATGATAAATGTTTGATGTGATGGGTAACCCAATTACCCTGATTTGATCATTATACATTGTATGCATGAGTCAAAATATCACATGTACCCCATAATATGCACAACTATTATGTTTCAATAAAAACTCAATAGACACTAAAAAGTCATCATCTTACTAGACATTTCTTCAGCATTCACTCTGTTGGCCATTCATTTAAAACTCCTTTTCCCTCCTTTTTAAGAACACCTGCTATTTCTGATTTTCCACTTACCTCTCCAGACTACCCTTTGAGGTTTCTTTGGTACTTTTTCCACTATTCATCCCTTCAGGGTTTGGGTTCCTTGAGGATTTTCTCTAGTCACTATTCTCTTCTGAATGTTGCTCTAAGCATTTGTCTGATGAAATTGCATCTACTCTTACAGAGTAGTAATGTGTCATGGATAAGGTAGTGGGTGAGAAACTGAGTGGGGTGGAAAAGAACTAGGTTCTAATCTTTGTGTGTCCGTGGACAAATTATTTAACTTCAAAAAGAGTTTCTCATTTGTTAAATAAAGATAATATCTGCTTTAAAGAGTAGTGCACAGTTTACAATAGTCATCGGTGGTTAATAATGTGGATTCTTGAATCATACTATTGAGACAAACTCCAGTTCTGCCGCTTACTGTGATCTTGGACAAATTGCATCTTTTCTTCCATGATTCAGTTTCATCATTTATAAAATGAGGATGATAATACTATTCAGGATAGGATTAAATAATATTATCTAGTTCATAATAGTAGAACAGCTTCTTAAATAAGCAGACCCCTGAAAACACTCTAACCAGATTATGCTGCTAAGAAATTCAAACCTATATAGGAGCAAGGAGATGGAGCATAAAACCTGCTAAGACTCAATTTGTTTCTGTATTTGACCTCCAGAGGGCGATGTTGGATAGGCTGGAAACGTCTGCTAAGCCAAGGTCTGTATCACTCCTGAGCTGCTTTCCCTCGCAGCTCACTGAGGTGCACATTCTGAGCAGTGTCCGCACCAGAGCAGTTGTTGAGGAAGAGTATCTCTTACTAATAGTCTCTAGGCCTTGCCTGAACGGGGGACTTTGAATCCCAGATTTTCCCCATTACACGACTCAGCATCCTCTGGCACGTTCCTTCCTGCTCAGGGAGATCTTCCAGAACGGAGCTCTCAGCTTCACTCACCGCCTAGCCATGCTCTCGGGAACCATTCTACTGCTTGGAATGCTCTACACACTAAGTGAGTAATATTGGAACCCCGTTCCTGCCTCCGCAGAAGCAATACTGTTCCAGTTGGAATTTAAACAGAGACGCCGCCTGTCTCATTCCAGGTAGGTCTGTTCTGGTCTCACTGACCCAGCGTTGATGTTGCAGGAAGAACAGGAGCCCAGTCAGTGACCCAGCCTGACATCCACGTCACTGTCTCTGAAGGAGACCCTCTGAAGCTGAGGTGCAGCTATTCCGGAGGAGTAGTTACGACTTATCTCTTCTGGTACGTCCTATACCCTGGCCAAAGCCTCCAGTTTCTCCTCAAGTACACATCAGGGGACACCTTGGTTAAAGGCGTGAAAGGTTTCGAGGCTGAATTTAGGAAGAATGAAACCTCCTTCCACCTGAAGAAACACTCAGCCCATTCGAGTGACACTGCTGAGTACTTCTGTGCTGTGAGTGACACAGTGCCTGGGGCTGCAGGAGGAACTGAACACAAACCTCCTGAGTCACTGGGTTTTTCAGAGACTCAGGGCACAGCCCGACCTGTTTATAGCAAGGTTTCTCATTTAAGGAAAGCGAAGAGGCCGACCTCGGTGGCTCACACCTATAATCCTAGCACTCTGGGAAGCCGAGGCAGGAGGATCATTTGAGCTCAGGAGTTTGAGACCAGCCTGAGCAAGAGCGAGATCCCCGTCTCTACTAAAAGTAGAAAGAAATTAGCTGGACAACTAAAAATATATAGAAAAAATTAGCCGGTCATGGTGGCACATGCCTGTAGTCCCAGCTACTCGGGAGGCTGAGGCAAGAGGATCGCTTGAGCCCAGGAGTTTGAGGTTACTGTGAGCTAGGCTGATGCCATGGCACTCTAGCCAGGGTGACAGCACGGGACTCTGCCTCAAAAAAAAAAAAAAAAAGGAAAGCAAGGAAGGGGAGAAGAGAAGAGACATGGGGAGTGTGGAGTGCTTGGCTCCTGAACACAAACAGGAACTTCAACACATTGCTTCTTTTACTACAAGGTCATGTTGTTGAGCCTAAGAATACTGAGTTATAGAAATGCCCCCTGTATTTCTGGAGACAAGATTTGATTTCAGAAGTCAAATAAGGCTTTGCCTTAAAGAAAAAATAAATGTGTTAGTTCAAAAGCTGCCTCATCTCAGGAGGGCGTCTTGCTGGTCAGTAGAAGCTGCACTTCAAAGAGACAGCTGTAAACTGGGCCTTTGGTTCTCACCTGTTTTGAAAGACAAGGCAGGCCTCCCTTAGAACCAAAGGTTGCCGGAGCTGACAGGTAGGTAGACCCCTGGAGCTGAGAGCTGATCAGATAGATATGCTAATGCCCAAGCCGGGCCCAGATGGAACCATGTGGTTAAAGTAATTAACACAAAGCACAGCCCATGTTGACTTCTGGGATCATCTCTGTCTCCAAGAACACAATCACTGGAGCCAAGATGTCTCTGTTTGTTGCTAAAGTAATAGCGTGATCATAAAACTTAGAAGTTTGCCCCAAGACGATTTTATAAATCATTGTTCCCCTAATTAGAGTTAGTTAAAGGATCTGTAGTAGCCTTTTAGGAGACTTTGACCCTAAAGCAAACTGCCTGTTAATATGCAAATCCCGTTGCCAAGGGGATTTTTATGTACCCTATAAAATACCTGTGTGGAGTTTCAGTCAGGGATATATTTTATGCGGGTAAAATATATCTATCCGGATACCCTCCTTTATCTATTTTCATAAACTTTTACTTTATAAACTATATCTTTGGCTCTGTGTATTATTATTGCCACTATTTTACTTTTATTTCTGTTTCCTACTATATTTTTTATCCTTTGTGATGACCCCTGCCTGAAAGACCTGATCGGAAGAAAAAACCTCTTTGCAGGGAGCATAGCTAACTCCCTGCAAACTGGCGTAGTCAACTTAGAGACCTGATTGGAACTAAGAGAAAAAGACCTCTTTTCGGGGAGCGTAGCTAACTCCCCGGATCATGTCAGACAAGACCTAGAACAGAGAGACTTGTGTGGATATTCTCCTTTTGCTTGCAGATGCTGCATTCTAGAGGGTCAGGATTCTACTAATAATTTAGTGTGACCAATGTAGGACTCCTGGTCTTTCCCTCCTCACCTCTGACATGCTCCTTCTACTACCTCTTGTTTTTCATTTGATAGTAACTCCATTCTTTCAGAATCTCTGGCCATAAGCTCAGATTTATCTTTGACTCATATTTTTTTCTCTCCCTGTTCACATCTAATCCATCAAGAAATCTAGCTGGCCCTATCTTAAAAATTGACCCACAATCTGATCACTGCTGCCGCCCTGGTCAAGCCATCCTCATTTCTCAAATGAATTACTGTGAGCGCTTTCTAAATTGTCTCCCTGCTTGCCCTTCCACGGTGCATTCTTAATACAGCAGCAGCCAATGAGATTTTTAAAACATAGATCAGGTAACTCTCCTGCTCAAATCCTTGAAATAATAACTTTCCATTTCTCTCAGAGTAAAATCAAAGACCTCACAATGGCCTATAAGAATACATTATCTATTAGTATTTTACATTACATTTTTTAAATGCCAACAGAAAAAATAACTCTGTCAACCCTAAATTCTACAGCCAGTGAAAATATCCCAGAGAAATTATAGTAAAATAAAGACATTCTCAAAGGAAGGAAAACTGAGAGAATTCGTTGTTAGCAGATCTCCTATGAAAGAAATCCTGCAGGGAGTTGTTCAGACTAAGGAATGGATACCAAAGGAAAATTTAGAACTTCAAGAATGAAGAGCAACAGAAACAGTAAAAATATGACAAAATACAAAAAACTAGTTTTCTCTTCTCTTTTCAAAACAGCTTTATTGAGGTATAATTGATATATAAGAAACTATATATATTTAATATATATAATTCAATGAGTTTGGACATAGGCCTACATACTTGAAACCATTATTACAATCAAGGCAATAGACATATCCATCACCTCTAAAAAGTTTCCTTATGTCTCTTTATTTTTTGTTGCTATTGTTGTTACTGCTATTGTTGATGTTGTAGGAACACTTAACATGAGATCTACCCTCGTGGCAGATTTTTTTTATCAGGAACAATAAGAATTTCTTAGTAAAACTTTAAGTGCACAATACTATACACTTGTTAACAATAGGCACTGTGTTATACAGAAGAACTTAGAACTTATTCTTACGTAACTAAAACTTTATAACCATTGAACAACAACTCCACATTTCTCCCTCCCTCTAATCCCTGAAAACCACCATTTTATTCTCTATTTCTATGAATTCAACTATTTTGTATATTTCACATAAAAGGAATCATGCAGTATTTATCCTTTTGTGCCTGACTTATTTCAGTTAGCATAATATCCCCCAGGATCATCCATGTTGTCACAAATGGCAGGATGTTCTTCTTTTTCAAGGCTCAATAATATTTGATTTGTGAATATATCACTTTTTCTTTATTTCATTTATCTGCCACTAAATTTTTGAGTTGCTTCCATATCTTGGCTATCAAGAATAACACATTTGGAAGAATTAAATTAGACCTCTATCTTACACCATACACAAAAATTGACTCAAAATGGATTAAAGACTTAAATATAATACTGAAAATGTCAAACTACTAGATGAATATATAGAGGAAAAGCTTCGTGACATTGGTCTTGGCAGTGGTTTCTTGGATATGATACCAAAAGCACAGGCAACAAAGGCGAAAATAGACAGTTGGAATTGCATCAAACTAAACAGGTTCTGCATAGCAAAGGAGTAACTTACAGAAAGAGGAGAAAATATTTGCAAACCATTTATCTGATAAAGGGCTAATATCCAAAATATGTCAGGAACTTCTAAAACTCAGTAGTAAAAAAAAAAATTAAAAAGTGGGCAAAGGACTTGACTAGATGTTTCTCCAAAGAAGACATAGAAATAGCCAACAGGTATATAAAAAGATACTCAATATTACTAATCATTAGGGAAATACAAATCAAAGCCACAGTGAGATATCACTTCACAAATGTTAAGATGGCCATTATAAAAATATATACGTGACAGTTATTGGTGAGGCTGTGACAAAATTGGAACCCTGAACACTTTTGTTGGGAATCTAAAATGGTGCAGCTGCTATAGAAAAAATTTATGGAGTTTCCTCAAAAAATTAAAACTATAATAGAACTACCATATGATACAGCAATCCCACTTCTGGGTATATATCCAAGAGAATTGAAATCAGAATTTCAAATAGATAGCTGCATTTCCATGTTCATTGCAGCATTATTCACAATAATTTCTTAATTAATTTAATATGCTCTGACTACTGAAATCACTTGTTATAACATCACCTGTTGGGGTTTTCAAAGTCTGAAGATCAAAGACATCTGACCACTATAACATAAAAAGGTAAGTGAGGATAAAGTAACCTACACAATTGTGAGATTTCTATGTTTTTCTTGAAGCAGTGAAATAAATCTAAATAGACTGTGAAAGATTAAGTAATAGATATAATGCAATCCTTAAAGAAACTACTAAAAACATGATACAAAAAGAAATAGGTAAAGAGCAAATAAATAGATTATAATAGAATATTGAGGAACAAAAACAGAGGGCACAAACAGGTAATAAATAATAAAATGGTAAACTTAAACCTAACTATATCAGTAGTTATATTAAATTTAAATGGTCTAAACACAAATTTAAAGACAGAGATTATGAGCATGGATTCTTCTTTTAAAAAGACTCATCCATATACTACCTACATAAAACCTACTTTAAATACATATAATGGTATAGATAGATTAAAAGTGAAAGAATGGAAAAAGATATCCATAAAAACACTAATGAAAATAAATCTGGAAGGGCTATATTAATGTCAGACAAATTAGACTTCAGAAAAAGAAATATTACAGAAATAAAGAGAAATATTGGATAATTGTAAGAGGATTAGTTCTCTAAGAAAACATAATGTCAAATGTGTTTGCAAATGACAACAGAGCTTCAAAATACTCGAAGCTAAAACTGTTAGAACTAAAAGAAAAATAGACAAAACCACAATTACACTTGGAGACTTTAACCCTTCATGTTTGGTAAGTAATAGAATAAATAGGAAATTAGCAAAGATAGAGCAGACCTACTCAACATTATCAACCCATTTGACTTTATCAATATTTATGGACACTCCCTCAACAATGGCAGAAAGCCCATAAACAGTGCTTAGAAGAAAATTTATAACAGTAAATATTTACACTAGAAGAAGAAAAAAGTCCCAAATCAATCTCATTCCCTCTTTGGGTGTGTGCCTGGTAATGATGTCCTACATCAAAAAAAAAAAAAAAAAAAAAAAATCACAGCAATCCAGGAAACTCTTTTTTGAGTTCAGGCAAACAAGAATAATTTCTACTGCTACTGTACCAGGTACCCAGAAGGAAAATGATAAGCATCTTACAAGTTATATTGCTCTCCTATGCTCAAAGATTAAATTAAGATCAATTCTATTCACATCAAATGACACAGTCCTGGTTATGAGCTTTCCTATTATAGTAATGATCTCAGAAGACGTACAGGAGAACCTTGTTCCTTCATCGTTTTTAAAAAACTTCCACAGTTTTAAAAAAAATTATCTGCCACAAAATAAATCCTATTAATATTATATACATGTCAAATTATACTAGAACATTATAGGTTACCTTATAATACATCTACGTATTTTCACACGAGATGGGACATCACTAATTGTTAAATGGAACTATGTCACCGTGCTTTCCCTTATCCTTTGAAGGGGCAAGCACAAGAATATTAAAGTCATGCATTGACTCAAGCCTATGCACAAATGGTAAGGCTGGTGGAGTAAACCATGACTCAGGCTTTGCTGGGACCTAGCTGGGAGTAGCATATCATAAGCCCATAAACTCAGAATAGACTGGAATGTGAGGAGTGCATAGCCCTTGCCAGTGCAATGTGCCCACCTTTCTCTTTAGTTTTCACTAAATGCATCACAATATAACAATATAATAACACATTGACATTTTATTTAACTGTCAGAAGCATCATAGGACATAATGGAAGAAAAAAAATCAGCTTTTCTATATTCTATTTGATCTGTGAGAGTGTAACAATCAATTTTTTGTGGGCAAGTATAGAGAAAGTATATGAGAACTCTTTGTACTTTCTGCTCAATTTTTCTGTAAACCAACAACTGCTCTAAAATCAAAGTCTACTAACTTTTAAAAATCAATTTTAATATAAAAGCTAAAAAGAAAAAATAAAATCAGTTCTGTGAGCTCCATCTCATAGAAAATATGTACTATGACCAGCTCAGATTGTTTATTACTTTCCTGCCCTGCTATCCTCTTCAACTTTTTTATGTTGGTGCTTCTCTGATTGTGTGTTCACTATGCAGCATATATTATGCAAGATTTCTGCATATATTATATAATTTAATGACAATAACATGGAAAGTATAAGTGATTATTGTTAGGTAAAGCAATATAATAAGTCATTTTAGACAGTACATTTATGCATTGAATAGACATGTATCCAACTCTCAATGCTGTCATCAATTGAATTATAGTAGAAAAGTTAATAAACATTTTAAATTCCAGTTTTATCCTCTGTATACAGGGATCATCATCATCATCATCTCATAAAAGCTGTTTCAATGATCAAATAAAAAATATTTAGCTCATATGGAAGCCCAGAAAACAAATAATTTTTCCCATAATCACAAATCTAGTACATTGTGGACAGTAAACTGAGTTAAATCCCTATCTAGAATGTTCTCACCTGTGAGTGAGAGCTAAGCTATGAGTAGGCAAGGTGTTGTCAATAGACACTGGAGACTTGAAAGCTGTTAGGGTGGGAGGGGGATGAGGGATGAGAAATTACCTGCTGGGTACAATATACGATGTTCAGGTGAACGGTACGCTAAAAGCCCAGCCTTCACCACTATGCAATATTTACATGTAACAGAATTCAACTTGTACCTCCTAAATCTACTGAAATAAAACAATGTTTTAAATCCCTGGCTATAAAATTTAAGCCAAGTATTTTCAATTTATTGCATTACCGATGTATTCTGTTGTATACATATATTGCAAATAAAGGATGGGCAGAATGGAAGAAAAGTAGAGGGAAAGAGAGAAAGCAGGGAAAGCTCTTTGAAACCACTGAGCACATATTATCTCTTCAGATATTCAATGACACAGATAGATGTCGTCCCTGATGCCTGCTTAACACTGGGGCTGCAGACCTGATAAAAGAGATCCTGGCACAACATCATCTAACCTTCAATTGATTTGTTGCCCTAGATCTGGTCCACGTCTCTCTGCAAGGTTATAAATGATATTTTCTTTACAGCTCCTTCTCCTTGTACTGATGAAATGGAAGATCATTTCTCTTCTGTCCTGACACAGCCCTGATTATTAACTGGGGTCACAATATCTTTCCTTCTATTGCTATGCAAACTATGTGGAAAATTTTATTTTTATTCTCAAGGCTGTTGTTTAAGCCAGTTGGTAAGAGGAGATGAGGATTGTCAGCTCGATTTTCCATTATCCAGCAGGCGAGACTGTATGTAAATGAAGAGGGACGCTGGCAGTTTACTCCTGCGCTGTGGGAGCTTCCTCTCATGAAGCCCTCAGTCTGCAACCGCTTCTCATGACCTTCCTCTCTCTCTCTCTCTCTCTCACTGTCCCCGTCTTCAGCAGCAGGCTCTTTCCTGTCAGACCTTAATATGGAATTAGAAAAGGGTTGATGTGTATGTACCACATGTTACCACAGACAGATTGATGGGGCCAGGCCAGAAGGAACTCTGTAGAAAAACTCAGTGACAGAAGCGAGCGTCAGAATGGGATACACAGCTAAGTAGGCAATACTAGGCAAGAAAATATAACAGAGACTGGACACCAATAAATGTCCTTATTTTGGGGCTCTGTGACTACGGGTACAGCAGAGAACACACGAGGTCCTGAGAAAAGACTGTATGTATTGGGCACTGGAGATCTGTGGGTATCACCGGAATTTCCTACGCTTTTTCCAGATGTCCCTTTTTCAGTAGGTGACTCTCTGAAGTGCTTCCATGTTGAGTGAAGAATTCCCTAAAGGGCTGAGTCTTGCTTTCCTTATCCTTTCCCTAATCAGTGTCAGATTTCAGGGTATGTGTCATCTGTGATCACAGAACCCATTGAGGACAAGTCCCAGGATCCCAATGTGGTTTCCATTCTAGTGTGAGTGGGAAGCCAGACCCCCACTGTGCCCCTCTCCTGGGACGGTGCTCACGGGGGCTCTGCAGTACCCCTACGCCGTGGCCCTTCCCTAGTCCTAGAGTCAGCGTTCAGACCCCTCAGTCTCTCACAGCAGCTGCCAGGATCTTACAGCCAGCTAAGCAAGTCACGAAAATGTAGCCTGGGACTGACAGCATCCCCTCCAAAGACCAGGGTTTCTGACTCAAGGATACAAGAGTCTTGTGACAAATGCCATGAACAATTTCAATTGTTCCAGACAGAAGGTGCAGCAACCTGAGCCTTCGCAGTGTGAAGCAGAGAGATGCTGCTGCAGGTGGCTGTGCTCTGAGAGGCATGAGAGTGACAGACGAAGCTGCTCCCATGTGACAGCCCGATGACAGAAATGAAAAAATGTCATTCTTGGAAGCCAGTTGAAGAAAATATACATGAAAACACTTTCCCAAGGACAGAATGATTATTCTCTCTTTTCGACAAGAAAGACTGTCTGGGATGTGCTTCTTTGGCCTAGTTACCAGGTAACAATAATGATAATTGTAATGATATTAAAATCCATCATGCATCATCACTTTCATTAGCAGTTAAAAATGAATAAAATAAGTAAGCACGAAATTCAAGAAATTAGAAGAAAAATCAATCTAAGAAAAGTATGAAAATAGTATTGATAAATGTCTAAGCATAACTTAATGATAAAAAGGAAAAAATAGAATCAATGAGTAATTTTTAAAAAATTGAATCATGAAAAAATTCGATGAATAGATCATTCATTGAAATAATCAGAAAAAGTGAAGGTGCAAATGAATGAAATTTAAAAGAAAAATGAAAGATATAGATGAAAAGAAAACTTTATAAAATATCACTTTAACATTACTGTATGTTAAAAAATTGTTAAACTAGATATAATGGAAATGCATATGCGTGTGTATATATAGATATATACACACCTATTTATACCTATATATAGTACATATGGGTGTATATACACCTATATATAGAATATATAGGCATATATGCATACCTATATATACATAAATATAGTTTGCTATTATTTTGCCATCTTAATTTATATTTTGCTTCTCATTGTGTTTCTCCCTACTTCTCACCTCTTTTCATGCAGGTGTTGTCTCTGTGTTTCAACATCTAAGCGCTGATGCCTGACAAGACAGAACGCTGTGTTTGCATACAAGGTCTTCTTGTTTTGGAAGCTTGTTTTGGAAAATGTAATTTTACTCAGGATTGTATAGGGTTTACAGAGGAAGTAGAGAAGGAAGAGGAGTTTTGGTAAGAAAAAGTAAGGAGAATGTGGCTTTGCCAGGAGAGAAGAAAAAGTTCTGTGGGTCCTAGAGCAGCAGGGACCAGGTCATTGTTTTTTGACAACTCTCTAAGAATTAATGAGATCCAAGAGTAGGATGGCTGTTTGGTGATTAGAAAGAGCTCCCAGCCTCGCAAAAAATTCTCAGGGCCTCATAAGCCTGAAAAACAGAATCCTTGTACTTGGTTGGAATACACACCTAACAGAAATTGTTTACTGCACATTGGCTAATATTTTTAATATTTATGAATCCCCCAAAGGGGCCACATTTGGGTTTCCACTCACCTTAGTGACACAATATAAGTTAAATTGGTTTGTGGGAATGATTATTGGGCAATGAATAGAGTTTGTCACAGATTGTCTTTACAATCACACACATAATTCTGTTTCTTGAAGCATCAGTTCTCAACAGTTCCTAACTTTAGAACATCTTAAGTTTGGATATTTAGCCAGGACAAAAGGAGAAGACCTTGGGGTCCTCTGCTCACGTCTTGTGGCTTCACACCAGATGTGAGCACAGAAGCTGTCAGACTTTCCCAGCAGGCTAAGGGATAAGGCACCCAGTCATGCTCATGGTGGGTTATCCAGGGTTCCCTGTGAGAAAGCTATAAAAAGGATATAAATTCTGTAGTAATTCCAAACTTATGTGTCATATGCTGTCTTGCCCAAAAATAGGGAACAGAGTCCTTGATCTCTGCATGCCAAATGGGGGAGAAAGGTCAAAGTTCCTATTCCCATTTCTTTTCATGCTTTACCAGGTACAAGCAAAACTCTAGGAAAGATTGCCAATATCCTGTTTGTAATAAATTTAAATTGGAGTGCAAAGGAAGAGAGAAGATTAAAAACTTTCTTTACTAATAGGGAGGCATAACTTCTTCCACCTTTCAATCTCCCAACATTGGACTCAACCACCCACTTCTGTGCACTGTGCCCCTGCAGCCTGCCCCAGGGGTGCTGTGAGCTAAGGCAGCCGGTGTCAAGGCAGCAAACTTGTTCTCTGCAGGTGTTTTGGGAGGAGCAGACTCAGTGAATCAAATATTTTTAACAGTCAAAAAAAATCTGGAAATGCAAGTATTTAGTATTTAATGAATATTACTCATAAGTAATACGGACTATTATCAACTTCTCTTCCTCTGCATCAGCCATGCCAGTAACTCAGTTCTGCTCTCTCATTTTTTGACATTATATAATGTGACACTCTAGGTCACTCAAATCTGGACACTCAGTTACAATAGTAGCTTCTCATACTTTGCTGTTCCTCTTCCCTTAATGTTGCTTACATTATCTTTTTTCCTGCTTCTGCATAAAAGGGGCCTGCAATATGAGCACTCCCGACACACACACACACACACACACACACACACACACAGGCCTAAATCTCAGTAACTCCTACCAGTGAATGTAGTGCTGATCTCTTTAATTTATAGTTACTTCTGTTCTAGTTTCTTCCATTTCATCAACATGCACATTTCATTCTTTGTCCCGTCTCATCATTTTCCTTCCCTGCCCCTCTGTTTCCCTGACAGGATCAGGCATGTACTCACTACTAAATTGAAACTAACCGGTGAGCACACATGTACATAGAGGGAAGTAAAATTCAATGGAAATCAACCTGAGGGGAGGAGGGAGAGGGGGACAGTTGAAAACCTACCTAATGGGTACAACAAAAAAAATGTGGGTGATGGATATTCTTATAACCATGACTCAAGCATTATAAAAGAGATTCATTTAACCAAAATACCAAAACTCTTTGTACCCTTTAATACTTTGAAATAAAAAAATTTAAAAAAATAAAAAAAAGGAAACTGACTTCTAACTCTTGTCTATCCATACCTACTCTGTGATCTTAGATAGGCTTCCTCCTCTATTATATGGGGACGATTTTACCTACTTTGCCTCTCACAGGATTATTCTAAATTATCTTCTAGGATGAATATATCTTTTTATCACATAATATAAAACTAGTCAGGAATTATATAAATGAGGGGATGAGCCTCATTCTATGGATTAAGTAAAATGTAGACTATTTCTGGAATGGATTGTGTATGAAATTGCAATATAGTCAGGGGTTTAAATCACTAAAGAGGTAGTTATTCATACAAAACAGAATTAGAGAGAGTTGCTTTGATGAATTAATCAGGAACACAGACCAGTTAGTTAATTTATAGTGCCTGTGAACATCCAAGGAAATTAAATCTTTGATCTCAAAATTAAGCTCCAGCCCTCTACACTTTAGTCATTTTAAGAATTTTAGTATTATGTAAAGCTACTAATTGGCTTGAATAAATTGACTAAAGCAAGGGGTGTTTCCCTTGGAATGAGAAGATGTAATATTCTCAGTCTTGGATAAAAATGAGTAGAACAGATTCCCCTGGGCAATGTTAACAGAATAAAAACATAAGATATCCCCAGTATCCACATTACAGACTTAAATTAAGGGAATAAAAATATCTCAATAGTTGAGTTGAGAAAGTGAATATCCACAGCTGCTTACAAGGAAAGTATATGTTAAAACATTCATAAAACTCAAAGTGATTAAAATAGGTAAGTATATATGTTTCTCTCTTGGATCTACTTAGTTTGGATGCATATTTATTCTCAAAAATTAACACAATGCTCTGGGGTTACCATGGCACTTTTACATCTCAAACTTTGATGCAGATCACCTGGGGATCTTCTTAGAGTACAGACTATGATTTAGTAGGGCTTAAAATTCTGCATTTCTAACAAGCTCCTGGGTGATATTGATGCTACTAGTCTGCTGACCATCTGAGAGACAGTATTCCAAGGTAGCTAAGTGTGTCCATTCTTGTGCCACACGGCCTTGATTAGAAGCCTGGCTTTGTCACTTACTGACTGTATGATGTTGGGAAGATTAATTAACTTTTCTGTGTCTCAGTTTCCTCATCTGAAAAATGGGAATAATGTTAAATACCTCCCAGTGTTGTTGTGAGGATTAAATGAATTGGTGTATATAAGGTGTTTAGAAGAGTTGATGGCACTATTAATTGTATTTGTATTAATAGTTTATCAAGTTTGCCATATCAAAAATACCTATGTATTTTTATTTGACCTAATTGGATACTTTGTAAACCAGTTGTTTAAAAAGGGACAAAGTGACTAATTATTGGATTTTGTATAGTTGTTCTACTTCTTCACATAACTCTTGTCACAGAGCAATGTAGTCATATATTCTGGGCATTTTTTACTTAGAATGGATGTGGCTGATGATGGTGATGTATTCTTGGATTTTTCTAGATAAGGACTCAGCTGGGCAGGGCCTTTAGCTAAGGGCCTGTTGAGGAGGAATGGGAGTAGCAGAGCTGACCTTCAGGGAATTGTCTAAATAGACTGAAACATAATCTGGTTTACATATATAATCTCAATGTATCCTCAAGGCATCCGCATGGCAGAAGTAATACAAGCCCCGTTCTACTAATTAGGGAACTATTACAGAAGTGGGTTAAGCAAATTATTTGATGTGACCTAGCTAGTAAATGGCCATGATGGAATATTAATCTATTTGACTCCAACATCAAATCATTAAGGCAGAATTCATCATTCCTCCACCAAAAGTTTTAAGCGTTGAAAGTATTTGTGAAAGTTTTTTCTTAATCCAAAATTTTTTATACTCAATATTCTCTCTGTTCTGATGGGTCCTGAGCTCCCTTGAGGACTTTTGTGGTGCTGAGGAGAGGCTTACACAGACCTGGCACCTTGGACTCAGTCTCTCTCTACCACCCCTCATCAACACTGGAGGCTACCCAAGGGGGACTCAGAGTTGGAGAATTGTCCACATGGGCCAAAGGCTCTCACCACCACATGTTTCCGAGGGACCTGGTGTTGTGGTTGGTGCTTCTATTCAAGCTCTGGGAAATGTGGAAGCATCCTAGGGGACAGTGGCTAGCTCTGGTCCTTTCCTCTCTAGCACAGTCTCCTAAGGGCTTGTTCTATTTCTCTTGCTTCTCACTGAGCTCTCCTTTGTGTGTAAGGCAAGTGGACAAGCTCCAAATCTTTCTTAAGCTGCCTCTCTAAACCCTGGATAAAGTCTTTCCCAATGGCTCCATTTTTAGCAGTTATTACCTGTGCGAGGTTTGCCTGTAATGCTGGTGCAGATCTTTTTTGACACATTAGTTTTAAAAATTGTTTTCGACAGTAGTGCGTTAGGACTATGAGGACCCAGAAGGCAGAAACTGTATATCTTGTCACATTTATATCCCCCAAACCTAGTACTGCCTGAAACTGTGTTTAATGAATGAAGAATGAGTTGAAGAATGAAAATCAGATCCTGGAGAAATGTTGCAACAAGGAGTGAACTTTATGCTTTTTGACCTGTGTTCCTATGGAGAATTTTTATTTCTCCTTTTATTTCTACCTGGTGTATACCAGAGAATGGTTACTCTTTCAGCTTCTATTCCCTAATGTTGAGCAGACCCAGTCTGCATAGTCCAGAAGGAAAAGACGACTCATGCTGCAAATCCTCCATCCACCTGCAACCAGGAGCAGAGCCTCAGAGTGTCAGACTGCAGCTGACCCACAATTAACATACCATGGACAACAAATTTGCTGTCCTGAGCCGTTGGGATTTTAAGATGGTTTGCACTGAGCATTACCACGGTCAGAATCGACTGATATACCAAGTCATAGCAATTCTATCTTTAAAATATTTCTCAAATTCAGCTACTCCTTTTCATTCCCCTTGTTAACTAACTATGCTGATCCAGGTCCTCATAATCTATCTTCTGACTAATTGGAATAACTCTTAAGTATATCCTCTACCTCTTAGTGCATACCTCTCCAATCTATCATTACCTTTAAAGTGCAACACACAACTGATTAGATCACTACCATCTTTCAGGACCTTCCGTAGCTCCCCATTACCCAAAAGTAAAAGTCAAGGTTCACTTGGCCATCTGCACTGTTACTCCCAGGAATTTTCATCCTCATCCCTGTCATTACCTGCATGATTTCTGAACTTCAGCATATCAGATGAATTCACTCTAACACTTTCTCTTATTTTTTAATTTCAAACTATTAAGGGGGTACAAATGTTTTTGTTACATGGCTTGAGTCAGGACTATAAGTGTGCCCATCACCAAAATAGCGTTCATTGCACCTGTTAGGTAGGTTTTTGTCCCTCCCCTCTGCCCCCTCCCCGCTGCTTAATTTCCAATGACTTTTACTTCCCTCTGTGCACATGTGTGGTCATCAGTTAATTCTAACACTTTCTTTTATATGTTACTGCTTTATAAACCTGGCAAATTCTACCAATGATCAAAGCCCAGTAAATGTCACATCCCTTAAAAATGCTTTTGTCAAGTTGTCTAAATTACAGTTATTTGCCCTTTCCCTCTTTTAGTGTTTTGTAGATAGTTTTGCAATGGCACATATAGCTCATATCCACCATATTATGAATGTTTTTTGGGTCTTATTTCCTTACTAGCTGATGTTCCTCAAGGATAGGGACCCTTTCATTTTCCTCTCTTTAATCCTGGCTGTTATTAAGTAAGAAGCACTCAGTAAGTGGGACTACGGCTTGGCCTCAGTGCACTTTGACAAAGGTCCTGATTAAATGAGAATTTCTTTATGTTCAGGCAGCTGGAAACATTCCACTGTAGGGACACTTGAGGCATCTCCAGTTTATTTTATCCCTCACGTCAATCCATGATTATGTTTACCTTTCTTATCCCTGACGATTCTTATTAGGCCATAATCCCAGGAGGAAGATGTGACTCCAGCCACACTGTCCTAGATTCCATCTTGTTTGTAAACCGCAGCAGGACTTTTCTTCTAGATGAGGGTGTCAGGAGATTCAGGCACTAAAAAAGATCATTCCAGATTCCAAGTCCGTATAATGGCTATGAAAGTTACTCCCAGTGTCAAGGAAAGTTTCTTCTCATTCTCCTCTTAAAGCTAAATCAGCCTATTTTGGAGAGAAATCTATACTGTATTTAAAGAGCTTGTGTTATGGGACGCCTCAGAGAATCAGTCACTAGCTTGTGATCCTTGAGCAGCCCTTTCATTGTTCCGGAAAGGCTGGCCCCTTGATGTTAAGCCCTACTTGAGAAATCTGAATTCTCACACACCCCACATAAGGGAAAAAAATTTTTTAGTGCACATGCATTGGTATTTTCCCATTTGTGATATCACCAAATAGTCACATGGCCAGCACTGCCTATCTTTACTAATGAGTGTGAGCAGTAGCTGTAACAATAATGATCTCATTTGCACAAGATTCTGTGATATGTGAATAGGCACTACATCCACACATATTTTTTTGCCTGATAATTGCTGGGGTCACACAAGTGGGAAAAAAAGCACACTCTTCCTCAAGAAACTTGTAGGTGAGTCCAACAAATGCGATTACAATTAGTGTGATGAGGGCTCTGATAGGTGTGAACTGGGGAAATAACAGCACAGTAATGCAATAGGGTATCAGAAAAGTATTCTCAGTTAATATTATATGATGGGATTATTCATCTTTAATTTGGCAGAAATAGGTTTATAACACAGTACTTACCCATGCCATGTGGCCCTGAAAATATAATATCATTTCATATACTACACACTCCCCACTACAGTTACCCAGATATTACACGGCTCAACATGCTTGTTGAGGATATCAGAAGTGATAAGGTGATATTTCCATTATCTTCTATTCTTTTATTCTGTCCTTAAAATGATCAAAAGGACATATTTTCTATTTCTGCATAAGGTCACTATACTCTTTTTAATTAAATCTTGATACTTATGCATACCAAATGAAATTGGGAGGAATAGAGCACGGTTGAAAGTAAATCACTTTTCTATCTCTCCACGGGGGCGTAGTATTTCAAAAGGCAACATAGAGTTTGGGCTTGGAGAAAGGGGAGGGTGGGGGGTGACTGATTCCATTTGCTCCACACAGAGGCTTCTGCCTTTCTGTTGAGATCCAAGTGGGTGGTGACAAGTGCTATTGTAGCCCAGAAAAGCCTCTTTCAGGAGGAGCTAAAGTCAGTGACGATGTCTACCACATGATGGAAAGAAAAGATGGTTCTGAAACTCTCCGTGTTGATCCGTGGATTCAATTGGCATGTAAGTTGAAAAGGTTCCCAGTTAAATTAACAAAAAATCCTACAGAGATGGAAAATCCCTGATGGCAAGTTATTTTATGACAAAGTTTGAAAGGAAGAATTAAAGAAGGTAGGAAGAAAGGGGAGGAAAAATAATTTTCAGTTGTGAAAGAATCCCTAATTCCCTGCCCAAGTGCCTTCTGCTTTGTTTCCAAGCAGGGTGAGCACGCAGCAGCTGGAGCAGAGTCCTCAGAAACCGGGAGGGAGAAGATTTCACTGCGTACCGCAGCTCCTCAAGTGTTTTTCACAGCTTGCAATGGTACAGACACAGACCTGGGGAAGGCCCTGTGCTCCCAGAGACATTAGTTAAGGGTGAAGTGAAGGAGCACAAGAGACTAACCTCTGGCTTTGGTGAGGCCAGAAAGGACAGCTCCCGGCACATCGCTGCGGCGCAGCCTGGGGATGCAGGCCGCTGCCTCTGTGCACGGGCACAGTGCTCTCAGGGCACCTGAGGCCTGCACCCAGACCCTGCTGCCAGCCCCAGTCACACTGCTGCTGCCTGCCTTCACCTCCTCCTCACACGCTGGCACGAACAACGTTAACAACCTCAGCCCCTCGTGGAACCATTTCCACTGCCTTTCCAGAAAACATTTTGCACACACGCTGGAGAACAAGACCGCTCTGCTATAAGACAGATCTCCGGAAATGTGACCTGCTGGGAGAATGTGTAACCATATGGGCCTACAGCGCCCCAGGGTAGGCAGGAGAGAAGGGAGGTGGCGTGGAGGGACAAAAGGAAGCAATCAGACAGAGCAATTCTGAGTGCTTCTCCCCTGTTTCGAAACAAAGCAGAACACACTAGAGAAGACAATTAGGGACCCTTCTCTCATTTCTCCAACCTGAAATGACTTTACTCTCTCTTTCCTTCCTCCCTTTTCCCTCCCTACTCTCTCCTTTTCCTCTTTCCTTCTTTAATTCCTCCTTTTATGCTTTGCCATAAAATAACTTGCCATCAGGGGTTTTTCATCTCCTCAGGATTTTCTGTTAGTTTTATTGGGAACCTCTTAAACTCACATGCCAATTGAACCCAAAGGATCAACATGAAGAACTTCAGAATACATCATGGTTATGACTGGTCATTCTGTTTCCTCAAGACCAAAGCCAGGAAGGGTTGTATAAGGACACAGAAATGGATGGTTTCCGAGCTTTCTTCTAGCACTCTGGAGACCAGACTGCTGTGTTCCCACACTATTAAACTGGAGTAAAAGGCAGAAGTATAGTCAAAAATGATTAGGAGATAATTACAACTTTTTTTGCAAGAAAGATGCCTGAAGTGCACTTCGGTAACATCTAACTGTGATTCCAAAGCAATATTCACAATTGGTGGTTTAATACAATGCGCCGTATTTGCACAGGACTCACATGGGGATGCATGGTAGATATCAATAACTTCAAGTTTGCAAGATTGAAAAAGATAGAAATTGCCAGTTTCTTCCACATGGCAAGCCTTTCACTGGCCCATTTTTATACTTGAAGAATTCCTATTTGTTCTGTAAAATAAGATGATACAGCACAAAGCCCATGGGTTTTAGAATCAGAATAACTTAGGTTAACATCCTGTCTTTGAAATTGTCTAGCTCTGTGCCCTTGGGCAATTATTTATCTTCACCCAAGTTTCCTTATAAATGTTAATAAGAACACCTATCTTGCTGAGTTGCTATGAATTAAATGAGATAAAATATCTGAAATTATCTGAAGTCCCAGGCATGGCATATGTACTCAATAAATGTCCCTAAAATAATATTATTAAAGCTCCTAAATAAATGTCATCCCTACTGTGGAATTTTCACTAAATCCTCAAGGGGGAATGAATTATTCTCTGCCTGATATTGTGAGTCCTCACCATAGTAGTCAGAAAGGCAGACACTGCAAGTTGCCAACCTAACTACAACTCTCTTCTGCTTCCTTATTAGCAGAACTCTCAACTTTGATTTGGGCAACTGTATTTGCAGCTGTAAAAAAACTCAGCACTATATTTCACACTCTCTCTTACAGCTATGGTTTGCCATATAGAACAGTTCCAACCAACGAGGTGGGAGCTCCTCCTCCCACCTTTTTTTCTTCCTGAAACATGGAAGTGATAACTTTACCACAAAGGAAAGCACAACCATAACCCCCTTCCCCAATCCCATGCCTGGTAGCCCTTTAGATGCCAACTCAAATCCAGCCCCAGATTTATTTTTGCATGAAAAATTTTAATAAACATTTATTAATATTTGGTTGAGGTTTTTTTGTTGCAGTAGCTAAACACAATGCTTTTTTTTTCTCTTTTTCTTTTTTTTTTTTAATTTTTATTTATTTATTTTTTTGAGACAGAGTCTCACTCTGTTGCCTGGGCTAGAGTGCCATGGCGTCAGCCTAGCTCACAGCAACCTCAAACTCCTGGGCTCAAGCGATCCTCCTGCCTCAGACTCCCAAGTAGCTGGGACTACAGGCATGTACCACCATGCCTGGCTAATTTTTCTCTATATATATTTTTTAGCTGTCCGTATAATTTCTTTCTATTTTTAGTAGAGACAGGGTCTCGCTCTTACTCGGGCTGGGCTCGAACTCCTGAACTCAATCTGCCCACCTCAGCCTCCCAGAGTGCTAGGATTACAGGTGTGAGCCACGGCGCCCGGCCACACAATCCTAACTGTAGTAGGATTGACATAAAATGGCTTTGTGATTTTCTGTTCTTATGTGTAAGTGCAGAAAAGATATACAAGCAAATTACCATGTTTATACAAAGAAGAAAACTTCATTTATATTGACCATATATATATTTCTTAATTAATGTTCCCATGTTTTTTATGAAGAAAAAAACTTTACCTTCTATTTAGAGAGGCATTGTTTTTAAATTTCCATATCAATTTCTTACACTCATGGAAGATTATTAACCCAGCTTTTCATCCTAAGTCTCTTAATCACAGAAGATACCAATTTCCATGCGAATAATAGCTTCAGTTTTACATTTCTCTTACTTTTAGATTCCAAAGGGTATTTTTCTTATGTTTAAGCCTTATACTATCCAGTAATCCATTCCAAAAGCATCCGCTAAAAATATTATCACATTGAACTGTTTCATTCTGAAGATGTTAGGGGAAAATACAAATTAAAAATAAGAAAACAGGCCGGGCGCGGTGGCTCACGCCTGTAATCCTAGCACTCTGGGAGGCCGAGGTGGGTGGATCGCTCGGGGTCAGGAGTTCGAGACCAGCCTGAGCAAGAGCGAGACCCCGTCTCTACTAAAAATAGAAAGACATTATATGGACAACTAAAAATCTATATAGAAAAAATCAGCCGGGCATGGTGGCACATGCCTGTAGTCCCAGCTACTCGGGAGGCTGAGGCAGGAGGATCGCTTAAGCCCAGGAGTTTGAGGTTGCTGTGAGCTAGGCTGACGCCACGGCACTCACTCTAGCCTGGGCAACAAAGTGAGACTCTGTCTCAACCAAAAAAAAAAAAAAAGAAAACAATTTTAATTCTCCCTGGGGCAAACATGGGAAGACACTCTTCTCTCCCGTTTCTTAGAGCATTTACTTTACAAAACTTGTAATTGCGAATTCTTTCTCTGTCCCTCTGAAATGAGTGTAAACCTTTTTAAAAGCTAAATAAATCTCTTGCCAGTTTTACAACCCATAACTATCTCTCTCAAGCACCTGGGAGCCATCTTTCTGAAATGCAGTCATCAAGGGGGAGAGTACCCCAATCACCCTCTTTCTGTGGGAGGGTAAGGGCCTACCTTCAGCTGGCACTTTGCTCAGAGTTGGAAACCCACCTCCTGCCATACAGGTCTGAGAAATTTTTCCTTCACATAAAGGCAGTTAGAAAACACAGGTGGCCCAATTACCAGGTAAACTGAGGATGAACTGTGTGTGAGAAATGGTGCTGTCAAGTCTTCTTTCCTGAGGACTGGTTGTTGTTTATCTTGAGAAATTATATGCAATTATTGCATCTGCTTGACTATATGAAAGGATAAATTTTCTTTTTGTGTTTGTAATCTCTTTGGTAGATTGCCTGTGATATACATCACATTCTGGTTCAAGGCTTATTCAATAATAAAACTGTTTTCTTTCTCTTCTACCTTTGTAAAGAGGTGGTGTGGGTAGGCAGGAGATTTTGTTTTACTTTCCCAACAAGATTGCCCAATGCCTTTCCATAACCACTGTGCTTGGCCATCTCTCGCCCTGAAAAGTGACATGATACTGTGAAAAGAGCAGGGTTTCTTAGGGCTCTGCCACTTACTGGCTGTGTAACTCTGGACTTTTTATAGTAACTTTATGAGCATCAATTTCCTCATAAGTATTCCAGGAAGTAAGTACAAGTACTTAATTTATAGTGTTATTCTGAGGATTAGCAACATTTAGGGAAATGCCTAGCATAATGGATTTAAAAATTTTAAACTTGAAGATGGGAACCACAGCTTACATAAGGTACACTCAAAACTTCATTTGTAGTGTTACAGCTCTTTTAGAATTTGTCTAGCAGGTTTTCCAGTCCTTACCAAAAACTTCCCTCCAAAAAAAAAACAAAAAAAAAAAACTTCATTTGTGTCCCAATATATATTCTGTACTAGGACTTTAGAAAGGACACAGTCCCTGCTTCCAGGGAATTCACTCTCACGGGGATAGAATGACAGAGACTAGATCCCTTAGCCATGGTTCTCCATGGGCAGGAATTTGAATAATCTTCTAACCTACAACTTCCACTCAGAGCAATAATTGCTACAAGAAATTGGACAATCTCCGTGCTCCTGCACTACTCTGTGCCTTCCTAAAAATGCCCTGTCGATGCCTAAAGCCAGACTGAAACCCTGGGTGGGGTGGCCATTTCGCTGCAGAGGAAGTGGTGTGAGCTCTTGGTTTTAGTCCCCAAGGGGGCATTCTAACCTGGGAACAGTTACTTTAGGCTTTCAGGAGGATTAACGGCTGCATGGAGAATGAAAATCTCTGAAACATGAAGAGGGCTGGTAATTTAGGCTGAGCTTGGGGGGCTGAGTAGCAAGAGAGTTTGTGGGCCAGAAAATTCTCAATGACACACATGACCCTGCTTTCTTATCACCAATTCTGTTGTCTTGTGTCCAAGAGTCAAAATGAGCTTGAGATTTGTTTCATGTTTATTTAATTTTACTTTCATGAATCAGTATTTCTTAGTATCAGGGACCAATATAAGCTTTTATCTATTTGTCCCAAAATTATTTCCAATCTCTGATGACTGTTCTTATCTAAGCCATGCCTGTACTGCATATAAGATCAGAAATTCAAGGATAAGAAAAATAAAAGGAAAGGAAAGGCAAATAGAGAAAAAATAAGGTGTAGTTGGGAAGAAGATGGAGAAATAAAGATAAGAAGAAACTGGTGGAGGAGTGTCTGAATTGAAAAGCATTGTCTCAGCAGCAACATTATTAATGTGGGGGGCATCAGGTAATTCTCTTGGGGGGGGGGCTTTCCTGTGCATTGTAGGGTGTTTAGCAGCATCCCTGGCCTTGACTCTCTAGATGCTAGTAGCACACCTCCAGTTGTGGCAAACACAGATGTCTCTGGACACTGCCAAATGTCCCCTAGGAGGAAATAGCCCCTGGTTGAACACCAGTGGCCTGTATGTCTATATGTGGAATGTCGAATTCATAGAGTAGAAGCAAACTTTTAGGACCTGTATATACATATATACATGCACATGTATATGAAAAGGACTGAGGAAGTGAATATTTTTCTTTCTACTATTATGACACATTTTTATTCCTATAGTAGTTGTATGTACTGAATTGCTATTATATTAATATCATTTGACTTTAATAAATTAAATAAGATACATGTGATATAAAAATGGGAATTGGCTATGTATAACATATATATATGTATATTATATATATATATAACATTTTTATACAAGTTATTCACAATTCAGAAAATTTTCTCAGTCTGATCATGTCCTGTCCCAGATTTTAGCTTGGTCAATATCTCTTATTTATGGATCCTCATAGATATTAAATATATAAATTTTCTCTATTCTCTCTTTAAGCTATGTCCCCATTCTTCACACAAATTATTCTGGATACACCAAGAATTTACTCCCCCCAAAGATTCTTAAATTCTAAAAAGATAAGCCCCGTATTGCGTCCAATGTACATGCATGCACGTGCACACACACACACACACACACACTTTCCTTCACACACATCCACACCACAATGTGCAGACGATGGACTAGACCACAGGTAGGTGGAGCTTCCCACTGCAAAACTGAATGACAAAGCTTAGGAGTGGCTGCTCCTGAATCTGTGCATTTTCTTTTCTTTTTTTTTTTTTTTTGAGACAGAGCCTCACTCTGTTGCCCGGGCTAGAGTGCCGTGGCATCAGCCTAGCTCACAGCAACCTCAGACTCCTGGGCTCAAGCAATCCTTCTGCCTCAGCCTCCCGAGTAGCTGGGACTACAGGCATGCACCACCATGATCGGCTAATTTTTTGTATATACTTTTAGCTGTCCAGATCATTTCTTTCTATTTTTTTAGTAGAGACCTCGAGGTGATCCTCCCGCCTCAGCCTCCCAGAGTGCTCGGATTACAGGCATCAGCCACTGCGCCTGGCCAATGTGCATTTTCTTTTGAAGAGTTCACATGCTTTAAATTTTATGCAGGACAATTACATCATATTAGGTAGAAGAATTATTTTACTAGGGTATTATATGAACATTAAATATTATTAAATCGGATATGACTCAATGCAAAGTTTACAAGGGATGAGACAATGGTGGTTTGTACAGCATTAAACTGGAAACCAACTTTCCCAGAGCTCCCTTCTTTATGATAGCAGGTTAAAATTGGCCAGAGAGGAATGTATGTGAGATATGCGAGGCAAAAGTGAAACAATAGCCACTGCTTTCTGAAAAACATCATAGTCATATGTGAAAAACAGACACAGAAATGCCCAGTATGTTCCAGCTTGTCCTTGCTCTATTACACTCTATGTCTAGCACATTTTCGTGTTGCTCACTCTGCTGGCCAGCCACCATCATATGCCTGGCAACAGACTAATGGAGACAGTAGCTACCCAAAGGCAACAGCTTCCTTAGACTTCTCCATGAACTTCCCCTTCAAATCACACTTCAGCAGCTGCAAATGCTTGGTTTCTCAGATTGACCAGCTAGGGATTCCTTCTTTGGCCCTTCAACTACCCTTAGACCTTTACTTCCTCAGCTCCTTTTACAACTGTATAAGGCTAAATTCCTATAATTAAATCCCTACCCCACAGGACTCATGGTGACTCTGCTTCATGGACTGTATCCTGACTGATGCACTAGGCAAATTAAATTAATAGAATACAAAGCTTTTCTGTCTTTAAAAAATGTTTTCAGATATCTATTGAAAGAAAGAACAATTGTAAATCTAGAATAATCAGGAAAAAATAGATCTTCAAAGAATGCTTGTAGCAACATGATTTGCAAGGGAAAGAAGAAGAAAAAAGTGATACGGTCTCCTGTATGTCTATGAAACATTCAAAGTAAGGAGACAAATGTATCACTATGTGAGAATCTAGGAATTATTTTTAATTAAAAAATTCTACTCAGAAAGAAATTACTTACAATATAACTTTATGAATAACTTAAAATATTAATATATCAATCTAATTCTGGGTTGTTACAGTAAAGATATCAAAGGAATAAACTCTCATGTCCTACAAATTCCTGGTAATATAACTGAATAGTCTTTAGTAGAGAAGAGAAACTTCTTTAAACATATCTGGTGGCAAAATGAATAAGGATATGGTATAACAACTCTCCTACCCGCAGCTCCAACCAATTTGCTGTGTAGAGATAACTGCTGTGTCACCCATCTCCTGTGATTCTGTGCAGGGCTTGTCGTAAACACTGAACAAGACTGAGGTCCAGGCTCTTAAGAGTGATTACTTCCCTAGGAACAAAAGTGCCAACATGACTTCCATAGCGTGCTGTGGGCAGTAAGAGCCACTGTTTGCATTAATGTGGAAAGCCCCTTATGGAAAATTGAGCATTTAATAAATTCTCTAGGCTCAACTTCTGCTCTCCAGAAGCTCAAAGCACTTGGAATCTTCTTCATCTCCAGAAAGGAGCCTCCTGTTCTTGTATGGCTGAGGCATCGTCAGTTCTTGTAATGATCATCACTCTCAGTAGAAAAAGTTCTATTTCATTCTAATTGTTGTGTGATATGACTTAGAATAACTTTAATGGCATAAACTCTTTAGTATGAGAATCTCTCCTGGTTCCAGCGTTGATATCCCACGAGGAGCAGAATCTCCGCAGCTGTTACTTAACCATGTCTCTGCCTCTAACTGGCTGCAAAGCAGGTGAACTGGGACTTCTCAATTGCTCATTCCACTATGTCCCTGTTTTCTCTATGTGTCTAGTAGAGGCAAGCAGACACCTCCTTTTCCTCCTGTGACACACCTCAGAAGAGAGCATCAAGCTGATATGGCCCAGGATGAGACATCCTTCCATGTACAAGGGCAGCCAGCTAGGGAGGAAGACTCAGTCACATACTACTGTGCTGTCAGTGGCACAATGACAAGAGCTACAGGAATGCTGTCATTTAACTTCTGTATATGTCCACAGACAAGGATCAGTATATTTCTCTTTTTCAAAGTATTACAAAGCAAATTTACCACAAATGTAAAATTATCAGCTGCCAATAAGTCACAATCATCCCCAAAGCTTGCTGAAAAAACTTGCACCAACACTTTTTCCAATTAAACCAATTTTCTGGTTTACTCATGAGGAGTCACTCATGCCCAGTGATTCTACATAGGGCTTGTGGTCTGGGCTTAAATTTGTGCATTGTATATTTTGTATTTTGTTTCCTAAATAATGTGTGTGTGTGTGAGAGAGAGAGAGAGAGAGAGAGAGCATTATAGTCCAAAAGTCCCACTGGACCTGGAAAGTCAGCTTTCTTACACGTGGCTCATGCATAGCGCCTCATGTTTTGCATGTGACTGCCCTTCCTAACATCAACTCACAAAGTTCCTACACACAGACACTAAACTCCAACACTAACAAACTGAGCACATTTCCTGAGCACTGCTGGCTAAAGAGTTCTACCTTTGTGGGGTCTTCCCTGGCTCCACACGGCTAGCCTTCTCAGCAGAGCTAATGGATCACCGTTAGTCTTCCTCACTAAAACGCTCATGTCCCATGCCATGTTCTAAGTGTGTACTAAGTGTCTAAAGTCTTTCTCTTTAGACTGTTAGGTATTTAAGAATGAAGATTGTTCCATAATCATATTTGAAACCCTAAGCCAAGCACAGTACCAGTTATCTCATAAAAACTAAATAAATGTTGATTATGTAAGTACATAAATCAGTAAAAATTTCTTTACTAGAAAGTCTGAATTATATGGGCTTAAAGTATATAATATATAATACGGAAAATTTATTAATATTAGATTCTCCTGAACTGGACAATTATTTTTAATAGACTTAATATATTAATGGAGTTAATATATTTTAACAGAGGCATTCTGACCCCTCCAAATATTAATTTCATTATTATTCAAATGAAAATTCAAAATGTTTATTACCACAGTAAAATATGCATCAAATATTATTTTATTATGTGTTATCTGTGTCTTTCCTAGAAGTAATTTCAAAAATATTTTGGAATTTACTCTTAGCTGCAATCATGAGTTGCCATACTGAGTTAGCAATGAAAGTACAATTAATTTTTCTTGTTTCTTCCATTGTATTACTCTATAGAGAAATACACTATATGTAGACCAAGAGTGAAGGTAAACAAATATGTTGCCTTTTTTGCATCTTCTAGTAACTTTCACAACTATGGCCTCATGTTGTCTATAGACTTCATAGGATTATGTCATTGTTTTTCTCATTTGAAAATACAGAACACGCTAAATGATCTCATTGAAGTTGCAAGAGAGATAATTGAGTTCAAAGGGTGATATAATGTAGAGGATAAATTATGTTGGACTGATTTGTATCTTCAAAAGAGACACCCAGATTTTGAATTTAGCAATTATCTTGTGCTATTTATTTAACCAGAGAAAATATGGACACATTTGAAGACCACGTTAGGATTCAATTGCATTAAAAACGAAGCTACAAATATTTATAATCATTGTATTAAATAGAACATCATACCATATGTGTTCCCAATAAGCACCAATTCTTATTAATGCTTTTAAATGAGGTGTTTGCCAAAGTATGCCAGTTGACAATGTGCCAATCATTTGAACTAATATAATTTTCTATATTCTCAGGTATCATTTTCTACTATTGCAAAAACGACATATATTTGCATATGTGTTCTCTGAAAACCTTTCCTTCTCTTACAATCTCATTTTAACTTTTCTATAGAGAAGGCATTGTACTTTCATCTTTAGGAAATACAGAATTATATTTTCAGAAATTTTTTACATTTGGACTAAAGGGGGCAGTGTGTCCTTTCGTAAAGATAAATACCTTTAGCTAAAAGTAGGGCTTTTCATGTGAGTTAGAAGGATCTGAGGAAGGAAATGAATGAAGTATAAGAAGTTGACGTCAGATTTGCTGTTGCCTAGCCAGGAGACAAGACAACCTGCATCTTCGCGGGAGAAATGGGCAAGCTCCTGGGGGCATCATTGCTGATTCTGTGGCTTCAGTCAGACTGTGAGTTGAGGATGGGAGCTTTGAATATTGTAGAAAAAATTCAAGGAACACTACAATGCTGGGAGATAAGATCATTGGAGTTTTTGTTTTGTTTTGTTTTCTTGATCATGATGGTTTTCTGTGGGGACGTTAAGAATAAAATGTAAAATCTGTTACTCTCTTTCCAAACAGGGGTAAATAGTCAAAAGAAGGATGCTGACCAGCAGGTTAAGCAAACTCCTCCATCCCTGAGTGTCCAAGAAGGAGGAATTTCTGTTCTGAACTGTGACTACACTAATAACATGTTTGATTATTTCCTGTGGTACAAACAATACCCTGCTAAAAGTCCTGCATTACTGATATCTACATCTTCAGCTACGGATCAAAAAGAAGATGGAAGATTCACAGTCTTCTCTAACAAAAGTGCCAAACACCTCTCTCTGCACATTGCGGCCTCCCAGCCTGGAGACTCAGCCTTGTACCTCTGCGCGGCGAGTGCACAGTGCTCTCCAGGCACCTGCAGCCTGTACCCAAACCTGCTCTGCGGTCCCAGCCTGGGAAGAACACAGACTGTTTGTGTTTACCACAGCAGTATAAGAGAGAGCTCTGAAGTATGTGAGGCAAGTTGAGCTTAAAAGACGACTGATACATGGCAAGCTTTACCAGTAAGTTAGGAAAGTTCCTTGAGCTTTAGAGTATCAAAGAGTTTAACCACTGTCCTTCTCTACTTTCAGAGAGAGGTTGCTGGTTTCGCTAAAGCACAACTCCCTGGAGATGCTTTGTTCCTGCTGGCTTCTGGAATGAGGGTGCCGTGTTTCCCTAGTGGGGGGCTGGGGGGAAGAACATGTGTCTGGAATGGGAAAACTGAGGTCCTACTGCAAGTTCTTCCAGTGAAGAACATTTCCTGATATATCATTTCTTTTAGGCTTTCTTAGCTTACAGGTGTCTCTCATCAAAGAAATGTATGTGTGACTACTAACCTGTGTATATCCACATATCCATAAATATTTCTATATGTAACATAACCATCTGTAGCTATATTAAGTTAAATACTAGTTCTTACTGATGTCTTCAACTCTAAATCAATACCACATGGATCACACTGGCCTCTTCCCCTTGCTTACCCATAAATTCCACTATAAAAATGAAAAATCTGGCTCCCACTGTTAACAAAAAAAAATTATTCTGTAATACTTGTTAAAGCATGGCAAGGCAGAATTTATTTAGGACCACCATGATAGGTATAAGAGACCACCGCAACGGGATTTTGGAGGAAGGGAGGAAAATTGGGCTCAACTCTGAACACAGCATGGGCTGGTAGAAATTTATAGCCAAGGAGCAGGGTGGGGGTCAGTGGATGGAAAATTACCAAGAGGAAACATCAGGGGCAAGGGGGATTCCGGCTAAACTGACTTAACAGGATTCTTGCTGCAGACAGGCAGGGCCATCAGACATCAGAATAACCTGGAGGATGGTAGTGGGTAAGGAGCCCAATTAGATATCAGATGTGATCAGATATTGATGAGAGGGTGGTTCTCTCTAAATTGGTTTAGCAGGGCTCTTATTAAAACTAGATTTTATGATTTTACAAGCAAGTGCACAGATGGGCTTAGGCAAAGTTCTAGGAGCCTGACTAAAATTTGGTCAAGCAAAGAATTTTTATCATCACCATCCACCATTCATTTACATAATAGTTCAATTCTAGTACACATGTAGAGCGGTACCAGAATTGTCAACTTGTACCCCCATGGGAAACAATTTTATCACTTAGAGGACACTGCTGAGTAATGGTAATAATGTTTAAATCATATTGAACTTCTATTATACTACCTGTTTTGCATGCATTATCTTAACTAATCCTCCCAAAAATTCTTTAAGACAGCTGTTAGAATAACTCATATTTTAGTAGAGAAAACAGGCTGTGGGAGTTTAGTAATTTTCTCAGTATCACTAACCTTGTGAGAAAATGGAGTTCATGCTCACACAGCTTGACGGCAGGACCCACGCCCCAAACACCAACTGTGCAGCCTCCCTATAGAAACCATTAACAAGTCATGCACACTTTTGAAAGGCTGTTAATTTCTACAATTCTTAGCACCCATTTCTTCATTATTGACCCAGAGGAAAGTCTATCACTTATAGATAATGAACAGCTAAAAGTATGATTTTATTTGTATATATCATATTTGTAGAGAAATGTTTGGAACTTGTCCCTCATGGGCTAATTTTCTGAAGCTGAAGATCTTTACAATGAGATGTAGAAGTTCAGAACGCCTTCCAAGAAGCCTGGGGAAGCCTCCATAAATCTCATCAGTTGTGGCTCGATCTGAACAGTGACTTCAGGAGGTGCTTCTGAACGGAATAGGGATGACATATAGCTTTGCTTAGCTTGGTTCATCTAGGGGTCCTCACGGGGATGGTGTCAATTCCCTCATATTGATTCTATCTTTCTGAACATGGATGTGAAGCTAACTCAGTGTAGATTAGATTCATTATCCCTCCATATCCAGGAGCACCCATCTCACATGCAGTATTTCTCCCACTCTTTTTATGGCTTACATTGGTATAGGCAGGAAAAATTCCAAGATCCTTTTTGTAATGCAAGTAAATGAGAATGAAAAGGGGAAGGAATACTAAGTGTCACTCTTCATGCTTAGGATGGCTTTGGTTCCATACACATCTCAGGCTCCCAATCTGGAGACGCAGCTACTCCGAGTGGATGCCCTACTGTGGATACCCTGCACAGAGGCATCCAGAAATTCAAAGCTGCAGCCACAGATCCCAGCACAAGTGCAGAGACACATGACAGTTGTTGCTGGCTTCTAACAGGGTGTGGAAGATTATAGCTTTGATGAATCACTTCATTTCAATTTCAAAATATATGGAAATACAGATGAATAATCAGTCTAGTTACTATATATCCTTATTCTTAACAAAACTGTTTCTAACACCCTAAGACAATATATCAGCTTTTCTCATTTGCAGACATACTTGACATGATTTATAAATTATTCAAACACAGTTATAAAGTTCAATTATAATGGACACTTTTCACGCTAATTGCTGTTACACTTACCTCATTTCATGTCTTCTCTATCCTGCTAAGGTGACAGAGGCACACCAGAAACAGGGATACTACATCAACTCTCATTCCTATTATCTTTATTCAATCTCTGCACACTGCTTCAACTTTCACATTTCAATCATTCTCACATTTCTCTATTTATATTCTTTTCTCATCTAGTGGATTTGGGAAACAGCATTGGTAAAGAGCTACTTTCTAGCTTTGTGCTGGCCGTGAGCATGCTAAGTCATCTTGAGCAAGTGGATTAACCTCTTAACTAACATCTTATATCAGAACCTTCATTTGTAATGCAAGGACAATAATTTCTAGCAAACATTGTTCTCAAGTTTTATTCATTCTGTCAATGAGCAATTATTCATTGAGTTCTACATACATGTTACATGCTGGGAAAAAAAGAGCTATAAGAAAATATATAGTATCTTCTCTCACTAAATGTATAGCCTAGTTAGTTGTAAGATCAGCCACTTTCCTCTGGCTGATCAGACAGAGGAAAGTGAGACGGCACCAAGCTTGGGAAAGCCAAGGGTCATATGAAGGCATATAGAGAGTCCCACCCACACCCCAGCCTTAGAGGAGAGTCAGGACAGTCAGGAGTATGATGCCCAAGGTGAGATCTGAAGATTTAGTAGGAGCAATCAGGTTGAAAGACAGAGGAGGTGGGAGAAGTGGTCTTAAAGGTAGAAACAGCACATGGAAGGCAACAGAAAACATAGTGCATCTGAGGACTGAAAGCCAGAGTTATGCTATGAATAAAATTATAAATATGTATGTCATAAAATTTTCAAACCACTACTGAAAAGTGGCCATAATCTCAAATCTCAATTTTATAAATGAGCAACCATAATATTTATGAAGTTACCAAATATGTTCTCTATTTACTTGAGATTTCACTCAATAAGCTTATTTATTTGACACGTAATATGTGTCTTGGACTCAAAAACAAGAGATGCAACTAGGAAGAATAAGACTGTTTCTGCCTTCAGGGAGTCTGTAATATAATAAAGACTACTATAATATAGTATAACAAAAGCTGTCACAGGAGAAGGGTAGAATATGACTACCTAACAGTGGCATTTAAGTTGGAAACAGAATGTAAGGGAAAGCTACCTAGGGGAGGTGGTATCTAAGTTAAGATGTGTAAAAAAGATGGCCAAAAATGGAGTCAGAGAAAGAGTATTATAGAAAAAGAGAAATAGAATGTACAAAGACATGAAGTCAAAATTTAGTTTACGAGAATGACATTAAACTAATTTGAAATGGCTGGAGCATACAACTCAAAATGGACAGCAGTAAAAATAAAACTAATGCAATAAGCAGAAACTGCTTTGTGTAAAGAATTTAAAGCCATTACAAGATGCTTGTACGTTATCTTGAAGGCAGTGATGAGCAGTGAAAGAGACCTGCACAAGCAAATGGTATAATGAAGTGTCACTATTGGAAAGATTGCTCTGATTTCATATATGCATATATATTTATATAATTATATGTGTGTAAATATATATAATTGTGTGTGTATATATATCTGTGTGCATGTGTGTGTACATATAATAAATTTTCCCTTGATATTTCTTTATTTCTCTTAATTAATCCTGGATTTTCTCTAACACACTATGTTGATAGGCCCTTCCTTATGGCAAGAAAAAGACAACTTGAATGAAAACTTATTCAAGAAAAGCCAAAATCCACATTTTAATCAACATTTCTCAGTCTGGCCACAGGGCAGCACTATTTAAAAAGCATTCTAGATAGATGTATATGGTTTTGTGCAAACAGTAAAAGTACAGTTCTGTGTTGTGATGTCTCTGATTGGTTGCCCCCAAAGTTGCAGGATCCTGGGAACAAGTGCAACAGGCCTCATTCTGAGCCAAACAGAACTCCTGCTAAAGATGCCTGTTCAGAAGCTGGCCCAGCCCACTAAATTTACTGGGGAGACAAGGATGGAGACTCTCCCAAGAGTGCGTTCAGGCACCTTGTTGTGGCAGTCGACCTGCAAGTACACAATTCAGTCTGGAAGAGGTTGTGATATGGCAGCAATCTGACAGCAGAAATGTTCTGTCCTGGGAAGGGTCCTTTTGAGAACCAGACCTAAAAAGAAGTGCAGAAAATGTTCTGTATTTATGTGGTTATGCTTATGTTTCAAGGAAGGAAGGAGGGGAGAAAATCATTCTTCCTTTTATGAGGTTGTACATCTCGAGAGGGTTTCCTGTCTTTCAATTTTCTTTCTGATCAGGGGTGAGAAGCCAACAACTGGAGCAGAGTCTTCAGGCCTTGATCATCCAAGAGGGAGAAGATGTTGCCATCAACTGCAGTTCCCCAGAGACGTTATATTCTGTACACCGGTACAGGCAGAAGCATGGTGAAGGGCTCATCTTCCTGATGACAGTACTGAAAGGTGAAGAAGAGTCATGACAAAATAGCTGCCACATTTAATGAAAAAAAGGAGCAAATTTCCCTGTACATCATGGCCTCCCAGCCTAGCCACTCAGGCAGCTACTTCTGTGCAGTAAAGACATAATGATACCAAGGCTGCCAACAGCTACACTCAAACCTAAAGCAGGGCCACAGATGCTCACCTGGCACAGGGTTCCTATGGGACACTAACCAGAAGGCTCATCCATGAAAAAACAGAAACCTGAAAAAAATTCAATTGTTTTGACACATAATGCAAAAAGTGACCCATGCCCTTAAGATCATATCTAATTTCACATTATTATCTTGATAATTATATAATTGCTTAGTAGGTAACTTAAGATTGAGAAGAGAATCACATAAATTTCAGTTTCAGAAACCAGAGTGAATTACTATATGACTGAAGCTACACATGTGAGCTACTTTTATGTTCTTATATTCCTATATGAGAGTGAAAAGTAATATCTCTTTCTTCTGCTAGGTACTCACAACTTGTCTACAGAAAGATAGTAAAAACAGCACACACACAAACACACAAAAAACTTTTATCTAGTTCCTAGTTAATGTTGTTACTTTTCTAGAGAGGTCACTAGCGATATTTTTCCAAGGTTTTAAATATCTGTCTTTGAGAAATGGCACTAAGAAGCACTTTCATTTTTACATTGGCCTCCATTTTTCTTCTTATTGTGCTTTATTCTGCTTGATTTGCAGCTTTTCCCAGGGCATGCTGAGTTATCAACATGACACTTTCTCTTACCAGTTTGCCCAAATATGCAATGGTCAAGATCCTTCCTCAATGGTTCCCCTGCATCAGCCCAGCACAACACTGGCATGTAATGAACACTCAATAAACTTTGATTGATTAATTTATGATGACAATGAGGAAAATAATGATTCTTCATTATCAGAGAAGTTAAAATACACAAATGGAACCATAGTCGCTAATTTTCATTACACAATCAAATATTACTAGGAAAATATGAGTTCATGGTCAAGAAAAAAGCAAATAGAAACTGACTTTGATACGGCTCAGGGATTGAATTTAGCAGACAACTATTTTAAAGCCAGCATAATAAACAGGTACAAAGAAGTAAAGGAAAATACGTTTGAAGAATTGAAGGAAAAATGTTCTTAATGTGTGAACAAAAATAAAATCTCATCATGAAATAGAAACCATGAGAAAGAAACAAACGGAAATGTTAGAACTGAAGAGTATAGTAAGTGAAATAAAAAATTCATTGGATGGGTTGAACAAATTAGAGATGGCAAAAGAATTCAAAAATGAATCAACAAACTGTGGTATAGTTATGAAATGGGGAAAAAACAAAAACTGTGTTTGTTCCTTTTCTCTCACTCAAGAACAATAATCACAGAAAAAATTTCTGTGACCAAATATGTGGTGCTCTTTCCCCAAACACTAAGCAGGCAATCAATTCTGCAGCAGACACCACTGGGTATCCTCCAATTTAATTCTGACACCCAGTATCGGATCACACAGGTTTAGGGCTCAGTCCACAAGACTGCCCTCCCTTGAGATACCAGTAACAAGTCCAAGCCTCAGTCGAGGTTTCCATGACCCCCTCTTTGGGTTCAATTAATTTGCTACAGTGACTCACAGAACTCAGGGAAACACTTAGTTTACCAGTTTACTATAAAGGTTATTACAAAGAATACGGAGATGTGTAGGGCAGGGTATGGGGAAAGGGTGTGGAGCCTCCATGCCCTCTTCAGGCGCACCACCCCACAGGAACCTCCTTGTGTTCAGCTATTCTGAAGTTCTCCAAACCCAGTCCTTTTGGGGTTTTATGGAGGCTTTAGTATGTAGATGTGACTGGTTAAATCATTGGCCATTGGTGATCTGCTTAACCTTCAGACTCTCTCCCCTTCCCAGAGGTTCAGGGTGGGGCTGAAAGACCCAACCTTCTAATCATGTCTTGGTCTTTCCAGTGACCAGCCCCCATCCTAAAGCTACCTAGGGGCTGTCAGTCAACTCATTAGTATAAAAAACGATATCACTTTGCAACATTATTTCATGTAATTTATTTCCAATGAAATTGATTATAAAAATAAAAGAATTTGGATTCTAGATCTCATGATAGTCTATAATACTTCTTTTAACTCAATAAAAGTAATTCTGTTTCAGTTTGGGGAAAAAATAAAAGAAGGAGAAGTGGAGATAAGGTAATAAGAGGTGGAAGGAAAAGGTAACAAGAGATAGTATGCAGTGACTAAAGTTCAGTCTCTTAAATTAGAGGACCATTACAACCCAGGTCCTCCATGTACCAGCTCTGTGCTCTTGAGCAAGTTTCTGAGCCATTATCTCCTCTCTGTAAAATGGGAGAGAGGGGAATAATCTCTCACGAGAGTCGCCTTTCTCACAGGTGAGGATTGAGTGAAATTATGTACATAAAGTTCCTAGAATATGATAAATGTTCAGTGAATTTTGCCTAGTATTTTTATTACTAACAAAAGGTGGTCTTTCAAGTGAGCCTAGATTCTCTAAATAAAATTGTGGGAGGTGATTAACATGGTATGGCAGCTCCAAAATTTTTTCTTTTAGTTGGGCAATCTGAGGGGCTGGAGGTGAAAGTAGAGAAAAAAGATAATTGTCATCTTATCTCAGAGACTGTCTGGTGACCTGGAGTTACGAGTGCTATAGTTTCTATATCTGTCCCCTCCAAATCTCATGTTGAAATGTGATCCCAATGTTGGAGGTGATGCCTAATGGAGGTGTTTGCATCATGGGAGCAGATTCCTCATGAATAGATTAATGCCTGAGGCTGTCACCAGAAGCAGATGCTGGAGCCATGTTTCTTGTATAGTCTGCAGAACCGTGAGCTAAATAAACCTCTTTTCTTAATAAATTACTCAGTCTCAGGTATTCCTTTACTGAAACACAAAATGGACTAAGACAATGGGGAATAATATCTCATCATAGAGGTGATCTTCTATTATAGCTGAGCCCAGGGCAAATGAAATTGAACAGAATGTAAGTTTTCTTTTGTCGTAACAAAATGTAGTTACCTAGATCACACATTAGGAGGACAATCAGAAGTCTAAGATAATCAGAAAAGAAAGCAGACTTTAAAGGAAAATGTTTGAAATTATGAACTGAGAAGGAAAGAAGATAAGGAAGAATGTCATGAGTTATAGTATTACCATGAAATTTTGCGTATAAGAATGTATATCTATTCACGTCCAAGGATACAGAGGCACATCTGCATTTTAATTTAAAATATTTTGTCTTTATTCATAAAAGAATATATAGGTATTGTATTTTTAATGTCCACCTAAGTCTAGGAATAAAATTTTGTGGCTTGAAAATCTCTAGAGAGTAACTGAACAACCTTTGTTAGGGAAAAGAGGCTATCTTAAACATACCTAGTGGCCCAATTTAGTCTATGCAAACATGAGCAGGAAATGAGCTGACAATTGCCCCTCTTCCCCACCATACCAATTTCCTGTTCTGAGACAGCTGCATTGCCCACCTCCAGTAATTCTGGTGGAGCTTTCCATAAAACCAAATCAACTGAGCCCCAGGCTCACATCAGGGGATATTCTCCTAGAGACAGAAGTGCCAGCATGACTCTTCTCAGCACATCATGGGTGTTGATTGCCTCTGTCTTCCTTGGTAGGGATAGTCGCTGAAAATGAGGCTGAGGACTGTCCAGAATTGGGAGGAGACAGTGGGGAGGGCAGAAGGGCTGAGCAATTGGCCATAAATGACAAACTCTGAGAGGTTATGAGAATGAAGGGGAAAGACATGAGATTCTGACTCCTTCTGACTTGACTGAAGGTTTAACTCCTGCCCCAGAAGTTCTTGGCAGCTCTCTTATGGGTAGGCTCAGGGGATCAGTCTTGTTATTTCTTCTTTTCTACAGGATCCAGCATGTCCCAGCAGGTCATTCAATCCCAATCGGCAATATCTAAGCAGGAGGGTGAGACCGTGGAACTAGAGTGTTCATATAACACAAGTGTTCCATATTATATGCTGTATTGGTACAAAAGACCTCCCAGCGGGGAGATTATTTTCCTCATTTTTCAGCGCACAGATGCAGATACCAATGCAACACAGGGTCGATATTCTGTGAGCTTCCAGAAAGCAACTAAAACTATCCGGCTCATCATATCATCATCACAGCCAGAAGACTCGGCAACATATTTCTGTTGTCTCAGAGAGCCCACTGTGAAAAAAAGTGATAGAAGATCTTTACAAAAAGGTCACAACTCGACCTGAGGCAATTGCCTATTCCCACATTCTCAGTGAAAACTCACATACCTTTGTTAGCAGCTAGTGGTTAAGGTGCATAAGATAAGATCTAGAAAGGAAGTCATTGAATTCATTCTAGGAAGCACTCCCTCACAGCTGGAGTAGAGACCACACAGGACCATATGTAAAAGACCTACTCCTTAGATAATATCACATTTCTATTTCTTCCCATGCAGTATGACATATTTAATAAAAAGGTAACATATGAAGGGCAGAATTTTAAAACCACAATTGATAGTTCCAGACTTCATACCTGCTCAATCCAATCTCTTGAGGAGAATAGTATGGAAGACACTGGGAAAAAACAACCACACAAAATAAAGGTTTTTATGCTGAGATGCCTATGTGGCCAGAGAAGTGCAGTCTCAGTGAGATTATAGACTGGGGTACATCGGACCATGTAGAACAACAACCTTATTCTGTACCAGACACATTTTCCTACCTCCTTTTGGCTAGATTTCACTCTAATCTTTGCCAACTCCAGCTTGGCTTTGCATGCCCTTTGATTCTCATGCTCCCTACAGCCGCATGCCCATCACAAGCTTTGGTTAACCACAACAGAGAAAGGAGGCGTGTGAAGAGACACTGCTACGGATGCTGGGACCTCAAGTTGATCTTGCAGCCACCTAACTAATCCATGGAAGTACCAGAAATGAGACTGCAGCTTCTAAAGCACAATATTCCTTTATTCAGCCATCTGCTTTCTAATTGTTTTGGTCAGGAACACAGGGCTAGTCTTCTGACTCTGATGAGTCATTTTTCTTGTGTTAAGAAATTCCCGATAGCAATCCTCTGCTAAGGATGCTAAATGGACCCTATTACTTGTGGCTGCAGGCCTGACACAGTGCCTAACCCTTAAACTTCGTCTCCTCTTAATCCTTGTGCCTTCAACTAAAGTTTCAACATCGTGCCAGAACTAAAAATGGAATGCATCAAGTACAAGCTCTTTCCTGGTTGTTACCTATTTCTGGGCAATTTGGACATTCCTCCTTAGATTGCCATGCTTGTTGGATGCTTACTTTCATTAGTTTAGTCAATCACTTGTTCATTCAGGAAAATAATTATGTCATATGTAAAGCCCTTCAGTTACTTCTAATTATTTCCTAAGAGAAATGTCCAAGTTTCCTGACATGGATTACAAAATGTTTCTCCCAGGCCGGGCGCGGTGGCTCACGCCTGTAATCCTAGCACTCTGGGAGGCCGAGGCGGGTGGATCGCTCAAGGTCAGGAGTTCGAGACCAGCCTGAGCAAGAGCGAGACCCCGTCTCTACTAAAAATAGAAAGAAATTATATGGACAACTAAAAATATATATATAGAAAAATTAGCCGGGCATAGTGGTGCATGCCTGTAGTCCCAGCTACTCGGGAGGCTGAGGCAGGAGGATCGCTTGAGCCCAGGAGTTTGAGGTTGCTGTGAGCTAGGCTGACGCCACGGCACTCACTCTAGCCTGGGCAACAAAGTGAGACTCTGTCTCAAAAAAAAAAAAAAAAAAAAAATGTTTCTCCCCATAATTTTTGGGTTAAGCCCAAGATGAGTAATAATGTTGAGAATGTTTCCTGGGTGTCCATAATGTCCATAATATCCATAATCTCATCTTCAAAATCCATTTTTAAAGGTCCCAGAGAGAACTCCTCTAGATCAGAATAAACTGCAATTATCTAATTCCTCAGCCTTGCAATGTTCCTTGGGATTTCTCATTGTGTCCAAATTTACTACTGGCTCACAACCTAGCTGGAGTCACAGAATCAGTAAAGATGCCCCTTAGGCACTTGCCCATTCCTCTATCAACAAAGACCCAGTAAAGACCCCAGTCTCTATGAGATCTTTAACAATTTAATACAAAATTGGCTCAAACTTTTCTTTAAAACAGGAGCTTAGTGACCAACAGAAGTCAAAGTATAGCCAGCAGAAGGATAAACAGTGCCCTCCTTCTCAGACTGAATAGGAAGGAGGTATTTCAATTATGATCTGTGATTTACAATGGTAATACAGTTTACAGTGCTTCTTATGCTATGGTTCAGAAAGAATGCTGACAAAGATCCTGAATTTCTGATATCAATGTTTCAATTTTAGATGCAATAGAAGATGGATAGAGTTCCAATTCCCCCTTGGATATATACAGCATGAAAGTGTGGCTTCCACCTTAACAAGTAAAACTAGATAAATAGAAAAATCATAACTTTGTTTAACCCATCAGATAGCTGAGATCACAGGCAGCGTAGACAAGTAGACTGGATTCCATTGAGGAAGAGTCTTCTCCAAGGAGAGATGGACATGTGTGTTACTGAAAACTCAGCACTTGTCCTCGAGACCACATCAGAAGAATGAGAACAAGTGTCTTGGGGAGGATGAAAGAGAATTTTTATTACTTTGCTGGCAAAGGAGGAAAAATGGTAGATCTTCTTGTCTCAAAATCCAAATTTCCTCCACATAAGCAAAAATACAGAGCTTTTAAAGGGAGGGCCCCTCAGTTCTAGGCTATTGTGGTTAACTATTCTAATTACCCCATCGCTGCCAAAGATAAAGCCTATGAACTCGACCAGCTGCCCACCTTGGGGTCTGCTGTTGCCTGGGATAAAGTTATCTTTTTTTTTTTTTTAAGTAGCAACCCAAGTTGCTATTTATTAACAAAATTCTTGCCAAAAAAGCCAATAATACTCACAGACATTTCTATATCATTGTATATTCAAAAATAAGTTTCAGTTAATTCATAACCCATTCCTAAATATTACCTTCACAACACATAGTTCAATATTGAAGTCATAATTTTACTGTATTACTCCATATATAGTATCACTTGGAGGAAACTTTAGTCATAATACACTAGCATTTTTTTAATATGTAGGCAGAGAAGAAAAATGAGAGAATAATGTCATGTCATTAATAAGGCAACAGCATATAATTTGAGATTTTTTAATTTTTTTTTTAATTTCAGAATATTATGGGGGTACAAATATTTTGGTTACATATATTGCCTTTGCATCATCCAAGCCAGAGCTACAAGCATGCCCATCCCCCAGACAGTGCATTCCACACCCATTAGTTATGAATTTACCCATCCCTTCCCCCCAATCCCTGCCCGGCACCTGATGAATATTACTTCCATATGTGCACCTAAGTGCTGATCAGTTAATACCAGTTTGACGGTAAGTACATGTGGTGCTTGTCTTTCCATTTTTGTGATACTTCACTTCAAAGAATGGGCTCTAGCTCCACCCAGGATAACACAAGAGGTGTTGGTTCACCATTGTTTTATGACTCAGTAGTACACCACGGTATACACATACCACATTTTAGTAATCCATTCATATATTGATGGGCACTTGGGTTGTTCCCACATCTTTGCAATTGTGAATTGTGCTGCCATAAACATTTGAGTGCAGATGTCTTTATTATAAAATGCCTTTTTTTCCTTTGAGTAGATGCCTAGTTGTGGGATTCCTGGATCAAATGGTAGTTCTATTTTTAGAACTTTAGTTCTTTAAGATATCTCCATATTACTTTCTGTAGAGGTTGTACTAATTTGCAGTCCCACCAGCAATGTATGAGTGTTCCTCTCTCTCCACATCCATGCCAACATTTGTTGTTTTGGGACTTTGATAAAAGCCATTCTCACTGGACTTAAGTGATATCTCATTGTGGTTTTTATTTGCACTTCCCTGATGATTAGAGATGTTGAGCCCTTTTTTTATGTTTGCTGGCCATTATTCTGTCTTCTTTTGCAAAGTTTCTGTTCATGTCCTTTGCCCACTTTTAATGGGGTTGTTTGATTTTTTTCTTGTTAATTTTCTTAAATTTTATGTAGATTCTAGTTATCAGCTTTTTATCGGATGTGTAGCATGCAAATATTTTCTCCCATTCTGTAGGTTGTCTATATGCTCATTGATAGTTTCCTTGGCAGTGCAGAAACTTTTTAATTTTATCAGGTCCCATTTATTTATTTTTGTTGCTGCTGTGATTGCTTTTGGGTTCTTCTTCATAAATTCTTTGCCTAGGCCAATGTCTATAAGAGTTTTTCCAATATTTTCTTCTATAATTCTTATGCTTTCATGTCTTAGGTTTAAGGCTATTATCCATCATGAGTTTGGAGTTATCTCTTTTAACAAAGAACTTAACCTGCCTCAGGGGTACAGGGTAGGCTACAGTTCCCAAAAACACTGGGGGAAGTTTTAAAGAGACAGAAAATATTTTTTTTTTTTTTTCTTCAGGCCCTTCCTTCTGTTACATATTCCCCACTCTTGATTTTAAGCTTCCATATCTATGGGAGGAGGGGCAACTACTCTGTTACATACTGACTGGCACAACTTCGGCAGAGTATAGGAAAAAGAAATGCTGTCTGCCATACAAGCAAGAAAAAAAAATCAGGTAAAAGACTGAGTGAGAGCCATCATCAGAATATAAAACTACTGGGGGGTCACAGACACAGGAGGAGTTTGCATTCACTGGTAGGGCCATTTTCACAGGTGTTCACAAACATAACAGGGGCAGGGTGGGACACAGAGGGAGCTCCACCAAAAGCAGAAGCCTACAAGACGTGATCCAGCTGCCGCTGCAGGAAAGTACAAATCCTAGCACTCCTGCCTAGACCAGCCTCTCACATGAAGGAAAAGCCTTAACCTGTTAGCGATGGGGATAAAGAGCTGACACGAAATCCTGCCACCACCCCAGGGCACAGGTTAAGATCAATTGCAACAAAGAGAAGAGTCAAAGAAAAAACCCACTACCTTTGGATAAGGAGTAAAAAATCATTCTAAGCTGAAGATCTTGTAACAATACCATCCTAATTCTGCTACCTATGAGAGAGAGGCGAAAAACTCTCTTGCACAAGACCCACAGAGAAACATGGCAGTGTTTGGCTGCCGTGTGGGGTGGTGGGGGTGGTGGGGGTCATGAATATTGAGGAAACCCTAAATCTGAGATCCAGACACATGGAGCCAGTCTAAGATTGAAGCTGGACCAAGACAACAGAGAAGTCCATCTACCCACATGATGAGCCTAGGAAACACTGAAGAACAGAAATTGATAGTAGGAAAATGTATGCTCTCTTTGATTCTAACTGATGCTATTTGCTTCTGTGACTGTGCTTGCTTTTAGTGCTTTGGTAAATATAGTTAATCAGAATGAAAAACAGGTATAAGAGCAAGGGTAACTCCATGATAGGCTAGGCTTCCTGGATGTGAGAAGCTAACAGCCTAGTTCTGCTTCTGTATATATGGCTTGCTGGCTTGGTGCTTAGCATAAGTGGAGCCATGGCAAGCTTCACTAAAGTTAAGGAAAACAAGGCCCCGGGGAGGTAACCGCAAGTTACTTCCTGATAAAGGGCTGGAGAGTCCAGGGGCCCTCCAACCAACAAAATAGATAAGAAGGGCAAGACATGATCAGCACATGAACGGCTTGTGCAGGGCGTGTGTTCCTAGTATCGCTTGCAACCAAAAACTAGAAGGTATGCAACAACAGCCCCCCCCACCCCCGTCAGAGACCCTCCTCTTCCCCTAAATGACGTTAACTACAACTGGCGCCGGTGTGAAAAGCACGAAGCTTAAGAGTCAACCAATCAGGAGCCAATGCGATCAGCCACTTCTAAAAGAACAAATAAACTAAAGGGGGATGGAGTGCAGACCAGTATGTCATGTGCAGACTAGTGTGTCGTGTGCAGACTAGTATGTCATGTACAGACTAGTGTGTCTTGTGTAGACTAGTATGTCGTGTGCAGACTAGTATGTCGTGTGCAGACTAACATGTCGTGTGAAAACTAGCATACAGAAAAGTATAAAAGCTTAACCTTTACCCCAGGGCGGGGTCCTAGTTTGTGGAGAGGCCACTGCGTTGGTGCTCTGGGACTTGAACCCTAGCTTGAGCTAGTCAATAAACTCCTTTGCCTTTTGGTGACTCTGCCTCTCTGTTCCTGGGGCTGAGGGGAACCGGTTCTAACAACACTACATAACTAGCAACAGCAATCTATAGCTGGCGGCAGGAACAGGAGGAGAGAGAGGTGAGGAGAGAGGTGGGGGAGGGGGGAGAAAGAGAGAGAGTCTCCATGGTGCAGGAATTCAGGGACTGCTGCTAAAAGGTGAGGTGGAATACTCTAAAACACAGAGATTCCTTTTTAACATAGCCACAGTACCATTATTAAATTTATGTTAATATAAATTAACAGTAAGTCAAGAAGCCAGATTTTAAGTGGCTTGTGAAGCAGTAAAATTGCTTTAGGAAAACCTTGATATTTAAGGGTATCTTTATTGTAGAACCCTCTATTTTCAGGTCTTTTCATTTCCTACTTTCTATTCCTAGAGGCAACATGGTTGGACACCACCGTCAGGGACATATTAGGCTAAGTGAACCACCATTCTTATTTGTATTACATTACCTTCTCTCAATCCTTTATCTCCATGGAGTTTTACCTTAAAAGATGTTTCTTCATGTTTTTATTCACTAGGCATATTCTGAGGAAGCAGATAGAAAGGAGTGTTTCTCATTAAGCTTTTTATCTGTCCAAGGTTTGTTGTAGGTGCTGATACAGTAGCAGAATGATAGGATAAAAGAAACTTTGATTTGTTTATCAGCTATATCTAGGTTCATATGCTGTCTCTTTGTGTTATTGAACTTCTTTGAGTTTTTTCCATTCACTCTCAATTTATTTTGAGGATTAAGTAAAAGGACGGATTAAATAAAATTCAAAGTACCGTGGTTGGCATGTAGTGCGCATTAATAAGCCACCAATCACAGCTCTTGATACATGTCATATCCTTTCATTGCTGCATTGCAATATTGAGTTTATAACAGGGAAATAATTTAAATATCACTGCACATTTAAGAGACTCTGAAATAAGACTCAACTACATAGCATTTTTACTTTGCAATGTACTTTGCTGTAATCTGTAGTCCTCAAGCCTCCTGCATCTGCTGAGGCTTTCTAATCATGATAGAACATTGAGAGATAACAGGAAAAATGTCCAGATGCCTAACTTGGAAAATAAACTAAATGAGGCCATTTTGGGAAATGGCTCATAGGTCTTTGGGACAGGTTTACATATACTTTTCCTTCTGATATGTTAATAAAGGTAGTTTAAATGAGACCTCTGTTTTAGTATTTGGCATATTGACATAAGTAAAGTCTCACACTATGGAAGTACATTAGAAAGGATATTACAAAGAATGTGCTTCTAAAGTACTTGAAACTCATTAACACTTCAAAGTGAATGAGTTTAAAAATAAATTTCAGGAATTTCAGGAACTGGCTCCTCCAAAAATATGGTTTATAGCCATCTGATAGTGGAGACATGAACATTCTCACTTGTTGACATTAAAGGAGAAACTTCGAGATTGGGGGGAGATATACGAGTTTGATTCTAGTCAGTGGATGGTTCAAGCAGAGGCGCTGACATCCATTTGGGGACCCTTCATATTGGAAAACAAAAGCCTGGAAAGAAGATACAATTATTTTTACCATAATTATGCTGGTGGAATAATTTTACAAGGAGTAGGTATAAATATGTTTTACTAAGAGCATACACATTCATTCCTCAGGCAGACCAGAGTGATTAGACTATCAAAGGAAAATTAGCTTAAGTGATAATTTGTGTGTTTTTATGTACACATATGCACCGATCCTGGCTGTAGCTCTACTCATACAGAGAAAACAAACTGAAATTGAAGTAATGACAGTTTTTGCCTACCCTACACCTGTTCCAGGGTATCAGAGCTTCTTACCCCATTTTGCAAAGTTGGTAATAGTTCAAGCAAAGACCCCATTGACACTTTTTAATCTTTAATATTTTGCAAGACATTAAAAGGGATTTGAACCAGAGCTTTATCACCTTGTAAAAAAAAGTGATGTGTCCTGAAGTATCATGGAGCTGGTATACCAGATGTTATGGGCTTAAGAACTAATAGAGGGAAAAATTAGGAGACAAGGAAACAAAAATTGTGATTTGTGATGGCTTCTATAGGTCTATCCATTGAAGCCTGGCTATATCAAGATACTCTTTAAATTTATACTATTCAGAAAACATATTTAAATTGTCAGTAAAAAAGATCTGTTTACTCTTCTTCCATCAGAGTTCAAAGTGTATTTGGTACAAGGAAAACACACATGGTTATAACCCATCCTCTTGAGGATTTCTGGGCAGGGAGGAATTCCAGTCAGCACATGATTGTCCAATGTGGATGAATTTCCACTTTAAACAGTGCTTCTACTTTAGAAAGTAGTTACCGAGCATCTCTTTGGGACAAAAATAGCCACACTGTTCCGAGGACTTCATGAAATAATAACTTTTGCAATTCCTTTCTAATTAATTGTTTCTGATATTACTAGACACTTGGTAAATTGTGCACAAATTTACTGAATTTACATTCTAAGATGCTCTACTTTTTCTTTCCAGTAGTCACAAATCATGCCCCAATGTTTTTGTAAAGAAATTGATTGGTAATATTAAGGAACTGGATGTGAAACTCTAATATTAAGTTTGCATGCCAATTCATCCACTTACTCAGTAGAGGGAAGCCTTCCCTTCCCATTGAACTCCATTGTGCACCTGCTTTTGAACTTCTTTTATTTAAGCATTTTTAGCATGTGAGACTAGCCCTTATATTCTCATTTCCTTTTCTTTCATTTAAACTTATTAGGGACAAAGAATAGAAAATTCAGCACAAGTAGCTTTAAATTTCCAAAAGAAGTTTTGCAACTAGTGGTAGAATTTTTGGTTAGAAACACCATCTACAAGATAGGATTGATCAAAAGGAGAATAGCTCAAGGTTGACCAACATATCCAAACTCTTCAAGACACAATTTCTGCTTCTGTCTCATTCATTGGTGTTTAGCTGCTAGAGCTTAGTGAGAAAAATAAAATCAAAGACTGTGCCTCATTTCTTTTCTTTGAATATCAGTTTATTTTTCCTGTTGGATTCAAAATGTCTAATAAAAAGAGATACAATCAGTCTAGACTCTAGGACCAAGAAGGGTCTCAGAAGTCCAAATGAATAACCCTAATGGTCTCTCCAAAGACTCTGAGTTGTTCCTTCTTTAAACAAAAACATTAAAATAAGAAATCTGGGTCTCTAATGAAATATTTGTCTCTCTCTCCCAGACTTTCCTGAGATGAGCCTGAAGTGACCATTTCATGACAACAGACCATAATTTGGGACTTCTATTTAAGCACCAGTTCTCTCATGTTTGTTCTGTCAGTTGGTCCTCAAAACTTCCCATTCAGTAACAGAAGGCTGCATTTACAGAAAAAAAAAAAAAAAATTCTCAATAGTTCTGAAGCTTAGCTCCAACACTGCTTGTCTTAAAATAGAGACTTTATCTTATCAGGACACCAACAAAGATTTCTTCTATGGAATGAATATCTACTTGCTTCATAAAAGGTATAAAAGGCATCAATGGATAACTCTCATTTGAGTCTAGTAGCCTTATGTTCTTACTTGGTACTGTCAGACATTTTTCCCCCTTATATCTACCTTCAGCCCTAAAAAGAATTACCATAGAACAGAAATCTTAAACACAGGTCTGTAATTTAATCACCAAAAATGTAAACTTTATGATTTACTACTAATTTCCTACTTGTGAAATAAAAGGTGTTTCTAAGAGACAAACATATGCCAGCTCTCCTTCTAAAGACAGAATGAGCGAGTGTTGTACAAGGTGCCTTGTCAATTAGAGATGTGCACACAAGATTGCAGCACATCGTTTTCACATGCAGAGAAACGGAATGTTCACTGTTTAACTCTGTATTGGGCAGAGCAGAGCTTGTCTCCTATTGGCCCTTAGCCAGGTTAAGACTGAGCCAGAACACTCAGAATAGAATATGCTCTCCTTCCCAGAAAGTATAGATCACTGGTGATTCTACAGGCAAGAATGGAGAAGCCCTTGGAAGCTTTATTCATGTTCCTATGTCTTCAGCTGAACTGTAAGTTCAGGGGCTTCTGGAAGGTCCATCACAAGTCTGGGGAAAGAGAGGAAGGTCATTCTGGTTCTCCCCAGGTTTCCTGTAGAGACTCCACAAATAAAAAGTAAACTTAGAAAATGACTCAGTAACCCATCTTCAGCGCCTCAACAATGGTGAGTGGCCAAGAAAAGGATGTGGTGCAGTCTTTCAATCCTAAATGTCTGGGAGAGGGAAACAGCTCTTACCAACTACAGTTATACAGACAGGGCTTTGAATTATTCCTCTTGGTACAAGAAGAAAACAGTGGAAGCCCAAATGTCTATCAGTTGATGACTTCATAAATAAAATATGGTACATTCATATAATGGAATATTGTTGGGCAATAAAAAGTAATGTACTGATTCATGATACAAAATGGATGAGCCTTAAAAACATTATACTAAGTGAAAGAAGCCAGTCCCAAGAGGTCACATATTTTGTAATTTCACTTACATCAAATATCCAGAATGAGAAACTCTGCAGAGACAAAAAATTGATTAGTGGTTGCCTAGATGGGGTTTTATGGGGAGAAATGGTTTGCAACAGCTAATGGGTACAGGGTTCCTTTGTTAGGATGATGAAATGTTCTAAAATTGATTGTGGTGATGGTTGCACTATTCTGTGACTATACCAAAAACCATTGAATTGTACACTTAAAATGGTTGAATTGTAAAATATGTGAATTATATCTTAATGAGGCTGTTACATGAAAACAAACAAACCAAACGAAAAAGTACCACGGTATTCATTGTTCTTCTCTGGACTCAGTCTGGATTCTCCACACCATTTGAATACCATTGGATAAAAAGTTCTAATGTTGGTTTGACTTTTGCGTAATATAACTAGATTACATAAGGACTTCTACATTTCATACTTCTTTTGGCAATCCCAATAATTTTTATTCATATATTTATGCCAGCACTGAATTAGTATTGTCAGTTTCTATTCCAACACATTTATAATCTGGCACAAATTATAAATAGTTATTCTATTGTATGAATAGTTATTTTATTGTATGACTATATGACTGTTGTGTCTTACGCTGTGATATTCTCAAACCTAGGCTTTCCCTATTCTAGATTTGTGAATTTTTCTTTTTTTGGAGGATGGAGAATGAAGGTTGGAGTGCTATTTGAATTTTGCCCAGAGGTCTAAACTTTGCATTTACCTTTACCTTTACTTTTGGATAATTTTGTTCAATTGGTTTCCAGAAAATCAGAATGTTTTATTTGGAATAATTTCAAGAGTTATTCCATATAACTTCTCCCAGTAACGTGATGAATAGATATTAATTGATATATTCACCCAACAAATTATTATTGTGTTTAATCTGTGCCAAATCCTATAGCACACAATAAATAACATGGGTTTTGGGAACTTCTTTAAAACATGGGAAGAATAAGATACCATTAAAACTAAAAGAAATACAATAATTGAGAAAACACCACAGAAATAATTCTAAAATCCCAACAGGACTGAGAATAATTCAGTTTTACAGCATTGTGGTAGGAAGCGCATCACTGAGCCTTGCCACTAGAGGGAGGTAGCACATCTAAAATGTGTCTGGACCTGAAACACAAACTGAAAGATGACTGACAACGTGGAGTCTAACTCTAAGTAAAGCAGTCACAAGAGGGAGCTGGTATAGCTGCAAATCCAAGCCCCTTCCTGGGTGAGGAAGAGATTGTCATTGAGTTGTACAAAGAATTTATGCTCATTCCTTTTGTCACCTTGTACTATATAATCTCTTCTTGAATGTGTGCACATCTTCAAAGACGTATGTGTAAGCCCCTTCCCAAATGCAGAGCAGAGCTGACCCCACATGGAAAGAAAAGAGAGGCGATTAATACATAGTTCAGTTTTAAATGGTGAAATATTTGTTGCCATTTATTTGTTAGACTGACAAGCTTAGTCATTTAGCAGAGAAGGTTGAATAATTTTAATTTTATTCTGTCCCATTTCTTTTTATTTATTTATTTTTTTCAGAGACAGGGTCTTTCTCTATTGGCCAGGCTAGAGTGCAGTGGCCCAATCATAGCTCACTGTAACCTCAAAGTCCTGGGCAAAAGCGATCCCTCTGCCTCAGCCTCCTGAGTAGCTGGGACTACAGGCACACGCCACCAGGCCAAGCTAATTTTTTTTTAAGTTTTGTAGAGATGGTTCCTTGCTATGCTGCCCAGGCTGGACTTGAACTCCTGACCTCAAGCAATCCTCCTGCCTCGTCCTCCCAAAGTGGCAGGATTAAAGGCCTGAGCCACTACATCCAGCCCCCATTTGTTTAATAACCACTTTTGAGAATAACTAGGGAAATCCTTTTGTTTTTATACCTCCCTTGTCAAATGGCAGCATCTCATTCCCCTCTCTAAATCTTCTCTTCCCATTTCTTGCTTTCTCTTTCGTGTCCTCAATGCATGCCACTCCTAGGCATGAGCATGGAGATGAGAAAATATGTGTTAGAGAGGGGCTTACGTGGGGTACAAATAGGTACCATTCAAGTCATTGGCTCCTGTCTCCAAACCAGAGGCACCCAGCAATGTCCCTCTAAAAGACACTTAGGACACAATTCTAGGAGCCCATATGGGAGGCCTGAATACCAGGAGACTTGGCTTTTACCCTGAGTTCTAACTTTATCTTTTCCTGTCATCACACGGAGCACCAGCAATATTATGCAACTATGAAATTTTTGTTATCTATATGTTGCAAGTATTTTCTTCTGCAGTATCATTTGATTTTTAACTTAGCTTATGGTGATTTTTTGGACCAGAAAGAAGTTTCTAACTTTTGAAATTTAATTATGTATTATTGCTTCTAAAACTTACTTGCTCTGGAGATATGGATAGCAATTCTCTTCTTCTCCTTACAACACAAGGCTCACGTAGATTTCTTAAAATAAAGGGCATTTCCTACCAGCTCAGTGGAGCATTAAACTCCCAACTAGTGGTGTGTTTTTGCCCTTACCACAAATAAGAGATGGATAATCTCATTGTGAAGGGTTTTACTCATTTAGACATGGCCGACTTAAGCTTGAACCTTGAGAACGATCTCAGAGGAAACCTTCCAAAATTAAGGCTAAACATTGGGAAAAACATTCTTACTCTCTTTTTCAAGTTTTATTTTAATTGAAAAATAATAATTGTATCTTACCCTCTTTTTAAATGTATGTTTAAGACTTGGGGTCAGGATAGACCTAACCAGGAGGCTGCTCTCTTTAGCTGACGCCTGGCTGGGGAGCATTCAGAATGAAAGCTGGCTGCTGGGAGGTTGTGTGGGTGGCTGCGCTTTGCTGCTTGAGACCTCCCCCAGCCTAGCATCAGACACAGGTCCTGGAACCTCAGTGTGCACTTGAACTATGAGGTTGGTGACCGGAATTACTGTACTCCTAACTTTGGGTAAGTATTCTGAGAGGCTGGCTTGTGTGGCAAAGACAAAGGAGAGGTATCTGCTATCTCTACTTCTCCCGCTGTGATTTATCAATTGCTGGAAAGAATTTGTGCCTATGTGTTTCTCTAGGGAGTCTGTGCATCAGTGTGAGAGGCTGATAATATCCATTACTCACAGAGGATCCCCCAAGTCTCAGAGCTCTCAGGCTGTAAGGAGTTTGGGGTTCACTGAACTCAAGGGCTATGGAAAGTGGGCTATTTATCTTTGGCCTTGTGGCTCCAGATTGCTCAGGAATATATACCAGTAATGTTTCTCTTGTCCTATGCGACACACAGGAAAATACTCAAGTGTGGGGTAGGGGCCAGGGAGGAGATTTCTGGAAGTGTTTATAAAACTGACCTTCAGGTGCACCAAGTTGTGACAATCCAGAGTTAATCCATTGTTTCTCAACCCCTCAGGTATTATGGCTGATGCTAAGACCACCCAGCCAAATTCAATGGAAATTACTGGAGAAGAACCTGTATACTTGCCTTGTAACCACTCCACAATCAGTGGAAGTGAGTACGTGTATTGGTATCGACAGATTCTCCTCCAGGGTCCAGAGTACGTGATTCATGGTCTAAAAAGCAATGTGACCAATAGAATGGCCACTCTGGCCATCTCTGCTGACAGGAAGTCCAGTACCTTGATCCTGCCCCGTGTCACCATGGGAGACACTGCCGTGTACTACTGCATCGCAAGAGACCACACTGGTGCAGATGGGGCTGCACCTGTGCAATATCTCCCGGTGGGGAAGGGAGCAGCAGCAGCCTTCTAAAGAGGCCAGTGCACAAGGATGAGCAGAAGCTCAACACAGGAAGGAGAAAATAAAGGAGAAAGGGGGAAACAAGTAAAGAGAATGGTGAGGAAATCAAGGAGGAGCAGACTAAAGGAATGAAGAGATTGAGGAAGAAGAGCTGAGTAAGTCCTGAAGAGGTCCTGGAGAAAGAACTGAGAAGCTTGCCAGGAGACCAAAATTCACAATTGCAATTCTTCAGTGAAGAAGACGGAAAATGAGAATATTCCAGGACCATTTCTTCTAATCAAATGTTGCTTTCTGTGTAGGTCTCACTATAAAAGGTGTGAACAACCTTTTGGTTGTCCCAAAGGCTTTCTTCATCTGGACCCAGGGAAGTGCCCAGGCTCTGGATGTTATATTATATTATATTAGTCCTTCTAACCTCTCTAAAATCGAAATGAATTTCAGAAATTGATTCATTTGCTCTTTAGAAAAGTTTGAAATTTTCTTTGTTGCTCATCAGTAGCACAAATTCTTGGAATACAGATCAGATATTAATAATATTTGGAAGGGAACAAAAAAGGAATAGATATATGGATATTAATTTCATTTTTAATCTTGTTGAAATATTTTTATTATTACACAAAAATACACAAATCTTTTTTCATTGTAAAATACACAAGCTATTACATAAGTATATGGGGTAAAACCTGAAAGCCCCAAACTGACTCTACCCATTTCCTCTTCAACTCCTACAGTGACCCATTTTGACAGTTTGGAGTGTGTCCCGACAATCATATTCCTTTTCATTAACAAGGATACTCATATAAACAGATACCCAATTTTATTACACACGTGGGATCATACTATGTGTATTTTTCTGCAGCTCGTTTTTATTTTTTTATTTAAAAATGGTTCTTTGAAGGTGTGATCATACCAGAATATGTGCATGTGTGTGTGTGTGTGTGTGTATGTGTGTGTAAATTGACTTTATTCTTTTCAATATGTGCAAAAGTCTTCATAGTATGGTTGTATAATAATTTAATGTGATTGCCTATTAATAATATTTAAAATTTTTACTTTTCTTAGTTGTCATGTTAAAATCATATATGTATTTCTTATAGTTTCCTAGAAGTGTAATTGCTGGGTCAAAGGATAAACCTGTTTTATATTTTTATAAATATTGAAAAGTTGCATTCCAAAATGGATCTCATAATTTATGCTGCTAGGAACCTATTTCCTTGCATCTTGATTAACACTATTATCAATCTTTTTAGATTTTAGATAACTTCAAAGTATTTTGTTAGTATTTTCATTTGTACTTTTATGATTATTGGTGCAGTTGAGGAACTTTCCCTGTTTTGGGATCTTTGTGATTCCACTTTTGTAGCATGTTGAATATTATTTAAGCAATTCCTAATAGATTGTTTTTTCTTATTTGTAAAAATTCTTTTAATATTATGTATATTACTTTGCCTATTACATATATTGTTAAGTACTTTCTCTAAATATATCTTTAAAATGTGTTTATTCCACTTTTATCCTGCTATTTTTACTTATATATTACCAAATCCAAGCCTTCTAAGGCATAGTTTCCTCATTCTAAGTTGACAAATATAAATCCCCAACATTTTCTTCTCATCAGGAATATTCATTTATTCAACCTAATCTGGTGGGGACTTGAGATCCCTGCTAGAGTTTAGATATTTGACAAGGGGAGACAGGACTCTTGATTAAAATGATAGGCTCCATAATTCTGCATTTCACCTGAAGAAGAGGTTTTGTACAAGATGACTTTAAAAACACAAAGAATAGGGGGGAGGGGATGGGTGTGTACCTACATGATGAGTGTGATGTGCACTGTCTGGGGAATGGACACGCTTGAAGCTCAGACTCGAGGGATGGGGGGGCATGGGTAATATATATAACCTGAACTTTTGTACCCCCATAATAAGCTGAAATTTAAAAAAATAAATAAATAAACAAACAAACAAGAAAACCACAAAGAATAACAGACTCATGGATCAAAAGATAAAACGTACTGTTTGTTATGGGTTAAATTGTGTCACACACACAAACAAGTTAGGTTCCCTAACTAACTACATACATTAGTACTTGCATATAATTTAGTAAACAAGTTCATCCAGTAGTTCATTGGCAGTTGGTATTACTCTTTTTATGTAAAAGAAGTGTATGTTTACAGAAGTTCTCTTAAAATACTGCTTTATCCAACCAAGTATTTCTAGTGATGGGATACTAGGTACCAAGAGATGGTGTACAAAATTTGAGGCGGATGGTGGGTGGAGGAAGGGGTCATTGGGTCTCAAAATATCCCTTAAAACAGCCTGTAATTACCTAAGTATAAGGCCCCCGAAAGGCAAAGTCTTCAAAATGACCTGTTGTTATGGACTGAATTGTGCCTCCTCCTCCAAAAAAATTCATATCTTGCAGTCCTAACTCCGAGTATTTCAGACTGTGACTTTATTTGATAATAAAGTCTTTACAGCAGTGATAAAGTTAAAATGAGATCAAGAGGGTAGACCCTAATCCAATATGACTAGTGTCCTTATAAAAAGGGGAAATTTGGAAACAGACACACCAACAGAAATAGAGCCACGTGAACATGAAGAAAGAAAACAGGATGATGCCTCCACAGGCACGGGACAGAGGCCCAGAACAGATCCTTCCCTCACAGCCCTCAAAGGAACCTGCTGGCACCTTAATTTTGGACTTCTAGCCTCCAGGATTGTGAGACAATAAATTTCTGTCTTTTCAGCCACCAGTTAGTGAGACTTTGTTATAGCCACTCTAGCAAGGTAATACATTATTAAAATTCTTTCCAACTGCTTCCCTGGCAGTTAGATACACCTCCCCATCACATCCTGAAGGCTGTGATGTTCTTCACTCTCTGTGACACATCCTTTTCTGATTAATCCTTTGCCTAAAAAGAAGCTGTTCAGGAAAATGTTCCCCTCAGAAGATAAAGTCATTCTCATATGAAGAAAGACTGAGAATCCATTACCAGAGATTTGGCTTACAAGGCATTCTAAAGAAAGTTCTTCAGATGAAAGGAAATAAAACCAGATGGTAATCTTAATCTACATAAGGAAATAAAGAACATAGGTAAAGGTAATTATATTGGTAAATATGAACAGAACTATAAATATATTTTTCTCTTTTATTTTCTTAACTTATTTAAAAGAAAATTGTATAAAACAATATTTTTAAAATTGTATTCTTGGGCTTAGACTCTATAAAGATATAATATATATGACAATAAAAGTACAAAGAAGAGGGTAAGGAATGGAACTATTTTGGAGAAAGGACATAACACAGGACAGTAAATCAAATCCACAAGAGAAGCAATGAAAATGGTAAACATTTGGATTAATATAATAGACTATAAATAAATATATATTTTCTCCTCTTAATTTATTAAAAAGACATAAGACTATATAAAGCAAAAATCAAAATACAGTAAATTGTTGGGTTTATAATATATATATACTTAATATGTATGACAATAGTAGCCCAAAGGAGGAGGGAAGAAATAGAGCTTTATTAGAGAAAAGTTTCTGTATTTTATTGAAATTAAGTTAGCATTAATCTGAAATAGAGTGTGATAATGTAGATGTGCTCTTTAAAGCAACTACCAAGTAAATCACTCAAAACTACAGTTAGAAAAACAAAAACAAATGAATTAAAGGGGTACACAGCAAAATATCTAACATAACAGAAAGTAGTAAAGGAGGAGCAAGGGAGCAAAAAAGACAAGAAGCATGTAGAAAACAAATAGCAAAAATGGCAGACAGAAATCTAAGCATATGAATAATTATATTAAAGGTGAATGGACTACATACCCACTCAAAAGGCAGAGATGGGCCAGACTGGATAAAAAGCAACACCCAAGTATATCCTGTCTACAAAAGACACACCTTGATTCAAAGACACAAACAGGTTGAAAGTAAAAAAAATGGAAAAGGATATACCATGCAAACATTAACAAAAAACAAGTTAGAGTGGCCATACAAATGTCAATAAAACAGACATTAAGACAAAAATTGTTACTGGAGAGAAAGAGGGACATTTTATAATGATAAAAAGTGTCATATATCAAGAGAATATAACATTTATAAACACATGCTCCCCTAAAAATAGAGACTAAAAGTTAATGGAGCAAAACTGACAGAATTTCAGGGAAAAATAGTCAACTCAACATTACTAGTTGGAGACTTCAATAACCTACTCTTAGTAATCTACAGAGTAACTAGATAGAAAATTTGCAAAGACATAGAAAATCGAACATTTTCAACCAACTTGACCTAATTGATATCTATAGAACTCTCCACCCAACAACGGAAGAATCACCCCCTTTTCAAGTGCATGTGGAACATTCTCCAGGATAGAGCACATGATGAGACACAATGTAAGCCATAACAAACTTAAAAAGATTAAAATTACAAAATGCATTTTGTCTAACCATGATGGAATCAAAGATCTACAACAGGAAGAAATCTAGGACAACTCTAAATATTTGGAAATTAAACAACACACTTCTAAATAACCAATAAGTCAAAGAAGAAATCTTAAAGGAACTTAAAAATATTTTGAATTGAATTAAAATAAAAACACTGCATAGCAAAATTAATTGTATGCAGCAAAAACACTGTTTGAAGAGGAATTTAAGGCACGGATGTCTATATTAGAAACAAAGAAAGGTCTCAAAACTAAGCTGTCAAATCAAGAAACTAAAAAAGGAGAGAAGACTCAATTCAAAGCAAACAGAGGAAGGAAATATTACAGATTAAATATTAGAGAAATATTAAAGATTTATTCTGTATTAAAATTAGACACTAATGAAATGATAAAAAGAAAACAATATAGCATGTCAATATAGTAGGTATGTGGTGGTATCACATTGCTGTTTTAATTTGTATTTCCTTATGACTAATGATGCTGAGCATTATTTTGTGTACTTATTTACCATATAGGTCTTCTCTGCGGAATTTTCTATTCAAATCATTGGTCCATTTTTAAAAAGTGAGTGTTTGTCTTACTTTTGATCTGTAAGAGTTCTTTATATATTCTAGATACAGATCCTTTGTCAGATATATGTTTTGCAAAGATTTTCTGTTTCTATTTTTTAACAGTGTCTTTTGGGGAGCAATTATTTTTATTTTTATGAACTCCAGTGTGTTGATTTTTTAATTTTATGTTTTGTATTCTTTGTGTCATAATTAACAAATCTTTGCCAAACCCAAGGTACCTAATATTTTCCCCATGTTTTATTTGAGAAGTTTTATAATTTTAGCTCTTTCTTTTAGGTCTATAATCCATTTGGAGTTAATTTTTATATGGCATTAGCTATACATTGAGATTCATATTTTTAAATATGACCATACAACCATTGCATGATTTATTGAAAAGATTATCCTTTCCTCATTAAATTGTGTCTTAATCAGTTTGAGCTGCTATAATGGAATACTATAGACTAGTTGGCTTTTATTTTATTTATTTATTTATTTATTTTTTGGAGACTGAGTCTGGCTCTGTTGCCCGGTCTAGAGTGCCATGGTGTCAGCCTAGCTCACAGCAACCTCAAACTCCTGGGTTCAAACAATTCTTCTGCCTCAGCCTCTCAAGTAGCTGGGACTACAGGCATGCACCACCATGCCCGGCTAATTTTTTCTATATATTTTTAGTTGTCCAGCTAATTTTCTTTCTATTTTTAGTAAAGATGGAGTCTCGCTCTTGCTCAGGGGTCTCGAGCTCCTGACCTCAAGCGATCCTCCCGCCTCCGCCTCCCAGAGAGCTAGGATTACAGGCGTGAGCCACCGCGCCCAGCCATAGACTGGTTGGCTTTTAAACAGAAATATATTTCTTACAGTTTTGTAGGCTGGCAAGTCCAAGATCAAGGAGGTGACAAATCCTGTGTCTGGTGAGGGCCTGCTTCCTGCTTCCCAGACCATACTCTTCTTGCTGTGTCCACACATGGAGGAAAAGGCAAAGGAGCTCTCTGGGTTTTTTTTATAATCCCATTCATGAAGGCTCCATTCTTATTACCTAATCACCTCCCAAATGACCTATCTCCCTAATACCATCACACTGAGAGTTAGGGTTTCAATGCATAAATTTGGGGAGAACACAAATATTTAGCTCATTACAAATTGTTGTGGTATTTTTGTTGAAAACCAGCTGCCCAGCTGGGTTATGAGAGTTTCAGTTGCTCTGCAATCTAAAGTGTCTAACTGTACCAAGTTTTGGTGACATTGTAGAGCAACTAAAACTCATATACTGCTACTGGGAATGTAAACGGCACAACCATTTCAGAAAATAGTTCCACTATTTCTTAAAATATTAAACATGAATCTATCATATAACCCAGAAATTCTACTCTTAGGCATTAGCACAAAGAAATAAAAGCTTATATATGTACATTTATATGTAAATATTTATACAATAGCTTAGAAAATAGTATTTGGAAATAATCTAAATGTCCATCAACAGGTGAATCTACACAATGGGATACTATTCAGCAATTAAAAGAAATGCAACGACATGGATGAATCTCTGTTGCGTACTGAATGTGTTTCCCAAAATTTATATATTGAAACTCTAACTTCCAACATCATGGCGATTGAGATAGGGCCTTTGGGAGGTAAATAAGGTTAGATGAAGTCATGAGGGTAGAGTCCTTGTGATGGAACTAATATCCTTCTAAAAAAAGATTCCAAAGAGCTTGCTCAATCCCTTCACGGTGTGAGGACACAGCTAGGAGGCCTTCTGTAAACCAGGAAGTAAGCCCTCCCCAGGAGCCAAATTGGCTGGTGCCTTGACTTTGGAATTCCCAGTCTCCAGAACTGTGAGAAATAAATTTCTATTGTTCAAACCACCCAATCTATGGTATTTTGTTATGGCAATCGAGCTAATTTACAATCTTAAAATAAATATGCTGAAACAAACCAGACAAGAGAGAGTATATACCATATGATTCTATTTTCATAAAATTCTAGAAAATACAAACTAATCTATATTTAAGAAAAGGCAGGCCAGGCGTGGTGGCTCACACCTGTAATCCTAGCTCTCTGGGAGGCCGAGGCAGGAGGATCAATCGAGGTCAGGAGTTCAAGACCAGCCTGAGCAAGAGCAAGACCCCATCTTTACTAAAAATAGGAAGAAATTATCTGGACAACTAAAAATATATATAGAAAAAATTAGCCAGGCATGGTGGCACATGCCTGTAGTCCCAGCTACTCGGGAGGCTGAGGCAGTTGGATTGCTTGAGCGTAGGAGTTTGAGGTTGCTGTGAGCTAGGCTGCCGCCATGGCACTCTGGCCTGGGCAACAGAGTGAGACTCTGTCTCAAAAAAAAAAAAAAAAAAAAGAGAGAGAGAGAGAAGGCAGACCAGAGATTTCCTGAGCTGAATAGGGGAGGGGAGGATGTGTTAGAAAGGTATGGTGGAAGGATTAAAAAGGAGCACAAAGGTAGGGTTACAGAGGAACTTTGGGGGATGGTGCAGATGTTCATTACCTTAATTGTGATGATGATGTCACATTTGTTTGTCCATGGCAGAAATTATTAAATTGTGCTTTTTAAATATCTGCTATTTATTATATGTGAAGTATACATCAACAAAGTAATTTTTAAATGGCTGAAATCAAAAAGCAGACAGAGCCAAATGTTGAAAAAAAAATTACTCTGTACTATAGAGACACTTTCTCATAATTATGAAGGAGAGACTTTCTCAATCATGCAAGTGTAACAGGATATTTTCTATATCTCATAATAAATGACAAGTTTCTTACAATAAATAGATGTATCTCATATATAAATTAATTCCAGAAAAGTGGTCCATTATTCAACATTTCTCACCCTGGCCAAAGGGTGGCAGTGTTTAAAAAGTATTTGAGTTAGGTTTGTGCAGAGCTGAACAAATAGGAATCCAGGTATGGTCTCTGGTTAGTGTAGTCTCTTGCACCAATGAGCAAAGTAACATCTTTTGGGGAAGCCCATTCAGGAAAAACCAATTTGTCTGTGTTTTCTGAAGAGCCACGGGATGGAGACGCCTCTGCAAGTACTCGTAGGGATATTGGGATTGCAATTAGCCTGTGAGTATGTGGATAGTCTGGGAGTTATGAGATGATGACAGCATCCTGAGAGCAGGAACTGACATCCCAGGACATCGTCTGTCCTGCAAAGGCCCTTTTGAGAGCCAGATATGTGTTACAAAAATGGACAATACTTTTTGTTGATGTGAAGATGCTGCTGCCTGGGGGATGTGGGAAGAGGGAGAAAAACACCATCCCTCTATGACCATGAAGATCTGACAATAACCTGTGTTTTCTTTACATTATCTTTTTGAACAGGGGTCAGTAGCCAAGAACTGGAACAGAATCCTCGGTCCCTGGTCATCCAAGAGGGAGAGGATCTCACCATAAATTGCAATTCATCAAAGACTTTATATGGCATACACTGGTACAGGCAGAAGTACGGTGAGGGTGGTCTCATCTTCTTGATGTTGCTACTGAAAGGTGGGGAAGAGAAAAGCCTTGAAAAAATAACTGCCAAGCTGGATGAGAAAAAGCAGCAAAGTTCCCTGCGTATCACAGCCTCCCAGCCCAGCCACTCAGGCATCTACCTCTGTGGAGCTGAGGCACAGTGATCCCCAGGCCTCTACCAGCTGTCCCCAAACCTGCACCTGGGCCACAGATGCTCTCTGACACAGGGCTCCTGAGGAGTGGTTGGGGCACTTGCCAAGACAAGAAGTCTGAAGATGATGCAATTATCTAATTGCAAAAACAAAAGGAGGTGGGGTGGGGGCAGTAGGGATGATTCAAGGGGAAGCTATATAATTAATCCCAAATTTAATTTGACTTTACTTTCTGGGTAATGATGTTACTTTTTAGCAGGTAGAACATCAAATAGGGATACAAATAGCCTGAATTTCAGTGATTTATGCAATAACTGTGCACAAATATTGTGTCTCTGTTGTGCCAAGGAGCCTTTCTCTTCTGCTATTTTATTTACCTACCTCGTTACTAGAAAGAAATTCTGAGTCTTGTATTAGGGTCTTTGTTGCATATTGAAACTGTACCACGATTATTGGAAAAGCAATACTATCACACAGTGGGAGGGGTCGCAAACAATACTTTTTTCTAAATTTGTATTATAGACATATTATAGAAATAGACAAATGGATAGACAGATAGGAATAGATACCTAAACCAGTCTTAGACTGGTCTCCACTTCTCTTCCCATTACACTTTCATTCATATTCTGTTCTCAGTAGTTCCCCAGGAACTCTAAATTATCAGCTTGAAAATTGTTTTCCACCTGCCCAAAACGAGATGGTTGAGATCTTACCTGCATCTTTTACTTCCGCACCCAGTATAGTGCTGGTCCAAAGCAGATGTTTGAAAGTATTGATTGAATAACTGATAAAATTATAGGCTGGAGAGAAATAATTCATATGTTTCTCAGAGAAACTAAAATGCTGCAGAGAGTAATTAGCCAATGTGTAAGCCCCAATTCTGCCTCTTACAAGCTATGAGATGTCGAGCCAGTAACTTTAACTAAGTCTCTATTTTCTCTCTGTAAAGTTGATACAATCATACTATTTTATTCATATGGTCCTTGTTAGAATAAAGTAAGGATATATAACATATCACATGTGTTAAATATCTGGTATTTGAAATAGTACCTTTACTATTAGTCAAGCAATGTTAACCTCAAGTAAGTCAGAATTCTCTAGATAAAATCAGGGAAGCTGATTAACATGATATGGCTCCAATCTAAATAGTGGTTATTCTATTCTTTAAATTTAGAAAAGAAAAGGGAATATAATGGACTCCTATCCTCAGAAACTGCCTAGTTACCTGGCTTTAAGAGAAATCATGTGTAATATGGGAATAATAATTTGTTGGCCAAGGCCAGGGCAGATTTTTAAAAATTAAGTCAAATTAGAATATTTTCTGTTTTAAAGAAATGTTTTTACCTATACCACTTGTTAGGCTTAAAGAATTCACCCTCCCCAAACTTCCATCCAAACCTCCTATAAAACCCACCCTTCTCCCCTTCCTAGGGGTGTACTAGGCACATAGCCTCTGCCAGACCCCTAGGGAGATAAGGGAATGAAATGCAAAGGGGAAACTTACTTTCCTCATCCCTCCTGATAAGGACTGAGCTTATCCCTCCCAGTTGTTCCCTAGGGAGACAAAAGAATGGAATGCAAGAGGGGAACTGACTTTCCTTATCCCTTCCGGTTGTTTGAAAAGAATTTATTTCCTCCTTCCAGAAAAACCCTTTATAAAACCCAAGGCTCTCCCCTTTTCTCTCCTGGACGCCTTTTTCGGCCTCCACCTGCCTGTACCCAGATGCTCAAAATAAACAGCATTTTCCTACACAAGGCTTCCTGTGTCTCTTTCTCAGCTTAGGAGCTAACACTTATGACTACTCATCTTTATACTTGCAATTTTCAATATTCCTAGCATTCCATTGCAGATAATACCTTTATATTATTTCCCAATTAGAAAGTTTTTTAGGTCAAATGCAAATTGTGTACATTCCCTATTTCTAGATCCATATATGTATTAATATATTCACATATATACACACATGTAGATATTTTGCTTTACCCACATTTCAAGAAAATCAGGAACTTGTGTTTGTTTTTCCTCTTAGCACATAGCCAAACATTTCCTTTCAAGGACTTCTCTCCTTTCTCTCTTTCCTGGCTATTTTAGCAAGCTTTCCTCCCCATGAGTGGTGTTAGGTCCGGAGCTGAGAGAGACACAGGAAGCCTCATGTGTAGCAAATGCTGTTTATTTGGAGCATCTGGGTGCAGATGGGTGGAGACCGAAAAAGGCATCCAAGAGAGAAAAGGGGAGAGCCTTGGGTTTTATAGAGGGTTTTTCTGGGAGGAGTAAAAAATTCTTTTCAAACAACCGGAAGGGATAAGGAAAGTAAGTTCCTCTCTTGCATTCCATTCTTTTGTCTCCCTAGGGAACAACTGGGAGGGATAAGCTCAGTCCTTATCAGGAGGGATGAGGAAAGTAAGTTTCCCTTTTGCATTTCATTGCCTTATCTCCCTAGGGGTCTTGCAGAGGCTATGTGCCTAATACACCTCTAGGAAGGGGAGAAGGGTGGGTTTTATAGGAGGTTTGGATGGAAGTTCGGGGAAGATGAATTCTTTAAACCTAATAATAAGGATATTTAAAGATTAAACTGTCATGCCCCACAAGACTGGTAAACCATTGTTATCAGGAAAAATAAACTGTTAGATCCACATTGGTGTCTTAGGTCAGCCTAAGAAAACAGGTTATATGCCATGCAACTTACCCTTCTCTTCTTTCACCTCCATCATAAACCAATTTCCTGTTCGGAAAAAAGCAGTCACACTCTCCTGTGATTCCGTCTCAGAATGTCTAATAAACTGAACAGGGCTGAGCCCCAGATATTGGTTTTGACTCGGAGCAGCAGAAATTTCCCAGAGGGACAGGATACTTGCACTACTTTTCTTAGTATGCAATGAGTGAATGGTGACCAGCTCTGTCTGCCAGGATGGGGAGGCTGGGATTAGGTAAGTGGGAAAACTGAGTGATTAGAAGAAAGAAGGCAGGAACCAAGTTTTTATTCCTCCTATCTTGAATGAAAGGTTTATCTCCTGTTCCAGCAGTTCTTGGCAATTACATTACAAACCAGATGAGAGGATTAGTCTAGTTTGCTCTTTGTTTATAGGGTTTAGCACATCCCAGAAAGTTAGTTCATTCTAACCAACAATATCTAAACAGGAAAGGAGATCGTGAACCTAGTTTCCTCAGAGGGTATACATGTTATAATCATTATCGTGGTAAAAATGGCCTCCTAACAGGAAGATAGTTTTCCTTGTGCTTTGGGAGTCAACTGAAAAAACCAATGGAATAAAGAACAGATGTTTTCTGAACTTTCAGAAAGCAGCTAAATCTATCAGGTTTGTCTATGCACCCTTATAACTAGAAGCCCTTGCACTACATATCTGTGTTGCTGTTATGGATAACACAGTCAGAAAAAAAAATGAGATGGGTTAAAACAAGCAAAAATATTTCTCTACATGCCAGGCTAACTTTTACTCTAACTCCATATTATTAATAACTCTATCTTCTAAATGGATCTCTTAGAAAGGGCCATCTATAGCCACAGCCTATTGTATTTCAAATCAATATCATAACAAAGGGAAACAAAGGGAAAAAAGCCAGAAAAGGAGGAAGGAAAGGAAAAACACAGAGACAGGGCTGGGAAGTTCGAGGATATTGTGTCTATCACAGCTCTAAGAACGGTGATCTAAAGACAGATGATCTAAACTACCTTCCTTTGTCTTTCTAAATAGGAATAAGTGGTCAGTAGCTCCATCAGAGTCCTCAGTCTATGTCCCTCCAGGAAGGAGAGGATGCCTCTATGAATTGCAATTCCTCAAGCATATTTAACACCTTGCTGTGGTACTAGCAGGATCTTAGGGAATGTCTTGTCCCCTTGATAACCTTATATAAGGATGGCAAATTGACCAGAAATGGGACACTGACTGCTCAGTTTGGTAGAACCAGAAAGGACAGCTTCCCGAATATCTCAGCCTCCAAGCCTGATGATGTAGGCACTCACTTGTCTGCCAGGTAGGAAGTGCCCCCCAAGTACTTGCAGCCTGTACTCACACTTGCAGCTGGGACTACAGTCACTATGCTGCTTTCAGCTTCTGCTCTTCTTGGCATGAAGTGTGATTATGCAAGCAACCTACACCCTGTCATTCCATGAATGCAAACTCTCATGTATTCAAAGGATTATCTTCCAAAGATTGTGTTCTTTGCCTGATAAATATCCCCCTGCCAACTCCTTTTTAATGTGTATGGTAGATTTACTTACTTGTTTCTGTCAGGATACAAGGAGAATTGATCAACACAATCATAGTAGAATATTTTAATACATCTCTCTTAAAAATAGATACAAATGGAATAGAATTCAAAGTCTAGGAATAAACCCATACATCTATGACCAACTGATTTTCAATAATAGTGCCAAGACCATTCAACGGGACAAGAATAGTCTTTTCAACAAATGGTGCTGGACCATTGGATAGCCACATGCAGAAGAATAAAGTTGGATCTCTACTTCACAAATGTACAAAAGTTAAGTCAAATGGATCAAAGACCTAAATGTTAAGAGCTAGAAATACAAACCTTAGAAGAAAACATAGGTGTAAATCTTGGTGACCTTGGACTATGAAATAGTCTCCTAGATATAACACCAAAAAAATAGCAACCAAAGAATAAATAGACAAATTGGACTTCATCAAAATTAAAAACTGTCTGCATCAAAATTCACAATATTTTCCACAAAAGAAAGAGAAAAAGACAACCCACATAATGGAAGAATGTATTTACAAATTATGTACCTGATAAGGCTCTAGTATTGAGAAAATATTTTCTGAAACCTTTCAACTCAACAATAAGACAAATGTCAATTGAAAAATGGTCAAGTAATTTGAATAGTCATTGCTCCAAAGATATACAAATAGCCAAAAAACACATGAAAAGATGATCAACATCATTATTCATTAGGGAAATGCAAATCAAAACCACAGTGAGATACCACATTAACACCTAGTAGGATGCCCAAATTAAAAAAAAAAAAAAGAAAGAAAGAGAGAGAAATGGAAAATAATAAGAGTTGATGAGGATGTGAAGAAATTGGAATCCTCATCCACCACTGGTAGGAACGTAAAATGGTACAGCCACATTAGAAAACAATTAGGCAGTGCCTCAAATGATTAAGCATAGAGTTAATGTTTGATTCAGCAATTACACTCCTAGAAATCTACCTAAGGACCTAAGGGGTCTAAGACATGATATATTTCATTGGCCAGAATTGTGTCATATAGCCAGCACTAATTGCAAGGGAGGTTTGGAAAGTGAGCATTTAACTTATCTAGCCTCTGTCAGGGAGATGAGCATGAAAGATGAGGATTGGGGATAACTGTTGGGTTAACTATATGAAAACATCTGACACATCATACCAGGTCTTCACTCACCAGAAGAGACTCTGATGATACTTCTTGATATGTTTATTATTGTTATTACCCTAACAGCATGTGCCAAAGAAAGCTGAAGTCTGTAAAGAGCTACACAGAGCTGGCTCAAGTGCAATACTGGTTTTGCTCCAAAACATGTACTGTAGATTTCTTCCTTGTGGGTGTCCTGAGGAAAATCGATATCTCTCAGAAGGATGTTTCTGAAAAAAGATGGTTCAGTGATACGGGCAGTTCCAGGAAGTTTTAAAGCTAGTGGATTTCATGCCTCACAGAGATCATCTTATTCTCAATTGTGAATAAGAAATTGACTTCCCTCTCCATGAGGAGCAGTCCCCTGAAGATCCAGCCCAATGTTTCAGCGGGTCCCACACATGCACAACGCATAACCCTCAAAATCCTATGAATGTTTTAATTGAGGTAATGCTTTCACAGCTATCTATAGGGTCCCTAGCACAATTCTATTCCCAGGAACTTTCTCTAATCATCAGGGAAATACAAATCAAAACCACAATGAGATATCCCTTATCTCCAGTGAGAATGTCCTTTATCAAAAAGTCCCAAGACAATAAATGTTGGTGTGAATGCGGAGAAATAAGAACACTCATACACTGCTGGTGGGACTGCAAACTAGTACAACCTCTGTGGAAAGTAATATGGAGATACCTCAAAGAGCTACAAGTAGAACTACCATTTGATCCAGCAATCCCATTACTGGACATCTACCCAAAGGAAAAAAATTCTCTAAAAAAGACATCTGGACTATAAAGTTTATAGCAGCACAATTCACAATTGCAAAGGTGGGGAAACAACCCAAGTGCCCATCAGTACGTGAGTGGATTAATAAAATGTGGTGTATATATATATATATATATATACCATGGATTTCTACTCAGCCACAAAAATAATGGTGATCTAGCACCTCTTGTATTATCCTGAATAGGCTGGAGCCCATTTTACTAAGTGAAGTATCACAAGAATGGAAAAACAAGCACCACATGTACTCACCAGAAAATTGGTATTAACTGATGAACACTTAAGTGCACATATAGTAGTAACATTCATCGGGTATCAGGCAGATGGGAGGCGGAGGAGAGGATGGGTATGTACACACCTAATGGGAGCGGTGCACACCGTCTGGGGATGGACATTCTTTTTTTTTTTTTTTTTTGAGACAGAGTCTCACTCTGGTGCCCGGGCTAGAGTGCCATGGCGTCAGCCTAGCTCAAAGCAACCTCAAACTCCTGGGCTCAAGAGATCCTTCTGCCTCAGCCTCCCAAGTAGCTGGGACTACAGGCATGTGCCACCATGCCTGGCTAATTTTTCTATATATATTTTAGCTGTCCATATAATTTCTGTCTATTTTTAGTAGAGACGGGGTCTCGCTCTTGCTCAGGCTGGTCTCGAACTCCTGGGCTCAAACAATCCGCCCGCCTTGGCCTCCCAGAGTGCTAGGATTACAGGTGTGAGCCACCGCGCCCGGCTGGGATGGACATTCTTGAAGCTCTGACTTGGTTGGGGCAAAGGCAATGCATGTAACCTAAACATTTGTACCCCTGTAATATGCTGAAATAAAAACATAAATAAAAATGGGTATTAGCTGACCATGGACAACCATGTTTTCTCCTCCTTTCCCCATTCCCATTCAGCTACAGGTAAGCATATCTGCCCCATCACTTTATCTCTACTGGGGCAAATCAGCTTTTCTGAAATGCAAATATGTTTGTCTTCACCTTGGGATCTGTACTTCCTAATAAGTTATTTTTTTTTCTTAGTGATCATCAAGATCAAGCAAGAAATTATTAGTCATCTTAGATGTGGACACAACTCCATAGATGGATTATATGTATTTTATTAAAAATAGACATTCCTAGACAAGACAACAAGCAAACTACATAATAACTATATAATAACATTTATGAAATGGAATGCAACCAAAGCTATACACCAACTGTATTAGTAAGGTAAGCTATTTTAATAAAGATATGCTAAGCATGCAGGGACTTAAAGAACAAAGTTTATTTATCTCTCTTGTGAAAAAGTAGAGTGACTATTCAGGTCAGCAGATGGTTCTGCCCTGCATGATCTTTGAGAGACTCAGATTATTTCTATTTGGGGACTCTACTATTCCTCAGGGACTTCCTGTCACTTGCAAGGTCATGGCTTGGCCCTGCCACGCTAGCTGACAGTTAGCAAGTAGATGAAAGAAAGACTATGGAGCAGGCATACCCACTCCCTTAAGAATCCTGGACAAGAAATATAGAATGTCTGACTCACAGAGAGATGGGTAGCTTCGGATAGTCTGTTCTTCAATAGTAAGACAATTTTAGAAGAATCTGCTGTCATTGGTAAAACATGTGGATACAAGTTTTCAGCTGTTCTGCACCATCTCACAAGATGGCAGTGTTCTATTTGGAATGAGTGTGGGTGATAGAATGGGAGGGATTTGAATTTGAGCCAAATGATACTCTTTTTCTGGTTGGCTGAATAACCAAATTGCTATTTCTGTTTCTGTATGTGTGTGTGTTTATGTATGTGTGTGTGTGAGTGAGAGAGAGAGAGAAAGAGAGGGAGAGGAAGCGGGTGTGTGTGAGAGAAAGAGAAGAAGAGGGTGTTGGTTCACAAAAGAAAAAAGAAAGCCTAGGGCAGTGAACCACGTTTTGCCCAGGAAAACACACTTGAGAGTTGAAAGATGGAGAAGTATCCACAGGCTTCACTGGTGATCTTTTGGCTTCAACTGAGCTGTGAGTAGGGTTACTACAAAGGGTCAGGGACAAGCAGAAAACCTGAGGATTGATGCTCAGAAAACTAAGAGGGGAAATTAGAATTCATTCTGACTTCCTTGGGAGCCCCATGGTTCTGATGGTGAATAATTATTACTTTTTTCTACACAGGGGTGAGCAGTGAGGACAAGGTGGTACAGAGCCCCCCATCTCTGGCTGTCCATGAGGGAGACAGTGCAACTCTCACCTGCAATTATGAAGTGAGTTACTTTCAAAGCCTACAGTGGTACAAGCAGGAAAAGAACGCTCCCGTATTTCTGTTTACACTAACTTCAAGTGGGATCGAGAAGAAGTCAGGAAGGTTAAGCAGCATATTAGATAAGAAAGAACGTCTCAGCACCCTGAACATCACAGCCACCCAGACTGAAGACTCAGCCATCTACTTCTGTGCTGTGGAGGAGGCACAGTGCTCCTCCGGCACCTGCAGCCTGTACCCAAACACTACAGCTGATGCTTTGCAACTATAAGATGTGGGGAGCTTACAAAACTGAGCAAAAATAAGCTATAAGGAAAAGCGACTATTGGTCAAGATCCTTGTGCCATGTTGACAATTATTTATGCAGTTTACTGAATCCTAACTCAGACTGAATCAAATCACTGCATTCACTACTTTCTCTGTGCTTTTCTGGGGATTTAACATAGCTACTATTTCTAGAAGGTCACTCATAGGATGCCAACTCCATTACCACACCATTTTGACCTGTGGTAGAAAGAAAGCCCTTTTATCAGACGGTGCAGGCAACTAGTATGTGCACTACCCGTCAGGGACTCTGCCCAGCAGTTAGGATGCTTCATCTTCCCACCCAGAACAGGCACATTCATGGGTAGAGTTCTGCCTGGAACTTTTCCTGTTGGACCTATCAGCAAAGAACAAAAGGTGGGAACAAGCAGGTATCATTATTTGATTCAAACAAAGGCTTTTCCTTCCCACTTGGCAGTATTATTATTTATTCTTTTTGATTTTAGGATTGTTGCCTATTCTGGGCACTTTTAAAAGTGGTGATAGAATTTTCTCAAGATATTACACATTAATTTGAACACTTAGAACCTTAAGCAGGCTCCCAAAAGAAAAGAGTTAGCTGAAGTAAATTATACAAAATTCACATAAACTTAGCTTAGTTACATTATGGTATAGTCTTTCAATGAATTGTATAATCATATATACTGTATTTACAGAGAATTTGCAATGGAAGCTACTGTTTGTTGGAAGCAAATTCTATGTGTCTTGTATTTTGTAAATATCACCTTGTTGAATTCTCAGAATAACTCTGAGGGATCATCAGCATTATTTTTAGTTAACAGGTTAGGAAATGCATGCTCAGAAAGATTAAGCTCCCCTCAACCCTGCTCCAGACAAGTAGCTAATAGAATCTGAAATCAAGTCTGACTCTAGATGCTATGCTTTCTCCATTACATGTCCCATGTTAAATATTACAGGGGCAAAATTTTACCCACAGTATGACCACAATCATGCACAAAAATGTGTACAAAGCACTGGAATAACATGTGTTTAACATGTAAATAGAGTAACATGTTCACAATAAAATGTGAATAAAATAACACCAAAGTATTTGCATCAGTATTCATTGTCTTCGATTACTAGACATCAGACTATTGTTTTCCTGCGTTATAATATTCTTTATTTTTCAAATTGTGTACCATGAACTCAATACTAAGCATTATTTTAGAACTAGAAAAAATACAATATGCTTCATTTTAAAATACCAAAACCCAAGCAGACTGAAACGGTATTATATGATTATTATCTGACACTCACAGTTTAGCTCAGTTTCAATGAGGAATAGACATGACCATACATGACCCAGTGATACAGCATTAAAACAAGATTTTTTATTGGTAGCTCTTCAAATCACTGTAGACTAATGGTCCTTTAAATTGGAAATGTTTTCAAGTTATAAAGAGATCCACTTGTCCTAATAATTTATTTTAACAACTGTCCTATAAGTAGAGAGCTTCACTATCCCATCCCTGTGTCGGAAAGTACAGGCAGTAAAGGCCACCTGGGCTCCTGAGTTTGTCAGAAAACTCACTGCAAATCCAGCACAGTTCAGGTTTCAGTGCCCAGGAAATGTGGACATAGTTTAAGAAAAGGGCAGGTAATAGTCCAAAGAGCAGGAAAGAAATGGCATACAAATTAATAGAGCATATCCTGCCATTTTCAGCCTGCAAAGACCTCTGTCCATTTTCTTTTCTTCCCTACTTTTCGTCTACACCAAAACACAGAAACGAGGTAGTGGATATGGGAGGAGAATCTGACTTTCATTTATTTAAGGGGCTACAAAATGGGAGTGGGAAATCCTCTGTAAGACACCCGACTGTTTCTGGCCCTGGGATATTTGGAGTTCACAATTTAGAAGCCAGAGATCTAGTTGTCCTTGAGGGGGAGGTGCAGCTGGAAGGGGAAAGCTTCTTTTTCCCTCTTCCCTGTTTTCAACCTTAAGAGGAACCAAACAATTTACATCTTAAAAGATTAACCTCTTGCCAAAACAACATTCATTGTAAGATTAAATATTCATTTGTTGTAAAAGAAAAAATGAAATTAAAGGAACATCTATAAACTCAACCTACAGAAATTACCACTGTTTAGCATTTTACTTTCCGTTTCACCTGTGCCAATGAATATGAAAAAATAAATCTTGAGAGACGCGGGGACTTCAACCGATTTCAAACAGAGAACGAGTGTTTCTGTTGCTTAAAGACATTATGTAGTTCAGTTGAGCTCCTCCCACTTTTGACTTGTGAGTCATGATAAGAAGCTTTGAAAACTCATCTTGGTGACTTGATTATGAGATGCCATCAGTTAGAAGTAGCCACTAACTGATGTAAGGTCCTAAGCCAGGACTCCAGAAGAAATGAACAGCAAGTTTATCTTCACTTCACTTCTAGCTCTCGCCCTTGCAGGTAACAGTCCTGCCCCGCACCTGGAGCTGCCCTCCTGGAGGAGGCAGCTGCTTTGACACTGCGGCTGACATGCGTTTTATGTTGCAGGGCCTGGGCGAGCAGATTGGATCACATCTCAGGAAACAGAAGTATCTAGAACAGAAGGGGAAACTGTGGATCTGGTTTGCAATTATAGTACATCTGGGAGGTACACTTATCTCTACTGGTTTCGACAGTATCCAAGCCAAGCACTGGAATATATTCTCCACAGAGGGTGGGGATTACCTGGAAAAGGAGACGCCAATTTTGCCAGAGAGAGGTTTTATTCGAAGAGTACAGAAAATATGATAAATCTGTACATCAGAAATCTGGTTCCTGCAAACACTGCCCTGTATTACTGTGCTCTGAGAGGCACAGAGAGAACATCTCACAGGGGAGCCGTACACAAACACCGATGCACAGGAAGAAGAATGCGGCACACACGTAACCACACTGAAGTTTTTTTTGCAAGAGACATCATGGTAGTTGGGAGACACTGGATCAGGAGAATTCTAATAATAGCTATGTAATTGTGGGCAAATAGCTTAAGATTTTAGAATTTCAGTTTCCTGAAATTAGATGTGGCAACTCTGCTTTGTAAGCTGTTATGAGACATTGATTTAACGCTTGGGTTAAGTGCCTGGTATCATGTCCTAGATGCTCAGCAATGGCATCTATTGTTTCTCTCTCCCTCTCTCTCTCTCTCTCTCAACTATTTTGGCCTCAAAGGGCCTTTCTATCGGTATCTGAGAATCTCATATATACCTTACTGGAGAAAAAAAAATTAAAATCATAAAACATAAGTCCGGGACCTAGAGAACTCTTCCAGCCGGGAAGATCCAGGCTTTGAAGTGCATGCTCAGGAAGTCCAGCAATTAGAGGACGAAGGGGCCCTGAGGCTTCTGAGCTCATGGCCCTGGGCAGTTGGGAATTTCTCATGGTGGGAAGAACAGGGCAGAGTTCCTCACAAGACTAAAGGGAAGAGAAAGATGTTCAGCATGAGGTGGGTGGTCGGTGAGGAAAGAAATTGCTGGGCTGACTATTGCCATGGTTCTATGCCAGCTCTGACCTGCCCAGGTGGAGATGAGAGGCCAAAGAAGGCAGTGGGATCCTTGGGCTGCCTGCCAGACGGAGCAGAAAAGCACCTGCCACCTACTACACTGATGCGAGCCACGCTTTTGACTCCTACCATTTAATGCAGATCTATCTGGGCAAGGCCTAGCGTCTTTGTGCAAAGTCTGTGGCAGCACCAGCACCTTACTGCTTCCAGGCTGGACATCTCAGGGCCCAGCAGTTCCCAGGGAAGCCTGCACCCCGCTGCCTGCTAAATAACTGCACCAGTCACTGGGGGAGCCTGGGAATAAGGCAGCAAATGGGACCTTCAACAATAGTTTCTTTTACCAGAAGAGTCAAACTGTGATTAGAAAATAATTTCTAAAGATCTGCTTAAATCGAACTTTTTAAAAAACAAATCAAATTATGGGGGACTTTTTCATGAAAGCATAAAATAATTTAAAGACAGTAATATGTAGTTTCACTTAGCTTGTCTGTGGGGAGTTTTTATTTTCACATCCCGTTGGTAGCAGCACAATATATGCACAACCCTTTACACAGTGAATGACTTGGAAAGGGATATTAAGATTCATTAAACAGTTTATACCTTTGCACTGTTTGGAACTGAATGGATACCTTTGATCTATTTCTCAGAATTTACATTAAAGACTAATTTTAAATAGACAAAACTTCTAGGCAAGAAGATACTCTAGTAAAAAGTTTTCAACCATTTAGAGGAATTTGGATAGCAACTTGACTGGATGCTCTACAACCAATGCTCTTGACATACAATTAAGTAAGATATAGAGTCCATATCATAACCATGCTATGGTCACACTAATATCAGATAATTGAAGCACATAGATAAAAACTGGAAAGTTTCATGCAAAAATAAAAGTATTCTTTCTTAGCATTTTATTTTTTCATGAAATAATTATGAACTTGTTTCTACAATAAATAAAAATTTCAAAAGTCTCTGAGCTCCAAATTTTGTAGCTAGTGTTAAACAACCAAGGACACTGCTCAATCCCAGCCCTGTGCCTGGCTGTTCTTCCTTTCTTGGACCCTGGGACACCAGCTTTCTTGTTCACCGACCCCCAACTTCTCTTCCTTCATTCTTCTCCAGGACCTGCCGACAGAGCCTCCACTGAAATATTCTTTGTGTCTCAAACCCATCTTTGGTACTGGCAACTAAAAAAGAACTACCTTCAGCTCTTTTCTCTTTGCTCTGCAGTGGACTCAGGAAGTGGAAGATCGAGCTCATTGTACCCAAAACTCCGAATTCTCCATTGACATCTCATGGGAAACCACCTCCAGGGTCAAAGAAGAAAGATTAGGTAAAGCTATAGCTTCACATTGAGTTTTGTCTTTCAGTTGTTTTAAAACACCCGAGTATTTTATACTTATAAAAGATGAATGCCTTGTCATTTTTAAAAAGTTGGAACATTACAGATAACACTTAAGTCCTCTCTGCTCACATCTTCATCTGGTCTCTTTTTTTCAAAGCTAAATGTTGCTTTGGGTTTGTAATTTACATTTTAGCCTTTATATCATAATTAATATTGACATATATGTATGCATATACTCACAGAAAATATATACTATTATTTTGTAGCATTTTTACATAAATGTTAACATAACTATATGTTTTTCTACACAATTTTCTTTTATTTTACTCAACAAAAGTTACTTAAGACAAGCCAGGATGATAGATGGAAATCATCTCATTGTCTTTTAATTCATGAAAATAAATCATTCTATCAATATGCTACATTGTATTTAATAATACTAACAGTAACAATACTATTTCTCCATAAAGTAGAGAAGTAAGGCTCAGAAAAATTAATTTGCCAAGGTCATACCACTAGTAAGTGGCAGAATGGAACATAAATCAAGCCTTCTGATGTTAATTAGAGGGTTCTCCTAACTTCAGTCTAGGTTTTCCTTGTTTCTCTTTTCCAACATGCTTAGTGGCTAAGAGGAAGGTTTTCTTTGCAGAAACCCTATCTCCCAAGCAAATTCGAATATATGGATTCTTATTCAAATTGCCTCTCCTTTGGCTTTGTTCTTATGGCTACTGGGGAAAAAAATAGCAAAAACTTCTCTCCCACACATTTGAAAACTTTCCAGTAATGCAACACTATGGTTGATGCCAATTTTTTCCTTCATTCCTGTCTCTCCAACCAGAGAAGTATAACTCTATTTAAAATACTCAACAGAGGCTAGGTTGGAGGCTGAGGTGGGAGGATCGCTTAAACCCATGCATTCGAGTCCAGCCTGGGTAACATGCCTCTAAAAAATAAATTTTAAAAATAAAATACTCAACAGTAGGAATTCAACCTGATATTTGTTCTCTACCAGGAAACAAAGCAGGCATTAATTTGAGGTAACTCTGAAGAGTCAGGACGTGACGGACAGTCTGCACTATCTACGGAAGCCCCGTTTCCCGCTGGGTGGCTGCAGCGCCACACAGCCCCAGCGCTCTGCATGAGGCTGGCTGTGCACACAAGCAGACCTGGACCCTGGGCTTTGGCAGAACAAGACACATTTTAATCAAGGAGATGAGAAGTCCTGTTAGCATGTAAGGTGGCCTCCACCTTACCCAGTAGGGACTGATTAACTGAGGGAGGATGGACACCTGGGGAGTATCTGAAAGACACTTTGGACCAGGGAGAGAAAAAGAGTGATAGAAACCAGGCTGTGCTTTCTTTTGTTGTCAGGGCAATCTTCTTAGGACACGGGGGTTTCTACACAAGGCTATTCAGGATCATCTCGTGATTCAGAGATCAGATCCGTGTGGTTGTCTGTTGTTGATGTTTTTGTTGTTTCCTCGGCAGGATTCAGCAGGACTCGAAGTGTCATTCAGTCCCAACCTGAGATCTTCACATAAGAAGGGAAGTTTGTGGCACTGAACTACAAATACTTTGCAAATAATCCATCTTATTTTCTTTCTTACTTTGGGCAGCATTCCAGTGGGGAAATCACATGATTTCTCAAAGCCCAGGAGCTTCCAGGAATGCCAGGAATGAACAATTTTCTGTGAACTTGCAGAAAGTAACCAAGACTGTCATTCTCACTATCCAGTTGTGAGGCCAAGAGACCTAGGAGAGTATTTCTGTGCACTCAGGGTACCCACAGTAAGAGGAAAATAAAAACTATCATTCAAAAAATAAACGAAAACCCTCAAAGATTATACTTCAGACTCACCTGCTGCAGGGACTGGGGGAGAGCCACAGACCCTAAACTGAAAAGATTAGACACTGTGGGCAGCATTATGTAGTAGGCAGAGGAAAATGGGTAACTGTGTTACAGGGAAAACCGTCTCAAACTGTATTCATTGAGTAGTGCTGTCCTTAAATTGACTCTCACCTTCAAATGTTAGCAGATAAAAACAGTATTTTCTTTGAATCTAACAATTTTCTTTTTTTCTTTAAACTTTTTATTTACTATACTTCAAATTATAAAGACAATACTGCTGTTGCAATAAGTGAAATAATAAAAAGATATATAAAGAAAAAGTTAATCTTCACTCCCCTGCTCTCTTTCATCCCTATGGAGGTAAAGAGTGTTAATAACCTGCTGAGTGTCCTTTTCCACCTTTCTTCCTGCTTTTCTAAATTTAGGCAAACATATCTCCCACGGAGATCAAACATTTGTTCATAAGTTTATGGCCAATTGGATTTTTTCCTTTATGCCTTTCCCTTTAAAAACTTTGTTCATTTTTCATTTAGGTTATTTATTTCTCATTAAAAATGTATGCCAGAGATGTCAAAATTTCTTTGTCATTTTCCCAGTCTATTGTTTGTTTTCTGGTTATTATTTATAGTATGTAGCATGGTATCTTTTGCCTTTTAACATATTTCAAATTTTATATAGTTAAATATGCTTGTCTTATCTGCACTCGAATGTTTATAGCAGCACAATTCACAATTGCAAAGATGTGGAACCAACCCAAGTGCCCATCAATACATGAGTGAATTAATAAAATGTGATATATGTATACCATGGAGTATTACTCAGCTATAAGAAACAATGGTGATATAGCACCTCTTATATTTTCCTGGATAGAGCTGGAACCCATTCTATTAAGTGAAGTATCCCAAGAATGGAAAAATAAACACCACATGTACTCACCATCAAATTGGTTTCACTGATCAACACCTAAGTGCACATATGGGAATAACATTAATCAGGTGTCGAGCAGATGGGAGTGGGGGGAGGGGATGGGTATATGTATATACACATAATGAGTATGATGCGCACTGTCTGGGGGATGGACATGCCTGAAGCTCTGACTTGGGGGGTGGTGCGGGCAGGGGCAATATACATAACCTAAACATTTGTACCCCCATAATATACTGAAATAATAAATAAATAAATAAAAATTTCTTATCCAAATTGGAAAAAAATGCCTGTCTTCTTTATAGCTTCTGCAGTTTTACCATACTTAAGAATAATCCAAGTTTATTATATAAATATTCTTAGATTCTTAGCAAATAGTTTTATCATTTTGGTTTCTACAATAAAATCTTTCAACCATCTGGAAATTGTTTATATATATGCAATCTATTTTCCACTACGGCAATGTCTTTGTCATATTTTATGTTCCTTAAACATAATCAAATAATAAGTCTATATTAAGAACTTTATCTACTGACAGACATTACAGAATAGTCTAAGAATCACAGCAGAATTGGGCACTGGTGAGAACAATCACTAAATTTCCCAGTGCCAGTTTAAAAGAAGAAATTATTGACCATTCCACTGGGGTGAGAGAGGCCAAGCAGTTTGACTGATGTTAACAAAAGAGATATCAGAGGGGGAGCTGGGAGCAGCAAGAGGCGACCTTTTGGGGAAATACAAATATTATGCAGAAGGGAGGAATGTGCTTAACTTATCCTACCCAACTCCCTTCCTCCTATATGACTGGAGGCACCTAGTCCAGCCTTCACCCACTTCACTGAGTTGAGGTCTGGTTATGACCATGTGTCTAGAAGACAACCAGCTTCTGAACTGGCCAAGTGCTTCAGGGGCAAAGAGATAAAAGGCAGCAGAAAGCAGAGAAAAAGCAAGTGCAGTAGCCTATATTCCCATCTTTTATTGAGACAATTTTCCATGGATTTCCTATGGGTTTAATGAATCTGTCTAGGTTTGGGCCAACTTGCCTGATCTCACCCCTGCGGCCGAAGAGCCACCACTTAGTAGAGGCCTCTCAGTAAGAGGCTGGATTGGTCCCCGTGTGAGCTTGGTGAGGGTGATCAGCTTTAGGCTGATCACCCATTCCAGGAAAGCGTGCAGGTGGAGGACTGTGTAGGCTCCCGGGGAAACCGCTAGCAACCATTGTGAGAAAGCACGCATGCGGATGTCCGCCACCCGGACGGAGTCCATGGCCAGGCAGGTAAGAACCACAGGAAGAGGCAGCAACCTCTCCACCGCAACCGGGATCAGTTCACGTCAGGAAACAGCAGTCTGCACAAGGAGGAAGGCAAGGCAGCAGTTACACAAGACTATTGGTTTTTGTGCTTCAAACACAGTGCTATGAAAAACCTTGTCCTTGTAGCCGTCATTATTCCAGAGAAAAAGCAGAAAGCAAGAGAGCCTCAGTCATTAAGAAGAGCATGGCTTAGCTCCCTGCAGATCACAGACTCAGCCACCAACTTCCGCCCCATACGGTGGGGACCCCCTGACACCTTCGCTCCTTACACAGCCCCACGAGAGGGACCCCTCACTCACTTCCTCTTCTAATCAGCACAAATTGACGTTTTTCCTAATTTATATCTGAGGCTTTTTTGTTTCATCTTATCTACATACTTCGTTAGGCAACATAAAAATATATTATGCATTATGCTTGTACACAAAGAGCTTATTATCTAACAGACATGAGACTATCTCTCCCACTAGATTTTAGCTTTATGAAGACATCAATTTTTTTTTTTTACCAATAAGCACTAACCAAACGATGGTTGAATGAATAAATGTCTAGTTATATTTACTTATATCCATGTGTAAATGGAAATTTATGGCCAATGGTTAGAATTTATTTAAAAACAACTTTTAGCTCACTATAAGGAAGAACAATTAGAATTTTCCCAAAATGAAACAGACTGCTTTAAGGCATAAAATATTCCTTACTAGAGGAAATATTTGTAGAAAAGCAGAATTTCCACTTTCCGGTGATGTTGCAGAAAAAAATTACAAAATGATAAGATTTTGTGCAAAATTAAAAATGTTAAGTTTTGTATAGGAGCAAATAGCATTAAAAAAAAAACAAAAAAAAAACCTAAACAACAAAAGAGCTTGTAAAATGCATCATGGATTAAAAAAAATCATTTTCAACTTAATGGAAATTGGATTTTGGAGTTGTATAATACTTGAGGCATGCGTAGGATTTTAAATGAGGGAGGTGGTAAGAGAACTCATTCCAGGCAGGATAAACTTATCAAGGGCAATGATCAAAAAATAATAAATGGGAATGGTTTAGGAAATTACAAATTTTCAAATATGACTGAAAGGGACAATGTTTATTACAAAGTATTGTGAGATAAGATGAAATGTTAGCTTGAGGCAATTGTGAGTGTAAGAAGACTGTGTGCAGCCCAGAACTGGTTTCTTTCCAAACAGAAAACATGGTAAGATATTATCCATCTTTACTATAAACAACATGAGGAAATATCATAAACTTGTTTTTCCAAAAGAGCTGTTAATCTAAATTTAAACTGTCAAATAACATCAAAGATTTACTTTTACAAGCACATTTCTAAATGTATTGAAAAACTTTATTTCCATAATAATTGATGCAATAGACAGATAAATTTCCTTTTCCCTGAGCAATTCTACGACCAACCAATAGCCCATATTGCAGGAAAGGAAAAATCTAAACACTTGCCCAAATGTGTTGCAATTTTATGATCAGTTTCCAGCATAAATTTTGTTTGGAGGTGGGGAGACACTAATAGCTTCTCTGCACTCAGTAACCACATAGAGGATAAACTTTTATATCAAATAATACAAACCAAATAAAACAGAACTACATTCTTCTTTGCTTTACACTTTGTTCTCTTTCTTGTCTGGCTGCAAAACACCTTTGCATGATTTCCATTGAAAATAGCTCCTGAATTGATGTGAAATTTTATTTACCCCAGGACCTGTACAAGCCTGGTTTTGATATGTTCTGCAATTCTTCCCCACTCTTCAGGGTACTGTGTTGCCATAAGGATAAACCAGGCAGACAGTACTTAGTCATTAGGGCTAATTTCTAATTTACCCCCCTGTGTCTTTCTTTGATCATCACAAACATATTTGGTGTCTAATTTGGTTTACTCTTACAAAAGCATGGTTTGGTGCTCATAAAATAGAATGGTTCTTCAAGCAGCAATATGCTAAACTTTTAGAGATTTTGGAGCCTGATTTTTCTCTTAATTAGTGCAGGATTTTAAAATCAAGCAAGCACATTAAAAGTAGGCATCAACACTATAGTAAAGCTAAAGCAATTATTCTGTCTTTTGTTGTTATTTCCACATCACTCAGAAAGAGAAAGGTACTCTTTAAAATTAAAAACTGAGAACAATGAGGAAGAAAAATCTATTTTATTGAGAAAAAGGCTTCCTGTAGTAATATTCAGTGATAGATGAAGTGATAGGTTTGGAAACTTCAAGTGAACGCTTGCACCGTTTATTGGCATCAAATATCTATCCAGAATGGATCATTCTGGAAAGGCAACCAGTGGATTTAGAATAATCTCACTCACCATTGTTTCTACCAAGAAAAGATTTTCTGGGTGCAGATCGTCGAGTAATGCTATAGACTCATTTGGGATCTTGAATTGGCAGAAGAGACAAAGAACAATTTAGGAGAAAGGGAGGAGAAGGAGGAATGGATCCACAGACAGAGAAGGTTTGTCCCAGAGGGCACATTCAGGATTTGCTTTAATCTATCACATAATAGAAATTTGAAAGCATTATTAGCATAGGTTCACAGCATCTCAAAACTAAAAATCACTGTAGAAAAGAAGCTAAGCACAAAGATGCAAGCAATAAGTGAGTAAAACGGCTTCACAGACAGATTCATTTGAGTGGACATGTGTAGTTCTCTTATTTTTTTCTGACCAGTAGAGCTACCACATATTATTCAATGCACAACTTTAGGGGGCATCATTCACATCTTAGTCTGAGAGATGGAGGAAGACAATACTGAGATAGGAAGAAAGATTTCTGAGAGCATCAGAGCATATAAATTTAGCTCTGCCTGGCGCTACAAAAGTCAAAATATTTTCTTTGGGGGTCAAGCCAGCATGAGTTGAGATTCTGTCATTCACAACCAATAGATCCATTAGTTATTACAGACAAAAGGGAAGGGTATACTTTCAATTATATTCTATTTTATGAGCTGAATTTATGATACATGAAAGCATTTTCTAGTCAAAATAACCAGAATTATATAAAGGCAGATAATAATTGGTCTACTTTCATTATGAGAAATAAGAATGATGTTAACCTATGTTTGTTTTATGAATTTTGAATTGCAAAAAATGCTAAAAATTGCTAAGTCTGCCACATAAACATAAACACATTTTTATTTTTTACTTTATTTTTGTTTCCATTTTTGTTTCTATTTTTACTTGTTTCCCATTTTTTCACATTATTACATCATATTGTGGGAACAATTTTATGTCCTTTTATTACTAAAAATGCCTTGCCTTTATAGTTTGAATTGATTATCCACATCATGGGTATACCATACTTAATATTACAATTTTCCTGGTTTTGGATATTTTAATTACTTCCAATTTTTAATCATTTTAAATAGCATTATGGTCAACATCTTTAAATATAAATTTTAATTCAAATTTCTCATCATTTTGTTGAAATAGCATCCTAGAACTGGAATTTGTGGTTCAATAGGTAAAACACTTTATAGTCTTTTTGTTCCTTGTTTCTGTTCAACATAATTTCTTTAAAAAGTTTTCTGAATTTATTATCTCTATTCCCTAACCCCTCTCTTACTTGAGCCCAGTCCAGGCAGATTTCTATCCCTCCTCTTCCCCTGGAATTACTCTGCTAAGGTCACCAATGACTTTCATAGCCACAAATCCAATAATCTATTACTGTTTCGTATTTTATTGAATGTCTCAGGATAATTTGACATTATGGCTGTTTTCTACTTGAAACACCATCTTTGCTTGCATTGGGGATGCCACGCTCTCTGGGTTTGCCTTCAACTTCACAAGCCACTCCTTCTCAGTCTGCTTTTCCAGCTCATCCTCCTCTTGCTGACCTCTAGATGTTGCATCATCTCAGGGCTTAGTCCTCAAACATATATTCTATCTACACTCACTCTCTAAGTGATCTCATCCAGGAATATGGGTTTCATTACCATCTACACATTGATGATTCCCATATTTTCACCTTCATCCCAGCCCTTTCCATTGAAAGCCAGGTTTATATCTACTATAACTATGTAACATCTACCCCAGATGTCTAACCAGCATCTAAATTTAACATATCTAAAACATAATGCCTGATTCCCTCCTGTAAACTCGTCCGACACTCTTCTCCATTTCAGGAAAATACAGATATAATTCACCTCGTTACTACAGCCAGAAATTTTGAAATCTACTTTAACTTTTCTCCTTCTGCCATACCTCATGTTGTCAACAAACCAGCCCCATAAGATGTATGTTCTATCAAAATGAAGTCTGACTTCATTTTTCACCTCAATAAGGATGTTAAATGATGGGTTCCAGTGACAACCAATCATTTCATAATTCTAATTCTGAGGTAGACAGTTGGATAAGGTAAGGAATCTTGCATTGAGGCTGTTGCCAGTTGAAATATGTCTCTGTCTCGCAATATTTTTTGCTTAGCCATTGGGGACTTTCCCTCAAAAACCAGAAGCTAATAAATTGTCTTTTTATTTGGTACCTTGGAGATGTTTTAGCAAACCGAAGCAATGCACTATTCAGGAAGGTTGAGATGTAGACTTTTTCTTAAAAGGGTGGGAGGGAAGGGTAATGGTAGAAAGAGAAATGGGAAAAAAGAAATGTGTGACATCTGGGCTTCAAGCATGTTCTAGAGCAGAACAGTTTTAGGAAAGTCTTCATATACCTCCAAGAGTACATGACCCCAGATTGAAGACTGCTGGTCTAAAATGGGACCCTATCACAGTCACATTTGTCACCAGCAAACTCATACCTAGAAGGAATATAAGTTATTCCAACATACTTACTGAAAAGTCATCCCCTGCCCCACTGATTTGAGATACTGTCCTTATCATATACTAAATTTCCATATATGACTGGACCTAATTACTGATTTGCTATTCCACTGATTGACCTGTCTGCATAGTATTAATTTGCACTTAAGAATTTTCTTTCCTTTCTCATTCTTTTCACTTTTGTGCAATAGAAAATGTGCTCTCTTCTTCCACACTTTCTTTCAACTGTTTCTTGTTTCGACATATGAAAGACAGGAATGTTTTTTCAAATGTTGTTCATATTATAACATTTTGGTAGTGGTCTTTGTTTTCTTTTAGGGTTCTGCTATTCAATCATCTCCTCTGCAAACATGCAGATGATATTTTATCTCTTTCTTCCAATTCTTATGCTTCTAATTGTTTTTGTCCTGGCTGACTGCACAAGCTAATAGCTCCAACATAATGTTAAATAATAGTAGAGGTAATGGACATCTTCCTCCTCTTCCTACTTGAATAGGAAAATTTCTTGTGCTTCCCCATAAGTAGGTACTGGATTGGGGTTGTGGCATATGCATCTTTTACGTTAAAGAAATAGTTATCAATTTCTATTTCTGAGGGTGTTTAACATGAATATGTCTTACATTTTGTCAAATGCCTTTCCTGCATCAATAGAGATAATCATGTGATTTTTCTTCTTAGCTCTTGTGCCAGTTATTAAGCTCCTGACTCTGAGCTGCAAATATTTTGCTCTTACATTTTGCTTCCATAGTAGTAAGTTCTGATGCCTATCAAGCACTGCCCCCTAGAGTTAGTTAACTTTTTAGGTGTGTTTTTCTTATCCTCCCAACTGTATAATTAGCATATTCTATTTTGTACATTTTCTTAAATGTCCCCACAGGGTTAAGTTGAATAAACTTGTTGAGGTAACAGCACTCAACATTTATTGTTTATCTTCCACAACCTCTGTTTATCATTGCTCAGGAAAATCATTACTCATCTTTAACTAGATAGATGCCTGCTGGTATTAGAATGTTGAAATCACCATACTAGAGACAGGAGAGAAGAAAATTCCAAGGGAAACACTCATTGAAATGTTACTTCTTCCAAGCAACTGGGACAGCTCCTTCTACTCTTCCCAGACTGAAACTCCCTTCTTTGAGAACATTCCTGGTAAGTATCCTTATCAATAGAGCGACAAATGTCAAAAAGAAAACTAGAAATTTTGCTAGTATTTCTGTGGTGTCAGACTTGTTGTGATGTGGGGATGTTCTGATTGGGAAGAAGAATGATCATAAGGTTACAGGGATTCGCCAGTGACTACCTCATGTGTCTGTTGTTTTCTTCTCAGACAGAAATGTGAGGACAGGGGCAGGTAGAGTCCAGTGTCACCCCTACCCTGCACCTCCAGAAGAAAGCTAACTCCAGTCTGAGGTGCAATAACACCGTGCCTAGGAGAAGCTAGGAGAATGCTAGGAGAAGCAGACTCTCCCTGTTTTACATAATTTCACACATGAAGAAGAATGGAAGAGTAGTACCCACAGTTAACTCCCAAGATCTCTTTACTTCTCACAGACTCTCAGCATGGAGCCTCAGCCACTTATCTCACAACCACAATAAGAAACAAAGAAAGGAAAGAATGGGGAAAGACTTGCCAAGCCAGGCCTTTATCCAGGAAATGTAGCTGAGAAGATGGGAATGAGTGTTAGGCACCTAGAATCAGCAGGGTGACAACTGGAGACAAAGAATAGAAGAAAAATTTCTTCCCTATCCACTTTTCATCTTGAGTCCCCAGTCATTGCTGCAAATACAGGAGACCCTAAAGCACAGTTTCAGAAAACTAATATGTAAAACACAAGAAATTACCAGAGTTTGCACAGGTGACCAGATCTAAATATAAGAAGCACTTGGATGCGGAGGAGAGTGAGGGAGGGAGTGGCAAGTGTGAAGGATATTCAGGCAGTCATCACCATCACCGGAGAACAGAACTTTTAACACTATGTTTGCTTTCTTTCCTTTTTGTTTGCTTTTTGCCTCTAAATATGTCCTATTTACCTTTAATCTAACATAATAAGTTACTCTGCAATGAGAGGGAAATAAAAAAATATTAATGAAAAAGCTCAGACCACACGGGGGCAGTGCTTCCATTGACAAAGGCACTGCAGGAAACTAGAACAAGGTGAATGGAGACCTGGGAGGGAGGGAGGACATTTAATGATGTGTTTAATGTGACAATGACATTTTTGATTGGCTGTGAAAACAGAATGAAGATCCTCTAGGGCTTCCAAACCAAAAGAGCCAGAAGAATCCAGGACAGTGAACTAGGCCCTTTGAACATGGTCAGTTCCAGTCCTCAAAACTGAATCCGCAGAGGCTCCAGGAAGAAGGAAGAATGGAAACTGCCCTGAGTGCTTCGCTGGTGCTCCTGTGTGTGCAGCTGACCTGTGAGTGGGGTCGGGGGAGGAGGGACGAGGGGAGGAAAGGCACAAGCAACAACAGAAAGCGGGGGCAGCCCTGGCATTGAACTCTAAAGGGATCCCAGGGACAATCTGAGGTCTCTAAGGAATGTAAAACAAATAAGGAAAATTCTAAAACAAAACAAAACGAAACAGTTTATGTATGAAAATCTTTCATTCCTCCGGAGCAGGGTCAAATGAACAACCACCAGTGGAACAGAGTCCTCCTTCCCTGAAAGTCAAGGAAGGCGACAGCTTCGCACTGAACTGCAGTTACAGAGACAGCACTTCAGATTTCTTCCAATGGTTTAGGCAGGATTCTGGGGAAGGCCTCATCTCCCTGATCCAAATGCAATCAAATGTGAAGGAGAAGATCAGCGGAAGATTCACAGCCAGGTTTAACAAAGGAGATCAACACTTTTCCCTGCACATACAGGACTCCCAGCTCCATGACTCAACCGTGTTCTTCTGTGCAGCGAGTACACAGTGCCCCGCAGGCACCTGCACCCGTACCCAAAACTTGTTGAGAGGCCCAGCACACCTCGTTTTATACGGTATGGGCCCTGGGACACTTACTGTAACTTTGCTGTGAACAAAAAGCAATATGAGGGGCTTTTCTATAACATAATGTCAACGTTGCATTTGATGACCATGTGCAGAGGGATGATGCTTTCAAATACTATCTAATGTATTTTGTTTCTCAGTGTGAAGCCCGTCCTCTGTTAAAACTAGTCCAAAACTTGAGGCTTGATATCAGAAAAGAGAGAACACTAAAGAACAAAGAAAGAACAGAGTAAAAGTCTGGCCTTTGAGCTCCTTTATAGACTTTTACAAAGATACAGAAAATACAAAATCATGAAAGCCATGACCATCAAATTCAGTATTTAAAAATATATATTTTGACATTCCCAAAGACTGACTTAGAAGATCGAGTACCAAAATCTGAGGGAAAATGGTACAAAGCCCATAAAGAAAGAAGGAAAAGGAGAACACAATATGATGGAAAAGCTGGTTCCTCCCTAAAAGGAATGAAAGTTCAACCAGCTGGCTAGAGAAAAAGTCAAGGGGTATGGCCAAAAGTTATAAACAATGAGTCTTTTTGAAAAGTGCTCTTTTCTAGGGTCAGAACCCTGAGCAGATGGGGTAGGAGGAGGGTGAATCACATTTACAGACGACCATAAACTGAAGGAGCAGTGAATGCAGGCACAAACTGCTTTGATCATGTGTCTCACGTCAGTACCCACAAGAGAGCACCCACTACCGAGGAAGCACTGAGCGACCATGTGGACAGGATGATCCATCCAGAGGATGTTGGCCAGCCAGACGATGTCTGTCCTTGTCCACTTCAGTACTTGAACAACATACCCATGAATAGATTAGCCAAGGTGACAGAATTGAGGGTCTCCATAAGCCCAGAAGCATTCGTTTTCTCTTACCAAGACAGATTTAGCTACTTCTCCTGCCAAACATCCACCCTGTCAGCAGTAGCCCATGAGCCTTCAACATGGAATCATCCCTCAGGGAGACCAACCACCCACTTGTTGGCAAGTTGATAACACTGGACCATTTCCAGCCTGGAAGCACCAGAAATTTTTATTATTAATGTGTATTCTGGGTATGAGTTTGTCTTCCCCTCCGCAGTGCTACACATAGGCCCGTGAACCGAGGGCTCAGAGTGTCTGATTGATTATTATCATCATCAAGGGATCTCACATCCCTTTGCATCAAAGGACTTACTTTACAGCAAAGGGGTGTGACAGTGACCCTACAACATTTGGCATTAGCCACAAACTGCTAGCCTGATAGAACTTCGGAGTGACCACTTAAGGGCTCAACTACAGCACCAGATTAGCTGTAGCACTCTGAGGGGTTGAAAAGCTGTTTTTCAAGATAACACTGTGCCCCTGTTGTATAAAATACATAGACCTGGGCACCAAGGGGTGGAAGGAGGACTATCTCCCCATCAACTCCCACTTTCAATGACCCACTTCTATGTTTCCTGTTCTCACAACTGTAGGTTCTGCTGAACTAGAGGTCCTGTTTCTCTTTGAGGGGAAAAGGGGGGAGGATACTTCTACTAGGGAAACAGAAAGGTTTTTACCAAACCTAAAGTTACAGACTGCCTGGTAATTTGGGGATCCTCATGCCAGTAGACCAGAAGGTCAAGAAAGGAGTTACTACACTGGCAGGGACAAGTGATCCTGATTATCATGAAACTATAGGGATGTTACTGCCTAGTGAGGGCTGGGAAAATATGTCTAAAACTCAGAGGATTCACTGGGATGACTGTCAGCACTTTTATGCCAGTGATCACTGTAAACAGGCAATTGTAGCATCTATGGCCTGACTAGAGCAGACTAGCCAGGGGCTTAGACCCCTCAGGGTTGAAGGTCTTGTCTAGGTTATGTCCCTGGGAAAGAAATCTAGACCAGTAGAAGTGTTAGCCAAAGGTGAAGAGAATCAAGAATGAGTGGTATAGAAGGTATATGGAAGATAATAAATATGAATTACAGCCATGGAATGGACTACAGCAAGTGTAACTTGTCCCATTAACCCTTCTGTTGTCTTTTTTTAAAAAAAGAACTAGATATCTGAGTGGATTTGACAGAGCACAAGTGGGTCTCAGCAGAGCAAGGAATGAACTATACAGATGCTGTTGGGACCCCACCCACATCCCCTTGGCAGTCACCTCAACGCACTGAACGTTGTTCTTCAAAAATCCCAGTAACTCTGAGAACCTTTTTCTGGCCATGGGAGCAGTATGTTCAGTGCAAGCCAGAAATGCCAAAGAGTTAATGCCCCCAAATCAGTCCTTGATCAGTCAGTGATGGACAATGAGGTTATAAATGACTCCTCCAGCTTCTTCACGCCTCATTTGGGATAACTCCAAAGGGAGTGCTATCCTGTCTCCCAAGTGACCCAGCTGCACTAAGTCCCACTTGTCTGTCGTGGTAACTGTCTGGATGGCACACCCTGCATTGGCTTCCTTCCTCCCTGATTCACTTCCCAACAATGTTTCCTAGAATCACCAGCAATAAACTACTTGTGCACAAATCCTTCCATTGGAGCTGACTCTGAGGGATCCAAAACCGAGATTCAGGAATTCAAATCATGAGACAAGAATAAAGATGATCTACAAGAAACTCTGGTGCTCCTTCCTCCATGGCCATCAAACTGAGTTTTGCAGCATAAGGGATTTTAGCAGCCTCAGTCAGGGCTGGGCCCAATGTCACCACTCCCTGCACATCTCTCTGAGTGGGGACACTCAGCCACCTACCTCTGGCACAGAGAACACTTACTCCTATGACAGCACTTGATAGGTAACCAAGCCCCCATTCACACTCCCGGCTTGGGAACTCCAGTTCTGGAATGACAAAAGGATCCTGGTCACTCCCTCTGGAAATGCAAACTTCTAATGAATCAGAGTAAGGTTTTTAAAAAGTTCTTTATTCACAATATTTCTTCAAAATGGAATGAGAATGATTGAGCAACTCTTAATATAAATATAAACTAAATTTTTTGAATCAATTTAGTGCTGATGAGAACTTCTATAATAGTCACTTCAGAGCTTCCTGATGTAGCATAAACATGGCTTTTTTTAAATCCATGGAAATTATAAGCACAATTAGACACTACATGTTCTGCTTTCACTTATCTCTGAATTTGGTCAGTGCTCTGTCAGTCACAAGCTTATATATTTTTTCTCATTCTTTGTATATCTTGAGAAATTGTAAAAATATAAAAAATTGAATGTATTATAACAGGTATATTTTTATCACCCATAATTAAATGTTCATATTTTATCAGATTTTCTTTGTCATTTTTATTTAAAAGAAGAAGAAGAGGAAGAGGTGGAGGAGGAGAAAGAAGAAGATGAGGAAGAAGAAGAAGAAAAGGAAAATCAGAGTTTGCCACTGTTGTGAGTGGAATCCGCCGCTTCCTCCCACCATTCCACTCTCCTCTCCAAGATTAGGTTTTATCAAGAATAATTTACCAGCTCCATTTCCTCTTTATTTTCTTCCTAGACTGAAAGAACTCAGAAAACATTTTTCACTCTCACTTGAAATCATAACCAAAGCCCTATTTTCTGAAAGAGAGACCAAAAGGTGTTAGAAAAACTTTCCTTGCTGAGACATAATTGTCCGTCCCACCTGTCATAGCATTTCCTGCTTTGAAGATTTGTCACCAAGCACAGAGGAGAACCCAGATCAGAGGAGGAGACTTTTCGCCCTGCAGGGGAACGCTGTCAGCATGACACTTGCTAGCTGGCTGTGGGCAGCTGTGGTCTCCACCTGTCTTGGTAAGGAAGGTGTAGGTCTTTATTTATAACGGCATCTAATGGGGCCATGAAGGAAGAGGAAAGCTTAATAGAACAGAAGGGCTTTGTCTCTTAGATCCTAACTACCTGGAGAGAGAAAGCAGATATATGCTGCCTGAGGCTTGAATCAAAAAGAAAGGCGGGTGGGAATGGGGACCAGCTTGTGAGTCTGTGTGCTCCTCTCTCTGACATGATACCCCAGTGAAGCGCTTTCTCTCCTCTTTCCCACAGGATCCAGCGTGGCCCAGACAGTCACTCAGTCTCAACCAGAGATGTCTGTGCAGGAGGCAGAGATGGTGACCCTGGACTGCACATATGCCACTAGTGAGAGTAATTACTACTTGTTCTGGTACAAACAGCCTCCCAGCAGGCAGATGATTCTCATTATTCGCCAAGAAGCTTATAAGCAACAGAATGCAACAGAGAATCGCTTCTCGGTGAACTTCCAGAAAGCAGCCAAATCCTTCAGTCTCAAGATCTCAGACTCACAGCTGGGGGACGCCGCGATGTATTTCTGTGCTTTCATGGTTCACACAGTGAGGCAAGTGACAAGGAGAGGCTTACAGAAACCTCAGACCTCGGTGTCTGTGCAAAGGTCGGGGGCGGGGAGTGGCTGGCCTAACAGGTATAGAAAAATCATTGACGTCTTTTGGGAATAAAATCTCCTTCTATCTGGCTATAAAAAACACAGAGAGACGGACGTCTGCAAGCTTCACTCCTTAAAATAACAGTAAAGATAATGACATATGCAGTGCTTTCCAGTTTTACAAAGTGCCTTCATGGGTACTGTTGCATTTGACCCTCAGAGCTTTGTACGGTTCGGTAACAGGTCAGACGTCCTAAGCATTGTCTCTATCCAGAGAATCTTTATAATTTGCCTGGGAGCTCTTACCTCCAGGAATCTGAAACTTTTCCATTTTGTTGCCTGTTCTTTCAATTGTCCATCTAGTCCAAAACTGCATCTCCTCAGAACAAGGTACCCATTTAGAACACAGCAGGTTTGACACTGGGGCATAACAAGATAGGGGATTCACTGGGCCCACCATGGACTTCAGAGATGACCTAGGCTCATGGAACTAGGTCCAAGGGCCTAGGAGGTTGATGGCACAGCCTGTGAAAGGCTCGGCTGAGCAGCCAGCTCAGGGGCCATAACCTCAGTGGTTAGAATGCTATCCTTCAGGAAGCGATAATATTTATTAAACCACTAGCTGACATATGGTGCTGTGGCAAGAGTTTAGAAACCAAGAAATGGAAATAAAATACAGTCTTCCCATATCAATCCCTGTAACTCATTTTTAGAATTTATATTTCCCTTTCCCATAAAGCTCTGCTGGATCAGAGGTCTTAGTTCCCAGAGGAAGGATGCCTCCACCGGGGCATTCAGTAACTTGCAGGTGTGACTGCCACCGAGGTCACTTTGAACTCCTGTGTGAATGGTCCAGCAGGCAAGAGAGAGTAATTAGAATAGGAGAGTAATTGACCCTCATTATCATGAAGCACTGGGTTGTTATGACACGATGAGGGTGAGGAGGAATGTGTGTGGAACTTAAGGGTTTCACTTTTGTGTCTCCTGGTGTTTTTAGACCCAGTAAAAACAGCAAGTGGCAATTGTAGCCACAAGGCCTGAAAAGGGCAAAGTGACCAAGAACAGAGACCCCTCAGCAATGAAGGCCTGAAGACCTGAATGTCATGCAACCTTCCTGTATTAAGTGTTTTAAAGAGACTGCAGCCAGCCACAGCCCTGAAGATTCAGGGACACTGTGGCAGTAATACATGGCAAGCATGCATCTGAATAGTGCAAAGAGAGGACTATAACTCATATCGCATGTGCCCGTGGTCCAGCTAAATGCCTACCTCTGATTTCAGCCAGAGCTGTGGTAGACAATTCTGGGGGATCTCACACTCACCTCAAGCTGATAATATCTGACATTAAGCACACTCTGTGTGTGCTCTTTCACTTCCGACCCCAGGGCTTTCTCTGATGCCTCAGGAGCTCCCTCAGCCCTTGGGCAAGCACAGCCTGGAAGTGTAGGTCCTACACTGTAGGGGAGTTACCACCCCTGCTGGCAAGCACCAACCAACGGGGCAAGAGAGCCAGGGAAAAATGCACTAGCTTTGGGTTCTGCAAGTAGACATTTCTGAGAGGGATCCTGTGTGCTTCTTGGCAGATTCTGGCAACATCCAGCCCCAGTATTGCTTGACCCATTTCCTCACTCTTGCTTCCTAAATAAACTACTATTGCCTGAGTCCTTGCTGCAGGCTTTATTTTGGGGAGAAATCCAAACTAATTCAGAGATTTTTTTGAAAATTTAATAGAGAAAGAACAGAGGAGAATTCAGCTGAACCTTACTGGGCTGATTGCTAATAAGGGCAAGTGTGTACTTGAGTGACTAATGGGAAAAAGAAGATGTCACCTTATTTTTTCAAAAGATGATGAGGTGGGTCACATTTGCTAAACTTCAGCCTCTGCAGATATGTGATATGCCTCTCTTCCAGTTAGTTTATTTTCCTCACTGACCCATAGGCACTCAAACTCATTGCTGGCTCTAGCATTTCTTTTCTGTTTGTTCCACCCATCCAAATTTCCCTTTTATGTATATTTCAGACTGTTTATACCATATTAATCCTGTAATGCCCACTGGAAACCTCCTTTCCCTCCAAGGATTTTCTTTAATAGTCAAAAAAAATCCTTCAATTCCTTCTCCTCCAATGTCATATACTAAGTGAATCTGAACCACACAATCCAGCTCTCAGTGACATACCTTCTTGAGGTGTATCATTTTGCTGTTGTGTCAAGGTACTCACCTTTCCTCCCCAGATTCATTACAGTCACTGTGTGGGTAGAGTTTGTCTGTCCCCTTCAGCGCTCCTCACTGCTCTTGGAACATTGGGGACATAGTAAGTGCTGATAAAGCCCTAAGATTATGCTTAAAATTTATATTATAATCATCCTATATTCCTGAAATAATATAAAGGGAAATAAAGAGGTTTCTTTGAAAAGGTAAAGCAGTGATAAAGGGAAGAACAAGTACATTTTAAATATCAAGGCCTTTTGATTTAGTATAAATATAAATCTGAAACTCATAAACAGATTGAAAGGCGGTCTTACTAATAACCTAGCTAACTGAGAAAAATAAGCTATCAAACAGAAAGTATGTGAAATAAACTCACAAGTATGCTTTGTTTAATTAAAACACGTGTGACCTAACTTGTTATCTCTGAGTTCTTTTTCAGCCTTTATGAGCCCTAAGCAGACAGTAGGGGTGCGAACTCCCTGCTCCAGCTCTCTGCCTCAGTTCCTGCCCACCACTCCCACCCCCGGAAAAAAAAAAAAAAACAGATTTCAAGGATTCAGATAACCCAGGCTCATAGGAAAAAGAGAAAGAACTCGCTGACATCTTGCAGTCACTTTTGTAATTAGTCTGCTGAAGCTTGGAGGGGGGAGCCATTTTTACCCTTTAAAAGCACCAAGCCATTTTCCTCACCACCCAACATTTCTTTCCTTCCTCTGTGTGTCATGGCCACTCTCTCTGTTTTTTGTTTTTTGGTGTTTTTTTTTTCCTCTCTCTCTCTCTCTTTCTGTGGGGAAAAAAAAACATTTAATTCTGTATATTCTAATCACTGCCGGAGAATTCTTTCTCACCCATGTATGAACTTCATCCCCTAACACAGATTACTTCCAGACAGATTTCTTGTGTAAACTAAGTTCTTTCCATACAGAGAAAGAAATGTAGAAATTGCCTCAGTAATTATCTCTTTGACCTGAAGAGGGCACTGCTTGTCCCCATTGACAGAAGTTACCTGCAAAAGCCTATCTCATGTTGAAGAATTGGCTAAGTTCCTAATACAAACAAAAGAACTGGAACAAACCCTCCTTTATCTGTAGAGTCTAGGTCAGAGGAGTCCTCTGAAGTTAAGAACAGCTGTGGCAAAATGCTCAGTTAACCACTTCCCAAATGGAAATAATCAATAGGAAGGGAGCATTAAGGCCACAACTCCCTACATGGCAAGTCAGCTTTCAATTTAGTCTTTTATTCTCTTTCTTGTTTTACAGGGGTAAGAAGTTTACGTAAAGCTGCACCATAGAGATGGCCTTATCTAACATTGGATGACACAAATTCAATAGGGAGAGAAAATTAATGCAAATGAGACTAGTGGTTCCCTGCATTGTGAGTTTTCATTTTTGCTCTGTTGCCTCTTCTATAAAATGAAGACTGTAATTCCTGACCTTTCCTCTCTCATAGAAGAGTGCGTGCATGAGGAAAAATAAGATGCCATTGAAAAGCTGCCAGCTGTACAACACAGAATGTTCCCAAATGAATTTTATGTTAATTGTTCTGATTCTTCCTTCACAATGTCATTAATAGAAGGGCACAAAACTCCTTACAGGAACACTTGCCACCAGTATTGTAGAGCTCCCTGACGCAACCAAAATCCTGTGTTTTTTTTTTAAAGAAAGTCTTCAGCAAATTACAGTGAAATTAGATATCAAAATCCTGGTTTCAATTTTCTCCAGACTATCTGAGTGTTGTTGATATTATTGTCATTATTGTAATCATTTCTCAAAATGATACAGTTTGGTCAAAGATTAATATAACCAATACCTATTTTGTAACAACCTAGAGATGATTTTTTGATATTGGCTTGGAGACAGGGGAGAGAGAAAAGGAAAGAGGAAAGGAAGGGAGGGAAGGAGGGGAAAGTAAAGGAAAGAGAAAGGGAAAGAAAGGGAGGGAGGGAGGGAGGGAGAAGGGAAGCAAGGAGCAAAAGAAAGCAAGAAGGAGGGAGGGAGGGGGAGAGAGAAGCTTACAGAGAAAATTGAAGTCAAATTAACTTTGCCTCCTATCCTCCACTCATCTCATTCTCCTCTCCAAATTATGTCTTTATAAAAACAATTTACCAGCTCCTTCCCCTCGCCATTTTTATCCCAGAATAAGTTACAATTCTGACATCTTTTTTTATTTGACTTTGTATAGCCGCCGGTTTATTCTCTGAAGCAAAAGACAAAAAGCACCGATGAGCTTTCCTGAGGGAGACGTCAGCAGCCCACCTGCCACCCGGTTTCCTGTTCTGAAGCAGTGACGTCACGCGTATAGCGGATAAGAAGGTTCAGATCAGACAGGAGATGTCTCAGCCTGCGACAGGCAGCTGCCAGCATGACGTGCCCTGGCTTAGTGTGGGCACTCGTGGTCTCCACCTGTCTTGGTAAGGAAGGCACTTGCACTTGCCTTGACTAGTATCCAACAGGACTGGAAAGTAGGAAGAAAGATTAAAAATAGCACAGGGATCTAATCTCCTCATTGGGCCCACACAGCGTGGGCGAGAAAGCTGATGGATTTTGCCTGCAGTTTGGATCAAGAAGAAGAAGGGTGGGTGGGGCTGGGAGCCAGCTGGTGTCTGCTCCCGTCTCTGACATGATGCCCCAGTGAAGCCCTTTCTCTGCTCTTTCCCGCAGGACCCGGTGTGGCCCAGACAGTCACTCAGTCCCAACCGAAGATGTCTGTGCGGCGGGGAGAGACGGTGACCCTGGACTGCACGTATACCACTAGTGTGAATTATTATTATTTGTACTGGCAGAAACAGACTCCCAGCGGGCAGATGATTCTCGTTATTAGCCAAGGATCTCATGACCAACAGCCTGCAAGAAGGAGTCGCTTCTCTGTGGACTTCCGGAAAGCAGCCAAATTGTTCAGTCTCAGCATCTCAGACTCGCGGCCCGAGGACGCCGCGACGTATTTCTGTGTTTTCTCCGAACGCCGCCCCCAGCGAGACAAACGATAGGAAGGGGTTTACAAAAACCTCAGACCTCAGCGTCTGTGCAGAAGTCGGGCGGGGCGGGGAAGTGTTCGGGGTTCAGCAACATGGAAAGGAAATCATTGTCTTCTCCGGAGAAAAAAAAATAATGCCTCCCCACCCCCTTCACTGTTAAGCTCCCTTGTGGAGCATTTAATTCTGTCTGCCCACTTTGGGGTGAATGACACTGTCACAGCTGAAATAATTAAGTCCAACGAGTGGGTTCCAGAGCTTAGGTTGGAGATACGTTTAGAATGAATGGTGGGAGTACCAGATCTGGGGGAGGCCAAGGGGAGGCCAAATTGCCCAGTCATAATTTGGATCACTGAGTCATTTCTCAAACCCACCACTCACTCTAAACACATCAGCTCCTGGGACACCACACCCCAGCTCAGCTCAGCACCCAGGCTTCGGCTTGTCTGGAAAAGTGGGTTAGACACCAAGCTCAGTGAAATCTTCCCTTTCACACAAGGAAGATACTGTCGGGCTATTCAGGGTTTTTTGTTGTCATTGTTTTTTGTTTTTCTTAAGAGACGGGGGTCTCTCTCTCTCTCTCTGTCACCTGGGCTGGAGTGCAGTGGTATGATCATAGCTCACTGCGGCCTCAAATTCCTGGGCTCACGTGATCCTCCTGCCTCAGCCTCCCAAGTGGTTGGAACTACAGGCACACAGACCCAGCTAATTTATTTTATTTTTTTTTCAGAGACAGGGTCTCACTCACTATGTTGCCCAGGATGGTCTTGAGGACTGGCCTCAAGTGATCCATCTGCCTCAGCCTCCCAAATACTATTCAGATTTTATCTTGTCCTTAACCCCTGAGGGCCAGTGAGTCGCCACTACTTACAGATTCAGGCCAGTTATCAAGGTTTTTATCAGAGCTTGTTCCTCCTTTCCATCCTTCTAATGTCTTCATACAGCTCCTCTCATTTGCACTGATAAATAATTTATTCATCTAGTCTCTCCTAAATTGTGCCACCCTTCAAACATTGCTTTTCACAGCCACCCAAGTGATCTTCCTATGATAAAAATCAGATCCTGTCCACCCCCACTTCAATAAAGCCCCATTTCCCACAGAAATGGGGAAATGGGATTGTTCAGAATATAAGTTCATCAAAGCAGAGGCCTCCTCTGTATCTCCAACACCTACCATACCTGACAGGGTAAATGGTGACAGATCATCTACTGATGGATTAATCAGTCCCTCCTTAGCAATTCAGCCTCACGTGTTGCCATATTCCCATCCCCCTGCCACTGTACAGTCCCCTCATTGCAGCACATGAAATTGTTTCCTGCATCTGTGCCTTGGCTGGCACTGTTCCCTCAGTGTGGCATGCCTAGCCACATTTAACTACTTAACCACAAACCTCTTAAAGGTTTGCAGACTTCCCTTCCTCTTTGAAGTCTTGTCCTGTCTCTCTTGCCCCAGTAGAACTGACCACTTCCTCCTTTATCCCTAAAAAACTGAGGCCTTAAGCATATTTCTAATGTAGCAAATCTAACACATTGAGGTACTTACATGTGTTTTTCACTACGGCCCCACTGAAATGAAAACTTTAGTTATCAGGGACAGACTTTTATTCATTTCAATAGCAACGATGCCTATAACATTCCTTAATTCACAGATAGGATTTTTTAAAAAACTTTTTTCAATGAACTTAATTAATTGATGGCATTTTCCTCATTACACATGATAAAGTAAAAAGTGATACATTTTTTATTTTGTCATCTCATCCATAGTTGTGTTAACTCAGGATTCTGAGCTAACTCATAGGATGGCATGGCATGCTGAAAATTAATAGTAATTATAATATCATGTTGATAATATTAGTGGTAGCTAACCCTCATTGAGTATGTATATGTGCCTCACATTCTGATAGGTGCATAATATATATTATTTCACTTAGTAGTCCCAAGAAATCTATGTAATTTGTACTATTAATATACCAGTTTTATGAGGAATTAAAACCCAAAGAGGTTAACTTGTCTGGAATCACACAATGTATGTGTGACTCCTTAACTACTGGACTCTTAGCCTCCCCAAAGGGTGACAAAATTCTATAGCCTCTCAATCTCATTAATTTAATAGACATATAGATAGAATATAAGAAATAAGTTCATGAAAACAGTGTAGTACCATACATATACTTATAGTCTGTTCTCATTTTATCTAGTGTAGTAATTGCAAGATGGAAATTACTCATTTATCTTTCTTAATAGAAGTTAAATGTAAAAATAACACTATTACCATTCTTTTTTTTTTATTTCATCTTATTGTTATGGGGGATACAGAATTGCAGGTTACATACGTTGCCCATGTTACCGCCTTTCCCCCCAAATCAGAGCTCCAGGCGTGTCTGTTCCCCAGGTCGTGCACGTTGCACCCATCATGTAGGTATATATCCCTCCCTTCCCCACCCCCCCTTCCCCAGTCAGCACCTTCAAGCGTTACCATTCCCCAAACAGTGCACAATGCACTCATTGTGTAGGCATACCCCCATCCCCTCCCCCACCCCCCACCTCAGTCTGATATCTGATTGGTGTCGTTCCCAGATGTGTATTTAGGTGATGTTCAGGGAAACCAATTTTCTGGTGAGTACATGTGATGCTTGTTTTTCCATTCTTGGGATACTTCACTTAATATAATGGGTTCCAACTCTCTCCAGGAGAACCATAGAGAACCATTCATTTTTTACAGAGGAAATTTATGCTCTTCTAAACATTAGTTTGCAATAATTTGACTTGTGAATATCCAGTATTTTAAACTTCTTCAATGCAAAGTGCTTTTTTCTTATTATAAGTTAGTCTGAAACCCAAGACATTTTTAGGGCCTGACCTAGAACTCTGGCTTTCTCACTTGGAAAAAAAATTGATCTGTCTTCATTTTAATGATTTGTACACTAGATTTGAAAACCACCAGAGCCTCCTGCTGCCAAAAATTAATTCACACATGCATCAGGTCATGTACTGAGTATATGGCCTAGTTACAGGGGAAATGTGCCTATGGTTATTACATATTAGGGTAAACGTTGTAAATATCATCCTTGCCTTGAAGGGAAACACAACATGTATAATACCGTACTATAACAGATATTCTACTAGGTAAGAGAGAGCTGATGCAGGCTAATGAAGAAACAAGAGGAAAAGACCCAAAAAATTGACATCTAGAGGTATTCATAAAATAAAAGTTTAATAAATAAGTATGAGCTAATCTGATTGTTCCTCTGCCCCAAATTATTTTTTGCCCCACTGCCTAGGTTAGAGTGCCCAGTTCCTGCTTCTGTGCCTATAATAATCTCAGTCTTTGCTTAAGAACTTGGTCAGAGCAGAACCCTTAGGTATTGTGACTCCATCAGTTAATCCTTATGGATATTGCACTTCCCACCAATGTTCTTTACTAACACTTTCAGCCTGCTTTGGTTGTTAACAAAACCAGCAGCATGGAGCTTTAATGCCTCTCTAACTTGAGCTCTTTGTCTTGCCTCTTTGATAGCTGCATTCTCTCTGTGACAGCAGGAAAGAGCATTTTCCATCAAATACAGCAGTCAAAGTTTAAACCTCTTTTGATAGGAGGAAACACTTGCTGCTTAATAAACGGGATAAAGCAGATAACCCAGTGGGTATCTGCCACACATGCCTCCTCTACAGTTGCTCAGAATTGCACTGCTTGATAATTTCCTGCACATAACATCTGCAAATTCAAAAAGGTAAGTGATGTCGGATCTAAAGGTCTCTTGTTCCATCTTTCTTCATCCGTATTCAGGTCTAAGGGGAAACATTCGAGAAGCTGCATGAATTTCAATAGGATTGATACTTTCCACCAAAAACTGTAGGACACACAAACTTAAAGCATGTTTAAGGGACTGAACATAAACATATATTGACAGTAATTCCTGCATTGTCATCAAAGTGTGTTCCTGTGTGTAGGCCAACTACTAATGCTATTTAGACATTGGAAAACTATAACCGTCACATATTTTTAAGATGACTTCTAAAATGTCTTATCATTGGCTTAAAGGTTTAAATAGCTGCAAACGTTGTAAATTTCATCATATTATAAATATCAACATTTTCAAATAAATCTCATAGAATAGATTTTAAACATACTCAAAGCAATGTTAATACCAAAGTGAGTTGATACCCATCAACATCCAATTAAAATTCAGGAACAAGTTCTTCATTAACAATTGAAGACTTTATATTGCTCTTTTCTTTACTTGAAATCATATTTTCATTCAACTTCTCCTGCAGAATTTAATTTTAATATAATATATTTTTGTTTAAAAGTCTTTTGTTGATCACCCAAATGTTTGCAATAAAAATTATGTACGAAATTGAAATTATTTGCTGATATCCTCTGCCCATACTGCTCTAATTGTTAAAAAATTACTTGTCTAGATTGAGTTATGAATACAATTATTGTTAATGTACCTTTGATTAAAACAATGTAAGTATATTACAATTTTAATAGGTTTTTAACACTGCAAAAAGTTTTTAGAAATGCATTTCTTTAAAATAACTGGGGTCATATTTATGGTGCCTTAATTAAAGGAGGCTTCCTTGACACAAATAAATTGTCCCTTTGCTTAATGCCCCAGAGGTTTTTAAACCACAGGGCAATGCTGCAAAGAAAGACTTCTTGAAGAAGGTTGGAGAAGAATTGTGAAATAAAGATAGGAAATGAGAACTACAGTCAAGTTCTCAGGCAGATCATTTTTAGAAAAGGTTACATAGGGAAGCTGAAGATCTGGAAATTGATTCCCTTAAAATACATATCTGTTCCCTAATTTGAAAGTCCCTGCATTATACCACTCTAAATATTACTGATTCATTCTCAGCGAGTCTTCATTAAGTGATGAAGTTTGAGGAGAATCAGCAGGAGATTTGAAGAAAAGAGCCCTGAGTTTCAATAAACCTGATAAATTTCCTAAAACCTGTTTGACATTTCTGGCTTGCAAGAATGGCTCCTGATGAGTTAGAAAATTACGGGAGTTTGAGTTCTTGCATGACACAAAGTCATTTGAACATGTATCTTTATCTTGGGAAAGGCAGTTTTAAATGTCATGGTCATTTATTAATAACATTGTGAAAGAAAAAGCTATCTCAATCTTAGAGAAAAGAAAAATGATGATTGCTAGATTTTTTTTTCTCTATCTGCAAGAGCATTTTCAAGTAAGCATTTATCTGACGTTCTTCGGGAATATAACTTTGTTGTCACAGCATGTTTACCCAGCAATCCATAACTGAGAAAAGGCTCAGATGTTTTACATGCCTGTGGGTTGGAGGTTAACCTACAGAAATGGAAGAAGTGTTATGAGTTCATAGCCTGGAAGAGAAATTAACCCCAAATTATAGTATCAACACTAACAATTTTTTATTTTCCTATCTATGCATGTATATCCTTTTCCTGTAAGCACTTGTGGAATCAGCTCTTTTTATTAATGGTTCTCTCACTAAGGACATTAATAAAATTTGAACACAGGCTCACTCCCTATTTGTATTAGAATTTTGGTTTTTAGCACATATAAGGCCATTCCGACACCAAATCAGATAATTAATTTTTGATACCTAAGCTATAAAATCCTGGTTCCACATACATCTGAATTGGGCAAAAAGGTAGCTGGGCATTATTTATATATTTTGATATTTTAATATTTAAAGATTTTCTTGTCAGAAGAAACCTAATGGACCAGATCTCTTGAAACATTCCTAATTATTTTGCAATAGTCTGGATTTAGTCATGAAGGCAAATGAAGGTGGATGATTAATTTATGGTAAAAATTTCAAATTCCATGGACTGTATTACTGTCATACCTTTTCCACAACCACTTGGCACATTCTGGCTTTGAATAGATGCTTTAAAAAAATATAATCTGTGGACATGGAGATCTTGCATGAAGCAAATTCGCTCTAATCCACGTCTTCATGGAAGGGTTCCATATTTCTACATTAGAGTCACTACTGGAGATGAAAAGAATGTATCAGAGGTCAGTGTGAAGTTGTCTCTTTCTTAAAATGACCTCACTAATCTTATCCTGAATACAAAAGCTTGTCCTGACTCACCGAGGGGATGCCAGAGAGTTCACTTGTCAATTCAAGAGCATGACTTCTCCTCCTAAAGTTCTCCAGGTTTTCCTCCTGCCTTACTAGCCATTCCTACTTTATCTCTCCTTTGAAGGCTATAACTCCTCTACCAATGTTTTGAAATTTGGGGTTCCTAACCCCTCTTCTGTGCTACACACAGATTCTAGGCAATCTCATTGACTCCTTAATCTCAACCACCATTTAACTGCCCTAGGCAGACAAATCTGCATCTCTGTCGAAGACCCTCATCAGCGCAGACCCACCTAGATGCTTCAGCCTCAATACGCTCAGGATCGAGCTCATCATCTCACCACTTATAGGTCTTCCTTCTCTGTGTTCTCACCCTAGTGAATGAAGCCCGCAGCTCCTCTAATGTGTTTTCCTCACTCTAGCTAGAGTTATTTAAAAATACAAATGTGATCAGTTTTCTCTCTTGCTTAAAACCAATCAGTGACTTCCCCTTTCCCAAAGGATAGAATCCAGATTCGTTGCCAAAGCTCCCAATGCCTTCCTTCCTCTGGCTTACAGCTTTGGTCTCATCTCCCATCTCTGTTCTTCACCCATAGTGGACTGTGCACTTAGTATCTCTGGCTTGTCTTTCCAGGTCCTCTCTCCATCCTTCCTCCCCTGCTCTATACCCCCAGTGACCAGACCAGTCTGTAGAGACTACATCAATGAGTTATCTTGCCTTTTGGTTTCCTGTAGGTTTTTCCCCAAGGTGAGCACCCACAGAGATCAGAGAGAAGGAGGAGCATAAGGTCAGGGTATATATTCTCTCAGATTCCTCTCTCTGGGACTGACACAGGCTAACATTAACCTACAGTCACAAGGTCAGCTCCTTAAGATGGCCTCTCCAAATAGCCCTTTTATCTCCCTTCCATTCAAGGTCTGTAGTGATGGTGGTCCCAAGGTATAGCACTATCTCTTGCATGTTCCCTACACCTTGCTTATACGTTTATATTTTTATAACTTGTGCCATATTTCTCAAATTACACGATTTCAATATGCCTTAAGTTTCCTACCAGACCCTGCTTAATACTGTTTGCTTTCAGATCCTAAAATGTACCAATCTTGGCTTGAATGTTACTTCTTTGGGGAGGCTTTTCCTAGCCCCCTTGACTCAGATATAATCACCTACTAAACCTCCCACAGTACCCTGTATGTCTCCTGTCAGAACATTCTTCACATTTAGTGGCAATCATTGAATGAGTGTTTAGAGTCATCTTCTCTAAACAACAAACAACATTGTATCAGAAAAATATAAAGCAAACTTTATTGGAAATACAAGAATAATTTGACAATATATTAATTGCGGGGAAACTTTATATCTAGTTCTCAGAGAGAAAGAGAGAGGAAGATGAAAAATAACTTTATATTAAAGATATAGCTATGGAATATTTACAAAAAAAGTGAACATATATTGTGACTCAAAGAAATAGGAAAGATTCATATACAAACCACATTCTCTGAACACAATGCAATAAAGGTAGATATTAATAATTAAGAGATAGTCAATAAACGAGGGATAAAAGAATTAACCACTTATAATATTCTGAACAAATTTCTAGATGAAAGAACTAAGAGTTAAAATTGCAAGCCATTAAAAAATTTTTTTAAATTAACACTATGATGGTACTACATATAAAAATCTATGGATTTGGTCAAAGAAATAGTCATAAGAAAATATACACATTTATTAATAAAGAGTAAAACAAGGGAGCCAAATATTATAATTCAAGAAATAAGCAAAAGAAGCAAAAAATAAAGAAAAGTTTAATGATAAAAGTGGAAATTAATTTAAACTCAAAACAAAATAGAATTTATAAATAAAGTCAAGATTTCCAGAAAATCTGTTAAGAGAAAAGAGAGAAAACACAAATATACAACTTAAGAATGAGAAAGGTGATATAACCCACATAAAGAAGAAATTTTTTAAATCATTGGTTGATGCTTTGTGTAAACAGATCTTGATGAAATGGGTAATGTTTAGAATATATAAGCTTTTCATTTAAACTTTTCAAATTTCTAAAAATTTATATTATTTTATAATTCCAAAGTCAGCATCAACTTGTAAGGAAAATAATCCTGAATTGTCTCTTCGTCCTTCTCCATATCCTTAACAAGTAAATACTACACATATCCCAAGTCCTACGTCTCAACTGTCCTATGTTCTCATCTTGCAAAAAATATATATATACTCAATCTCTACTATGTGCCAATCATTGTGCTACACACTGGGAAGTCAAAAATGACCAAGAGAAATTCCCTTCTTTCATGGAGCTCACAGTCCAGTGGGAGAAACAGGTCAATGTGCACACCGATTATAATACTATGCAGTACATGTGATAACACATAATAATAGATGCCACTTACTGAGTTTCTGCTATGTGTCAGGAAGCACTTTCCATTTGAGATCCTGCCCTTTCCCTCCAGCTCTCACCTGGCATTTTCACTCAATACCTCATTATCATCTCAATTTCAAAACACTGTCTCTCTACTCAGATGCCTCTCCAACTTCCCAGTTTCCATAAATGGCACACATTCTTTCTTTATTCAGGTCTGAATCTTTTGAGTTTAATATTGATCATTAAATATGAAATGTCTGATTTCGAATCAAAAGTTTAGTTGATTATATCTCAAACAAGAAGCAGTACAATTAATCAAAGTATGCGCCGAAACTATCGGCACAGTTTTGCCATCTTAATGGTAGCCTGCTTATGCCAGCAGCAAAGAAGACTGGAGAGCGAGTGGCGATGAAATCACGTTTTCCACAGCTTATTGAGAATTGAATATCTTTCCTTACAAGAAGTGGTCCAAAGCCCAGAAGAAGTGGTAGTCAGTTGGTGCAAGGTCTGGTGAATAGGGTGGATGACAGAGAGTTTCCAAGTCCAGCCTCCGTAGTTTGAGCAGCGTTGTTTGTGCAACATGTGGTCGAGCATTGTCTTGGAAGAGGATTGGCCTGTCTCTATTGACCAATCTCAGCTGCTTAATCACAAGTGTCCTCATCATTTCATTCAATTGGTTGCAGTAGACATCTGCTGTAATCGATTGACCAGCTTTCATCAGGCTGTAGAGGATAATACCAGTGCTGGACCACCAGACACAATTAGCTTTCTTTGATGAATATTCGGTTTTGGACTGTGTTTCAGCACTTCATCTTTATCCAGCCATTGTGCCAAATGCTTGAGATTGTCAAAAAGAATCCAGTTTTCATCGTAAGTAACAATATGGTGTAGAAATGGTTCGCCTTTATGTCGTGACAGCAAAGCAAGGCAAGCTTCAAGACTATTCCTCTTCTGATGCTCGTTTAATTCATGCAGTACCCATTTATCCAGCTTCTTTACCTTGCCAATTTGTTTCAAACGGTCCAATATTGTTGAAATAGTAACATCAAACCTTGCTGCTAATTCACACGTAGGTTGAGATGGATTCGCTTCCACTACAGTTTTCAGCTCATCATTATCCACCTTGGTCTCAGGTCATCCACGGTGCTCATTTTCAAGATTAAAATCACCAGAACGGAACTTCTCAAACCATCGATGTACTGTGCATTCATTAGCCACATCCTTCCGAAACACTTCATTGATGTTTCTAGCTGTCTGCAGCATTGGTTCCATCACAAGACTCATATTCGAAAATAACGAGTTTTTTACTTATCCGTGGTTCCACAAAAAAATTGCTCTAAAAAAATTTGAAAGATAATCATAAGCCAAAATGCCCATTTGAAAGACCAAGGATGTACCTTCAAAATAAAAATAAAACAAGAAGTGTCAAAGTGAAATGTCAGAGATATCAACTGTCAAACTTAGTACTTAAGGAAATTGGACATTTCATACTTAACAACCAGGTACCAATGCTTGTCATTTTTTCCTTTGAAGTGCTCTTGGATTTATCCTTTGTTTAGAATTCCCATGACTACCACCTTATTTAAGTCCTTTGATTCCTCCCACCAACTTGAAAGGAGTGTTCTCTTCCTTCCCCTTGATTATTGAAGTCACTTTCTCACCCTTCTCCCCTGTCCCACCAGCTCCCAATCACCCTCTGTACCATTGCCACACCCTTCTTTCTTAAATATATTTTTATCATATCACGCCACTATTCAAAATCCCACAACAGTTCCTATTTTCTCATAAACATAAGCCCCTGTGACTGGCTTTCAATGACCTCCATAATCTGCTCCTCCTTGCATCAATCCATCCTCACTCCCAGAGGCTACTATTACCCAGCCTGTGTTTTCTCTGTTCATCAGACCACTCTTAACACTTTCTCAAAGACATATCCTTACTCCTACCTCCCTCTGTTTCCTGAAACGGGCTCTACCTCTAGCTATCTAAACAGTATGTATTCTTTAGGCCTCAGCTCCTTCAAAGAAACTGTACTAAATTCCTACAGCCTTTCAAAATCTCCCTCTCTTCTGAATTCACACAGAGCCTGCTGTTCTGCTATACTGCTGTGCTGCTATCCTGCCTTGCACTGTTAACTTTAGCTGCACGCATGTTATTTTAATCTTTCTAACTTACAACTCCGTTAAGACCAAGCCTAGGTCTTGTGAAATTATTTGATTCCTACACCCCATTATTTATCACATTACTTGATAGTTGGTGGGTACCTGGTATGTACTTTTGAATATAATGTCTGTTTTCTTCTAATGTCTTTCATTTTCTCCAGTGTTCTTAAAAATAAAAATCAGTATTGAATGGTTTTATCAGTAATGGTGAGTTCATGTAGGAAGGGGGATTTCAGTTAGATCTTGCTTGAGACAGTACAGAATTAAGTTTAGGATTTAAAAGGCAGAGAAATCATACGTGGAAAGCTGTCCCACATTGACTGCCATGAGTGTAGTGGGTGGAAAATTACTGCCCCCACCCTTAGCCCTCAAGTCTAACAGAAGTCTGTTACACACACACAGGAACACACAGGACTGGGCATCAGCCCAGGAATTAGACAGATGGGTTGAATCTTGGCGTCTTCCCTTACCATCTGCATGAACTTAAGCTTATTATTTAACTTCTGTAAGCCTCAGTTTCCTTTTCTGTAAGATATAGATGTTGTGAGGATTAAGTGAGACTATGCATTCACTTACCATAGCATCTGGCACACAGCACAGCTCAATACATATTATTTATTATCATATTTTGTTCTCCTATAACTTTGTATAAAAGGTATTTGAGGAATTGAAGAAAATTTGATGGTGTTCCCAAGAGTCAACATGGTACACTGGTACACAACAAGTTGTACTGCATGCAGGAGAGTGAGATGGTTCATAAACTAACCCAGTTCATCAGAAGTAGCTGCTCGTGTTTCAAGAAGTCCTAAAGAAATGAAAGTCTTCCCTCCCTTCTACCTTCCTCCCATCTATAGTGCAGACAACCTGATTGTGGTGGGCATCTACTATTTTGTCCACTCATAACAGCAACTCACTTCTGGCAAAATATAAATTCTAACCATGTGATATGAATGAGGACTGCCATCTTACCCATAAATGTGCTGCTGAATGACCCAGAGGTGGACACTTGACCCAGCTGAACCAATCATATTATGTATACACCACTCTAGTCACAAATTTAACTCCTGGAGGGCAAGCTGGCTCAGAACGAGAAAATCAAAGCCCTCCTCCAGTATTTTTTTAATTTAGGATCAGAAGGAGGGAGCATCCATACTTTGGTGGCTACATTATGAGATGAACCCCAGCCAGAAAAAGTTTGCATTCACGTCTCCTGCTGAATGAATGAATGAAGCTAACACAGAGAGAGAAGCAGAGTGAAAGGAGAATTCTTTTTTTTTTTTTTTTGAGACAGAGTCTCGCTTTGTTGCCCAGGCTAGAGTGAGTGCAGTGGCATCAGCCTAGCTCACAGCAACCTCAAACTCCTGGGCTTAAGCGATCCTTCTGCCTCAGTCTCCCGAGTAGCTGGGATTACAGGCATGGGCCATCGTGCTCGGCTAATTTTTTGTATATATATTTTTAGTTGGCCAGATAATTTATTTCTATTTTTAGTAGGGACGGGGGGTCTCACTCTTGCTCAGGCTGGTCTCGAACTCCTGACCTCGAGCGACCCACCCGCCTCGGCCTCCCAGAGTGCTAGGATTACAGGCGTGAGCCACCACACCCGGCCGAAAGGAGAATTCTTGAAGGATTAAGTTCCCTGGCACCCTGGGTGCCTGAAGCCCAGATACACTTCTGCACTTGCCAAGGTTACGGAAGTCAATGCATTTTTCTTCTTGCCTAAGATTATTTGAATTACATTTCTATCAGTTGAAAAACGAACTCACTGAATCAATGAGATTTTCAAGAACTAATTTGCTAAGAAATTTTTAGGAACACCTTGGTTGCTTGTACAAGAAGCAAATTCCACCTGTGTCTACATCAATCCTATGAAATTACTTTCTCAGTAATTTCTCTAAGTATCCTGAAGAGGGCACTGTTTCCACTCGCAACTTTTGTCCAAAGCCCCGCCACCGCCCCCCCCCCCCCCCCCCCCCCGCCTTTTTTTCCTCTGTTCATGAAAGGGAGGAACTGAGTGAATTGCATGATGTGATTCTAATTGGTTGGAGCATCTGCTGAAATCGTGTTTCTGTAGAGAATGAAAAAAAAAGAAAACAAAACTGTATTTGGAGAGCCCTGGCCGGTTTTCAAGTCTCCTAAATCGGAGTCTTCAGTCAACTGGACAGAAAAAAAAACATGAAGAACCTACTAGCAGTGATTCTGTGGCTTCAAGTAGACGTGAGTTGAGGGTTTATTGGAAAGGGAGCCATGGGGGGAAGGAATTGTCTATACAACGTTCAGGGGTAGAGACAAGATTCAGTGCGACTCATCTGGGTTCCCTGGGAGGAGCTGTACTGTCGGGGTAACCAGTGAACGCCTGCTTCTGAAATGTTCTCTTGGACAGGGTTACGTGGAGAGGTGGAAGTGCAGCAAAGCCCTCTATCCCTGAGCACCCAGGAGGGAGAAGACTGCACCATCTACTGCAATCATTCGAGCTCTGCTTCAGATAGACTATACTGGTATAGACAGGGTCCGGGAAAAAGCCTGGAATTGCTGTTTGTACTGCTGTCAAATGGAGCAGTGAAGCGGGAGGAACCATTAACAGCCTCCCTTGACACCAAAGCCCGCCTCAGCACCCTGCACATCGGGGACCCCCAGCATGGCCTCTCTGCCACCTACTTCTGTGCCGTGAACACACAATGCTCCCCTGACGCTGTCAGTCAGTACCCAAAACTGCAGCTGGGGCTCCAGGCCCACCCCTGCTGCCTGCACTACAGCTGTGAGGCTTAGTTCACTGTCTCTGCATCCCTTTCTGCAAGGAAAATTCTGAAATGAACAAAAAAGATGGTGTTTTGATTTTATTTTCTTAACTGTGGACATTTTTTAAATAGAAAAATGGATTCAGGGGGTGGGGAGGGAACAACCTTAAACATGTCTTTCCTGAGAATATGAGGTCTCATCCTTCACTGCTTCACAGTCAAAATCCATTAGTCTTCCGTCACAGAATGGTTTTACAGGTTGTGAAGCTGTCACAAATAATTCCTATGAAATGCGGAATCGTTTTATATGTGAATACAACATATAGCATTTACCAATGAAAGTAAAAAAGAATAAATGCTTTATAAAAGAATATTCTCTGAGAGGTTCCTTATCCAGTGTTTCCTGCTAAAATATTGATTGCAGTAGTCAGGTAATAACCATGTGATCTAGATATCTGTTTTTCCCAATGTGTGAAGAGATTCTTACTGTAAGACTTTAAAAGAAAATAAATGGTTTATTTGAAAGGCCTGAACCCGTACCACTGAATGAAAACATGATGCATATACCTGGTCTACAAACCCAGGAGACAAATACTCTCATGTCTCTGTTATTTTGCCACTGAATTAGTAGAGACACTACCTGCCAAATAAGCAGGAAGTTCATTATCTACCTCTTGAGGCCCTCCCCACTACCATCCCTGACTTGTCTAAGAGTCCAGGAGACTTAGGCTGTTCAGAAAGTGTTAGTCCAGCTTCCACGCCCAAGCAGTGGACCTCACCTTTTCCTTTCTAACACCAGTCACCCCTATGGTCTAAGAGGGAATGCTGGACCACTGCTGATGTGGCCCCTGAAGGGCAATCCCACTCCTTGAGTGTCAGTTTGGCCAAAGAGAGCTCATGCCTGGGCTCCCAAAGTTGCAGAACTCTGCACTCATCTCCTTCATAGACTCGCAGCATTGCCCAGGTCCCAGGCAACTAAAGAATGCTGGGGTCAGATGGTCAGATGGACTCTCACATTCATATCATGGGCCCACAACAAAGGCCTCTCTTCCATCTTCTAGGACCCATACTTAAGTGAGAAAATATCTTTTGCTTTGCATATTTCAGAGCCAAAGGGTCTGATTACTCTCACTTTCTCTAGAGTGATAGTAGGAGTATGTACTGACCCTCTTAAGGAAAGGTTCTCTTATAACACCTGAGGACCCTGCAGCCCCTCTCTAACCAAGGCTACCTTCAGTGACTCAAAGGTGATTTATCCCCCTAAATGAGACTCTCCAAGGTGACCAATTCACATTTTCTAATAGAGGACATGCACAATAATTCCATAGTATCAACAATTACTTTTCTAAAAAATATTACCTTTAGTGAATCTACAATGATTTTCTGTGATTTCCTTACTGAATAACAAAACTACTCAAAACTTTATCATTGACAGGCACTCAGTTTTTGTGATATAAGTGAATTAAATACAATTTAATAAAATGAAATAAAATTACATATTAAGTTCTAATCTCCTTGCAAAGGCTTTGATGAAAACACTTTAAGGGCAAAGAAAGTAGTATCTACTTTGATATAACCAATATTTGTCTTCTTGTAGATCCTACTTCACCTGTATTTGTCCTGTAATATTCTTATCCCAAAAGAGCTTACAATGAGAGGTCACTCCCAAGTTAAAGGACCCTGTTGAAACTTCAGAATCTTCCTGATCTATGTATATTCACTTTTTTTTTCTTTCTTTTTTTTTTTTTTTTCGAGACAGAGTCTCACTCTGTTGCCCGGGCTAGAATGCTATGGCATTAACCTTAGCTCACAGCAGCCTCAAACTCCTGGGCTCAAGCAATCCTCCTGCCCAGCCTCCCGAGTAGCCTGGACTACAGGCATGCACCACCATGCCTGGCTAATTTTTTCTATATATATTTTTAGCTGTCCATATAATTTCTTTCTATTTTTAGTAGAGACGGGGTCTCACTCTTGCTCAGGCTGGTCTTGAACTCCTGAGCTCAAACAATCCACCCACCTCGGCCTCCCAGAGTGCTAGAATTACAGGCGTGAGCCACCGCGCCCGGCCTACCTATATACACTTTTATAGACTGAATGTTTGTGTCTCCCAAAAATTATATGTTGAAATCCTACCCCCTGTCATCATGGCATTAGGAAGTAGGGACTTTGGGAGGTAATTAGGATTAGATGAGGTCATAAAGATAGAGCCCTCATGAATGGGATTAGTACCCTTACAAGAGTCAGAAGAGAGCTTGCTTCCTCTCTGTGATTTCTGCCATGTGAGGATACAACCAGAAGGCGTCCGTCTGCAATCCAGTGGAGGACTTTCACCAGAATCCTACTATGATGGCACCCTGATCTCAGACTTCTACCCTCCACAACTGGGAGAAATAAATTTCTGTTGTATACAAGCCACCCAAACTATGATTTTGTTATAGCAGCCTGAAATAAGACAAACACTTTCTCAAAGTCATAATATCAATTCAGAATTGATAATATCAATTCTTTATTGTTTTAGAGGCTTTGCTTCCCTCCAACAACTCGGAAAAATGTTTGTGCCTCCATCTCTTACTGCCCGGGTTCAGTGGCGCTGTGCCACAGCTCTTCTCCTTCCTTTGCCTGCACAGTCTGGGTCCTGATCTGGTGGTTTGCTCTGCTCCCCTCGTCTCTGTTGTGGTAATGCTTCTTGGTGAACTGGGTGACATCCAAACTCAAATCAGATGCCTCCACTATGAAGAATTGTGGATCCCATGACTCTGTGAAAATCAGTGAAATCCTCACAGGCCACAAAAGGTCAGAGATCTTATGCCTCAGCCATTTCATGCACAATATGTTTCTATCTGTAATTGCAATCCACTTTCTCCATCTTTCTGGAATGCCTAAGGAGCAATGTGTGGCACGAACAATAAAAATACAGATTTAGTTATATTATACATTTAAATTGAAATTTAAATATACAATATAGTCCTGGCTTATTCACTGAAAGAATGGGAGAAAATATGCTGCAAGAGAACTTTTAGCTAAAAAGTTCTACTTACCATCACAAATTAATAAATGTGGGAGCCTCATAAATGATACTGTGGCTTCAAATGGTCTGTTCCAAGAGAACTTTTAGCTAAAAAGTTGTACTTACCATCACAAATTAATAAATGTGGGAGCCTCATAAATGATACTGTGGCTTCAAATGGTCTGTTCCATTCTGCTCACGAATCTTACAGACACCATGAAGAAAAAAAGAAAGTGAGAGATTGATGTACAAATTACTCAGCTCTCATGTTTCATTGCAGCTATCAGAACACAAGTGAACACACAATAGGAGACAGAACCTGATTGCTGACATTACTGAAGCAGTATTTTAAATAGACTTCCGTGAAACAGAGTCAGGAGAGAACCCTAACGGCTCAGTTGGTATTTCTTAAAAGAAGGAATTGAATAAGAGGGCTATAATGAAGCTTCTCATATTATAACAAATCAGATTTTTTAATGACTTTTCCCCTTTTTTATTCTTTTGGCGAAAAAAAGAAAACAGGAGTGTCTCATCTCAGACCTGATGAAGCTGTAGAAGAAAGAGGAGTTCCGAATAAACCCAGCCACGCCTGCCATTGAACGTGGAATTCAGGGCTTCCTCTCCCCCAGTGTTTCTCCTTCCGCAGAATGGGGTGGATAACTGCAGCTTTCTCACTCCCAGGAAAAACATTAGAAAAATGAGATGCTCACGGAAGCTACCAGATGCCAAAATGTGCAAAAAACATTCCATCTAAATGTGGCTGTTTCCTCCACACTCAGTCACAAGGCTCTTTTCACACACAGTCTCAAGCTTCTTACAAGAAAAGTTTCAGGGTACAATCTCAAGAAAATGTACCCTTTGGCTCTTACCTGGATTTACCCCAACACTATCTTAGTGTCCTTGCCAATCAGAAGACTATCATATTTTTCCTGTGCTCATTGCCCTTCAGTTTTTTTGTTTTCACTCTGCTAAACTGTAAAATTTATGTTAAATTTTATTTGCCACTTTCAGATTAGATCAGAACGAATTTCACTTTCAGGAAAATTATCTTATAAGAAATCCCCAAATTGAATGTTACACAAAAGTAATTAAAAACAAGTTTTCCTGTTTCACCAGTGAGATGAACAAGCCCTGGTCAGTACTCTCAGATATCAATGTTATCAGATATTTATTTCAAACGTCTAGAAACATAATAATCTTGATTCAGTCAAGTTCTTAAATGAAAATATCCCAGAAATTACAATTACAGTGTAAAAGCTGACCTTAACATTTCAACATTTGGACACCCCTAGGTAATAGCACAATTTAAAAAATTAAAAAATTAAAATACTTATTTCTCGAGATTGCCCCAGAGTCTTTACAAGCTAATCAGCTTCTGCAGCAATTTGCCGACAGGCTAAGAAAGGTCAGCGGCAGCAGGGTACAGACCAAAAGCTCTTGCTGCCACTCAGGGCCTCCAGGACAGACTATAATAACTTCCACATTCCGATAAAATGAAATTTGACATGGAAAACTGACTAGTTCCATCATCTTTTGAGTCAAGCATAAGCTTTGCTCTTACAGACTAGGCTGAAAGAACTTTGACCTCGTGTTTACGAATAGTCATAAGTATCATAAATTTCAGGTTTCCTGGACTGTTACCAAAGCAAGTTTCCTTGTTAATGACAGTTTGTCAGGAAATTTTTATTTTACATTTATTAACTCAATTTCTGTGTTATTACATAATCAGACAACAGGATGTTACATCAGATTTTCTGGAGCATTTAACAGTATGTCTTCACACACTGATTTCCATGTTGATAACAATTTCACAAGGAAACCATTCATGACTGGAAAGAAATCATTGCTCAATCCAACCTAATTTACTTAAGGAGCAATATTCACTTAAGTCTCCAAATCTCTTTCTTCTTGTAGACACTCGTGAATTCTGAAGATCAATTTTTGTATCTTCTTAAGGTCAATAATATAAAAAACAAATGAACATGATTCAGAATTCCATTAATTTGAAATTGGGAACATAAAAAACTAAGTTCCTCCCACCTCCCTTACTGACTCCTTCCCAATTTATGAGTACATAAATTTTTTACTTTCTTTTTCTCAAATCACTTACTGTCACTGAAAACATGTCATTAAACCTTATCATAAAAGATACAATACGGGCATTCAAAACTGAACTAGCTGATTTTAAGGGTGTGATGGTGTAGTAAGAAAATATTATCAAATGTGACAATTTCCAACACACTAGAATATACTTAACCAAATATATTCACCCCAGTGGGACCTTCATGAATGTTCCCAGTGATGTTAATCCCAGCTTCTGACACTTGTTGTCAATGATCAGAGCTTTGCTAACAGGAAATTCCATAAAATACTTGGATTCATTCTAATCAGATACATCAGTTGCCAAGTCCACTTACTGTGGGGATTAGGAGACATTTTTCTCAATTGTGCTATTTATGTCTCAGAAAAGAGACATAATAATTCTCCTTTGAATATACTTTCCACTCTATCTCATAGGTTTTGGTGTGAACTATTCTCTTTTTTGCTGCTTTTGACATGGTTATTTTTTCTTTTAATATTTTGTTTACTCCAAAGTTTGTCTAGAAATTCGTTTCTTAATATCAAAAAAGTTAAGCTTTTTTACCTTTTTATTATTAATTTTATGTTTATTGGATTACAATCAGAGAATATATGTATATGAGCTCTACTTTTTAGCAACTCTCATTGAGATTTACTTTGAAATCAAATACTTAATCATAATTAATTTTATTTGAAAGCCACAAATTTATACATGTATATATGTCTATATATTCAACTTTTTTGATCATATCATTAAATCTTCCTATGTCCTTGTTTTTGTTTTCTATTAAATCTGTCACATTCTGAAAAAGGACTGTTGAAATTTTTCACTTATTTATGAAGTTTGCCCTACAAATTGCTTTTGTTTTATTTATTTAGCTGCAATGCTTTTGGTATATATAGTTTATGATGTACATCTCTTCATAAAGTCTTTTTAGCATTAATCATGTTCAGGAAATTTCCCATTTCTTCTAGATTTTTATCATTATATAAAGTCCTTCTTTTTCCTGTGTGGTGCAGCCTGCTATTTTTCCCTCAATATCCATTCTGCTCTCTTCCCTTCCTTTATTCTGTCCCAGAAGAAAGTCTGTGTTGCAGCAAGGTACAGACATGAACTAAGTTCTAGTCAATGAGATCTAAGTGTAAATATCATATGGCAGCTTCTGGGAATTTCTCTAAGACTCAGCATGCAAGCTTTTCAGTCTCTCCCAGCTACCTCGACCCTCAGCCGCTTTCTTGATCCTCTGAGACTCAACTACATCCTTCACCCCTAGACTATTCACCAGGACTGTCTTCAATGAGCTCCTTCGGGCCTCAATTCCCAGCTACCTCCCAAGCTAGCAAATATTTTCAGAAGATATTTTTAGAAGACAACATTTTAAAAGTTCATAGTGTCATTGCTACTCTATTGTGTCTGAAATATGTTGCAGTAGATCATTTTGTAAAGCTAGATTCAGAGCTCCAAATGGGAAACAGGAAAAAATTCTCTTTGTAGTGGACGGCCAAGCCATCTTGTAGCTTTTATCACCAGCATCATCAGCTTAGGGTTTTAGATTCAGGATGTGTGACAAAACTGCCCTGAAACCTCAGGCTCTGATCTTGACATGCAAATTCTCAAAAAAGAAAAATAGGCCAGGCACTTGGCTGATACCTGTAATCCCAGCACTTTGGGAGGCTGATGGGGAAGGAGCACTTGACCCCAGGAGTTTGAGACCAACCTGAGCAATATAGCAAGACATTGTCTCTACAAAAAAAAAAAAAAAAATTAGCTGGGCGTGGTGGTGCACGCCTGTAGTGCCAGCTACTCAGGTGACAGAGAGAGACCCTGTCTCAAAAACACAAAAAATAAAAAAAATCAGGTACCTGGATCTTGCAATTCAAAAATGCTTTGATTTTAAGGATATTTTCTCTTTTTAAGACTTTTTAAGTCCATTTTGAAATACAAAGTCAAAAAATTGACTCTGCTCTTTGGTCTCATTAGCTTCTTTGGCAATCTCCCTTTCCTGGATCAATAAGAAATGACACAAGGGCTACAGGGAAAAAAAATGAATTTTAATGAAGGACAATATGATATTTGAAACTACTTTCCCACTGCATTTAGGCTCAAAGATTCTAATAATACAATAGCGTGAACACCAAACTTGGTGTCAGAAGGAATTCCTGTGTGTTCAGACTTTTCTACTATGAGCTCTATGCCCTTAGGCAAGTTTCATAATGTACTTAAGCCTCACTTTTCTCATCAAAAAATGTGGAAATATAATAACCACTTGCCAAAGTTTTTATGACATTTAAAATGAGATGGTATATATGTCAAGTAAATATCACACATAGCAGACCTTCTAGACCAGTGTTTATGAGAGAAAATTCATAAAAACAAGAGAAGGAGTTTCCCCAGGGGCAGCACATGCCCCAGATCCCCCATATAGACAGCACACAGCAATCTAGCAGGCCCAATGTCAGACCCTAAGAAAGAGACCCCAGTCTTCAGCCTTGGAACTTTTAAGCCGCATTATTGGGAAAGCACCAGGCCTTACCCTGGCATGGGGGCTGGGCTCTGAGCTATGTGACTGCAATAATATCAACATAACCTGTGGGCTCCAGTCCTGATCTGCTACCTCAGCACTCTTCTAAAATTAATTGACTCAAGCAATAGGTTGGAGTTCTATTAGGAGAACCAATTCTCTCTGTGGAATGCCAACCTTCAGGGAATTGGTTACCTTTGCTTCTCCGCGTGTGAAATCCACAAGCACAGGGCCTGGCACATAGTTGGTGTAAATGTAGAACAAATGTGTACGGCCATGGGGGAGAATGTCTCCAGTCCCTTTGTAATGTAGAAAGTATGTTTGTTCTCAGATCAAATAATTAACTTATTCAACAATTGAGTGTGCAATATATGCCAGGCTCTCTTCTAGGCACTTGAGCTATATCTTTAACAAAATGCACAAAGATATCAGATTTTATAGAGATTGCATTCTAATAAGCATGAAACATGAGAAGTAAACTATACAGTATATCAGAAGATAAGTCTATGGAAGTGAGAATCAGAGCAGGTTAGGGGATAGGGCGTGCTGGGTGGGGCCGAAGGAGGCTGGTTCCCCCTGTAATTTTAGGCAGAGTGCCAGAGTAGGCTCCCTGAGAGGATAACGTTTGAGCAAAGACTTGAAGATGAGAGAGTGAGTCTTTCAGACATCTGGGGTGAGAGCTCTCCAGGCAGAGGAAAGAGTCCAGTCCTAAGTTAGGAAATGCCTCAAATGTTCAAGGACTGGGTGGAATGAGAATTCACAGGAGGGTTTTGAAAAAGGAGTGGTAGAATCTGACTTCCATTTAAAAGTCTCACTCTGACTGCTGTGCTGAGAATAAACTACAGGTGGTCAAGATGAAAGCAGGGAAGATTGTTGTATAACATTAACATCAGAACCGAAGGTGTCTGGTGGTACTCTGAGTCCAGAGGACTCTTCCACAAGAAAAGCCCATTCAGGAGCAGCTGTTGTTACTGCTCCTGCTGATGGAAAAAAGGATAGAGACACATTTGATCGCCTTGCCTGGATCCTCTGACTGCAGATGACCCGTGAGATTGGGGAAACATGATAGGAAGGAGTCCTCATTTCAGCCATAAGAAGGTTTGTTGTGAAGCCATCTTCCAGAAGGCAATATTTGTGCTGTCTTCTGCTGTGCAAGATTTCCTACTCAATTTAGGCATGTTAAGGACCTTAGAAAATTGTCCTGTGGTGAAGAAGGTAATGGAAAAGTTGGAGTAGAGGGCAAATAAAAATCCCACATGCCTCAGTGAATAATGAAGATCTCTGCTGCCTCATTGTTCTGAACAGGGTTGAGTGATCAACAAATGGAGAAGAATGCTCAGTCCCTCAGCTCCGAAGAGACATACGCATTTGGCAAGACTGTCTACAAAATTTGCAGGGCCCAGTGTAAATGACGGCGCAGAGCCTCTTGTTCAAAACTTATTACAAATTTCAAGATGATGCCAGCAGAGCATTAAAGCATGGGGCTGCCAAGCATGTGGTCCTGTAAGACTGTGCAGGCTTCACACCCAGTAAGCTGGCCCTGGTCTCTAGCTTGAACTGCCATTACTCAAACAAATTGTTCAGGTGTAGATGTTACAGGTGGGAGCATGGGAAAGACCTTGCATTAATTTGATAATAATTCAACTTAGTGGCATACAGAGTGAGGGCAAATTAACTGTGCTGTTTGGTTTGGAAAAAACAGTTCATCACCTCCTCGTCTTACCTCCAAGATTGGGAAATGCCCTGTTCTTTTGACATCTGAGCATTTAATACAAACCCTTCAACTAGGACCCCAGCAACGGCAGAGACCCAGGTGCTAGAAGAGATTTATCTGCAGAGGAAAAAATACACATTAAGGGACTGTTAGTCAAACCAAATAAGCAGCCAAGTTTTACCCTGTGCTTTTCCTCAACTTTAAAATGAGAAACATTCACTGCCATTACCCACGGGCGCTGTCTAGACAGGGCTCCCAACTTAGTTCTCCCCTGATGACATTTCAGACTTCTTCCTTCATAGGAGAAACTGCGTGGTTATTAAAAATCATTTAGCATTGCCAGTCTGGGGCTTTTTGCTGAGGCCTTTGTTGCCTTCTCTTCTAAGGCAAGGAGCAAAGATGTAAAGAAGTAACCCTTAGAAAGATGTATGTTCTAGTTAAATTCCCAGGCTCTGAAATCAAATACTTCATTCATTCATTGACTGGTTGATTAATGTATTCAACAAATATTGAGTATGACAGATGCTTATAGTATCCAGAGCCTAGTGGATAACTGTAACTGTTGAATAAGCTGTGGACAGACAGAGAAGGCCTATGGACTCAGGGGATGGAGCAACAGATTGGATGTTGAATCCTGGCTTCACCGCTTTTGAGAAGTGTGTGACCTGGGGCAACTTATTTAGCATCTCTGATCATCAGTTCTCATCTGTAAAACAGGGATGATACTAAATTGGCACGATATAACAAGCACTTTTTATAGTCATGTGGATTAATGTATGCAAAGCTTCTGGTTCAATGCTCAGCACTCAGTAAACATTAGCTATCATCATAATCATTACTAATTTCTATTTATTTAACTAGGCATGGAAAGGGCAGCATGTCTCACAAAGCAGAGCTTCCCTCTTCCAGCCACTAATTCAATGAGAATTATAAGGCGACTTGTAAGTAATGCTCCAAATTCATTCCCTAACCCAAAGTAGGGTGTCATTGTATTACACTTTGTTTTTTTGTTTGTTTGTTTGTTTGTTTGTTTGTTTCCTCCAGTGCAGAAGCACTTGTATCTTGGCTTATCTAAGATAAGAGAGATTCCTACATGGAATCATGCCAAGTACAAGGTGTATACCACTAAGGACCGAGTAGGTTTATTGATCCTGGAGCCTCACATCTGAAAGAGAAACCACTACTAAAAGAAAAGCCCCCCAAAATCAAAAGAGGAGATGTACAACCAATGGTCCATGTTAAAAGCCTCAGTTGCCATTTCCAAGAGAGGGCAGGTCTTGGGAGACAGACAGTCCAAGCTGGGAGAAAGCATGGGCTCCCCACAGCCTCCAGCGCTGGGCGGCCACCATCTGTGCCTCTCCTGCAATGCGTGGGATATTGTTACTCTCTGGTGAGCAAATGACAGTTTAAAATTCTGGCAGGTTTTGTAATTTCTCTTACCTCTCATTTTATTAATTAGATTCAATGCTGTTTCCATTCATTCTAAGAAAAGCCGTGGATTTCCAGGAATAATCATTAAAGACTCAAGTGACCCAGACAGAGGGTCATGTGACCCCCTTTTAAGGGACACACCTGACATTGAACTGCACATACAAAATGAGTAGATACCTTCCTCTTGATATATCCAATACCCCAGAGAGGCATTAAAATGCCTTCTCTCTGAGGCATCATGATAAATGAGAAAAATCACAAAGGTTTCAGGGCCATTAGGTTAGGAGTAAAACAAACCTCCTTCCTCTTGAAGAAACCCCTTTTCCAAGCACTAGGCCCAACTGTGTACTTTGTGTTCCTCTGACACAGCGAGAGAGACGAAGGAGGAGCTACGTGCAAATCTCGAGGGGCACAAGAGGGCGAGGTGTGGGCAGTCACGGGTCAGCACTTCATTCCTCCTCTTTAGACAGAGCCCTGGAGTACAGGAGCATATGTGGGAAGTCAGACAAACTGCTTGATTTGCTGTCCCAGGGTTAAGAAGCACTGTAAGACTGCGTCATATTACAGAAATGGGGGAAGGAAAGATTTGTCAAAACCTCGCCTGTATCTGGCTGGGAACAAATTGTCCTCCAGTTACAGCTCACTAGTCAAACCTATAAGCCTAGTAATACAGTAAAGGAATGTTCTTTGCTGTTAGCTATTTAAAATAAGTACCATGTGATTTTCTGATAATACCCTTGTAATTAAAATGTCTTAGAGATCAAAAATTGTTTTAGTCTATTTTGTGCTGCTGTAACAGAACACCTGAGACTGGGTAATTTATAAAGAACAAAGATTTATTTCTTACAGTTTTGGAGACTAGAAAGTCCAAGGTTGAGGGGCTGGCATCTGGTGAGGGCCTTCTTGTTGCATCATTCCAGGGCAGAAGGCGAAGGGCAAGAGAGCTCATGCAAGAGAGAGGTAAGGGGAAAGGGCTGAATTCATCCTTCCATCAGGAATCCATTCTGGAGATAACTAACCTACTCCCATGGTAATGGCATTAACCCATCACCTCTTGAAGGCCCCACCTCTCAACACTGTTGCACTGGGAATTAAGCTTACAACACATGAACTTTGGGGGACACATTCAAACCATAGCAATAATAAAACATCAATAGTGCTGGGGAAAAATAAGCGATTTACAAAAAGGCCAATTTATAAAGAGGTATACAAATTCTTTAGCAATCAAAGAAACATAAAAAATTACAATGTGATTCATTTTTCCAGTTATCAAAATAGTGAAGGTTACAGACACACACATACACCTATACCATCATAGAATTCCTTCTCATTCCTTCTGTGTTATTCCAAGGACCACCCCTGGCCCCTTCCCAAAAGGGCAGCACTAGTCTTGAGCCACTCATTATGTATCCAGAAATAAAGACTGCAAATACTCAACTCTAAGCCCAATCACTTCTAGTCTGAGTGCAAGATTGTATACTTGGAGAGATATTTTCCCAGTTCTGAAAAACTAGATAAAATAATGTCAGGGCTGAGAAAGAGAGAGAGAGGGAGGAAAGAAGGGAGGGAGGGAGGGAAGGGGAGAGAGAGAGACAGAGGGAGAGAGAGAAAGGAAGGAAGGGAGGGAGGGAGAGAGGAAGGAAAGAAGGGTGGGAGAGAGAGGAGAAAACAAGCAATCGAGAAAACCAGAACAAAGTTAAGGGGACAAAACTCCACTTTGCAGGCTGACTTCAACAGAAACTGCACCATCACCATCGACCAAATCTTCAAGTCCAGATAAAAAAAGGCACAAGTGTACTCTCTGCACTATCCTCTTCTAGAAGAGAGCACAAAAAATATCTTGATTCACTACCATTCTCAGTAGAAAGTTGTGCGGATGTGAAATACAGTGGCAACAGGAGCAATCAATAGACAGTCCTGAGAGGTTATTACTCCCTTATGTGGTGCTAAAATTCTAAAATTCGAATGCTAAATCTCTAATAATGCAATTATAATAATTAAATTTTGGGTGAACTTTCAGATTTATTCTTGTATTTCTGAAGCTAATTCTATTTTATTGATAGATTCAGATTTAACTGTGGCCAAATATTAACTTTAACATGTCACCACTGGGCACTTAGTCAAAATGTGTTTTCAGTGCACTCTATTTTAAGGAAATAATTAGATGCATGAACAAGGTTTATGCAAACATATATTTATCATGATGTCATTTATAAAAACTGAAAAAATGGAAATAACTATCTAAAATACTGACATATTGTGATGTCTACATTTTAGTGGAAGTTATTCTCTTAGAATGCGTTCTATAGACAACAGACCTATTAGAGATGTAGTAAGTCCCCTTCGCACAAAAAGACCAACTTCCACCCAACATATCTTTTTTTTTTTTTTTTTTTTTTTTTGAGACAGAGTCTCACTCTGTTGCCCAGGCTAGAGTGAGTGCCGTGGCGTCAGCCTAGCTCACAGCAACCTCAAACTCCTGAGCTCAAGCGATCCTCCTGTCTCAGCCTCCCAAGTAGCTGGGACTACGGGCATGCGCCACCATGCCCGGCTAATTTTTTCTATATATATTTTTAGCTGTCCATATAATTTCTTTCTATTTTTAGTAGAGGTGGGGTCTCGCTCTTGCTCAGGCTGGTCTCGAACTCCTGAGCTCAAACGATCCGCCCACCTCGGCCTCCCAGAGTGCTAGGATTACAGGCGTGAGCCACTGCGCCCGGCCCACCCAACATATCTTTTAAGAATGAAGATGGTAAATTCTTGAGAGCCAGATGACCATTTTATAACCTGTTCATCCACTTGTCACATGGGGGCGCTGTTCACCAATATAATAATGCCTATGCTCACATTCTGAGCATGACTGTACTCCCTTTGCATCTTCACTTCAACAGTGAGCCCAGTCGTAGACCAGAGACACCAACCATGAACTCTTCCCTCAGCTTTTCAGTTCTGATCTTAATGTTTGGTAAGTACATTTTATTAAAATATTTTTTATTATTTCAAACTTAATAACAAAAACTTTCTCCAAAAGATACAACTCTAGCCAAACCCATAAAACAAGGACTTTTTTCCCCTACAGGAGGAACCAGTGTCAATCCAGGGAATCAGACGGGCCCAGTCACCATCTCGGAGGGAGCATCTGTGACCCTGAATTGCACATCCACAGGTTACCCTACCCTCTTCTGGTATGTCCGTAGCCCAACAAATCTCTGCAGTTTCTTCAGAGAGAGATAATCAAAAACAACAAAAACTCTGAGTCAGAAATATTAAAGAAAAAAGCTTCCCCGTGGTGAAACACTCAGTCCAGGTCTCAGACTCAGCTGTGTGCTTCTGCCTTCTGAGAGACACAGTGCCAAGGACCCGGCAGGTGCTGTACAAAAACCTCAAGGGCCCAGATGTAATGTGCAGTGAGGCTGGGAGATCCAAGCTAAGGAACCTTGTTCTCTCTCGCAGACAGTCCTGATGGGACATTATTAAAAGATAAGGAAAAACAAAATCATCTATAACTGCCTCTAATCCCAGGGGCACAGGGGTTACGTTGACGGAAAATGGAGTCAGGAAAGAGCATCTCAGATAATATTCCTGCTCTCAATTAGGTCAACTCTCACTTGTCCTTCAGGCTTCCCTGCCTGATGTTCAGGAATTAGAATCTAACAACTTGGATGCTAGCCCTGGCTCTACTACTTATTCGCTATACAAATTTGGCCAAGTTAATTGATGTCTCAGAGCTTTAGTTTTTTCATCTGTGAAGCAGAAATAAAACATAACACGAGATGAAGTGAAAAAAGATAGGTTTAGAGGGGCAGATTAGTACTCAAAGCATATTGGAATCAGCAAGTCCTACCATAGCAGTTCTGCTCTCTTATGGAAATCTCTCTGCCTGGTGCTGAGCATCCTAACAGGGCTCAGCCTACTTGGCACGGTCCACCCCCAGCCCCAGGCCATTATGATCAATGTGTCATCTTCTCTGTCACTGGCTCCTACTTCACACCACACACAAAAATTAACTCAAAGAAGGTCATAGACCTAAATGTAAGGATTAAAATTGTAAACCTTAGAAGAAAGCACAGGAGTAAATTTTCAGAATCTTGGGTTAAACAACGATTTCTTAGAGTGACACTAAAAGCACAAGCAATAAAATAGAACAATGATAAGCTGGACTTCAGCAAAATTAAAATTGCACTTCAGAAGACACCATCACTTCAAAGAAGATGAAATGATAACCCACAAAATGGGAGAAAACATTTGCAAAGTATATATATCATATCTCTGATGATAAGGAATTTGTACCCAGAATATATAAGAAAATCTTACAACTCAATAATAAAAAGACAAATAACTAAACAGTAGACAAAGGAGTTAAGTAGATATTTATTCAAAGAAGATATATGAATGGCTAATAGGCATATGAAAATGTACTCACTAGTCATGAGACAAATGCAAATCAAAACCCCAAGATACTACTTCACGCTGAGGACATTGCTGGTAGGAATGTAATACGATGCTGCCGCTTTGGAAAATAGTGTGGCAGCACCTCAAAATGTTGCACATAGAATTACATATGACCCAGCAACCCCAGTCCTGTGTATCTACCCATGATACATATGTCCACACAAAAACTAGGACAAGAATGAATGTTCATAACAGTATTGTTGATAATAGCCAAAGGTGGAAATAGTCCAAATAGATAAACAAAATGTGGCATATCCAGCAATGGAATATTATTCAGCCATAAAAATAAATAAGGTACTGATACCTACTACAACACAGATGAACCTTGAAAACATTATGCTAAGTGAAAAAGCCAGGCACAAAATGCCCATATTGTATATTCCTTTTATACGAAATTCCCAGAGTAGGCAAATCCATAGATCAGAAAGAAGACAGGTGGCTACCAGCAGCTGTGAGAAGGGGGTAGTGGGAGAGACTGCTTAATAGGCATATGGAGTTTCTTTTGGGGAAAATGTTCTAAAACTAGATAGTAGCAACGGTTGCATAACATTGCAAATATATTGAAAGCTACTGAATTACACACTTCAAAATGGTTAAAACAATGAATTTTATGTTTTGTGAATTTTACCTCAATAAAAAAAGACAACCAAAAATTCTAAATGTGATTATAGTTAATGGGATGATAAGCTCTAAAAAATAATTACATTCTTTACTATCCCATTGCAAACAATTCCAATAAGGATATGAAAGATAGAGTCATCTAATAAAACTTATGGCAGCACATGGAGGTATACTAACTCAGATTCTAACTAAAAATTATAAAAATACTGACTGTCTGACACACAAGCAAAGGGGAATAGTGAAGATGGCATGGAGTCTTTAAGGAAAGCATTACAAAGTGAAAACCCAGAATAAACTTAAAGTTTAGAGACAATGCGAAGTGCAACATAAAGAGCATTTGAGAATAGTTTAAAGAAGGGAGGCGGGAAGAAGATTGATTTACATAGTAAGGAAAATATAATTATTTGGCAGAAAATAAAAAAGAAGCAGAGCACCTCAACTCCTGCTTTTATCCTCTGTTCTCCATCAAACAGAATAATTTTCTAACTGGAAAAGAAAAAGTGAAGAAATGGAAAATTATGACAGATGAAGAGATACTAAGAGAGGACTTAGGTGCTTTCAAAATGATCAAATCTTCCAGGCCATTTAAATTCATTCCCAAAAATACAAAAAGAGTTTGCAGGCATGATTGGAGAGGCATCGGGCAAAAACTTCAAAAACCTAAGGGGAATGAAGGAAATCTCAAACCTATGAACACGGAAAAGATGGGTTGATACCCAGCAAAGTTCTAGAGCAGATTACTAACAGACAACATGTGAGCTGTTAGAAAATAATGCAGTGATCAGTATGAGCCAGACAGAGTTCACTAAAGACATTTTTAAAACAAGGCTGCTAAATTCAAGGGATTTCCATGGGTTTAAATTGTGTCAAATGTTTGCAAGACCTTTGGCATTTTTTTCCTCACTATACCTTTGGGAAGATAAAAAAATATATCATGTATCATTTATTGAGTAATGTATTTATTACAAGCCCTTTTGTACTATCTATAATAACAGCTAACACCAAGTGCTTAATACGTATGAAATATTGTTCTAAGTGCTTCACGTGCATTAATCCTCACTACAACCTCATGGCGTAGGTACAATGACTAGCACTTTTTTAAAAATAAGGAAACCAAGGTATAGAGAAATTAACTAACTTGCCCAAGAACACAGAGTTAGTAAGAGGAGAGCTGGCATACAAGTACAAATAAACTAGCCTAAAGCCTGCATTCTTAACCATTATGCTTCGTTAACTCTCAATGTTATTTGTAATCACCACAAAGCTACAAGTTTAGTATTGTTGTACCCATTTTAGGGATGAGGACACTGAGGACTGGAGAGTTGTGGTAACTACTTAAAACCCAGTAGTATCTAGTAAGCAGTGGGGCTAAGTACCACTACTTAATGTAAGTTCATTTGGCACGAAATGGTATTCTTTTCACGTTGCTATTCCACATGATGCTACAGTTGGTGGATCCTCAACTGAAAGACTGGCCACAGATAAAGATTCAATGTAGAGAAATGTCTCTTATTGTTACCACCACAGGATTTTCTCCTTCATCCTGGCCTGTTTATTCATCTTCTGTGAAGTCACATAAGGTATGCCCATCGAATGCATAAATAGCACAATGTTGAGATTGGTAGCTAATATGTTTATATATCATAAATTAAATACTGAAAATCATCTCAACAAACTGGAAAGATGGACAGAAACTACCAAAATCATATTTAATGGAGATAAGTAGTTTTATAAAAATCAATTGTGATATGTAGAACAAGTTGGATGATGGATGATGCTAAGTTTGGTTGTCTGTCTTGTTTTTTTAATCAGAATATTTGACCTAGATAATAAATGTCTATGCATCTTGTCTCTAGGTGGCAATGTGGGCATTATATTTAAAAGATTATGGACAGTTCACTTTGCAGGTAACCCTGAAAGGGTGCATACGTGTGCATCTCTGCTGTCTCTGATGGGCCAGGAATCCTCTTTGATCTCTACAGTAAATGTAGAGAAAGCATAATAATAATAGACTCCTTTGATCAACTAACATATATTCCAAAATCCTCTAACAGAGACTTGCGTGAGCTTCTGCTGCAGTAATAATGGTGAAGAACTGGCAAGTTTTGTTGGCTATTGTGTGGCTTCAGCTAAGCTGTAAGTTTGGCAGTTTTAGGACATGAGATATTTTTTTCAAAATTCTGGGAAGAGGAGAGAAGGGACTCCAAGTGGCTAATTTGGAGAGCTTTCTGGCAAATATGTAAAGGAAAGAAATGTGTAGAAATGCCTCAATAATGGTAGTATTCTGTTCTTGATGATGTCTTTGAGAACAGGGGTAAGCGGCAAATACATAGTGGAGCAGAGTCCTCAGTACCTGAGTGCCAGGAAGGAGAATTGATCACAGTCAACTGCAGTTTACTCAACAGGAAGGACCCCTTTACACTGATCCTGGAGGAGGCGTTGTCTCCTTGTTTATACTGAGCTTAGAGATGAAGAACAGAAGAGTATTCGCCATGATAAACACAAAAGAAAGTCACAGCTCCCTGCACATCACAGACTCCCAGCCCACTGACTCCACCACCTACCTCTGTGGTGGACACAGTGCTCCCCAGGCATCTGCAGCCTGTACCCAAACCCTAAAGTTGAGGCATCATTTCTTATTCTTGTCTTTTCAGACGTGTCTGTCTCTATCCTTGGACAGATGATGTAAGACTTTTAAGTTTTTAAAATATAACATTCTTCCCTTCTAGACCATCTCTATCCTCTATAGCATCATCTCAAGTATGTTAACCAGACAATACATGATTTTTACATTGGAAATAGAATACACAGGGTATAAAAATCCTGGTTCTCCTCTTATTAACTGGATCATCTTGACCAAGGTACTTACCTTCTCTGTACCTCAGTTTTTGCTAAACTATAAAAAGTAAACAGTGTTAATCATGGTTCCTAACCCTGATTGTGGGAATTACATGAGGTAATATACACGAAGTGCTTGGCGCAGTCCCTGGCACATAGTTAGCATTACATAAGGGCTACCAATTATCAGGATTAGGTTTAGATGCACCATGAGTTTGCCGATCCTCACTCACGGGTTAATACCTCAAATCTATGGAGAAGTAAATGGAATATAAATAATAAATATCTAATAATAATTTTAGTTTTCAAATTCTTTCCTAATTATGCCCAGCAGTTTGCCTTTTTTAGTAGTATTAAGAAAAACATAGAGTGGCCTTAGGACAAATGGTAGAAGGATGACTCTACGGTTTGGTCCATGGTATGGAGATGAATGACTGGTAAGAGATGGTCCTAGGGAAGCTCAATGACTTCTTTGGGAAAAATATACAGGTTCTAAGCTTCTCATACTTCTCATACAGAGATCCCTAATGGAAACTTGCATTTGTGGAAATTCATGAAACAAAATATCAAACCCAGTTAGATATAAATTAGTGGTTCCCTACCTTTATGTCTCCAAGGATTCATGCTATTATTCCCAACCCCAGTGGAATTCTTATATCAAAACATAAGTATTATTGTTATCATTGTTCTTGTTACTCAACAAAATAAATTTTACATATTAAGTTATAGCTAAATTCTTTTTTTTAAATCAAAGGTTGTTATAATCAAAATACTACCGCCACATGTCTAAAAAAAACAACAGTGTTACAAAGGTCTGTTCCGTCCTTATCACACCCCGTCAAGAAAACAGCAATACTATGTTCTACTTCCACCTTCCAATCCGATTCCATTTTAGCAATTTCTAAATAATATGCTTATGCCCTTGATTTGTCAATATTAGACATGATCTACTGACTTCTTCCTATGGTAGCACACCGCTACTCTCATCTTCCCAACATGGTTCCATCAAAATCTGGGGTTAAATCATAGTTAGTGTATATATTATATGATTATGACCAAATATTGTCACTGTCCAGCCAAAATGAGTACCATGAGTACATTTCCTTTCTAGCACTTTTTTTAGTTAATAATTACCTCGTTGTTTCATTTGCTATCAATTGTCTGTTTTTTTCTAAGTCTTTCACCAGATTCTTAAGAACATTTATTAGTAATTTCTCCCAAATGTTTCCAGCACATCAAGTAGGTTCATTGTTTCTTTCTTCTTTTCTCCTAGAGATTCCCTTTCCCTTGACCTCCATTCTTTTTCCTGTGTGAACAGATTGCTCTTTGGTCCTGGTGCACAGATGTGATTCAAGGACATTTTAGCACCACTCTCCCATGTTGGCTTTCTTGCATCTTGGATCTCTTCTCTTCATTCCTAGAAGAAAATAGCAGAGAAGTAAAGAGAGAGGAATAAGAAAGAGAAAGGAAACAAACACTCTTGAATTAGTGCAGATACTGCCAGATTCGAGGCAAGCATAGAAAGATAAGCAGCAAAGCTCCTTCATCACTGGCTGTGAAAGAACAGTGAGTCTAAGAGACAAGTAGAGAAAGACCCTTATAGATTAGAATCCACTAATATACACTGACTTGGCAAACCAAGACCTAGAAGAAAGTACAGACCACAGGACCATTGGAGAATTTATTCCCTTGGATCCTATGGGTGGCAAAGTCTGGCGCCAGGGTCCACTTCCACTGTGGAGTGCTATATCAAGCACAAAGCTACTTCATAGATACACAAAGCTGAATCTATAAAGATGTACAACATAGTATTCTTCATGACCTGAAAATTAGGGCCTGAAAATTAATTTGGCAATATATAGATCAGATCAGATCCATGCACTCTGAACCTGTAATTCCACTTCTAGAAATTCCACTCCCAGAAATTCCTTCTTTCTTAAAAAAAGTCAAATGTGTACAAAGATTTATGTTTTTAGAAGGTTCATGAGAACTTTGTTTAAAAGAGTAGAGAAGGAAGAGAAATCCCAATGTCTAACATTAGAGGAATTGATTTGAAAATTTGGGGCGCATTTGTATAATAGATACAACCATTAAAAATCATATTACCTGGACTTCTGCTTCTAGCCAAGATGGAATAACAGGTACCAGATTTATCCTTCCACTTGAAACAACAGAAAAAGCCCCAAATTGCATAAAACAGTAATTTTCAAGACACTGTACACCAGCAATGAATGACAGCAATCCCTGAAAGATGGGAAAAAAATGGGGTGAGCCCTAACATTGCCCCAGCTTACTGCTTTGAGAGAGTTTCTAGGCTACTGCACAGACAGGAGGAATTGAGGCAGACCCTGGTGGGTTCCCCAAGTTGAAGACACAGAATTGAGAATTAGTGAAGACTAAGCCAGCTAGAGTTCATAGGACAGAATACCTGAGAGGAGAGGATTACACAGAGAGAAGACCCTGGAGATCTGTGGAGGGGCCCTCAAGTATCCAGCTGAGTCCCTATCTGTACATGCATGACATACCTGTGGAAACTACCCCTGGCTGGGGAAAGAACCCTTCAACAGGATTAGAGGGAAGAGTGCCTCTTCAAATATATCTAGCATTTAGAAACGAGCTTATTGCTTGATCATATATTCCCTAATTCTTTAATCAATATTTCATACATTTCATTTTCTCTGGCTCTAGTCATTTATCATTTTTGGCCATTTTCAAACAAAGAATAATTTCATATAAATATTTACGAAACAGCCCTGCCTGATTTAGATAAAGAGTAAAGACAAAAATAAGTGTCACCCATATGGCATGGCAAGACAATTATTGATAAACCTAGTTTATTTTTCTATTATCTGTAATATAATTACCTTTAAAAACTAGTTTTCATTTCTCATCCCTGAATTTATTTACATACAATGTCAAGTTTATGATTAATTCAAACCATGCTGACACTTGTAAGAATGTGGCTTTGTATGATGTAAAGCCCTTTTACTTAAATCAACTTCAAACATTGGTTCTACTATTTTAATGATCAAGTTCATTTCACTATCTCTTGTGACATTTTATATATTTTCACATATTTAATCTCATTTTTCATCTTCTCAGGCTGAGAATTCCTAATCTTTGAAAATCTTTCTCTTATCCCTATAATCATCTTTGTTGTTATATCTCCCCAGGCATTCTTTTTTACTTTAGTGAACAACACTCATTAATGGATTCTAGAAAGGATTCAAACACCATCTCCATATTGATAGTTCCATACACTGTGAATCCCTCCTTTCCAAGGTAGAAATTTTTTTAACAACAACATTTCCCAGACTCCCTTGCAGCTAGGGTGCAGACCTTTATTCAGCTGAGTCTTTGATGGGAAGCTGAGTGACATGAAGAACAGGGTAGGCAGGGCCATCCCTCTTCTTGGTTTAGGGACTGGAGAGACTGCATGAGCTCAGGCTGGCAGCAATAGCAACTTCCTGATTGGGCCAGTTTGGCTGCATGCTCTGTGGCTGGTGGCACTGGGGGCAGCTGTGATTGGGACAGGGACAGCAACTTCCTTACCAGGCCAGTTGTATGGGTGATTCTGGTCATTGCTCCTGGAAGTCAGGCCTAGAGTCTCTTTCTCCAGCCTGCCTGATGATTCTGTGAGCCATGTACTATCCCTCCCCGACTCCTTATCTGCTTAGACTAGGCAAAGTAGTTTCCCCTTTCTTTCTTGTCCTTAGCACACAGACATCTCACAGTATTTAGTCTGAGACCCACCATGGCTTTCATTCCAATATCCTTTAAGCTGAGTATCAGAGCTGGTTAACCTTTTCATTGCAGTACACTTGGCTCATCTCATTGAGGCAGAGTTCACAATGTTTTACAATGATCTCTGGTTCCTTTGCCTTGGAAAAATGTGACTATGCGAAAAAATAAAGTTGGTTTTGATGATTAGACCAACACATATCATGGCAAGAAAGCACAGAGGATCTCAGAAGTCAGAGCCCACAGGTGCCCGTCTACTAAAAGACAGAAAAGAGCCTTCAATTGCTGCAGATGCAGGCATGAGATAAACTGAAAACTTTCTAAATTATTCTTCTCTTGGAATATTTCTTCATAACCTCACTAGATATTTTCACTAGGTTTCTTTTTAACCCCCAGAGCAAGTAAGAACCTTAGATTAAAGGGCCACTGAATTTAAAGTTTAGTTAAGGACCATTTTCTTCATTTGGTGGGAGTGGGAGGGTGAAGTGCAAAGATTAAATTTAGAGGTCACATCATGCTGTTCTTACCAGCTCAAATCAAATCAGGGTTTCTAGTCATTTGGCTCATAATTACCATACTTTAAGTCTTGAATTAAATGTCACTTCCTCAAAGAACACTTTCCGCCCTCTCAACCTAAATTTGCTCACTTGTTTTACTGTTTTAAGGAACCCTGTAATTTCCTTTGCAGGCCTTATCACAATTTGTGTGTATTCCTGTGTGATTATCTGTATAATATCTGCCTTTCCCATTAACCTCTAAGCTCCACCAAATGCCCTGTGTTCAGAATAGTGCCTGGCACAAATGAGTGTGACAAATAGTTGATGAACAAATGCATCTAAGCCATCGGGCATGTATCTTACTCTCTGCTGGGCTGTCCCTCAAGTGTGGATGCTCCTGGTGACAATCCCATTAACTCAAACACTGACCGAAGAGGATTGAAAGCATATGAAGCAGTGCTTCTGGGACTGAGGCTATAGTCCGATAGGAGTGGAGACAAAAAATAAAGACTTTAAAGAGAGTTCACACAAAAACAGGTGTCAACATGGACAACCACAGAGGATATGTTTGTATGCATGGTGGGCACAGCAACAGCACCAGACCAGTCACCTCCAAACTTGAACTGGGAGGCGAGAGGCCATAGTGAGCCAGGCACTGCATGACAACGAGAAAATTTAAATTACTGACATTGACATTTGCTGGCTCTTCTATTTATGTGTAGCAAGGAATTTAGCCTCAAAATGCCAGACAGTTCTGGTCTTTGTCCCAGTTCCTGGGAGGTAACTTCTAAAGTCAAGGAATTTCCCAAATCATAGGAGTGTCTTTGTTATTGATGGTGGGCCCCTTGGACCACCCTGATAGTTTGTGCTAGCAAGAGGACTCAGCAATGGGGCTGGCCACACTCGATAGTCTTGGAGTCTGGGGCTGGCTGTGCCAGGAAGACTAGCTGTATCATTTGGAGTGGGGGATGTGGGTCACAAGATATCTGTCAACCTAGAGATAGTTCAACCACACAGGTAATCAATCAATCATGCCTATATAATGAAGCCCCAATAAAAACTCTGGACACCAAAGCTCAGGTGGGTTTCCCAGATTGACAATATTTCATGAATATCATCACACGCTGATACTGGGAGGGTAACCCATCCCTGAGGACAATGAAGTTTCACATTTGGAACCCCACCAGCCTCTGCCCTATGCTTCTCCTCCCTTGGCTGATTTTAATGTATCCGTTCCTTGTAATAAACTAATCATGAGTATAGCAGGTTTCATTGAGTTCTGTGAGTCTCTCTAGTAAATTATGAAACCCGTTTTAGGAAACATCAAACTTGTCATTGGTGCCAGTAGAGATGGTAGTCTTGTTTGGACTCATCCATCTTTTGTAGTTGGGTCCTAACTCCTAGAAGTTGGGATCAGAAGTGTTAGGTAGACTTATCAGTTTGGAGGACTGTGCCCTTAACCTTGAGGTTTAGCTAACTCTGGTCAGCTATGTTCTGTATTGAGCAACTATATATGGATAAAAGAAGTTTTACTGATATGATGCCTACACAACTAACCAGTTATATCAAGAGAGTGAAAAAAAAGTTAAAAGTAGGTATCATGGGCAAAACAACTGAAGAAGTAACTAAAGGCCTAAGTTTTGAGAATTACATATGTTGTTTAGAACACATGTGTACATGAGATAATCACTTTAAAACATTTCCAACACATGGTCTGGCAACACCTAATAATAATAATAATTAGTATTTGTTAAGTGCTTACTACTAACTGGCTTCTGTTCTGAGCGTTCTATATATTAATTTAATCCTCATAACAGCCCTGGTTATTAGTCCACTGTATGGAACTGAGGCACAAGGAGGTTAAATACTTTGGCCTATGCCACACACTCCTAGTATTTGAATCCAAACCATCTGACTCTGTAGCTCATGCTCCTAATCAGTGCCCCATATGGCTTCTCAGAAGGCAATCACTTAAAATTTCTCTCTGATCTCATAGAAAGTTGTTAGTAGATGGGTTGCCTTAACCCCCAATCCTAATCATCTCTATGGCAAAGTAATACTTTCATATGAACAGATGTGTATTTTATTCCTGAAAATCACCTTTGCCTTGTTATCCTTCTTATGCTAGGCAGCAGCTGGGGAAGTTCTGATCCCCTTCCTGTATTGGAGAAGGGAGTTCACAGTGAACATAAAAGAAAAAAGGATAAAAAGATAAATAAGTTCTTTGCTTTCAAGTTTCAAAATAAAATTTGAAAACTTCCTCTAGAGACAATAGAATGAAAAAAAATTATTTTGAGTTTGGGTTACGATTTTTGAGTTTAAAAAAGAAACTATGCCTTAAAAAGTTCTCTTAGAATATATGTTGATACAAAGACCAATTATGCAACCCTAGATTTAATGCAAATTTCTTAGCTTTGGGGAATTTCTAGGGGTGATGGAGAGAAAAGCAAGAATGTAAGACATTGGTGAAGACCTCCGGGCCCTCTCTCTACACACCCTCCCACCAGTGGGGCAGGGGAAGGCAACAATGCAGCCCCCAAATAGGTTTTTAGATATCTGAAAGTAGATGACACTTACAACTAATTCTTCTCAGAAAGCCCAGGTGACAATATCTTGCAATATTTCACCAGAGATAGCTGTGCGGTATTTCCAACAGGCCCAGAGAGCCCAAGACAGCCCCACTCTGCCAGACTGGTGTGAGAGCAGCTAAATTTTCACACGCATACAAAAGGCATAGAAATTAACTGAGAGAGCCTTAGTGGACTTTGAGGGGTGTCAATACTATAACACAAAGGACCCAGAGCATGTAGATCAACAGCCAGAGACCTACAGGGACTCAGGCGTATGAACATTAGAAACAATAATGTCCCAGACCAGACCCCAAGCTCCGCATCCCAGCAGACACCAGCCCAGGCCAGTGCCCCCACCACTGGCTAGGACACCAGTTAAAGCCACTAGAACTTAAATGTCTCCACAGGGAGCAGGAGGGGGAGAACCTGAACTGATGGAAGAAATCCTAAATTGACTTAGAAAGTCATGCTTTAACTGAGAAAAACCTGTGTTTTCTGATGCCAAGGAAAATGGTTACTGGAGTTAGAAATTAAGTTGTTATAGAAAATAAGGATGTCCTGGTTTGTACGTCCAAGTAAATTACAAAATGTTTACCCACTACATCTCTATTCACTAGATCAGCTGTATTCAACCTCTTTTCGGCTCCCACACAAACAACAAATGACATTCACACGTATTACATACCGCCCTCAGGCCTACCAAGGGCTCTGTGCTGTTTCTAAGACCAGGAAACCAAAACGCCACAACTGAAAACCACTAACTTGAATACTTACGAAAAGAAATAGCTTGGGTTAGTATGGAATTTGGTGAAACCCTCAAATATGGGCATTTGTTACTGCAGGCACAGGAGAGAAGAACACCACATTTCTTGTTAGGGGACCCTGCTGACAGTATATTACAATGAAGGCAGTGATCGGCAAACAGCTTCAAATTGGCACATAAACAAACATTGAGAAACAGTAAACACATAATATAACTCATTTAGACACTTTTATATACAGCATGTATAGGATTTAAAATAACATTCCCAAGTTAAACTGAAAACATTACTATGTAAATGCCACAACGAAGTCAAATGAAATAGTAAATACCAGCCTTGCAAATTGGTCTCCCTCAAGGGCACGCAAAGGAGTTAGATTGCGCGCTGCTGTCTTAAGACATGTCCCACTCTCTATCGATCATTTCTGTTTTGACATCAAACCCATTGACCAGCATATGTCTTGCAATTTCTGAACAATTGACTTTCAAGGCCTAACATTCATTCTCCATCTTCTTAGAAACCTCATAGGAGCCACTGTTGCCAATAAAAAAAAATCATAACTCTGACCCCCAAACCGGATCACTTCAAGAGAATGGACACCCCCACTCCCCACATTGTTTGCACACATCTGTCGAGTCTCTCGGTGAGTTGGCCCACGCAGGCCAGAGATCATCAATCAGCAGGTGTCACCAAGAGCAAGTCAGAATCACTCAACAGAAAAATTGAGTCTTTTTCTTATTCCCTATTGTCACCGACTAAAATGTAAGTTGCTTGTTGATCTCATCACACTGAGTTATGTTTTAGTGAAGTGTTGAAAAGGCCCAGCCTGCACATATTCTTGAAGTTTTGAAATAATGGCTCAGTGAACAGATGTATACTTTCTCCCAACAGCTCTTTGTGGAAATGAATTTTTTATGAGCCCAAAATATCCTTGATTCAGCCCTGATTAAAAGTCAAGTTAAAACTAAACATATTTCCCCACCACCACCACTTTTTTTTTTTTTTTTTTTTTTGCAAGAAACTTGAGAGAAATTTTAGGGAGTTATAGACACAAGAACAGCTGAGACTGAAAAACACTGGGTTAACAATGAGCCTCTGTTGGGTGAAACAAAATAACAGTATCAGACACAAGACAGAGGTAAAAAGCACAGGCTCTTGGGCCAGACTGTTTGGGTTCAGATTCTTCACGTTTTAGCTCTGTGACCTTGAATAAATTACTCCAGTTGTTCATAATTCAGTCTTTTTAAAAAATTGGGATAATAATAATAGCTATTCCATAGGGCTGCCAGAGAGGACAATATATAAAATGTAATATTTATATGTTATATGCATATAATTATATGCACACAGAACAGTACCTGGCATATAGCAAAGTGTTCAATTAATATGAGTTATTATTTGTATATAGGTAGATAAGAGAAGCAGTTAATGAATAGTTCTCTGCCAGTTAACATAAAACATAAGCTAAATCCGTACTCTGTATCTTATGGTGTTAAAGTTTTCTGCTTACCTGTTAACTAAAAGAAGCAAAGAGCTTCCCTATAATACTGAAAATTTACTCCTAATGGGTCCAAGGATTGTTGTTTAGGAATGTTTGCTACAGAAAGCTTACTTCTTAAATGTGTGTTAGAGAACACCGTGGTTATTCCTTGTGGTTGTAAACTGTGTTTACCGTGGAGGCTGTTCTGACTCACCACCTTGTGACTCACTAATTAGTAAACAGCTAAATGTAGCATTGCTGATTTAGGTCTAATTTATTCAGTGAATATAAAAGGACTGTGCAGAGTCTACGAAAATTGGGAACATAGCTAAAGGCATTCTTCGTTGTAAAAATGAATTTTAGAAAATAAGATGGCTCTAACAGTCTCTTTAAAACACGATGCAATATCTCTATTTTAAATGACAACAATATCTTCTGTCTGACAGCATTCAACTTACCATCAGATTTATTCAGCGTTTTCTTAACTCACAGGCACTTGAAAACACATAAAGGAGGGAAAAATGTCTTTTTTCATTTTCAATAGTTCCATCAAAGATGCTTTTTAAATGTCTCTCATATTTACCATGTCTTCAACGAGTAACTCTTACAGTACTCTGAGAATACAACAGTGATGATGCGTAAAAATCGGCATCATTCCCTTCACAACTTTACCTGTGTGAGCAACGTCCCGTGTCCTCCGACAGCCTCTGACCCCACCAGGAATGAGGTGCGGAGGATGTGGCTGGGGGCTCTGAGGCCCAGGACTCCCTGTGGCCTGCAGTCCAGGGCTTGCAGGTGAGCAAAGAGGGCAGGAAAAATGACGGAGGGACAGCGCTGACGAGCAGGCCTTTTGTTTTCACTGTGAACGGGTGCTGAGCAGATGCTCAGATGTGTTCCTCCTCCCTCACGCACCTTTGGCCTGGTTCTTGACTCCTACCCAACCCTCACCGTTCTCTGTGGGCCCGGAAGAGCCCACAAAGAACCGCAGGAGTCACAGATACCCAGCAGTCCGTCTCCAGGGAAGACCGGGGGCATGAAGACTCTGGATCCTCACCAGAAACCCTGCTCCTCCTACCAGGCCTGGGAACTGAAAATCATCCTGGGCAATAGCTAGACCCCCGTCTCTACAAAATATTTATAAAATAAAAATTAGCTGGGCATGGTGGCGTGCACCTGTAGACCCAGCTGTTAATATTTGGGAGGCTGAAGCAGGAGGAACACTTGAGCCCAGGAACTTGAGGTTACAGGGAGCTATGATCAGGCCACTGTACTCCAGTCTGGGGGACAGAGTGAGACCCTCTGTCCCCTCCAAGACCCTCTGTCTTGGGAAAAAAAAAAAAAAAAACACTGGTTGAATCAATGAATCAAATAGCTGTTTTTCATTCAGCCTGAAAAAATATCAAGGCTTGGTCTTGAGAATGTGGGATTGTCATTTTGGAAACAGGCCTGAAGGTAGGAAGGAGGAAGCAAGGAAACAAGATCAACAGGCAGGCATCTGGCAAGGTCTGCTGTTAGCCAGTCCCCCCAGAAACCCGTTTTCCTGTTCTGGGACAGCAGTGCCAAAAAGCTCCAGGGACTCGGCATATGATCTGTCAAGTATGTACCTTGCAAGAGTGGAAGCTCCCAACCCCCAACAAAAAAAAGAAAAAAAAAAAAGCCAGATGCACCTGTAGTCCCAGCTCCTTGGGAGGCTGAGACAGGAGGATCACTTGAGCCCAGGAGTTCAAGGCTGTAGTGAGCTATGATCACACCTGTAAATAGCCACTGCACTCCAGCCTAGGCAATATAAGGAGACCCTGTCTCTACTAAAAAAGGAAAAAAAAGAAAGAAAAAGTTGAAGCCTAGCCTGCTTCCTCCATTCTGGACTGGATGGTCCTTATCTTCTTAGTTAAGGATGGCCCCAACCTGGGACTGTGTCACCTTTCAGGCTCTGAGGCCTTGGGAATGGAGGGAGGTTGTATCTGCCGGTGGTTTGGGGCCTGTATAGTGAAGAATTAAGTTTTTCAAACAGGTCTGCCCTTTGCCTTCAGCTACTAGGAGGTGAACTCTAGGCCCCTGGAATGTTCTGCCTGATAGGAGTATCTTTGTTTGCCTGCGAGCTTTGGCCACCAGTCAATCTAACAACGTGATTTATGATGGGGGCTTTGGAACATGCCATATAAGTCCTGACCTCTAGAGGAACCAGAGACTAAGAGTATCAGCCAGAACCTCCAGGAGGGACTAGAGGCTAAAGGTCAGCCACATGGGCAGTATGTGATCAAATTCCAGCAAAGTGAGCTTCCCTCCTTGGCAGCACTCTGTGTGTACGATCACACAGCATGGCTGGGAGGAAGTCACACCACCCAGGTGTCCATGGGGGAGGACAACCAGAAGCTTCATGTTTAGAACCCTCCCAGATTTCACTTTATGCTTCTCTCCCTTTGTTTGGTTCTGATTTGTATCTTTTGCTGTAATAAATCTATAATCATAAGTATAGCACTCTCCTGAGTTCTGCATGTCATTCTATGGAACTATCAAAACTGAAGGATTATGGGAACCCCTAAATTTGTGGCCAGCTAATCAGAAGTGAGAACAGCCTGGGGACCCCTGAACTTGTAGCTGTTGTCCGAAGGGAGGTCAGTCTTGTGGAGGACTGTGCCGTAACCCGTGAGGTGTGGCCCACCTCCAGGCACCTGGTGTCAGAACCCATTGCAGGACCATTCAGAGGGAAGGATGGGAAATTGATCCAAAGGTGCCAACACCAGGAGCTCCTGCCCATCCCCTGGGAAGCCCACCGGGGGATGCCCTGGTTCTCTTGCCTGTAGGTTCCAGCAAAGCTCAGAGGACCATCAATCCCAATAGCAGTATCTGTGCAGGAGAGGGGAGCCGTGATTCGATTCTAGTCTGCAAGGACTTTATCTGTGTTATTAATATTTGGATGCAAACAGCTTCCCAGGGGGAGAAGATTAACCTTATTCTTCTGTGCAATTAGAATGATTATTCAACAAATAGATGCTATCCAGTGAACTTCCAGAAAGAAGCCAAATTTATCAAGCTCATCACCTCACAGTCCAGCTCGGGATCTGTATTCCTGTGCCCTCAGAGGGGGCATGGAGAACAGAGTGACAGAAAAAGACCAACAAAATACCCAGGAGCCAGCCAGAAATGTCCTGGAGGGACCCAAAAACACACTCAGGAAAAGGCCAGGAAATAGAAACTGAGTGGTCCTCTGAGGTCTGGAGAAGGAGCTACTGATTATTTTAGGAAAAACGTTCCCACAGCTGGCTCAGAGAATAGAGTATGGGTGTCCAGGCCTCATTCTCAGAAGAATTCTCCTCCCTGAATTTAGTACCTGAGGTAGTTGGACAGCAGATAAAAATAGCATTTTCTCAAAACAAAGCAAATCGTTTTAAAAATAGGCTGCTGTCTGAGCTTTGTCTCCCTGCGGAACTCAGAAACCAAGCCAACTCCTCCAGCTGTACTCCCTGGCTACGGGTCTTGGATGGAACATTTCTGACTCCATTTCCTGCTCCCCCCAACATCACTCAGTCAGGAAGGGGGCCAGGACAAGCCGCTAAGACTGCCGTTCCCACAGCCGTCTTGTCTCCCTGCAGCAATCCCCTCACACAGGCACCTTTGCCACCCGCTGCGGCCAGAGCAGGCTTCCAGACTGTCTCTCCTCAACACCACTCCAGGGCTGGGTGCAGTGGCTCATGCCTGTAATCCTAGCACTTTGGGAGGCTGAGGCAGGAGGATTGCTCGAGGTCAGGAGTTCAAGACCAGTCTGAGCAAGAGCAAGACCCCGTCTCTACTGAAAAAAGTAGAAAGAAATGATCTGGACAACTAAAAATAATACAGAAGAAAATTAGCCAGGCATGGTGGCACATGCCTGTAGTCCCAGCTACTCGGGAAGATGAGGCAGGAGGATCACTTGAGCCCAGGAGTTTGAGGTTGCTGTGAGCTAGGCTGACACCACGGCACTCTAGCCCTGGCAATAGAGAGAGACTCTGTCTCAAAAAAAAAAAAAAAAAAAAACAAAACAACGCCACTCCAGGATTCCTCTGGAGACTGTGCGTGCCCTGAAAACACACTGTACTTTGCCACCTCCACACTCTTGCTCAGGCCATTCCATTTGCCTCAAAGACTGTCTACCCTGTTTTCCAGCACTGAAATCCCACCCTGGTTCCCACCTATCTGAAGGCAATCTCCTTCACCCTTGCCAACTGTAAAACCTTACTGCAATCCTATTGCTGGAGGTTGCGTTTATTTGTGGATTGGTGACAAGTGCCATGTTGGATCCCAAAAATACAGTGCAAGGGAAAAAAATATATCTGACAACAAATTCCTTATAATCTAATGGGAAATACAGGCTAAGCGTATACATAAACAATGCATATGCAAATTAGGAAGAGTGTTATAAAAACAACACATAAGAGACTGACAGGCAGAACGAAGTGTTCAATTTAAATGGCATGGCCAGGAAATGCTATTCCCTCTTCTGGGAGAAGTGAGCGAGGGGGGTGCAGAGAAGTCAGGATTGTTACACCAACGAACATTTCTGTGCTTGAAAACACAAACAAGGGGAAAGGCAGTTCCACTCAACAGAGATATATAAATACATCGATCTCATGGCCCAGAAAACCTTACTCATGCACACTTTGCCGACACTACTGCATGCAGAATGTACCAATTTTACTCTCCCTGAGATAACATGGTATGCATTTGCACGGTGTCTGCCTAGGAAAATCGTACTCTCTGCTGAATAAATCACAGTTAGTTGATATTCATGAACACCGCGTCTCTCTTTACAATGCTACCGTAGAGAGCTGTGCCAACTGGCCAGAGGTCTAGATACTTATGAGTGAATGTCTTGTTAGCAACTGAACCTCTCTGACCAGCCAGGCTTTACATTTCTGTTCAGCTCAGCAGCTCATTTTTGTCTTCCTGGAGTTAGAGTTCCAACAAAGAAAACCATCTCCATCTAGAATTGTCACTTTTTTTGTCAAAAGCCATATGCACTTTGAGAGTGTAGACATCAAAATTCCAGGGCGTTTTTTCTAACTTTTCTTAGGAGCTTTAAATAAGATTCCAGGACTGATTGATGAAAGTACAATCTGGGAACAGCAACTAATATAGTGTGACATGATACGAAACTAGGTGACCTTGCTTTCCTCATGCAGCTCTATCAGACTTCTAGGAAATTCTTTGGAAATCTATGTACTGCCACATTTAAAACAAAATAGCTCTCTCATCAGATGCCTTATAAACGTCGATCTTCCAATGTGACTGAGCTGCTATGCAGATCTGGGATGTGAGGATTATTCTAGAAAGAGAGAGAAAGCCAGGATGAATTAAGTTGTGCTGATGGCAATAGCAGTGCCTGGGAAACACCATTTTCTGGCAGCTGTTGTTTCATCAACACTTTCTCCGCAAAATTACCACAGCCAACTCTGAGAGCTCAGGAGCACCGCTGGGAATCTCTACAGGAGCCTCTACAGTGGGAATTCCTGTTGACTGGAGTGACCTTTGGGGATTGTAGACAATGCTGAGCTCAGGGAATCATTCACTGCAGACATATTTATCTACCAGGTGACAGACACTGCAGTCAGTGCCAGTGGTATAAAGGTGAATAAGCCAGAAAGCAGGTGAGAGAGATCAAAGAAACATGAACAGCTATTGTTTTCACTTTCATGTAAGTGATAGATATTTCCTAAAATACAGGTAGGTGTGCCACTCAAAGTCCACCAGACTCTGTGTATCACTGTCTCTCCTAATGCCAAAAAGCAGGGACCTCCAATTTGTGATCTCACTCTCAGGTATACTCTCATACTGAAAGGGTCTCAGCAACACATGGAAACCGAACATAAAACCTGGGACATCTGGGGAGGGCCTGAGTTTGGGCTTCCCTGGATGAGTGGCATATCAGTCTGCTAGGGCTCTGTAACAAAACACTGCAGACTGCATGGCTTAAACAACAAACATTTATTTTTTCACAGTTTTGGAAGCTAGAAGGCCAAGATCAAGATGTCAGCAGGTTTGTTGTTTCCTGAGGCTTCTCTCCTTGGCTTGAAAATGATCACCTCCTCTCTGTGTCCTCACATGGCCTTTTCTCTATGCCTGGGCATCCCTGGCTTCTCTTCCACTTCTTTTAAAGACTAAATCCTGTTGGATTAAGACCCCACCCTTATTACCTCATTTAACCTCAGTTACTTCTCTAAAGGCCGTATCTCCAAATACAATCACATTGGGGGTTAGGGCTTCAACGTATGAATTTTAGGAGGATGCAATTCAGTCCATGACAGGTGCCAAGAGGGCCATTCTCTTCCCAGAAAAAGCTTCCCGTTAGGGACATTTACAGAGCAATAAACAAACCCCAAGTTCTAATCCTCAAAAGCTCAGGGCCCCGGAGTAACTGCAGCTAGTAAACAAGAGACAGAATCTTTAAAAATCTCTAAGTCTAATATCTAGATGTGATAGAGGTTTACTCATGGTTTCTCCCAGTCTTTCTCTTATTCTGTTTATAGTATTTCTGTTGATGACACCATTATTTTCCCAGAAAACAAAAATGAAACCTTCATGTCATCACTGACTCTCCTCCCTTCCTTGCCTTCACATTCACTCTTAATTTTCCACGTCTACATAAATACTATTTTGACTGTTCACACATCCAATGGAAACCTAATTCAGCTCTAATTAATTTCATTAATTAATGGAGATCACTATGGAACCCACTTAACTATTCTTAATTCCCCTAGTTCAGCTCCTTACATGGGATTTCAGGTTACATGATTCCCATATTAGGAAGCTTCACCCCTACATTTTGTGGTTTTCCTGTATATCAGTGGGAATGGGTTCATTACTATCATCAGTAGTTCAAAGGGGGTCCCTCATCCACAGACAGGTTAAAAACTAGAGCTCTCATCTCTCCTACTACACTTGCCCCCTATAAAAATTATTTAACCTTTGTAATTCACCTGACAGATCTTACTCTTCCCCTACTCAAATACTCCCTGTTAGAAACTTTTTAACTTGTAGTTTGAAATGGTGTCTGGTCAGCAATCCCTGCTGCAGCCTCTTCCAAAAATTACCATGGAATGCCTCTTATAACCAAGGAGTTCAACCAATAGGTTCTATCTTGGCTGCTGGGAGACATATATATCATCATATATTCTTGAAATTTTTAAAATAAATGACACAAGCTGGCTGTATTAGTTTTCTATTGCTGTGTAACCAATTACCACAAACTTAGTGGCTTAAGACAGTACACATTTTACTATCTCACAGTTCCCATGGGTCAGGAATTGAGGCAGAGCTTAACTGCGTCCTCTGCTCAGGATCTCACAAGGCTCCAATCAAGGTATTGCTGAGCTTCATTTTTTATTTGAAGGCTTGACTATGGAAAGAATGCACTCTCAAGCTCATTCAGGTTGCTAGTGGAATTCATTTCCCTGCATCTGTGCGACTGAGGACCCTGGCTTTTTGCTAGCTGTCAGTAGGAAGCCATCCTTATGTCTTAGAGATTGCCCACAGCTCTGAGAGTCCCCTGCAGTTTTTTTGTCACAAGGGCTTCCGCAACATGACTGCTTATGTCATTAAACCAACAAGGAGAAACTCTCCTTCCTGTTTGCTAAGACAGAGTCTTTTCTAATGTAGAATAATAATAGAGTGACAGCCCATCACCTTTGCATATTCTATAGATTAGAAGCAAGTCACAGGACCCTCCTATGCTCAAGAGAGGGGACTGTACAAAGGCATGGACACCAGGAGGCAGAGATCTATATATCCACCACAGCCCAGTGTCTGGCCCCCAATGATTTACATTCCTACCACTTGCAAAATACTTTCACACAGAACCCTGAAGGTCTCAAGAATAGCATTCCATATAGTTTCAGCTCAAAGTCAGTTATGTCCAAGTTCAAATGCAGTTCCTAGGTATAATCTGTCAAAAATAGCTTCTGGGGTACCATTCCGCACCATCTATCAACCTATAGCACTAAAGAGAGAAGTGATATGCCCCCAATACACCCATCCTACAGTGTTGGGACAGGCATAACTAGGAAGGCATGGAAAAACAGCTGTAGACTTTTTTGGGGAGGGGAAGACAGATAAAATGGAGTCACTGGTCCATATTAGTTCTGAAATCCAGCTGGGAAAATGTTGAGAGTTCCTTGATTAGGGGTTAAGGCCTAGGAATAATTCTCAGCTCTACTCTTTAAGTCACCCTTCCTCTTTCATGAAAGGTTGTTGAGTTGCAGTTGAGTAGTTTTATCAGCCTGCTTCCTGCCAGTAGAAATTTGGGGGTCTGATAGCCTCCTTTCATTTTGTATTTTCTCTGTCCCTTTCAGTCCAAGCCAGTGGTGTTTCTAATGAAATAATTTTCACAAGAACTTTATGTGTCTCCCATGGATTTTAATGAAGTTCACACCATCAGAAACAGCCACACCCACAGATCTTTTCCAGACAAACTGTATCTTTGGCTCCTGCTCAGACGGCTGAGGGACAATACTCTTAAGCTTCCTAGAAGTCCTATGGTTTGATTGAGAGGATCCATGAGGCACATCCTTAATGACTTTGAAAAGCTCTGTGTACAACTGAATATTCTCACTTTGTAATCTTTGTGAGGTTTTCATAAAAGATTGCATGCTCACACCCTCAGCTTTTCCTCACTGCCGCAGTCCTAATTTCAGCATCTTTTTCCATTTAAAGAGTTTGAAAATTTTCAGATTCATCCAGTCCCGGTTCCTTTTCGTTTACATTTTAGAGAATCTCTATGAGAATCTAATGCCTGATGATCTGAGGTGGAGCTGTGGTGGTGATGCTAGTGCTGGGGAGCAGCTGCAAATACGGATTATCATTAGCAGAGAGGTTTGACTGCACAAGAAATGTAATGCTTGAATCATCCAAAAACTATCCCACTCTGCTCAACCCCCATCCATGGAAAGATTACCTTCCGTGAAACCAGTCCCTGGTGCCAAAAATGTTGGGGATCAATGAAGTAAGCACCATAGTGGAGAAACCTATAGGTAAGGAACTGCAAGTGGCAGTGTTTTGGTTTTTGTTTTTAATTTTCTTTTTACTGATGCAGGAAAATACAGAAATTCATGAAGACTGACAAAAACACTGAGAAGTAACCCTGACAGACAATCTAATGCCAGATTCAGGGAGACATCTCCCCTTAATATAAGGCAGATAGAGCTGTATTTACTGAAACTTTCCCAGGATTCCCTACCTGGTATACCAAACTTCATCTCAGAAAGCCAGGGCCACCCAGAAAGCCACTTTATAAGATTAAAGACTGGCATACCTGAGGGGTGGTTCAAGGACTGTTTCTCTCTTCCTTCCACCTATTCCCAACTGTTCCACATCCATACGTTTCTATATCCAGAAATAGCAACTCCCAGAAATAATATGGAGAAAGTCAGTAGGGTCACTGGCAGTGTCTTTACTTCTTTTAGGTAGAGGGAATGGAAGGAGATATATATATATATATATATACACATACACACACACACACACACATATGCACACACACGTATATCCTATATACACACACACATATACATCCTATATACACACACACATATATATCCTATACACACACACACATATACAGAAGGAAGAGTGTGCTTCCTGGACTGCCTGCTCTCTCGTGCACAGTCACAGCCTTCATCTGCCTTGGTAGGGAAACTTTCAACCCAGAGCCTGGGGCATGGAGAAGTTTGAGAAAGAAGTTGGAATAGAATTTGACTGTGCTTTTCTCCACTTCGTTTTCTGGGTCAACACCTGGCTACTTGTGACAGCTTCCTTATAAGAAATGTCAGCAAAGTCATATTTTTTTTTCTTTTCTACAGATTCCAGCAATATTCAGAGTATCAGTCAATCTACAAATGTGGTACATAAACAAAAAGGGGAATCTGTGACCATGGACTGCAAACCTATGGTCAGTTTTCCTTACTTTGTGATGTACTGGTATTGACAGCCATCCAGTGGAGAGATGACTTGCCTCATTTACCTGTGTTCTGAAAACGAAAACTCACGGGAAGGATGATATTCTGTGGTGTTTTAAAAACCAAAGTCCTGAGGCTCACCATCTCAGCCCTGACTCCTATAGATGCAGCTGTCTACTTCTGTGCTACAAGAGATTCCACGATGACAGCAGTAACAGAGAGAGCCTTACACAAACCCCCAGAACTCAGCAAGAGCCAGTCACCTGCTCCAGGAGCCTAGGAGAAACCAAGCCCCAGGACAGGAAGAGGGTGGACGCAAAGCACATGGGTGGAACTGTTGAGTCTAGAGAGAAAGTTAGTGGATGTTCTAAGAACAATGGTCTCACCTTTGGAATCAAAGAAATTCAGAGTTGCGGTTACAAGACCCCAGCCTCAAGAGCATTTTCATCTCTGAATCTAGTGCCTAAGGATGATAGCAAAGCCAACTGAGGTGTGCATGTGATATTTATGCCTGCCCAACATCCATTTCCCCTTTTCTGGTGACAACACCTTGATTGGTTTTTCCCGCATGAAGCAAGCCTCCCCTCTTCTTACCCATGTTTGGGTTTGGACAAGGCCTACCCCACCCTTGGATGGCCTCACCAATTGACATAGTTCATCTCTCTGTCCACAGTGATATGTCCAAGGAAGATGACCCAAGCCCACATCCCAGAACTTTGTGTGGAAATACTATTAGGAATGCCACTGGGGAGATGACAGGTTAGAGTGTAAAAAGTTGAGAAGTGATCCTAGGAAGCATGGGAAGCGAGACTGGAAGGAAAGTCTGCCAATGCAAAGGAGTTTTAAGCCAGCTGCCAGTATGGGCAAAGGGAGCCTAATCCTGCCTGGGAAACTCAGGAACCTGTGTGAAACACTTGCCTCAAGTTATCCCACCTGAGGGCCAAAGGAGCCAGGGTACTAATACTCTAAAAGTCCTGTATGTCATTGCTTGAGGGAAATTCCCAGGGACAGGAGGGTTAATTCCTCACCCTGCACCACCCCCGCCCCAGAATTTAGACCTGCCAAGCAGGCTATGGCAGTAGTGAGAAAGCCTTTAGGCAAAGGGGATATAGGTGGGACCAGGCACGGCTCACACCTGTAATTCTAGCATTCTGGGAGGCCAAGGTGGGAGGATCCCTTGAGGTCAGGACTACAAGACCAGCCAAGACCCCATCTCTACCAAAAACAGAAAAAATTAGCTGGGCATGGTGGCACATGCCTGTATGTAGTCCCAGCTACTCAGGAGGCTGAGGCAGGAAGATCACTTGAGCCCAGGAGTTTGAGGTTGCGATAAGCTATGACAATGCCACCGCACTCTACCCTGGGCAACAGAGTGAGACTCTGTCTCAAAAAAAAAAGTGGGGGGATATAGGTGAGACAAAACAGTGCAACACAATTCATTTCTTTTTTAAGCTATTTCAGGTTGGATTTTCTATCACTTGCAATCAAAAGAGACCAAATTAAAAATACTGACTGGGTGCAGTGGCTCACACCTGTAATCCCAGCCCTTTGGGAGGCTGAGGGGGAGCTATGATTTCACCATTGCACTCTAGCCTGGGCGACAGAGCAAGACCCTGTCTCTAAACAAACAAACAAACAAACACCTAATAAAGATAACACTTAGTAAAATAAACTAACCAAACAAAATACTTTAAAATTACTTTTTTTGTTGTTGGCTTCTTGCAGTTCAAAAAGGAAAACTGCTCAGATTGGATGGGCTGTTCAGCCCTTTGCTCCCACATTGCCCAGGGTGGTAAGGAGGAGGGACAAATTTAACACCTATGCTTGTATTATTACATTGGACATTTAACTATTCTTTCCCCTTTCACACTCTTCCTGCTCAGATTCTCCCTGCTTAGTGCTGCCAGAGTAATCTCCCTACAGTGTCCCTCCAAAGAACCTTGCCTGCTCAAAGCTTCCAGATTCCCCAGGAGACTATGTTGTCCCCAAGTCCAAAATTTTGCTCCGGCTATTTGTTTTCTTTGCAATATGTTCACTCCCCACTTCTACCTTCTGAAGCCCACCATCCTTCAAAGCCTTTTTCATCCCACTCCCATGGTGCTTCGGGGATAATCTTCAGTTAAAAGTCATTCCAATCTCAGCTGATGTGCTGGGCGAGCGAGTACCTGCTGGGGAGCTGAGTGTGCACATCTCTTCCCAATTCCACCTCCAGTGATGTTGTGTTGGCAGCATGAAAACAGGCGTGGTGAAAATATTTATACCACGGAAATCAACAAGCACTATAAATCAGGGCCTTTACCCCTGAAAGAGCTGACTTGTCAACATACCACTGCCTCTCCCTCTGCAATGCACTATTACTGCATAACCAGTCATTGCAGTTAACACTGCTTGCCTTGTATTGCACTTCTATCTATACCTTCTTATCTTCCCCTCTGGCCTGAAAACCCCTTGAGGACAAAGACATTAGTTATGTTTTTTGTTTTGTTGTTGTTTTGTAATTCCTCACTTTACTTAGCACAGAGCTTTCACATCAGGCATGTTTAATAATAGCAATAGACTGTTTGGGGGGAGGGTGGTGTTTTGTTTGGTTTTGTTTTCACTGTCGTTGTGGAACAGCTGCGTTAGGAGACATTGTTATGCATAAACACAATGAGTAAAATATCCCAGCTGAACAAACGCTTTAAAAAGACCTCCGATCCCTGCAGGAGTTCAGAGAGGAAACAACTCCTCCAGCTGTTGTACATTGAACCATGGGTTTAGTTCATTCCTCCCAGATCACTTGGAGCAGTAAGGAGGGTACAGAAAGCTCAATAACTAGGAAAACCTTTCATAAAACCATCATCCGTGCTCCTTATAACCTAATGTTTCTTCTTCAATAGTCCGTGGTCTTCAAATAAATGTTCTACCTACCCACAGACTCAACTCTCTGCCAAATAAATCCGTAAATTTAAACACATTTCCAATCAAAACAGTAAAAGGATTTTTATTTTGTAACTTGTAAAAATGGCTTTAAAGGTTATCAGGAAGAATAAATGAGATATAGAGCCAATAATTGAATATTTGCCATATCATATATTAAAATGTGTTCTAAAGCTATCCTAATTAAAATAATAAGGTACCAACACAAGGATAGACAGACCGACCAATAGAACCATTAAATCTAAAATTATAAGAGACTCAAGTTACAAGAATTTTGCATATGTTAAAGTTAGCATATCAAACCAGAATGGCTTGTCAATAAAGTGTTGGAAGACACCTGGATAACCATCTGGAAATCCATTAAGGCAACAAATAAATTCCAAATACAAAAGATTTATGATTTTTTTAATTATAAAAGTTCTGGAAGAATATATAGATGACTATATAACTTTGAAAAATTAGAAGTATTTTATAAAAATGATAAATGCAGAAATTATAAAGGATAAAACTGACAGATTTGGCTAAATAAATTTTTAAACATCTGAATATTAAAAACACTGTAAATAAAATTAAAAGGCAAATGATGAAGTAGAAAGTACTTAAAATATATCTCAAAACAAAAGCTACATATCGTTAGTATATAAAAATATTTCCAAATCATTAAAAATAAATTGAATACAAGTAGAACAAATTAATAGTGGAAGTTAACAACCATTTCACAAAAGAAGACTACAAATGACTAATAAACATACAAAAAGTGTCCAGCACTACATAATCAAAGTATTTTTGAGACCAGTCAGGCACTATTTTCTGCCAGTCAAATTGGCAAAGATCACACTGCTGGCAGAAACACAATTTACAACTTTTTGAGGGAAATTTGGGCTGTAAGTGTCAGTCTCAAGAATGATCACACTTTTTGACCCAGTCACTTCAGTTTTAGAGATTTATGCTTGGGAAAGAATTTGATATGTAATAAAAATACACATATAAGGATATTTATCAGAATGTAGTGAATAACACCACAAATCGTAAACAGTATAAATGTGCAAATGATAATGAATGGTAATGAATTGGTTAAATAAATTTTGGCATATCCACATAATGTAACACTATTGTCAAATGAAGCAATTTATAAATATTTGTTGACATGAAAAAATGTTTGTGAATTATATCAGTAAGTAGAAAAAAGTTGCTGAAATCATGTTTGGCTTAATATAAATACAAATGGATACATATGGAAATATACTTCCTTGTTCTGCCAGCTGAAAAGCAATGACACCCCAGTAGCAGCAAGCATGGCTAGATCCCAGAACTTGGTTTCTAATACCACTTTCCAATAAAAGGAACCAGAGCTCCTTGGAGAAATGGCTGATTCTAGGGCCAGGGCAGGGAATATATAATATAAGCCTGGAGAAACTTACAGTGCCAGGAAGTGAATGAGTGCTCAAAAACAAACAAACAAAATACCCACAATGATAGGAGTATGTCAAAGAGACATAAGAGCCAATTGAAAAACTTTCCTCTGGCCAAAGCCAGAACACTTGGAGCAATAAAATAAAGTAGTATTGAGTAATAATCCAAGGTATAAAATAAATATCCATGAGTTAATACTAAAATAAATAAATGATTGAATAAATAAATGGGAGAGAATAGACAAATTTCCCATGCAAAAGAATTCCAATTAATTTATGTAGACATTCCACACTTAAGGAGGTGCAGTTTAACTCCCCACTCCTTAAATGCGGGCCACACACGGTGACCTCCTTCCAAAGACCGCAGTATGGAAAGGGGTGAGAAAGAGTAACTTTACAGTGGTCAATCTGAAAACACAACCTCAGCCAAGGGATCCAAGTTGGCACCAACAGTGATAAGTCGTGTTAATTATATAATAACCTTGATACGGTGTGATGAGAAATGGCACTTTACCTATGTAGTCTTTCTCCCAGAAACCCATAACCCTAGTGCAATCATGAGGAAATCATCAGATAAATTCCAATTGAGGAAAATTCTACAAAATACAGACCAGTATCCCTCAAAACTATCAAGGTCATCAAAAACAAAAAAGTCTGAGAAATTTCCAAGAGGAGTCTAAGATATGATGACTAAATGTAACATAGTATCCTAGATGAGATTCTGGAATAGAGAAAGAATATTAGGTAAAAATTGAAGTAAATTGAATAAAGCATGAACTTTAATTAGTAACAGTGTATCAATATTGGTTCATTAAGTGTGGCGTGTGTGCTGCTGTAAGATATAAATAAGAAGAGACACCAGATGTGGAGTTTATGGGAACTCTGCACTATCTTTGCAATTTGTCTATGAGTCCAAAACTATTCTAACATTAAAATTTTTATTTTAAAAAGTTATAAAACTGTAGGTTTTATATGACCTGATTGTTGTGAAGCAAGGATTATGATTTTATGTATAACTCCAAACTTATATACACATATAAAGAGTTTTGAACTATGCCACCCAATATATAGTCATTAAGTAGATGTGACTATTAAACACTTGAATTGCGGCTAGTCCAAAGAGATGTGCTGTAAGTGTAAAATATACACTAGATTTCAGAGACATAATATGAAGAAAAGAATGTAAACAGTATCATTCATATTTTTTATATTGACTACATGCTGAAATGATATTTTGGGTGCATTGGATTAAATAAAATATATTATTAAAATTAATTTTATATATTTCTTTATACTTTCTTCTAATGTAGTTACTAAAAAAATTAAAATTATGTATGTGGTTCACATTGTATTTCTGTTGATAGCAGTGGTCTAAAAGGATAGACGTGAAAATGTTAACAATTGTTATTCCTAGTAGTGCGATTAAGGGTAATAGTTTTAGCTTTCTTTTTTTCTCATTTTTCTTCAATAAATGTGTGTTTCTTGTGTAATAAAAAAACAACAAAAGTAAAAAGACACAAAGAACAACTGCTGCAAAATGTCACACTAACTAATGGAACTACCAGACAGAAATGTCAAGTCATAGAGTCCTTTCATTAATTAATCATTCATTCATTTAAATACACATATATTAAGTGCCCCATGTGCAAGGCCCTAGGACAGTTGCTAGAAATACAAACACACACACAAAAAGATGAGCTGTAATTATTTCCTTCAAGGCATTCACAGTCAGTCCACTTGGGAAGTTAGGCTCGTAAATAGAACATTAGAGCACAGGGCGTTCAGCGCTACTATGGCGGTTCCCCTACAGAGTCAACTTTCCTCTCCTTCCTGCTTTAAATGTTGCTGTTTTTCTGGCTCCAACTTTAGTCTACTTCTCTGCCCACACCATGATTACAGCTAATGACTAATGGAAATGCCTCCAACCTTGATTTTGCTCCAGACCTACACATCCAACTGCCTTTTGGTCAGATGACCCTTGGGCAACCAGAACTGTATATGCCTGAAGCCCATCATCTCTTCGCCTCCCTGCTCCAAGCTCTTCTACCTCTGTATTTCTTGTCTTTTAATGGCACCACCATTGATTGAAACAGCTGCCTCATGGCTCTGTGTAAAAAGCAAATTTAGTTATTTTACTTCATTTCTCAAAATTCTTCAGACTTGGCAGTACACAAGCCCAAGCTACCATCATGTGCCCTTAGCTACCAATCCAACTTCAACTGCTGACACACTTCTCATCTGCAACAACACTCTAGAAATATCAAACAACCAAACTAAGGAAATATCATGTGTTGTCATCCCTCTTGCCTACATCCTTGCCTGCACCCTTTCTTCTGCTTGGTGTGTCCAACCTCACTCATCACCACCACCTCCTCATGGTCCCCTGACATCTCCTCCCTGAAGCCTTCCTTGATCTTCCAGGCACCTTTAGGCTCTTTCTCCTCTGGCTCCCTTTGAACTTTGCAACCACCTCCAGCAGAACAATTATTCCATTGTATTATCAGGCCTGCTTCCTCTAGGACACTCTATTACTCGAGGACAGAGATTGTGTCTCATTCACCTTGGTATCTCCAGCATCACACAGAATATAACAAACAGAAACTCTCAACTTTACTGAACACTTTCTTTCTTCACCTGTCTCACTCTTTTGTGGCCACTCGTACTCTAGAATACCCTAGATGTTCCCTTAATGCCAAGCAGTCTTCACCTCTGAGTTTTGCTCTTGAATGGTTTTACCCCAGATGGGTCCCTCCATCATATCAATTCAGTCACTGTTCACATGTCACCTCCTCAAAGAGGTCTTTCCCTCAAACCTAAATAAGATAGTGCCCACACAACCTACCCCTCTTTCCCCCACCTTATTTTATTTTTTTCATGGCAGTCATCATTAGCAGACATTATATTGTGTATTTTTCTGTGTATTTCTTGTCTGTCTATCCCCTAGAATATAAGTATCAAGAAGCCCAGGATTTTGAATTATTCAACAAATGAATAAAGATCTGATGCATGTATAAATAAGTAAAGGGTGTTATTTATCACCTAAACATGACACTGTCTCTCTGACTTTCATTTTCCCTTCATCTGCTTTTTTTCACATCAAGCCATGAATCTGGGGCAAAAAAAAGGATTAATACACAACCTTCACAAATTGGCAAGTATAATGAGGCTGAGTGAGCAATAATATTATAACTTGAAAAAGAACAGCAGCTCAGCTAATCATATATTAAATTTGTCTAAAGAATGTGTTTTATCCTCTAATTCATTTATTCAACTAATATTTATATCACACCTATCATAAGTTCTTTTTGAAAAGATAATAACTGTCTCTTACATTTGTATCATTGTTTATAGTTTACAAGGTCCTTTCTGACACTTATTTTAATGTATCTTCATAAACAATTCTTTGAGGCAAGCAGGTCTTATGAGGAATGAGTCTTAGGAGGAATGAGTTACCAGATTAAGGATCATTGAGTTGTAAAAATTTTGCGCTAGGAAAGTATTCCATCGTTTTATTGTTGATACAACTATATACAGAAGCCCATTATCAATCTATTTATTTCACCTCAGAGAGCTATAACACACACATTGTCCATCAGTACCAGTACATTAATTCTCACTTCTAGGATTCCCAGCCTACTCTTAGCTTTAGTGTTAATATGAATATTTCATGGTAGAGTGCACAAACTTTGAGGAAGGCACAATGCCTTCTTTGTTAATTCTACTTACATGCAGTTTCTACACACACTGTGGGTTCTTTATGAATATTTATTGGCAAAAGAAGAGTTATTAATGTAAGAATCTCTATTCAGAATATATTCAAGGCGACTGTGACAGCTAGTCTCCAAACATGGCCCTCAATGAGCCATGCCTCTCAATATTCAGACTTTTGTGGAATCCCCTCCCCTTGATCTGGACTGGCTCTGTGACTTGACTATAATCAAAAGAATGTGGTATAAGTATAATGTGACTTCGGATGCTCAGTCAGCTTTGCAGTTTCTCTCTTGGACTCAGAATACTTACTCTGCAGGAAGACAGCCACCACATAAGCAGTTCCACGACTTTAGTATTTAATATCATCATGCTGTGGGGAAGCCAAATGTAGAGAGAGATGCTTAGTCAGCCCTCTGCTGTTTAGTCATCCCATCTCAAGCTCCAGTCACGTAGTGAAGAAGCCATCTAGGATGTCATGCCCAACTGAGTCTTTAGATGACTCCCACCCAGCCAACTTCTGTTTTTTTTTTTTTATTTCAAAATATTAAGGAGGCACAAATGCTTTCACTACATGGATACTTTTATAATGTTTAAGTCGGGGGTTTTAGTGTGCCCATCACCCAAATGGTGTTCATTGTACCTGACAGGTAGGTTTTTACCCCTCCCCTCCGCCCCCCTCCTCCATTCTTGATTATCTGTGACCTTTACATCTCTTTGTGCCCATGTGTGCCCACTGATGAGCTCCCAATGGGAGAGTACAGATAGTGTTTGTTTTTCCATTCCTGAGATACTGTACCTAGGATAATGGGCTCTAATTACATCCAAGTTGCTGCAGAAGACATTATGTCATTCCTTTTTATGGCTGAGTAGTACTCTGTGGTGTATTTATATACCACATTCTGTTAATCCACTCATGAATTGATGGGCACTTAGGTTGATTCCATATCTTTGCAATAAATATTCAAATGCAGGTGTCTTTTTTATAAAATGAGTTCTTTTTCTTTGTGTAGATACCCAGTAGTGGGATTGCTGGGTTGAATGGTAAGTCTACATCTATTTCTTTGAGGAATATTCATATTGTTTTCCATAGAGGTTATACTGATTTGCAGTCTCACCAACAGTGTGCAAGGCTATAATAACCAAAACAGCATAGTACTGGTATAAAAGTAGAAAGGTAGATCAATGGAACAGAATAGAGAACCCAGATATAAAAGCATCTACCTATGACCAACTGATCTTTGACAATGCAGACAACAGCATACACTGGGGAAAGGAAGCCCTATTCAAAAAATGGTACTGGGAAAACTGGATAGCCACATGCAGAAGAATGAAACAGGACTCCTAGCTCTCATCACTCACAAAAATTAATTCAAGATGGCTAGAAGACTTAAATGTAAGGCATGAAACCATTAAAATTCTAGAAGAAAACATAGGAAAAACTCTTCTAGACATTGGTCTAGTAAAAGAATTTATGACTAAGACCACAAAGGCAATTACAGCAACAACAAAAATAAATAAATGGGACTTGATTAAATTAAAAAGCTTCTGTACAATGAAGGAAATAATCAACAGAGTAAATAGACAACCTACAGAATGGGAGAAGAATATCAACAGAGTAAATAGACAGCCTACAGAATGGGAGAAAATATTTGCAAACTATACATCTGATAAAGGGCTAATATCCAGAATCTACAAAGAATTCAAACAAATCATCAAGAAAAAAACAAACAACCCCATTAAAACGTGGGCAAATGTCATGAACAGAAGTTTTTCAAAAGAAAATAGACAAATGGCCAACAAACATATGAAGAAATGCTCAACATCACTAAACATCAGGGAAATGCAAATTAAAACCACAATGAGATATCATCTTACCTAATAAAGGTCAGAATTGCCTTTATTAAAAAGTCAAAAAACAATGAATGCTCATGAGGATGCAGAGAGAAAGGAGCACTTATACCAGCCAACTTCTGACTATAAGAACATGAGAGACCCCAAGCAAGAACTGCCTGGCTGAGCCAAGACTATCTATCCACAGAACTTTAAGACATGATAATAAAGTATTGTCTTAAAGCACCTAAGTTTGGGGTGGCTTGTTACACAGCACCTGTAACTTGTTTTATGGGACTCTTACCATGTCCCCTGGCAAGAAAGCAACCATGTAGGGGACCAAGACCTCCAATCCTGTAGAGTGCACAGTTGAGGGAACAGAAGGCACAAAATCTCTCTTAGGTCATCAAGACTGAGAGTAAGTGAGACCACTCCTGCTTCTACCTCTTGTTTCCCAGAATCATGTATTCTTCCTAGTGGGACAACAGAGCCAGAGAGGTCACTGGTTGAGTGTATATACTGTATCCAGAAGTATAGCACCCCATCTTTGTAATGTAGTGCCTCTGGGCTGTCATTTCAGCTTTCTTAGGCCATTCCAGCACTCTGTAACATGGGCTCCTTCCAGAAAGGGTGGTATCTGATTCAACTAACATCATAGGCCCATTTCTGCATCTCCTTTATTATAAAGTGAGTCCCCTGGTTGGATGCTGTGTTGTGTGAGATTCCATGTTTGTGGACCAGGCGTTTCACAGGACCACGGAAAGTAGTGCTGGCTGAGGGTCTGTAGGCAGGAAAGGCAACCCTGTACTTGGAATAGGTATCTATGATTGCAACAATGAACTGCAGACCCTTCCAGGGTGGAAAGAAGTCCATGCGGCTGATTTGCCTCCAAGTGGTTAGTGATGTACTTGAGGAATAGTGCCATATCAAGACTCAGCATTGATCTCTGTTGCTGGGAGATTGGAAATTCAGAGGTGGCAGTAGGTATATCAGCCTTGATAAGCGAGCGGTCATGCTGTTGGGTCCATGCATATCCTCCATAGCCATTTGTGGCAGATGGGCTTTTCATATGCTCATCTTGCCAGTTTCAAGTGGGCTGATGATGAAAGCCAACTAACATCAGTTGACTGAGTTATTTTGTCTACTTGACTGTTTAGTGCTGGAGTCATTATTCTGTGCCTATTCCACAGTGGATGCTTTCTAGGGAGTGTTAATATATGATATAAAAATCTTCATACTGTGTCCACTCCCATATGTTCATCCACATGCCTCTATCCCCAATCTCAATGTCTTTAATCTTTCAATTCTTTTTTTCTTCCAGGCCCCTGATCTGCCAGCTAGACTATTGTCCACTGCCCAGGAATCTATATATGTATTCTCACCTCAGGCCACTTTTCCTTTCATATAAAATATAGATTACCAGTACACTGCTCACAGATCCACACATAGAAGAGATTTTTCTCCCTCTACTGCCTTTTAAGGCCACCCCTGAATGTTACTATAATGCAATTGCTGTACATTCTTGGCTTGGACACACATACCAAGCAAATTCAACTATAAAGCAAGCTCAGGCTATTGCTTTCTCCTTCCTCTAGTCACACACCCCACCTAATATGGCCAGAGATAAAAGATGTGGGAGGGGCACTGGTGCAATTGTGGCGAATGTCCTGGGTAACCAGCTCATGCAATTTTCTTATGAACTCTGGTCCAAGTTGAGCTAAATCCCAGATATACTATTTCCATTTACAATGGACTGCTGCTAGGCCCATTCAACTTTATGCAGTGGAAGGTCTAAAATAACCTAGCTCATAATGGTTATGCTAGGATTTAACTTTAGTTATGAGCCTCGAAGCCAGGAAAAAAGGGAAATAGTTCCTAACGGGGCACTGATTGCCGTGCAGGAGAGAGCCCTTTGCAGCATCTTCCTGCACAGGGAAGTTGCTAGTTTTTACTATGGTAGGCCACCTCTGCAAGCTGTGAAGGTTCAGAGCAAAAATCCTCAGGGGCATCCATCCAGATACCCCCAGCCCATGTTTCAGGGTTCCAGATTTTCCCAACCAGGGCCCTGTTACCATAGCATAATAGATTTTCCTTGGCTAAGCATGTAAACCCATCAGAAGCTCTGTAACTGTATCAAATCCTATCTGTTCCTCAGCTGTGTCTGCCCTTCCTCTGAAGGAGAAAAGGGTGTCTTGGTTATCAAAGACATTCTCTGGCTCTCACACTTAGACTATAACTCTTTTTAATGCTGTCATTTGTCATTATCTCTTTTCAGTGTTTTAATACAATTTAGCAACTTTGTAGACATTGTTCATCTCATGTTTTTCAAATGCCTAAATCATTGCACCTGCAAGGGAATCTCACCAGGACTTCCCTGCCACCACAACTGGACCTCCATTTTGCACTAAGAGCTATCCATGCCTCAAATACCATCAGGGATGGGATCCCCTCGGCCAGTGGGATGGTGAGTAAGTTAGTCCCAAACCCTACCTGTTTTTTTGAGCAATTCTTGATACCAACTGTATCTGTTTGAGTCCTCTAAAAAAAACATATACTAAGCCAGAATTAGAGGTTTATTGAAGGAAACACCTGTGAAGAATATATGGAAAACAATGGAGGACCTTCAGACTGTGATGCAGATCTGAAACCTGTCAAAAGAGAGGAGCAAGTAAGGATTGGGCAAAGTTTCAGTCTGCAACACAGTTCTAACAGTTTCCCCCAAGCCAATGCTTGTTGAAATCACCTGTTAGAGGAATCTTGCATCCTGCAGGAATGAACTGACACTAGTAACCCCAATGCTCAATCATTGACTTGGAACAGCCCAATCCCATCCTTAAGATTCTGTCTCTGGAATCACTTCCAGGACCAATAATTCTATCAGTTAGGAGTTACCCAGGGAAGCAGAACCCCTGTGAAGGACACAGAATAAAGGAATAAGTAATTCATTGTAGAATTAGATCTTACAAATGTGGGAGAAACTAGAGAAGTAAAGATCTAGAAGAGAGAATCAGAGGATCAGAAAAAGGGTCATTATTCTGTCTGCATGAAGCAGGATGGACAGGACAAGCTGGGGCTTGAAGGAAAACCCAAGAAGCTAAACACTTTCAGCCACCAGAATTGAACTGTGAAGGGGAGCTGATGGAGAAGTAGGTGGAAAGTGGTTAGCTCTCCATAGCTGCCACTCATGTGGGTCCACAGCCAAGCATCTGGTGATAGGTCTGGGGCCACTGTTGGTCAGTAGGGCCAAGAATCAGAAAGATCAGCTGGATGCAGAATGGAGGGAAACAGAGACCATATGGACCTACCAACCACCTCTACATCTGTCTATCACTGCATCTGACCGCAATGACCTCCTAAGAGTAATTGCTACTGCTTCTGTCTTCCATATCTTGTGCAGTTTCATCTTTTAGCCAACCCTCATGTAGAACTACACACAGAAGGGCATTCTTGGGCTTAGTTGTCTGCTTAACCAAGGTGATGACCAGTACAACTCCTAAAGCTCTTGTCTATGTCCCAAATCTCAGAAGACAGTGAACATGGGCAGAAGGAAAAGTGGAGATGCTCCTGTGAGCTCACCGGTGACCTTGTGACTGCAGCTGACCTGTGACTTGGGGTATTCCTGGAGAGGGCAGTAGGGGCACACAGGAACTTTCCTCTCAAATGTGAAAATATTGATCTGGATCTACAAGGAACTCTTGTGAAGACAGTGAAAATAAAAGGAACTTTATAGGATATGATGAACAAAAGGCCCATTTCCTATATCAGACTCTGTCTACGTGAATGCGGGTGAACACCAAAAAGAGACTGAAGTGAGCCCTCAGGCCCTCTGAATTTTAAAGTGAAGAGAACTTCATTCTGAACTGTTTTACACAGACAGTGCTGGTCTCCCAGGGATTCAGGCTGGATCTTGTCAAATGAGAGAGAAAGACATGGAGTGGAAGATTGATAACCCAGCTCAGTGAAGATGCTTAACTTCCCTCCTTATATATCATGATTCCCCAGCTCAAAGTCTCAGCCCCCTACCTCTGTACAACAGGCACACAGAGTTCCTCAAGCATCTGCCTCCTGCACCCAAGCTCTATGAAGTGAGCTCCAGCCACAGGACACAGTGACTCTGGCAGCAGTGGTAGAATCCGAGCAGAAGAGAAAACTATCTGCAAAGGGAAACTCAGAGTTCCCAGGAGCACATAGCAATACTTGAGTCAGATACAACTCCTTTAAAGGACAAACAATTTTCACAGACCCCAGGGTTAACTAAATTCCTTTTAACATAATGCTATTTAAGCATGTGGAAACATATAATGGTGTACAAACTCTATGTGCTTACTGCTCTTATACACCTGCAAAAAATGCAAGTTAAACATGCACTGAACTTCAAAACCACTAAAACTCAAATTAATGATTTTAATTTAATATAATAAATGATGTTATACTGAAACTAAATCACCAATTTGGAGTTTAATAAATGAAAATATATATGTGATGTATTTTTGCTTATCAACTTGATTCTTCTGATTTTGTGCATGATTTTCATCATTGTCATTTGTCCTTTGTTCAAAATTAAATTCATATTGAACTGTTAATTCATTTACATGATAGGCCAATTGATTTACTATGCATCCACAGTAAAATACTGAAAGAAATACTTTTAACTTTTAATGAAACATTCTTTACTACATAATTCCTACTATAGCTATTGCTAGTCAACTGTAGTTACATGATTTATACAAAAGATGAGCTCTACACAGTACAGCCATGTGAATGGTGAATGTATAATAGTAATAATCATTTATTGACTTCCCATGCTTAGAGCAGCTAACTTGTGATGCTTCCATTTTTCCATAATTGTTTTCTCTTCAACTTACCTGGCATCATTTGGCTTTCACTTGGAAAGCAAAGGAGGGCATTGAAATCTGTGGAGGTATTTGCATATAAGATAATCATTCAGATAAGCCCCAACATGAGTCAGTTGCATTTTATGTGACATAGGTATTCCTTACAATTTTGCATAATATAAGGATTTTTCCATGGGGAAAAGATTGGGGAATTTGTTCACAGAGCCCTTATACCTACAATTTTTAGCGCATTTCTGTTTTGATGCTGCCCTTTATTTTCTTAGCATTAGCTATAATATTTAGCAACTGCTCTTTTCTAAATTATAGGTAAAGCACATCAAGCAGTTGTTGGCTTTCTTTGTGGCACTGAATTGTAGCTAACGTCTGCTTAAAAGTTAGGTATTTTGTTGGCGCACATTTGGTACCAATTCTTAATGAATGCTAATATATAAAGAAATAAAACAATTTGAGATTATTTTTAAGTGATTGTTAAAAATAAGAACATAGTCCTTTATCTGATGTGTAGAATGCGAAAATTTTTTCCCATTCTGTAGGTGGTCTGTTTATTCTTGTGACTGTTTCTTTGGCTGTGCAGAAGCTTTTTAATTTAATCAGGTCCCATTCCTTTATTTTTGTTGTTGCTGTGGTTGCCTTAGGGGTCTTCTTCATAAATTCTTTGCCTAGGCCAATGTCTGTAAGAGTCTTTCCTACATTTTCTTCTAGAATTCTAATCGTTTCACACCTACGGTTTAAGTCTGTTATCCACCGTGATTTGATTTTTGTGAGAGGTGAAAGCTGAACTCAGGAAAATCAGCAAGAAAAAATCAAACAACCCTATCAAGAAGTGGGCAAACGACATGAATAGAAATTTTTCAAAAGAAAATATAAGAATGGCTAACAAACATATGAAAAAATGCTCAACATCCCTAATCATCAGAGAAATGCAAATCAAAACCACAATGAGATATCACTTAACCCCAGTGAGAATGGCCTTTATCAAAAAGTCCCAAAAGAACACATGTTGACGTGGATGCGGAGAGACAGGAACACTCATACACTGCTGGTGGGACTGCAAACTAGTGCAACCCCTGTGGAAAACACTATGGAGATACCTTAAACAGATTCAAATAGACCTACCATTCGATCCAGCAATCCCATTATTGGGCATCTACCCAAAAGAACATAAGTCATTCTATGACAAAGACACCTGTACCCGAATGTTTATAGCAGCACAATTCACAATCGCAAAGATGTGGAAACAACCCAAATGGCCATCAATTCAGGATTGGATTAGTAAATTATGGTATATGTATACCATGGAGTATTACTCAGCTATAAGAAATAACAGTTATACAACATCTCTTTGGTTCTCCTGGAGAGAGTTGGAACCCATTATTTTAAGTGAAGTATCCCAAGAATGGAAAAACAAGCATCACATGTACTCACCAGAAAATTGGTTTCCCTGATCATCACCTAAATTCACATCTGGGAATGATACCAATCGGATATCAGACTGAGGTGGGGGGTGGGAGGAAGGGATGGGTGTATGCCTACATGATGAGTGCATTGCGCACTGTCTGGGGAATGGACACGCCTGGAGGTTTGACTTGGGGGGATAGGCAGTACATGGGCAACGTACGTAACCTGAACTTTTGTATCCCCCATAATAAGCTGAAATAAAAAAATAAAATAAAATAAAATAAAAACCTAATAAAGACAACAGAGGGATTATCTTGAAAAAAAAAATAAGAATATAAAAGTAACCAAGATCTCTTACAGAAATTCTCATTAAGCACAGGGTGGAACATAACCTTACTAGCAAAGAATGGCTGGTTACTTCTGCTATAAGCTAACGTGGCTCCACCATGTGGAAGGAGGAAAAACAATTTACAATTCATTTAGTTTGTTCACCAACTGAAATTACGCAAATCTTAATTTAAGTTTGATGAGAACCACAAAATTACTAATTTTGCTCAGAATATATGGGTTATTAATTTTTATACCACACTGCTTACATTTCACACAATTTGTGTTGTTTTCAACTATCATTCTATTAAAAACACATTTTTGATTCTCATAAAAACATGAAGACCCATAAAAATTCTAGAGATGCACACATTCCAACTATGATAAAAATTATAAATAACTTTTAAATTTATATTTTTAAAGTTTAAAGTTATCCTTGTTAACATTATAATTTCCCTACAGGTCTTGGAAGTATCTTAAAAGTAATGATAACTTTGCATCTCTGTGAAATGGGCACTATTCAAAAAGGGACAAAAACTTAATAAAATGTGGAATACTGTCTTTGTTGCTAACATATAAAATGCACAAGTTCTTTGCTTTCTAAATTCTTCAATCAGAAATCCAAATAATCTAAATTCTTGGCATATTTAAGCCATAATTTATTACTTTGTTGATTTCAAAACAGTATAACAGTAAACTGATCTTTAAAAGTAGTTGTTACCAAATCATAATTGTTTTTAATTCCCTAGCAAAGTATGTTATTATTAAGTATCTCAGCTCATAGGAATAGGGTGATTACTTGCCTTCCTTCTACTGTTTCAGATTTTCCAAATTTTCGATTTAATAAGCCTATACTAATTTTATGACAAAATGAAATTTTGTGAAAGGATAAATGTTCATGTTAGAAGAGAAATAATATAATTACCTACTTTAAGTACAGTATATAATAATAGGAAATTAATATAGCATTTTACCCTGGTAGTGAGGAAAATAGGAGAAGCTGAGGTATCTTTTCATCACAACATAAAAGCATATGTGAGTAAATATTAATATTGGAAAAGAATATATTCTATGAACCAGCAATTACTGGGTCTCAGTCTTAACATTGCCCTTATTGTAAAAGAAAGCATGTACAAGTTCATTGCAGCAATTTTGGAGTCACAAAATTCTGGAAGGAACAAAATCACATAGCAAAAAGTAGTGTAATACGTTATGGTAAGTCTACATTCCGTATAGTTAAATGAAGTGAATCTGTACATAGTAACGGGAAAAGATCTCCAAAATGCATTATTGAGTGAAAAAAGCAAGTTGCAGAGCAAAACATAGATTCCGATGCTATTTATGTTAATAAAAATACTTGTACAATATATGCCCTAAATATTACACAGTAAAGGGACTGTAAGTATATTGATGAATTACCCATTATTATAATAGTAATCTCTGCCAGCCTGAGCAAGAGCGAGACCCCGTCTCTACTAAAAATAGAAAGAAATTATATGGACAACTAAAATTTATATATACAAAAAAATTAGCCGGGCATGGTGGCGCATGCCTGTAGTCCCAGCTACTCGGGAGGCTGAGGCAGTAGGATCGCTTAAGCCCAGGAGTTTGAGGTTGCTGTGAGCTAGACTGACGCCACGGCACTCACTCTAGCCTGGGCAACAGAGCGAGACTCTGTCTCAAAAAAAAAAAAAAAAAAAATAGTAATCTCTGGAAGAGGGAATTATATAAGGGGAAAAGAGGACAGTCAACAGAGATTTTGGTTTTAATTGCAATATTTTCATTTTTATAATAAGAATGTATTAATATATTACTAATTTAGAATTTTTAAAGTTTTCTTCTCTATCCTCATACACCTGCATTCATATACATATGCAAATAACAAAAGCCACCTTTACTGGAGATTTGTGACTAGCACTTTTCTAAGCACTTTAAGTGCATTATGTCATATAAATTTACCACTAACGTTACGATGTTAATATCAGATTTTGAAGAGTTTTAAATCACCTGGGGAAAAAATATCTTGATCTGATATAAATGGAAAAAAAAGTAAACAGAAAATTGAATATACAATGTGCTCAACAATGTAAGAAAATATACTTATGACCAAAGACTAGAAGGAATATACCAAAATGATATAGTTGTCTCTGGGTAGCGGAATCACAGATGATTTCCTTCTTCATCTTCTTTTTATAATTGTATGTAAATCACAATTTTTCCTTCAATGAGAACATACTTTTATAATGAGAAAAATGACCTAACAAAAGCAACTCTTAAATACTACTTTATTCGCCCTGAAAACATTCCTAGTTTCCCTTAAAGTGGGTTGTCTAATATAAATAAACTTGTCTACATTTTTCTAGAACACACATTCATATACTCCACCCCTGAAGTAAGGAGTTCCTAAAATCTGCCTATTATGTAAAATAGAACTGCCTTTAATTTTTTTCTGAATTTAACTGTTTCAAACTTAAATGAAAGCTCTTTATTGTTTCTGTCCAACAGCACAAGCTACAAACATAATCTGTTCCTTGAGCCACTTTTATTCAAAACTGAAATGACACTTTGTTTCTAAATCCTGAGGAAGAGGATGCCTAACATTGGGGAACAGCGGGAGCAATCTAAATGGAACACAAAGTTATGTTGGCACTGTTCTCAAAAAAGTCAAGTGAATTCAGTAATTCTCAATACCTATTTATACCTTGCACTCCTGCCAGATCCTGAGGATTGGAATGGGGTGAATCAAAGGTGAGCACGACGGGTAGTCATAGCAATTAATCTTGGGTTCCTGCCCCCTTAAAAATGACCAATAAAACAAGAAATGCTTTACTAGTAATTTCAGAACAAAATGGAAAAATTGCAGATGTTTCTATAATGTTTGTCCCAGACCCACTGGAACAAATCTACCAGTAGCTAAACATTGTATACCCCCTAAGGAAGGACAAGGAGAAGAGGTGACAAAGATGCTCTTTGGGGGAATAAAATTAGCCTCAAAACTGAAAATATGTCACTGTCCTTTCCTCAGCAAGAGGGAGAGTGAGAAGAGGACGCAACTGGAAGGCCTCCGCCGTGCATGCTAGTCACGGTCCCTCGCTAATTATGAGCTCTTAGCACTCTCTGAATCTCCGTTTCCCACCATCAAATGATGGGTGGACTAAAAGACTGCTAAGTTTTCCTGCTCGAACATCACGGGCGTCTGTGAGGCGCTCCATCCTGCTTGGCCTCTGGTGGCACCTGCAGACTTCAGTTTTAGGGAACCTAGGAGTCTCAGTGCTGAATGAAGACATAGTTCCTCAGTGTACAATTTTAGACACTATGCAGGCACTTTGGGTCTTTAAAAGAATTAGTTGGTCCCTGGGCTGTCTCTTATAACTTTAATATTTACACTGTGACAAAGCGAAAGTGCTCATTAGTGTTTGAGCCAAAGTAATGCCATTCCCTTTATTCATTCCAATGAGCTTATTTTACGTTAGCAAGAAAGAGCGGGAGAGGTAGAGGCCCACGGGATATTTGTCTAGCCAAAGTGAATCTCAGATGGAAGATACATTTGAAAAGCATTAGCGTGAGACCCGTGAGAAATTTGTTCTTACATCTGACCTCCAGAGGCGAGGCCACAAATAAGTGACTTTTGACCTGCCCCTTCCCTGGTTCAGCCCAGAGCTGCCACAGTTCCCAGGGGTGCCCAATCAACTCATTTTCCAGACGACGCAGGCTCAACAGAGAGAATCAGCAGTAACGGCATGGGGGCGGGGAGTGGGCTGTGGCATATAATAGTGGGGCAAAGATCTCTTCCAAATTTCTACTTCCTCACAATTGCTCAAAGACTCTGAGAGTCCAGGACCCCCTTAATGCTCCATTTTTTTAGTTACATTCTCTCTAGTTGTGATGAGTGTCTCAAAAATGAACACCTCTTCTGAGTTTATGATACGTTCCAGTTCATTTCCAGCACAGTGTGTCATGATTCCATTTGGAATCTCCACGGGGCACTTTCTCTTTCAGTGGCCTGGCGTGAGCTCTTGCCTCCCAGGATCCGCTGTGATCTTACTGGAGAGAGAGGAGCACACTTAGCCACAAGGCCCGAAGTAGGTGCTTTCACTACAAGGACACCCTCACGTATTGGGGGACCTTCATCTCTTCTGGTAACTCCAGGGTAAAACCTGGTAGAGTCCAGCAAAGGTCTTTGAGGATTAATTCTGTAAGAACTTCTTACACTGAAGGGAATCCTCCTCCAAGGGATGATTCTGCTCCGCACTTCTGAGCTCTGATGGCGATCACATGAGCATGGACCAGGGCTGCAGCAGAAGAGGAGAGGAGGGGGAGGTCGCTCCTCTGTAGTTCCATGAAATGGCCAGAGGCACAGCTCAGCTAATCCAGTTTGAGGTTTTCTCTAACATCAAAAACAGAGTATGATTTGCATTATAAATTTTCCAGAATTCCTCATTTTAGGTCAGAACTGCCCTTATCCATAGGTTAGTGACATATGAGGTAGGATTTTACACTCAAAAAAAATTCTCCACAAAAAGAATTATATCCCCACCAATCTGCTGTGGCATCTGAAATCCACCCACTAATGACCCTTTGGAGTTCAGCCACTGATGGCGCAGGTTAAAATGCAAATTTGTTAGTTAGAGCGGTAGTAACATAGAACTATTACCGACCGTTGATGCCCCAGTATTGCTGGAATGTCAGACTAAGAAGTTTGGGTTAAAATCAACATACCAATAAATGAAGACTGGCTTTATATGCTGCATATTTAATGTATGAAAATGATAACATTAAAAGATGGTACCAAAATATGAACTAGAGTCAAGATCACGTTGGATAAATTAATGCATGACAGATCCTTGATATGTTATTAATGGAAATGAGTTTGGGAGCTATAGTTTAGCCTCGGAGATTAGTGTCAAGAAGGAAAGCTATCTCCTCTGGGGCCCGTGGCAGAAGCAGACCGTTAGTACAATTCACTAGGGATCAGATTCAGTTTGCAATTCAGTGTAAGTGATTTAAATGATAGAGAGAACAGGAAGATCTGGTTTTGACTCTGTCTCTGCTACTTACAACATGCGTAATCCTGCTCAAGCCACCTGAGAGAAGTGAGCCTCAAGTTCCTCATCTGTAAATTTGGTATGTGGGAAAGAAGACTAAATGTAAAATTGTTGCTCAGTAATTCTCCATTAAAGAATCTCTTCTTCCCTCCTCCATTCACATCCGTCAAGGAGAGGAGTAGGCTGATGTTGGCTAAGGATCTCAGCACATCTAGACCTATTCTTGAGCCATTGGTAGCTCAGAATTTGGGGCAGGCATGTCACTCCCTTCCAAAGATATGGCTACTCCCAAAGTAGCCATGTCTTCGATATTGTGAACAAGCACCAGCAGACAGGTGAGCTTAATCCCTTGTCAAAGATATCGTTAATTCCTGGGTAGGAAGGGATAACCTTTTGGTGTTTTTGCACTAGTCTGTATCTCTGTCTGCCTTTTGTACGAGAACCAGCTTGTTGATTCATACTGGAAGCTTCAAGAGGGCAGAATTTCTTTCTATTTAAATGACAGAGGATGGTGCTCAACAGAGAACCACACTCAAATAGGGACTAAATAATAGATCAACATCATCATTGTGATGCCATGAATATTAAAGGAGAATTCTTACAAAAAGAACCACCTCCCTCTCTGACTGAATCACTAACTCCTGTATTCTACAAAAACAAAATCAAATGCAAATGCCACCATGACAACAGAATTTAGGCACACTGGCCAAGTGATTAAATTCCATTTGTCACCCAGAGTGGTCCTAGAGGCCTTCAGAGCTTGGAGGAAACCTTTTTGTGACTACACCCCCATTTGCACAGAGGGAAAATCAAACGAGGCTGAGCACCTACAGCAGCTTCCAGAAGAAAACAAATTGCAGAAGGGCAGTGTGCTGCTGAGGGAAGTGCAGGGAATGCGGAGGGGTGGGCCATCCAGGAGGCACCTCTGCCTTCTTGGCACCTGGGGTTGTTTTCCAGCCAATCATATAGTTGAACCCTTTTTCTTTTATAGACAAAGGAATTGAGGCCCAGAAATGTTAGGGGTCTTGCCCAAGGCCTACAGTTAGAAGGCAGTGTTGGGGTTGAGAATTGTTCATGCTAGACACAGACCCAAAGCAAATGACCATATTTTCTTTCAGTGGAAACCGGAAAACCTATAAGACCCTATTCAGCCTGGAAAGCCCCCATTCGTTACCAACACATAGTGAACCAATCAACGACTGCCAAGTTTATTTGAAGGCCAATTAGAAGTCCTGCCCCACATCCAAAACTCCCACCCTAATAGGACACTTGCCCTTCAAAGATTGTCTTCAGGTGTCTTCCTTTTACTCTCCCTTCAAACCCTCGAGCCTGCGAAGCCTACGCCAGCAGGGACAGGGCCTGACAGCCTTACTATAGTCAGTGCTGACCAGCTCCCTAGGTGGCCGTGGTCCTCTGGAGGCTCACATCTGCCCTCTAGCTGCAAGCCTACTGCACCTTCTGCACTCGGTTGTTTCGCCCTGGCCCCAGCTTTACCTGACGAGCCTTGGCCTGTGGTTGGAGCTCCGTTGCCTCTGTTTGTCTCACAAACATTAGTGTCAACTCCTCTGGTTTGTTCCAAAGCCAATAGAGCCTATAATCAGTGGGCAGGCCCTTCACTGAGCCCCTGGCATGTAGCTAAGGCTGAGGAATCTGGGGCATCTCAGCCAACGTTATCCCCTTCCTCCTCTGAGGGGTGGAATTCTCCTCAACCCATGGTCCCCTGTGACTATGGGGACTCCCACCCCAGCGAGTGCCGCTTTGGAGGAGCCATGAGAGACCAGCCCAGAGCCAGCCAGCACCACCCTGCCCGCTGTGGGGCAGTGAAGGAAAGAGGGCCCTGGGTGGAGGGCACTCCTGCTGTCCATCTTCCTCACTCAGGTCCAGCCTGTCAGAGGACAAAGCGCAGCAGTGGTCTGGGCATCTGGCTGTGCCCTGTCCTCAAGGGTTTGGTCCCCGGGACTGAGATCCAGTTCTGGATCTGCAGTGATGCTGGCTGGCTCTGGCCCTAAGGACACTGGGTGTGACAGGGAGCTGCTGAGGGCTGTAGCAGTGACTAGGCTGTTGCCTGCACACTGCCTCACCCAGGAGGAAGCCCCAGCCCGGATCCCAGCTCCTGCTGAAGCTTGAAGCTGCCCACCAGAGTGAGTGGATTCCTGACACTTAGGGGGGACCAGAGAAGGTGGCTCTAGGGCCATGGGACACAGCTAAGGAATCTCCCACCTCACAACAATTCCTGGGCCCTTTCACAAAGACAGTGGTGGGTAGAGGAGGAAGGAGGAGAATTAGTCTGCCCCTTCCTCTTGGCTATATGCGGTCATAGACGTTGCCAGAACTTTAGACCTAGCTTCAAATTCTGTCTCTGGCACAAATTAGCTCTAAAACTTTAGGAAAATTATTTAACCTCTCTGATCCTCTAGTTCATAAAATTGGAATATAATACAACCCTTGGCTGGTAATGAAGTTACATGAGCCGTCATTGGAAAGTTGAAGGCACAAAATGAGTGCACAGTGAGAACTAAATCCCCTTCCCTAGTTCCCAGCTTGTGAGTCTGAGGTTAAACCCATTTGATCCCAGAGAAGATGTGACGGGGATCAAGGGGCTGTGGTTCCCATGAATTCACGTCAGGCTTTAAGTGACAACACCCTCACAATCCCGTGAAGTTCAGCAGAATGTCTTCCTCTTTTTGGTGACATTTCCAGAAATGAAGAGAGAGGGAAGCAAGACATGGAGACTCTGATCTTTAGCTCCACCTTGGTTCCAAGACCAGGAGCTGATGGTGTTTGGAGGGCTGTTTGTCCAGGCAGCGTGGATAATACCAAGGCAACCCAGCCCATCCCTAGGACACAGCTAAACCAACGAGCAGCTGTGTCCTGTGTCCCAGCACCTATGGAAATGCATAAATTATCTGGGCCCAAGCATTCCCTGGTGGTTTCTGTCTCCACAAGATAAACCCCCAACAACAGGACTGGCAAAGAAACTAGGCTCCAAGATGCATCTACTGCAGCCCGTATTTCATGTGGTTTGCTGAGAAATACACTAGGCCCCAGGATAGGGGAGGGGGAGAAAAGGAGCGTCTAAAGTTCTTCTGACTGAATGAAAAGACCACACGAGACAGAAAGAAAGGAATGAGTTAAAGTGATAAAAGGTTATGGGTTTATTTGCAACTCAACTAAACAAATTATATTCTTACACAAACACTCTGAGGATTAAGTGAACAATATCATACTTTCTTGAGCTCTTTCTGATCAAATGCTTTGCTGTTAAAGGTTATATTCCTGGGGAGTTGATATCGTAGCTTCTTGTTCCTTGTCAGTAAACATAAGAAGAGGCCAATCCTGTGTAAATTTAAATTACAGAAAACCTTTCCCCCAACTCTCTGGTCTCTTCACGGCCCCTTTTTACTGAGCTCTGGTCATGAAATGTAAATATCTTTATCTTAGCAGTGCAGACTTTTGAAAATTTGACATAATAGAATTTCTTCCTCACAAGGCATATTAAACACCATTGGAAACTAAAGTGTATTTTACTTTTAACCAAGACTAAAAGCAGAGGGTCTTTTGTTTGCTTATTTGTTTTTAAACTATTTCCACACCACCAATCAAGTGTTCTCTCTGACCATCCCTGCTGACTGCTCAGGCACCCCTGAGACGAGAGAATGAAGGGGTTGTGCAAAATCACAGCAGGACATTGGGGATTGCAGAGTGAAAGTGGGAGGACCCTGTGGGCCGATTTCTAAATGCAGCAAAGAATTAACAGGCAACTAACAAATGGAGTGACTGAACATAGAGACAAAAATTTTCAGTGATTTTGACTTGTCTCTGTTCTATGAAGCTCCAATTCAGTGTCATGCTAGTGTGAAAACTTAGGACATATTTTTGGACTTACCTCTACAACCCCAGGGCCAGCACAATATAGGTTTCTTGAATGAATGAACATGTCAATCAATGAATGAATGGTAATATTGAGAAGGGGAAGAAATCTATTGCAGGTCAATCAATGGGGTCCTAGAGGATTCCCCTTTGTATCCTATTGTCTTCTGAGTCAAGGAGACAACAGCTGGAGCAGAGTCCTTGGGATATGGGGACCTAGGAGGACACACATCTTAGGCAGCATTTCACTATCCACTGCAAGTCCTTAGGCAGTCTGAACCATCTATTTCCATGCTATGCTTCCAGCTGTTGTAGCCTCTAGTGATCCATCCCTTTTCTGAATCCTTACTTCTTATGTTAGGTGTTTTTCATTTGGAGAATACATACAGCCTTGACTGTTGTGCTTCTCCTTACTTCCTTCTCTGACAAGATCCTTAAGGGTGGAGACTGTTGAATGCTGGGTTTTGTGCCTACTTCACTGCATACCCTAGAGCTGAGCACATATGGAAGAATGAATCAATTAATAGAATTAATGAACATGTGCCAAGGCTTAAAGAGGACATTAACTGCTTGGTTTGATGACAAAAAGCAACATCATTCTTTGTGTCTAGCCCCTACCCAGAGGTACAGTCTCCATCCTTATGTGGAGGGCCCACGGTGATGCACAGACACCTGCAGCCCGTGCCTAAACCCTGCAGCTGGCACGGGCCTGTCTGCTCTTTGCTGGCGGCTCTCATATGTTGTAATGAACGAGTTCAACTCTTCATGCTGCATTGTGTATTGCATCCTGGGAGTGCTTCCCAGCTATCCCAAACCCACAGCTGACGGATCAAGGCTGAAAACACACTCCAATGCCAGCACAGACAACGGAGCAAATGTCAAACAAGGTCAGCCTCAGAAAGGCAGGTCCTGAATTGGAGCAGTGAGGCCAGGGCTAAAGCGAGCTTCTACTTACAAGGCCTTTGGATGGAAATAGGTGGGCAGACCCTGAGAAGACCCATAAATTTCCCCTCAGCGGGTTCTCCATCGGGACCTCTGAGGTGGAGAAAAGCTCAACATATCAGGGGAGATTTCAGCATGGGTTGTGGGACTGTCTGCCCCGGGACAGGGGACATGGGATTCTGCCTGGTTTGGGGGAAGACTTGCCCAGTGTGCCAGGTTTTCATGGTTTGCATTTAGAGTCTGGAAGGTGGACGCATTTGGGAGAAAGTCAACAGAAGATCTCTTTCCAGAGGGGAAGAGGGCTCTCACGCTCCGGGAAGCACCTTCACGGTGGTCCAGGCGGGTGTCAGGAGATAGGTACCAACACTCATTTGCAACAAGGAATCTGAGGAGATCCGTGATTCCGGTTTTAATGTGCTTTACTCCTGTTTCACAGGGGCCAACTTCAGCCCGGTCATGAAAAAGACAACGCAGTAGAGAGAAGCGGCCACTAGATGGCAGCAGAGGGTAAGAAACGCGAGTCGCTGGCAGGCTTGGGGACTTAGGCTGGCAGCCCCTCCATTTTGCTTTACATCTTTAATGAGATATGTGAAGAAAATGAGTCCCTTACATGCCAGACACAGATGCCACAGCATATGGAGAGACGCCGCACAGCAATATTTCTCTGGTTATTAAACAGGAGGCACCTAACCAGTCATTCGCTGCATCATCATGCGGGGTTGTCCTTTATATCTCCGGATACTGTTGCTGGCAAGGTAATAACAGAAGAAAACGCTGGGAAGACCGATGTGGGGACGTGGGCCTCTGGGCTCACGGGGCATCGCCATGCAGGGCCACGGGGCGCTTTGCCAGGAACAGCCCGCAGGGGCCGCTTGGCGGACGGACGCTGTGGCTGCCGCTGCCAGACAGGCGTGCGGGCGCCGCTGCTCTCTGGTCCCCCTGGCAGTCCTTGGGGGCTCATTTACTCAGAACCCCTATTACCGCCAGACAACTCTGTGGTCTGACCTTTCACCACAAACCCCAAATGGGAAAGGGAGTTCTGAGCATGTAAAGAGCAAACTATGCTTTCTTTTCTGGCAGAATTAAAGAGATATAGCATAACAAAGATACATTCAAATGCATGTAGGCAGCAAAACACCATTTCCATGCTACCCCACGCAAAAGTAGGGAGTCCGGTCCGACGCAGGCAATAGCGTCACATGGAAGACGCAGTTTTTCCTGGGAGATTGTTACCAGGTCCAGGGCAGGCAGGTATTTCTCTATTTTATTAATGTATTCCACCCAGCTTCCCACTCTTCACTCTTCCCCAGCCCCAACCACTCAGTCTGACCATTCCTTTTTTAATTCTTCCACTCTTTCAGACCCAGGGGCTACTGAAGGCCTCGGTTGTGCCTGAGAGAACAGGTTACTCTGTCCAAGCAAGCAGCTCCCCTCTCGGGCCTAATAAGAGACTGTTCTCTTAATAACCCCAAAGCCCAAAGCTCCCAGGACTTCTCAGAGCCACTTGTGAAGCCCTTTAACAAGCCCGGAGTGGAGGTAAATAATATAGCCATTTTTCATACAGAGAAACTGAGGTGCAGAACTGAGATACAGCTCAGCTCTCCTGGTCCCCAGCCCTTCCCGTAGATGTGACCCTCTGAAACATCCTCCAGTGAAGAAGTAGTAGCAAGATTTGCCCTGCCACTATTTCCCTGCCCTTAGAAAATGACTCCATGTGCAAGAAATCCTCTGTTGTCTGTGTGACCTTAGACAATTCGATTAAGCTCTCTGTGCCTCATGTATCATCTGTAATTTGAGGGACCAGAAGTGGATGATGTCCAAGGCCCATTCCAGCTCTGTGATCCTGTGGCTTTCATTTCCCAGGCTTCTGCCAGCCCTCAAAGAGTGTCACACAGGGCCCTTTTTCTTACAATAGCCAAACTCAACAGGAACACGCAGAATTTCCTTCTCCAGTTGAGAAGAAATGTGGTCGTGGTTGGAGTCTCACTGGCGTTTTTTGTCCTCAGAGTGAAGCAAACAGGGAGGCTTCAGATGTTATTGGCAATGCCTGCAGGGGTTGGAGGTGGCCACACTCTTGTCGAAGGACCATGCAAAGCTGTCCCTGTGGGCAGTGGAGACGCATAGCCAAGACTGAAGGATGTTTTAATAACTATTTCTCAATAAAAAGACCTATTTTATTCTGCACAGGGGTCTGGAGGCAAATCTCGGTCTCCCAGGAGGAACCTACTCTCACCCATATTGGGGGATTGGTTCAGCTCAGCTGCTCTTACAAAGGGCTGAATACAGCACGCGGTGGTGCAGGCAGCTCCCCGCAGCTCCATGTGAAAATGACTCACAGCAGTTATGAATATCAAACCTCCTTTGATGTGTTCCCAGACACGAGGAGCAGCCACAGGGGGAGGAGGTGGACTCTGGTTGCTAGCTCTGTGGACGGGTGCACAGAGGGCCTGGACACATCTGGTACCATCCCAAAGCTCCAGGAGAAATTCAGGCTGGGTAATTACCTAGGACTTCCTAGGATCACAGAGCTCCCTTTTATCTATTTCTCTCCCTCTCTCACTCTCTTTCTGTCTCCAGCTACAGGGGAATTAGATTCTCCAAGAAATTACAACCTGTTTCTATACCTTCACCTTTCCCGAGGGGATAACAATTCACATCTCTGAATAAAAGTTGTTTTATTGAGCACAAAATGAATGCACCCCCTCACTCGGCATCTGTGCCAATTGCTTTAAAGCCATAGACCTGGCCCCAGTCAGCCAAGCGGAAGAATTTTCCTCTGTAATAGCCATTTCCAGACTCAGCCTTTCGAGTGGCCGCATGGTACCTTGTTCTCCTAATAGGCTCTCAATGATGATTGAATGCAAAGCCTCCAAGTCTCTCTTGTGCTAGCAGCTCCCAAGACGAGGTCAATCACGCTCGTCCACAGCAGAAGACAGAGCTGTGCTGACGGTCAGATGAGCATCGAGGCTGGCAGCAAAAGGGAGGGTCACAGCCGCTGATACTTCACTGATTTCCATTTCTACAGAAAGCTTATTTACATGCAAGGGATTCTCCCCTTCTAGACAGGGCTCGAGAGTATGTTGTTCCCTGGAAACTTGGGCAAAGTCCTTACAGTTCCAGAAGGGAGCGGCAAAGGGCATATGGGGAGAGAATGTGTTCCACCCCATGCCTCACATTTTCATTTTCTGAAATGAAGCTGATTTTATTTTGCAGTTCAGTTGGGCTTTGACTGTAAAACTCTGATGCACCCACGGAGATCTGCACACACCCCCAACATGGACATAATATAAACAACCACTGTTTACTGAGCACTAACCACGTGCCAGGCACGACGCCCAGGGCCTCACATGCACCATCTCCTCTCGTGCTCACAACGTTCTGGGTGTGGGCGTGCGCGGGATGTTGTTATCCCCGTTTGACAGATGAGGAACCTAAGGTTCAGAAGGGCTAAGAAACTCTCTTAAGATTGAACAACTAACATAAAAGAGCTGAACTTCTACATTGTTGGATTCCAAGGCATCATCTCTTAGCCCCTGTGCTCTGGGGCAATATGCTTGTTATCTAATGCCTATTGTGTTCAGGGCACTGGGATTATGAGGGAGCCCAGGAATGACACAGTTCTTGACTCCACCAAGCTTCTGTTTAACCACACATCAGTGCACAGAGAGCCGCACACACGTGCACAGAGTTACTGTAACTTCTGGTGTCAGTTCCAGCCTTCCTCATTTTCCTGCACCCAGGCCTCCCCACCTTGATTCAGTTTGAAGTGTTCATATGCTGAAGACTGGGGTCTTCTACAGAAGGGCTTCAGCTAGTTGGGTTCTACGGGCAACTACATGAGCATTTTGACTTTTTATGCATTGTGCTATAGTTACCCAGCTCCTGAACTGCTCAGTTTGTTTCTCTATCTTTTCAGGGAGCAGGCTGGGAAAGCAACAGGGGCAGGGACAGAGAGGATTCAAGTTTGTTGAGGGTTTGGGAAGTCAAGCCATAGGTTGACTAGAAGGAATAAAGCAGGGGAGGATTCAGGGTGGGGGTGAAACTCCACTGCTTCCGTGACCTCGAAAGGTGAGTGCTGATGTATCTGAGGGACACTGTGTGCTAAGGTGAAACAGAAAGAAAGAAGCAAACATTGCACTAGTTGCAAATTTTGCCAAGAGCAGATTGGCTGCCAAGGCTACTTCAGCCTTGACTCATACATAGATCCATGATCTGGGAGACAGGACAGTGTCCTACTGTGCTGGACATCTTCCAGTGACATTGACCCAATTGGGGACTGGGGAGACACCTTGATGTTAAGAGAAACTTCTCTCCAAAGCCAAGTTAATGGACCACCTACACGTAAAACAGGAGACTGAGACCATTTAAGTCCCAGGAAGAACACAGACTTACCTACTTATGGACTAGACCTCTTTGCAAATATAATGAAAGAAAAAGTTCGGTGTACACAGAGGTCTGTATCCATTTTATTTCAGGAGATTTGCACTCCTTCCTGGATTGCCTATTAATCTGGAGGTAAAAGTTCTAGATCAGAGTCTTTCTAGCATATTGAAAACATGGCCTGAGAAAACTGTGTGCACAGCTCTGGGTAACCACTCCGCTCACTCCCAGCACCATACTTTCTAAGCCTGGTCATTTTGCCGTCCAGTTACTATTTCCCCCGACAAAATCCAAACTGGGAAAGCAACGTAGACTCTGTTCCTGGTTCTCTCTGTGCGTACCTCTCAAGGTGCCCAGTCATCGATGACTCTTAATCCTCACTTTCACTTCTCAACTAGGGCTCCCAATTCCTGTTTGCCCACCCTTCATCTGGGGGAGCCTTTCAGGAATCCCCTCATTAATCCACAGACAACAGAACTTCTCTAATTCACTGTTCCACACTCTCCTGCATTTGACCACTGGAGGGCAATGCTGGACCGGCCAAGTCGCCTGGGTGCGCTGCTCCAGCTTTGCCCCCTCCGTACCCTTCCATTTCAGGATGCAGCTCTGGGTGGAAGCCAGAACCACTCGAGCACCCCCAGGCCAACAGCACGCCTGGGATCATAGGAATAAAAGGCACTGGAAAACAGATCTGGCTCCGTGGGTGAAACAATCCCCCTGGGAAAGAGCCTGGGAGGGGAGCTCGCCTAATTGTGTCATTAGCCGGAAACAGTGGGTCTCTCTGACTAAGGATGCAGGGTCCTACCTGCATCAGATATAGGCCCTTGAGGGTAATATCTTCGTAAGCTCTGCACTCCTGCTAGTAAGCACAGGGCTTAACAAGTATTTGTTGGATAGACGGAGGGATGGATGTGTATAAATTGGAATTGGCCATTTTCAGATTTGTTGCTGTTTTCTAGATCTTATGACACCTAAAGTTTAAGTCATTAATCAGTCGCTGAGCATTTTTAGTCTTGAAGACAGCTAAAGATAGTTAGGCGGTTAATTAAACCAGTGGTTGTCATCGTACAAATGTTATTGCAAAGGCCACTTTAAGAGTTTCAGGTCTCTTATTTTTAGGAAGTCCTTCATTATGTCATCCATGTGTCCTCAGACCTCACCAGTCTGTGGATTATAAAATACAGACACTATTTCATTAATCTCCGATTTACAATAACCTGCAATGGCATCATGTAGAATATTGAGGATCCATTATATTCCCCAAGTGATTTGTGGGAATTTCATACCCCACAGTGTGTCGCGATGGGGCTCCACTGCACTGGAGCTCTTCTTCAGGCCACCTTGTGTCACCTCCTAAGACTCTCTCCAGGCTGCTCTCCTGTCTACTCCAACCCAACAGCTTCCAAGTCAGCATGGACACGGCCTGCTCTCCTAATCATTCAAACCACAGCTAAATGTTTGAGGAGAGGAAGGAGTGTACGTTTTGAGACCAAAAATCCCGCATGAGACTCTCCACCTCCCAGCAGGTTTCACATGGCAGGGACCAGCTCAAGGTCCCCAATAACATCTGCAGGCATCTCCACATCTCAGCAATGAGCTCAGTCCAACCCGGCTCATTGTCTGCCCTGACATGATTGACAGTGGTAAAAAGCATTTCCTCCAGGGAAGTGTTCCACCTGCCCCGCCACCATCTCAGGTGGGGACTGACCTTCATGACCCCAGCAAGGCAGACACAGCTCAGCTGTGTTATTAGATCTTACAGTACCATGAATAGGACATCAACGGCCCTGACTCAATTCACATTTTCGGGAAAATATCCCCCTCATTCTAACTAAAAAGATATCATTTAATTTTTCTTAACAGAACACTCACTATCTCACTGTACAACATCTGTGTTCAATTTTATGATGCTTTTATACTCTCCAATACAATGAGTGAATATTTGTTTTAGATGAGAATTCTCAAATTTATTCTAGTTTTCTCAACAAAGAAGAGTGCTCTAAAGTTCATCCAGAGTCTTTGCCTACAGAATCCCAACACTGTCAGCAGTCTTCAAGGAACAGCGCTGCTAAAGGAAAAAGAAAGAAAGAAAAAAAGAAAGTCCTGCTTTTATAAAATACTCCTATCATAAAAATTTCTAACTTAAATCTTTCCCTATAGTTTAAACCGAGATCCTCAGAGTGCCTGGTCCTCATCCTTCTCATAAAAATGCTATTTAAGAAAGATGCCCTTTGACACCTTTCCTGAGAACAAACAGAGATTGAAAAATATTCATTCTAAGATAGCATTTTTCTATGACTGTCCATGGGAGTTGAGTTGATCATTTGTTAAGCATGCCCTATACTATGTTCTTTTTCAAGATGCCTTCAGTGTGAGTAAGGGACAGGCCTCTAGAGTAAAATCTCTGTTCTATACCTGCAAAAAACAATGTATAGAAATTTCCATAAGACAGGATACTGACAGTCATTACATAAGACTCCACAGGAAAGGACAGGCTCCAGGATTAGCTCACTGCATTCAAATACAGACCTGCCCAGAATTCTGATTTCCAGGTCCAGATCTCAGTGGGTGGATAATGCTTGAGGCCTGGCCCGACGTCCAGGTGTAACATTTACGGCAGGCCGCAGATCCTCCTGCTTTGTGCTTTTGAAAAGCCCAGAATCTTTCCTAAGTTTCCAACCTACTGACTCTCACCTTGGCCCAAGTAAGAAGTGTCTGAGATTGTTTCCTTTGAAACCATGGTCCTTTCTTACAATTCCAAAGCCAAGCATCCCCGATTATTAACTGCAGGATTTGATTTTTCATGCTGCTGTGTCACAGCATGAAATGTTGGTCAATCCTCCCAAACTGCATACATTAGGTTACTTCCTGGGGGGAATGATCACACTACACTACCTTCTTGAACACCAAGGACCCCAATAAGGACTGTGAATCCCAAATATTGCTAGTGTGGGAGCCAGGTCTTTTAGTTCATTCACCAGAAATTATCCAACCAGAAAAGTTTTCTTTCAAGTTCTGTTCAGAGTCCAGCACTTCACCTACAGAATTCGGATAAGACTGCTACATATCAACTGTGCCTTGGACAGAGCACATTGGCAGCCCCTTGAAAATCAATCCCCTAGGAAATCTATCTTTTAGAAATGGACCTTCCTAAAGACAGTGAGAGAATGGGAGGGGCATGTATTTTCCAAAGGGAGACATACATAGACCTTCATATCACTAATTTCTAAAGTCAGACATGATAAATGTTGGTCAGAGTGCAATGCACAGTTGCCCAAAGGAGAGAGAAATTAGCTTAGTTCAGGAGGACTAAGAAAGACTCCCTGTGGAAGTTATAGCAGAAGTGACTTAAAGGATGAATGATTTTGACAAATGAGGGCTTGCAGAAGGACATGGCAGGCAGAGGGAGTTTAGCTTGAGCGGAGTCAGGGAGGTGCAGAAGCCTGCTAGGTGAGCAGTGCTCACCCCGTGGGAGTGGAGTCTGTCTGCGTCAGCCGGGGCAGAGGAGTGGCCGGAGTGGCAGCTTGTGGCCTGACTGAGAAAGGTTTTGTGAACAAGGCTAAGGGACTTAGATTCCGTTCTATGAGAAATGGGGAGACATCGGTGGTACATAAGAGGAAATATGCTTAGGAAGTGTTTTAGAAAGGTCACTATGGATAAGAAGATTGGTTCTGAGACTGAAAACGGTGAGATCAAATATAAAGTTAATACAAAAACTGAGGTGGACATCGAGGAAGATCAGAAAAATAAGTACTTGGAAAGAAAAAACAGATTCAAAAAACACCTCAAAAGTAGATGAATGATGGGGGTGGTGGTAAAGGATGCTGGACTCTTCCTAGCATCCTGGTTGTGTGCTGGAAAATTCTCTAAGTTTCATGACCCAGGGCTTTGCCATTAGAAATTAATCCTCTCTCATTTTTTAGTCCAGGCTTACAGTGTCAATCCTTCCAAGAATATTTTTATGTTTCTACAGTCTAAAGGATTAATCTCCAATGACAGAATTCCAGGTACTAATAGAGGAGAGTTGGGGGATTTTTGAGAAGCTTCTTAGGCCCCTCATAGTTGACTTCCCATTTCTGCTATTTATAAAACCAGTTGTGTGGATAAGCACCCAGCTACCATGCCTGCAACTATTTGATTACTGTTTGAATGTGAAATCTAAGCTAAACGTCTATATTCTTTTTCTTCTCTGAATTCTCTTTTCACCTCTCTCTTCAGGTTGGAACAAGGAAAGTCAGATGCAGAGAAAAATCTGTCGTAAGTCTGTGACCTCCTCATCCAGTTAGACCCCTATCCCAGTAAAATGGCTTAGGGTATGACCTTCCCCAAATACCAAGAACAGCCTTCCCTAGGAGTCTTGAGAGGGCCTGTCCAGGGCCACCGTGCAGCACACATACATCTTCCCAACCAGCTCCCCTGTCCTAAACCTCATCCAATGGAGGACCCCTGGCCACCAACACCGCACTACCCACTCTGGTGCAGGCACACCTCCGCCAGACCACCAGTGCTCTACCTCCACATGGCTCTGTGTGTGTCTATGTGGTCACTGCTGTCCCCAACTCTCTCCTGTGTAACCCCAAGTCCAGGCATCCTGGGATGGGTGTCTCCTTATTTCTTTGTCCATTGTCCTGTCAATCCCTTTAAAGTTGTTCATGAGAATCTTTTGCAGAAGGACAAATAGGCTTGGAAGAGAGCAAAGGAAAGAGCTGAGGTGAGAGAGTGGCAGAGGCAGGGGTAGAGATTGGGAAAGGCAGTAAAAGAGAAAGGATCCTTGACCTCCATCAACCCCGACTCCCAAAATAAGATTGGCCCTAAAGATAGCTTATTATTTTCCCCAAATTAAAATTTCCTGGCTCTGCAGTCATTGTGTACACAATGAAAAGAAAAACATCACACAAAAGATGCTGCTATCCTCACAGTGGGAACAATCACAGCCACACTGATTCTGCTTCAGGAATAGAATGATAACAGTGCTAAGTCAGGAACTCCAAAACTTTGTCAACAAATAGAATGATTTCTTGGTGGGAGAATGGCTATAAATAAAGGTGAGCAGAAAAGAAACCCTCTGTCTCTTGGACGGGGCATGAGTTGCCACGGAAAATTCCAGTCTGGACCCCTCTGTGGTGAGCTCACAACCAGCTGTGCTGACTGGGAAAAAGCCCCCTCACCTCACCTCTGCCCCGCTTTGTACACATTATCTAACAGGCTGGACCTCTTTCTCTTGCCCAAAATCAAATACCATCACCAAACTTTAAACCCCGTGATGGCAGAAATTTTGGCTGGTTTTTGCTTTTATTGTATCCTTAGCACTCAGCAGAAAGTTTGTATGTAGCTGGCACTCAATAAACATTTGCTGAAGGAATGGTTACTTGATTAATCTATTAACCTATTAATTTTAAACGAACAAATTACTTCCACCCTGTCTGGCTTATGAAGAGGAAGTCCCCAAACTGGAAACTACCAGATGGGCAACGGAAGCCACAATGCATTCAGAAAAACGACTACCCTCACTCACCCTTCTGCTCACCTTAGATTCCTGACATTCAAGAACAAGGAACCAAGAGATCGTGACCCACCAGGTGTCTTTCAACAAAAAACGATCTCCCTGGTTGTTCCCTTTCAGAGAATAAGCCTCCCGGGGCTGATAAGGGAATGGCACCATAGGCTGAAACACAGGTCCTGAGTGGTGGGGGGGCACCAGAGTCGCCTCCAAGGGGGCCTGCTGGATTGTAGCCTTTAAACAAACCTGACTGTGTCTTTTGATAGCGCAGGCACCAGCTACCCCCAAGGACCTCTTTCTTTTATTGCGGCAGCAATGAAGCAGCCACATGGCTGTTGTAGATAAGGTGGCCCCAGTGTACTGTGCATGCAAAGCAGGCTGCACAGGACACAGCGCGGAGAAGAGCCGCAGACGCGCCATGTACCGGCTTCTCTGCATTGTGCCGCCCTTCCTCTGTAAGTGGGCCCCAGGGACGTGGGTGTGATTTCCCACCACTTCACATTTCTCATTTCCTACCCTTTTTTCTTCCCCCAGATGGCTCCTGCAGGACTGAAATCACACAATTTTCTAACACAGCCACCATGATTGGGACAGATGTGAAGTTCCAATGCCAATATAACATTCCTGATGGGAATTATGATTCTGCGTACTGGTACCTGCGGAGAGCTAACCAAAGGCTCACCTATATCTGCCGTGGCTTTCATGGCACCGTGGAATCAGATCTCTACCAGTTGTCTGTGGGCAGGAACTTGTCCTCCAGCACCTTAACCATTAAGCACGCACAGCCAAGAGACAAAGCCAGTTACTGCTGTGCACTGTGGGTACCTTGATGCATGCTGGATATCACACTAAACTAAAACTGAGCCTCAGGCAGGCTGAGCACAGAGAATACAGAGGGTCTACCAACAAGACACAGGGTATTCAACATCATCTTGAATTTGCCCCACACATTCATCAATTCATTCATTCAAAACCAAGAGGCCCTTATGGCTTACAAATTAATATACTGAGTACTGAGGGGGATACAAAGATATAAAACAAGCACTTCTCAAACAATAAAATGTATTCAGCAGGTAGCACCTCATCACTTTTTATCTTGCTAACCCATGAGAAGTGAAAATTAAATCCTGCTGAATTACTTGAATCTGCCTCCTGACAAATAAAAGCACAGTCCCTGATACCCAGAGGGACAAACGAATTGGACACATACAAAATCAAGGCCAGCAATTAACACCTTAAGTACAGACCTTTTACTTTATCAACATTTCTAAAAGCCTGAAAAAATATTAAATATCTATACATGTGTATATATATAGCAAATTATATAAAAGAGAGAGAGAGAGGCACTGCATACAGAGTAGGTAGCGTAGTAAAGTGATTGCACTCAGTTCAGAATCAAAAGCCAGACTTTCTTGAGTTTTGAATCCCAGATCTTTCACTTACTGACTCACTAGTTATATATGACCTTGGACAAGTTACTTAGTGCCTTTCTTTCCTCGTCTATAAAATAATGATAACAGTAATACCTGCCTTAGAGGATTGTTGCAAGAATTGATCCACATATTAATGCATTTAGAGCAAGGCTTGGCACACAGAAAGCACTCATTAAGTGTTAACTGCTCTTGTTTTTGATGGTGAGGATAACCTGATGATGATAACTACATTTCCCTACTGTTGGGCTGCGCTGAGCCTTTAGGAAGTTGTTGTTAAGAAATAAGTCAGTCTTTTGGACAATTACATATTCTTTTCTACATTAGTATCCCATCTAGTAGAAAGTAAATATCAATGGAAATTCAGAGAAATACAATTCAAAAGACTTTCAGGGCCTTTTTCAGTGGGTGCTGATAAATTATTGAGGGCTTCCTGTGTAGAAAAAAAACAGAGGAAAGTAATTTCTGCTTGACCCTCAGAAAACAAGCAAATATAGACTTTGGGGGATATTAAAATATGATATTAGCCTCACTCATTAAATGGATAGAATAGTGGAATAATTTATAAATGTAGAGCCAAAAATAAAATAATCACAGTTGTTTATGAACATAATTATAAGTAAGGAATTAGTTCTATCAACATAGCCGGCATACTGGATGACCAGAAAAGGTTCCCACCTCCAAGAAGACAACAAATTAAGTCAAAATATGCCTGACCTTATGGCATCCTGAAACACTGCCAAATGAGGATCAGTCCAAGACTCCAGAGCAAACAGGCTCTACAAAGACATCCACATCAGCCCCTGCGTTTTCAAGGGCTCTCGCGTGGAAGCTCCTTGGGGTGAACTGCTGGGCTGGGATGGAGGGGTGAGAACTGGCTTCTCTGCTTTCTCTTCTGAAGATGTGGGGTCTCCTGCTGCTCCAGATACTGTGTTTATTCATCAGTGGAAACCCTAATCCCCCGCTGTCTTGCCTGCTTTCTCATTTGCAGCCAACATATGGACTTATCAGCCCCGGTGCCCCCCAAGAACAGCCCTTCAAGGGCACAGAATAACACAAAACAGGACGCTTTTCCTGGGATGAAGAATTTGGGAGCTCTGAGGGGAGATTTCTTCCAATCTACTCTCCCCTTACCTTTAACCTCTTTGAGTAAAGGAATAATTTATTTTTACTGCAAAGAAAAGTATTTGGGAGGGATCCTTTGTAAAATTTGGTTTGGGGGTCACAGTTCAAAGTCATCTTCCCCAGGGCCCCTCGTTGACACATCCCCCAAATTGGAGAACTCAGGTTTTCTGAAGGACGCGTACAACTCTGGTAACCCTACTGTCTTCTCTGCCAGTAAGGAACAATTCAGAAATTCCTCCCCAGAGCCAGAGTTCAAAGACCAATGCCATGTCACATACAATAGGAAAATGTGTCGGGTCTCTGCTTCCGTCATTCATTATTCCGTGCTAAGAGTCTCAGTGAGAGAAATCATCTTTTTTTTTTTCCCCTCAAAACCAGCTATCATCGAAGGTAGAGGAAAGTTTCAGGGAAGAAGAACAAAGTCATCACAGAACTATGCATTGACTGGTGAGCCCTGCCCATGGGCATGTTTCCTGGTAGTGACCTGTAGGGATCAACACAAAAGTGTGGTAGAGCTGATGGAATATTTGACAGTCTCTGTCCTGACCACCTCGTCATCTCCCTAGGAGCCCTCCAATCTCCCCGTGCAATCCTTGAAGGACAGTCATAGAAGAAAAGGTGAGCAGGAAGGTTAAACTAGTTAGCAAGTGTTCATCAAATATCCGTAAGTCTCCGCATGTAGAATCGGCACGGTTCCTTTTTGTATTTGCCAATATTGAGCATCTATTATATGCCAGGGGCCATGCCAACAGTAAGGATACCAAGGCAAGTAATACAAGCTCTCTCCCAGCATGGAGTTCGTGCCCTGGTGGGGCTGACAGTCTAATAGAGGAGCCAGATCAGACACACGTGGGAGCAAGAGAGATGCTTGTTTGTAGTAATTACGGGAGTGTTCCGGAAGGAAAGCACAGATGGAAATTAGGCTATTTAAATTCCAGGATGAGTTGGATGATGGGAGCCAGGAAAATATCCTAAAGGAATTAGACCCTGAGCTGAGACTAAATATGAAAAGGTTTATTTATTTATATCCCAGAGTCCCAAGTCAGTAACAGAAGCAGAATTACAACTCAGAAAAGTCCCAACTTGTCTCTATGCTGTTTTGTTCGGCAGCTGCTTCATTCAGTGCCACACAGCTGGGTAAGAAAGCTGCAGATGGAATATTGGCAGCCAAAATCTTTTTAGAGACAAATGGCACTGTGATTTTCCTTGACATCCATTGAAATTCCTCACTGATTTCCAAAAATCTCTTGTGTTTGCTTTAAAACAACCAGCGAGGCCCAGACGTTTCAGTAAAACAAATCAGAGACACAGAAGTAATTCCAGCATCTGAGCATTCTGAGCCCAAACCAATTAGACTGAGAAGAGTCGTCACTTACTTACCGAAGGGATGTCCAGCCGCTGAGGTCCTGACCAAGAGAAAACACAAACGTAGTTTCTTCTTTCTTTCACATCTGTTCCTGTTCTTCAGTTGCTTGTCCAACCAGATGAAGACAGTGCAGAGAAGCCAGAGAGCAAGCACGGCAACTAGGAACAGGGCAAACAGCTGATAAGTGAGTGCCTAAACAGAGAGACATTGTAGACACCCCTCAGCACCTGACTTCGCTGTTACTGAGGCTTTGTGCAAGGAGTTGGAGGGTAATGAGCAAGAGATAAAGCAAGGAAAGGGCTTTCCTTCACTAAATCTATCTCTGTATTTTTTTTTTTTTAACCAAAGAACTCACAGGGGGTGGGGAAAGAGTGAATATATTCTCAAATCAAAGGCAAAATAGTTCCTAGATTTCCAAATGGAGAGAAAAATCAGAAGTTCTGGCACTCTCTCCCACCAATGTCCAAGTAATCCTATGGATAAATGTTTTATACAAGGACGCCAGAGTGGCAGAGACCATCAGAGAGAATGGCACTGAGCTGGGCACACAGTAGCCCTGTTGCTTTGATTTTACCTTGGCATCTTTTTGCTTTTGAAAGTCCTCTTATTTTTTCTTCATCCCATATGGACAAAGAAGACTGGGGCTCTAGTGTCTATGTGGTTTCCATCCTTAGAGCCCTATGTCTCTGACATGACTCCATTTAGCTCATTCATTTACTGGCCCTAAGTCTACAGACAGCCTAACATAGCTCAGCAGACCCCTCCTCCTTGAGAGGAACTTACTGTGCCAAGTTCTGCATCTCCCCTCGTGACTATGGTTCAGACGGGGAGTTATGACCAGGTCACTAACCCCACCATGGCAAAGCAGAAGAGATGAGACAAAGCAGCCAGCAGCTGTAGCGGGCTTACAGATGCGTTCCCACCACAAGAATAAGTGCTTCATACATGTTCTCTCATTTCAATCTTTAAACCTGCAAGTATTTTTATGTGGCTGAAGTACTGAGCATGAGTGGGGAAGTGGCCAAAGTGAGACTGCAGAGGGTAACCGATCCGGAGGGCATAGGGACCGCACAGTTGTGTGGAGGCCCAGACTGGTTTGCACCTTCATGCCCTCATGCCTTTGCCCATACAGCTCTCTCTCCTGGGAAAGCCCTCTGCATATGAAGGCTAACAAAGTCCTGCTGAACTCTCAGGGCTCAGTTCAGGGTTCCCTCTTCTGAGTGTCCCCAGGAGAAGCAGCTCCTTCCACCATCCTCCTGGAACATTTTGTATCTACTTCTTTTATGGGAGTTAACATACCACCATATTTGCTCTTAACACTCTTTTATAATTGTAACCGTATGTCTGTCTCCCTAGAAAACTGAATTCTTTGAAAGCAGAAGCCATACGTTTTTCACCTTTATGTCTCCCAAATAGTATCTGGCCTGCAATAGGTATTTACCCATGTCTGTTGAATAAACAACCCAACTTGTGACCTTGCCAGCCTGTCAGACCTCCCTCTGAGGAAGTGACTATCACCAAACCACCTTTATAATGGACAAAACTTCCCATGGGCAGGCAGCAACTGTGTCGGGGCAGCCAGCAGAGCGCCAGCCTACTGCGGAGTCATGCCCCAGGGAAGCCATGCTGTGGACCTGTCCCTTCTTCTACCTTGCCATCTTCTATGTAGACAAGGACAGGCGTGGGGGCCTTTTACTCTTAGGGAGCAATTTTCTGGGGGCCTAAAAGGATGACCCATTGCTGAGTGTGGCTCTGATACTCCACCCTCTTGGGGTGGAGGGACTTCTTCATAGTCTCTCTGACTTTGGGCTTTTCATTTCAGGGGTCTCCTTGGGCATAATTTTGGAGTCAGACACCAAAATTCTGACTGTTCTAGCTGGGGAGCCTGCCACCTTCCCTTGCAGTGTAAAAGGAGGGACTTGAAGAACTATCAAATGAGCTGGTATAAGAAGAATAAAGATAACTCCTTGATTTGAATATACTAAGAAACAACTCTAATGACAATTCAAGGAATAATTTCAAAGGGAAAATTGATACATTAAAAAGTCAATTTATACTTGACATTCAAAAAGCAACAACAAAAGACCCTGGGACGCACTGTTGTGGGTCCAATATCCACGGTGGTACTGTTCTGCTTCCGATAGCCTTGGAAACGCCAGGGTCACATGGAGGCAGCAGATCCAATCAGAGACGGCGTTGGGCTAAGATGTGCACCACACCTGAGATGAGGCCACCTGGGAACCTCCACGGTAACATCTGGTAAGAGAGGCCAAGAGCTGAGTTGGGGAAGGGGCCTTATCTTTGCAGTTGGTTTAGAGGAGCCTTCTTCATCAGCTGAAGAGGGTAGAAGTTGTTAGGGTTCATGTGGAGAGACCAACGGGGCCCTGCACCGGTCTCTCACAGACTCCTAGGAAAGGCTGAAAATAATAGCTTTCAATACTGAATAGGCCCTCTCAGTGTGGAGGCAGCTGAGATAAACAGAACTTTTACTGTCATGACTGCCGTAGCTCATCGCTGTCTTTATTGTGAAAGGGCTCGTGTGCATGGACTAGATAAAGCAAGGATGGTTTTCCATTACCATCCTAATCAAAATTTCCAAAGCTATTAGAGATAGCTTTAACTCTTACTGTGCAAAGAAGGATGAATAGAGTCATTTTCTGGAATGTTTCCATAACGATTTCAGGTATTGAATGTTTTATATCTTCCCTTAGCTGCGGAGGAGTCCTGGGGACCCATGGGGGTGGGCAGAAAGGGGTAACGTGCAGGCTTCCTTCCTGCTGCCTGCTGAGACAGATCTTGGAGACAAATACTTGTGGCAATGTGGGATTTCTGAGTTGATCATCAATCAACTAAATAAAAAAAAAAAATAGATTCCTAAGTCCCAAGTTGAAATGGGTGAGCCAAGAAGGTCTGGGACTACAGGGAGCCAAGGTCCAGAGGAACCCACTGAGCAGACTCTAGGCAGGGGGCTTAAAGATCAAACATCAATAGTCATCAAGCGAGGGCCTTCATCCTGCTGGCTCTCGTAGCCAGTTCTGCTCAAGTATCTGCGTGGAGCCTCTCTCCACATAGGGTTAAAACTCAGGCATTAGGACACAGAGCAGACATGAGTGTGAAAACTACCACTAAAAGTCAACTCTCCCGATGACTTCTATTCAATATTTCTTTCAATGCACTATCATCTTCATTGCACGATTTCATAGGGTACTTATTGAATTCATGGTAATGGGATAGGTCACGGGAATAGAAAAAATTCTAAGACAAGTTCTATTCTCATCAATGTGTTTACAATTTATTTTTAAAAGACAGGGTATTATAAATTACAACTGAAGACTAGAAAAGAATAAACAATGCAAGCCAGCATATACTGTACAGCAGTAAGTATTGCTGACTCACATGCAGTGCTCTAGGAGTTCATGAAAGGACCAGTCACTGTGGGGAAAATTTCATAGGAGAGCTGAGGCTTGAAAGAGGTGGGACTTGGATAAGTGGGAAGGAGGACGGAGGCTATCTCAGGGTGGGTATACTGGGTATCTATTCTTACATGACAAATTACCTCAAAACAACATTTATCATCTCATAGTTTCTGTGGCTCAAGAATCCAGGCGTGGTTGAACTGGATCCTCTGACTCAAGGCCGCTCATCAGGCTGCAGTCAAGGTGTTGGCTGGGGCTGCAGTCACCTCAAGGCTTAACTGGAAGAGGATCCACTTCAAGCTCACTCATGTGGATGTTGACAGGCCTTGAGTCCTCATAGGGGCATCTCCACAGGGTCCCTCAGAACTGGCCATAAAGTGAGAATTCTGAGGAAGAGAGAGCCTCTGAGCTGGAAGCCATAGTCTTTGTGTAACCTAATCTTGAAAGTGACAGCCCATCACTTCTACTATATTCTATTTGGTAGAAGCAAGTCAGTAAATGCGGCCCACACTCAAGGGCAGGGGATTACATGAGAGCAAGAATACCCAGAGGTGGGCAGCACGGGGGCCACCTAGAGGCTGCTTACCACAGGACATAAAGCAGTGGAGCAGGTTAAGAGAGGGCTCAGAAACTCTGGTTGTGACCAATTTGTTTAGGACCTCTGACTACAAGGCTAAAGAGATCTGATTTTATCTTATAAGTCAGTACTTCTCAAACTTTATTGTGCCTACATAGCACCTGGAGAGATTGTTTCCAAAACAGATGTTTGAGCTTAGGCTAAGAGATTCTGATTCAATCTATCTGGGGGCAGGCCCAGGAATATGAATTTATAACAAGTACCCTAAGTGATTCTGATGCAGATGGTCCAAGGACATGCTTTGAGAAATTCTACTGTAAGCAGAAGAGGAACTGTTGTTTTTTTAATACAAAGAAGATGTGCCCAAATTCTCCTGCCCTGACCGCAGAGAAATGGACATTAGATGCAGTCAAGGCATCTCGAGAACAATAGTTCTCAATTCTATCTGCATGTTTGAATTTCCTGGGGAAATTCTTTAAAAATACTAAAGTCTGGGATATATCCCCAGAGATTTTTATTGAACTGGTGTGGGCTTGGAGCTCTGACTTCCTAGATATTAATAATCCAACCTCTTTCCCCTTCTCTTGCCCTTCCCTCCCCCTGGGGTTGAAAACCACTGGCCTAAGGCCTTGCTATAACAAGTGCGGTCTATACCAACAGCATCAGCATCACCTGGAAGTTTTTCAAAATGCAGAATCTCGTGCATCACCCTAGAACTACTGAATCAGAATCTGCATTTTAACGAGAGTCCCCAGGTGAGTTATATGCATATTAGGATTTGAGAAGCACTGGTCTAGGATATCCATCATTATTGAAAATATCAGTTCAATAATTCAGGTGTAAAAATGTAAGGCCATTTTCTCCAAATGCCACCAAAGAATCTGTATTTGTAAAAAATCTCTTGAAGGGACTCTGATGTGCAGCGGGTTATGAGACTCGCTGATAAGCAATCAGTCATCTCCAAATCAGGTTTAGATTATTTGTGTTACCAATACCATAAATATTCTTATTGGGGAAATGTTGTGCCCTTATATGCTTCTTGGAAGAAGGTATTACATAAATTCTAGGTATGACCACTCTCATTCACCCATAAGCAAATTAGGAAATGAATTAATATTTATGGAGTCAATATACTTTTTACCGCACCATCATGGATTATCTGATGAAACCCAGGATCTTGTGCCATATACCTTCAACTCAAGGTCAAGCTAGAAAAAATAACATAAGTCATTAGTGTCTGATTAAGTCTGATTGGGAAGAAAAAGGACAGGAGACATGAGAATGCGTGTCTCTAGTGGACCATCCTCCTGCAGGATGGATGAGGACGTGAAGTTCTGGCCCATGTCGGGATGGGGCAGCTCAGAACCCGAGATGGGCATGGGGTGAGCACGAAAATCAAACTCTGGAGCCAAGGAAGAAGGATGATGAAACAATGAAAAAAAAAAAAACAGACAAGAATTAAAGTTAAAAACCTGGAGAAATCCAAGTAATTCCTGAGCTTACTGGTAGTTAATTGAGGAGGCCTTTTATATAACACCTGAAGCCTCAGACTTAGATGGAGAGAGGGCCACTGAAGGCCCTAGCATAGTATGGACATGGACAAAGTGTTTCTGTAGAAATCCCAAAGCCAAATGAGTGACAAGAACACCAGCTATTACTTTTGTATTGTTCATGTTCTTCCCCACTCCGCTAGTAAAGGCAATTAAGAGTTGGCTTCAATTCATGTTCTTTTTGCCTCCATTGTTCTACTTTCTATGATTTTTATCCATCATGAGAAGGGCTCACTTGAAAGAGTTCAGAGCAGTAAAGAGAAATCCCAAAGAGTGTCTGTCAACCCTCTAAAAAATCTGAATTCAACTGTCAGGGAAAGGGAATAGGACTGCCACTCCCACCAGGCTCCAAGCAGGAGAGTCCTTAGGCATGCTGTACGGCTAGCCACGGAAGATTCCTATCTGATGGCCAAAGGCAGCAAGGAGGAGGAATCCTGTGTCCAGGACGGTGCCATCAACTGGCTGCACTTGCAAATAGATCATCCAACATTGTGCAACCGTGGCTATGAGTGAGAGGCAAGACAAAAGAAGGCGATCTAAAGAGCTGGCAAGAAATGAAGTATAAACGGAAAAAAAAAAAAAAAGAAGGGGATCTAAAACCATGTAAGCAGCCGGGCACGGTGGCTCACGCCTGTAATCCTAGCACTCTGGGAGGCCGAGGGGGGAGGATCCTTTGAGCTCAGGAGTTCAAGACCAGCCTGAGCAAGAGCGAGACCCCGTCTCTACTAAAAAAAATAGAAAGAAATTATATGGACAGCTAAAAATATATATATAGAAAAAATTAGCTGGGCATTGTGGCACATGCCTGTAGTCCCAGCTACTCAGGTGGCTGAGGCAGTAGGATCGCTTAAGCCCAGGAGTTTGAGGTTCTGTGAGCTAGGCTGACGCCACAGCACTCTAGCCTGGGCAACAGAGTGAGACTCTGTCTCAAAAATAAACAAATAAATAAATAAAATTATGTAAGCATGCCTCTTCCTCTGCACCAGAGGAGGCCACAGCCAGCCATCGAAGAGAATGTTATTTCTATCATGCAACACATTGTATATTCTGAAGGTGTCACAGCCTCACGAAGGGACTCATTACACCACCTTGAAAGTTCCCAGGGAGTGTATTGGTAGAGTCCAAATTAGGAAATGGACTCAAGGAAATTCAAGTCGTGACCTTCATTATGAACAATTAAGATTTTAAACAGAAAATTAGAATCATTGAATTTGAAAGCCAAAAAGGATCTTAAAGGTCAAGCAGGAATCTCTCCGTTCAATTTACATGTTCATTAAATATTGATTGAATAAATTATCATCCAGACTCAATTCAAATATTTTCAATGACAGTTCTTATTTCAAAAAATCATTTCCTATACCAAATCAAAATCTGCCTCCCGATAACTTCCTATCTTTGCCTTTTTTATGCCTTCTGGAGCAACACAGACTAAGGTTTACCTTCACATATTCAAATATTTGAAAATAGCTATCAGGTCCAACCATTCCTCATGACTGTCTAATAAATTCTAAGCTCCTTGAGAGAAGAATCCAACTTCAATATATTTTCCTGTGCTATACAATTCTTAATAGAGTGACTAACATGTAGCGGGTAGTCAATAAATATATGTTGAATACATGAATTAATATCTGTGTGTCTGCCTAACCAACATTTCTACTTAGATGTTTCAAATGTACTTGAACTCAACCCCAAGACTGAAATCAAGATCTTCCTTACAAATACGGTCCTTTTCTAAGGTTCCCTATCTCAGTGAATAATATCTTCATCTCAGGCCCATCCACTGTTCTCCATCATCCACTACCACCACCCTGGTTTAAAATGCTATTTGCTTCTTTTAATTATCTGTATATCCTTTTAAATATGCTATCTGGCTTCTAGTACCTTCCAATATGTCCTCCCCAAAGCAGCCAGAGTGTTCTTTTCAAAATATAAATACGATTATTTCATGCTCCTGATTAAAAATTCTTCAACAACTTTCCATTGCTTATAGGCAAAAGACCAAAATCCTTAAAAGACACCTAAGACCCTGCATAGTCTGGCCCCCCTTCTTATCTCCTCTGCCATACCCCTCATTTTCCATGTTCCTATCAAACATGTCTTTTTCCAGCTACTTAAATATACCAAGTGCCTCTGACCCCAGGGCTTTTGCACATATTCCTTCCCTATGGAACACTCCTCCCACCTCCTTAACACCTGTTTAACTCCTACTCATCTTTTAGATCAAAGTCAACACATTAATTCCTCAAAAGCATCTTGGGATCTCCTGACAAGTTCAAGTTTGGGGCTTTTTAATGCTTTCATATATCAGTTTGTAATATTTCATTCATCTGATTATGCCTATTTTCTCACTAGCTTGTAAGCTCTGCAAAATCAAGGACTCTCTCTGCTTCTGCTTATCATCAAAACTAGCAAATTGCATAAATATATTTGTATGAATAAATGAACGAATAAATTTCCCAGAATTTGGTCATCGTCATAGACTCTGGGCTACAGTAGGGTCCCAAGCCTTGCCATATTCTCATTTTGAGTGGCCTTGGAGACCCCAGCATCACCCTGAGCCAGAGTCTAAGACTTCTCAGAGGTCACTGGTTTTTACCCATTCTGTCTAGAATATTCAAGAGACCATTCTTGGGCTCACAGAACAACTGAGCAGGGTCAGAGGGTCCTCCATAGGTCTGAGCCAGCTCCCACAGAGGGACCCTGAACAGGTGAGTAAAACCTGCCCAGAGAGTCTAGACAGCTATGAGGAAATCAGGGGGCTCAATATGATTATTATTTTCTCAGTGACTCCTGGTTAGGCTTATGATGGGCCCTTTGGGTGTTTGTTACTTTGTGTGGCTATTTCCAGTAGCTATATTATTAAAATGCCAAGTCTATAATTATGGAGACGCATATCCTCATCTCTCAAATATGTACTGAGCATGTACAATATTCCTGGTGCTCTGCCACATGCTGAGTTACAAAAGCAACCAAAGCTCACTTCCTGTCCTCAAGGTGCTCTTTCTAGTGGGAGAAACAGACACGAAAATAGAGACTGTTAGTATAACAGAGAAAGGAGAAAACGGTTGTGCAGACGGAGAGAAGGCAGCGATGGGCTAGAGCTGGGAAAGGCTTCTCAGGGGAGGGGACATGCGCTCGTTCAGGAAGCACAGGCTCCCTGAGGAGGGTGTGCTTGCGGCTTCCTCAGGATGAGCCGGGGGGGGGGGGGGGGGGGGGGGGGGGGGGGAAGAGGAGCATCCTCAACAGCTCACGCGCGCACGCACACACCTTTGTCCATAATGCTTGCAGTGTTTGCAAGTTAATATAAATAACTGAAAATAAACTGAAATGTGATAGAAAAATACTGAACCCTAGACCAGACACGGTTTCTTTTTCTGGGGAAATGAATGTGTATCAGAGCTTTCATAGGCTCCATAACCACAAGATGTAGCTCATTCCCTGCCAGATAAAGCTTAGGTATTTCCAAAGTGCTGCTCTTGGACACACCATGAAACAGACTGGCTGAAATGGTGGTGGTGTGGGTTGAGAAGATTAAGAATCCAGAAAAGCAAAGAGGAAGGGGAGAAGGAAAGGAGAGCATTGTTTTCTTGAATAATGATCACTCCCTCGAACTCTTTGTTCTTACTAAAGAACCATCCCAAACCTCTGAGAAGTCCCAGAATTTGGCACTGCTGGGGCACTGACCTCCTCCCCACCCTGCTAATGGGGACTGTGAGGAAACCCGGAGTGCGTGTTAAGAAAGTAACGTGCTCGGCTGCGAAGCAAACTATGCCAGTGGGGCTGGCTGTGATTTTTCACTTTGGTGTGTTCTTTGATTTCATTTGGTGTGAAATATTGAGGTTTCTTCTCAGATATGCCAGCACCTTACAGCCTACGCTGGATCCATAAATCTTTATCTGGGCTAGATTGAGCTGTTTTTGTTCATGGAGTTGTTTTTAATCGTAGCAAGAGTCAAAAATTTTTCTCCTGTGAAGTATTAAAAAAAAAGTCGGCTGTAAACTGAGCCATTCCAATTCCACTTTCTGCTTCCCTGCAGTTGTCTCTTCTGAGGGCTATGGAAGAAAACGGCTGTCATATTCATAGCAACCTTCCATATTTTCCTCTTTGTATTAAGTCAACTCTGCTGTGGGAACACACAGCGCCAGGACCTCTGTGGCTTACGGCAATGAACATTTGCTATTTGCTCCTGCTTTTACTGCACGTTGGTGGCTACAAGTCGGTGGCTAAGCTCCGCTCCCGGTGTCTTCCCATTCCAGAGCCCAGGCGGAAAGACAAGTCACTATTTGTGACACACTGTTCTATGGCAGAAGAGAAAGGACAAGAGAGCTGCAGGCAGAAACTCAAGATGCTTCTGAAGGCTTCTGCTCAGACGCAGCAGGCATCACGTCCACTCACGCTCACCGGCCAAAGCCTTCCACAGCCAAGCCCACCCAGCAGGAGGTGCGCCCCTCCCACAGAGAGCCCTGCAAGGCACAGAGCAATGGCTAGGAATTGATCATCCTTCTGCACGGACGGAGGGATCAAATACTTCAGAATAATAATTACAGCCCACCACACCCTTTGACTCCACCATGTAATTTGTCTGCATCATGGGGCGTTTCTCCTGATGTCAACTAAAAAGGAATTTTAAATGATATTTTCTTCTTAGAATCATTGCAAAACTCTGGGGCAATATTTGCCAAATTATTCTTCAGAATGTCACCATCCCTCGGGATGTTAACAGTTGTTGCACAATTAAAAAGAGGTCCATGGTCAGATAATTTTGCCAAATGCTACATAGTAATAGCCCCCTCTTAATATTTACAATTCTTTTTACAATATTAACTGCTCTGAGAACCCCTGCTGTGAAGATACCTGTTTAACCTAGGATTGCAATCACAGAATATTTTTATAATGGCACAACCATTAATATCTCATGAAATTCTACAGGTAATATCTCATGAGATTCTAGAGACAAAGGATTACAGGAGGATCAGTCAGACGGCTTCCTGCTGTCTCCTCACTTCTGTGCATAGATCGAAGGACACCTAACAAAGTTGAGAAGAGGTGCGCCTGAGGCCAGCGAGTCTGTACAGGCCTCCAAAAGGAGACTTGCATTTTTTGCTAAGACCAAATTCAACATCAGGAGTCTGAAAATGCTATTCGGAGACTAATCTTTGCCTACTAAATTACATATAAACACTTCAGACTGGCTTTTTATTCCTTCCTTTCTTTATGCAACAAATACATCTTGAGTCCTGCTCTGCTCCAAGTGCTGTGCCAGGCATTGAGTACATAGTGTGAACAAAATAGACACAGATCCTGCCCCTGCAGATGTACCAGTTTAAAATAACAGGAGACAGACCGTAAGACAACACATGAGTAAATAGCCAGTGATAATACGACCTCCCCGAGGTGTGCTACACTGTTGGCCACCCCTTCCTTTTCGAAATGCTTTCCATGCTTAACTTCTGAGACGCCACACTTGGCAGTGTCTCCTCTGCACCACTGGCTTCTCCTTCTCAGTCCCCTTTGCTGGCCCATCCTCCTCTGTCTAGCTTCTAAATACTATTAATAGAACACCCAGGGCCCTTGCCTGGGCCTGCCTTCTCTGTCTCTCCCTAGGTGATCTCATTCATGCTCACGGCATTGCATTTCACATATGTACTCATGACTCCCAAATTTATATCTCCAGTGTGAAACTCTTCCCTGAGGCTATAATCCCCCCCACCACCAATTGAACCACCTTAGCATGCACCTCTCTTATTTCATGTGTTTTTTCTTTAGCCACGATTGTTTGGATACTTCCTTCATCCTCCTCCTAATTTATAAACCCCTCGAGGGCAGAATCCTTGGTCTGTTTCATCTTCAGTTCCTGCAGTGCATTGGATAGTAACTGTTTAATATATGATTATTGAATTTAATGTTTGAACCGAATCCCTGCTTTAGGGATCACTGAGACACAGATGTAATGAAAGGGAATATTTTATTTAAAGAAATAATGCCTCATCCTTCAGTATTTCCAAATGAACAACCTCAAATGAGAGGACACAGCTAATACATTGGCATGAGGTGAATACTTAAGTTTAAAAATGCTAAATCGAGCCAGTATCATCCCTTGTGGTCACAGAAGCTGCCGCAAAGGTTTTATAAATGGCTGGTGCTCCCGCTCCCCATCTGGCGACGCTGCCATGTTACAGCCATGGATGACTTACTCTTCACAATAGCCCTCTCTTGGAGCTACTCCCTCCTTTAAAATGAAAAGACAAAAAGGCAACGACAAGGGGCTTGCCTAAAACTCTCCCACCCAACCAGAGTAGCAGTTCAACTGCATAATGCTGACTCCTCGCTTTGGAGTCAGGGCCAAAGAGGAGGTCAGAAGAGGAAGACTCCTGGGGTTGCAAAAGATGTTTCACCAGCAGTTCTAATAATAGCATGTGGCAACTGCACTTCTGGTCCTTCATCTGAATTTTAACCCTGTTCCTTTGCAAGCCTCTCCCAAGACCTCTTCCATCAGTCAAAATCAGCCAGGTTTCCTGATGCCCTTAGCAGGAAAGAGGACTGATAGAACCTGAGTATTCCCAGAGAAAAGCTGAGAGCCTTTTAGTACCTGATGATCCGTCCGAGTGAGTCAGGGTCTCTCATCACCACACCGGGAAGCCCGGATTATAATGAGACGTGGCTCCCTTTGCACAGCTCCCTCGTGCGTGTTTATAGAAGCTTCTATTTCTCATCTTGGTTGCCCCAGAAAAAGTTTGTCCTTAGCCTCCACATACCTGAAGCTTAGAGCTCAGCCTATCAAAAATAAGAGGAAAATTGTCTGGATTGCATCTTTTCTGCAAAAGTAAACATTTTTCAAAGGCTATGGCATTTTAAACTGTATTTTCCTTCTCCACTACTGTCCGTTCCCTATCGCACTTCCCTGCATGTATAGTTTGTGCTGTAATATTTACTAACGAGGACTCCCCTGGGCAGACAGCAGCATTAGGAATTTCTGCTCTGCATTTGGTGTGCTGTCCAGCTGAGTCCTCAACCACGTTGTGAGTTAACGCGGACACAGCACATTTGGGAATAAAGGCAACAATTATCCCAGCACCCTGCAGCTGTGACTCTCAGCTCAGCCTCTGGGTCACCAATCTGGGACACGAGCTGGCACTTTTAAAAATAAGGTATTCTGACGGAGAGAGATCATCGTCAGTTGGGTCCTCCAGAAAATCCTCTTTCCCTGGGCTCTTTGCCTCCATCTCCTCGGCACGTGCTGTTCGCTGTGAATCTTTTATTATCCAACATCCTTGGTTTCTCACCACAGCCTGGACACTGCCAATGGGTTAGATTGATACCGTGTGCTTTGTCATGTGCTGTGCTTTCACTCACAATGTTATTTCAGTGTGATGGATGCTGAGGCTGTTCATCACGCAAGGGCAGTCTTGCTGCACACAGTATTTCCTTTGCTGTCCTTTGGTACCCTCCCCAGTTCTCACAGTCGCTACTCAGTTACCCACGTGTGCTAACTCCCAAGACTACTTTGCCGTTAAAGCCCTGCCAACTGGACGGCTTGTATTTCTATTCAATAATCTTTTCATTCACTCATACTAAGCATTCATTACACCACTCAATGTTAAGAGCCCTTTAACTTGTCATATACATGATGTATATAACAGCCCTTGCATTCTAAACTAGGCTTTACCACAGCAGTGGTGCTTATAAAACAACCACTCTTAACTGTGGTGTCTCTGGCCACAGTGAATATTATAAATAAATTGTATTTACCCCAGTCCTTGCCCTTATACCTGTCCCCACTCACCACCAAATACCCACTGTAAACCCCACGTAACTAACGAGAGTGTCTGCGATGCACAGGTCGTGGCAACGGGCAGCAAGAGATGCAGAGTGGGCTCCCCAGACGTGGCCAGGACACTGGGTCACAGTGGCCAAGCTGCTACAGGGCCAGGATCCTGCTCAGATACTATACTAACTTTCCTGCTTCGTGGTTTAGGATTGCTCTTCTTTTAGCCCCCAAAGCTACCCTTGGGGCCACTGGGTTGTTTTTTTTTTTTTTTTATCTACATAGCTGCCTTCCCAAAAGTACCCTGCAGTGATTCTGTGTATCTCTCCCGTTGTTTCCTCAGCTCTGACTCCACATTTTGGCATTCTTTCAGCCTCATTCCTTTTTCCTCCCAGTCTGTAATAAAACTAAGCAAAAAGCAGCAGATGCATTAGCTCAGAGCCCAAGGACTGGGAGGGCAACAGTGGATGATGCAAGTGGGAGCCGCAGGCGCAGAGGGCCAGACCCACCACCCTCTGTCCCAAGGAGAAGGGGGAGCATCCCCCCCATCTGTCCTGTCTCTCCTCTGACATCACAGACCCAGTCCAGAAGACAGGAACCTCTCACTCTCTCCCCGACACTGAGGCAGAGCAGGGAGAGTCTGGTTCTCAGAGAAGCCCCTGCAGCTCTCTCCTCTCCCTCTGATCTTTATTTGCTTCCCTGTGGTAGATAAGCAGGGAGTTTCCCGGGGGTCCTGGGAGAGCCCAGCTATGTCACCACCCTGTGCACCAGGGACACGTGACAGGCTGGAAGGGTATAAGATCTGTATAATAAGATCTTAATCCCACAGAGATACGGTTTCAGCTGCAAAACTTGAGCTCCCTATCAGCACTAAAGCATCCCCATTCTACTTTTTCGTAAGTCCCACCACCAAAAGAGAAAAAAGCATTTATATTCTCCCTAATCCTGAGCTATCCCCCAGCCTACTCCCAACCAAGAACATTGAGCAAACTTCTTTCCTCCATTTCAGAGGAGGAGGATGGGAAGTGCTTTTTCTTGTATGCAGAGACTACTACAAAGTGGGAGGGGCTTCTATTCAGGCCCCTTTGAAACTAATTGCCCATCTGTTCCGGATGCAGGTTTTTCCAGTTTTTACCTCTTTCTTGGAATATTGTCAAATGGAAGTACAAAATTACCATTTTTTAATTTTTTATAAATGGGCTTCAACCAACAAAGACATAAGGTTAGTCTATTATCAGCATGGAAACCTCTGTTATGGCTTCTCTATGCTCTACCAGGTGACCACCAGACCCCCACACTCTTCCAGCAAGCAGGGAAAATCAAAGAGGATTTCCAGAGACAGCAATAACTTTGCATTCTACCCACAGCTCTTTCTGTGGCAGCAAATCTTCACTGGGAAAAATGCAATTCCAAGAGAGTAGTAGGTAATCTACCTTCCTCTGAAAACAGGTGGTCACTTCAGGGAACTGGACACACTTTCACTCTTAATGATCAGTCTCCTTAGATTACTGTGGTCTGCTGTGAGCCTGGGAATCATAAGACAAAAACAAAGGAAGGAAAGAGAGAGAGAGGAAGGAAGGAAGGGAGGGAGGGAGGGAGGGAGGAAGGAAGGAGGAAGGGAGGGAGGGAGGAAAAGAGAAAACAAAGCTGAAATACAGCAAGAACCCATTCCTCTGTGGGTCGGGTGTACACAGGCTGGGTTCCCTCTCGCACACACACAGTGATGTGTTGCCCAGCATAAGAAATCACAGCTAGTGGACTCTCCTGGCTGAATTACATCTCTCAGAGGGGAGTTGAATAGGACAGAATTTAGATCTGAAAGATCAGGGCAGGATTAGGAGATAGAAGCAAGAACACAAACTTAGCCCATTTAATTCAGCACAGAAGGGCTCAGAAGGCCAGCATGATAGCACCTGGCCAATATTTAGCAAGCACCCCTAAGTACCCAGCACACTGAAGGAGCTCAGGGAAACAGGAAGGTGGTTGGCCCTAACCTGAGCAGACTCTCACGCCCCTAGCCTGTGAGAAGCCAGCAGTGAGCAATCACCAGGCAGGAGAGCTGTGGGGTCCACACTGGCCATGGAGGGAGGACAGGAGCAGAAGACCCACAGACCCTGACCTCACAGCAGCCCTCGTGGCCACAGGAGACACCTTTGCCTTGTCCCCCGGGGACACTGTAACAAGTCTTTACTGTCCTACAACTCTTCTTTTCATTACACAGTGGTTTTCAACCCTGCTTGCACATCAGAATTCTCTAGGGAGGTTTTTAAAACCCTGTTGCCCAGAACCCACCTCAGACTGATTAAACCAGACTCTGTGGGGGTGGCACCCAGGCCTCGGTGTTTCTTGGGGCTCCCCAGGAGGTCCCAATGTGGGGCCAAGACTGAGAACCACTGCGTGGAAGTAATTGTCCTAATTACCTCTCTAGCTTTTCTCTGCCTCAAATGCCTCTTATCTAACTTGTTATATTTCCTTTTTATTTTTAGTTTGTTCTACTTTGTCCTTTCAGCAGATAATTCTATAATACTCCATTAAGCCTTTTTTCACGCTTTAACTTTGCTCTTTCTCATTTAATTTTCATTGCCCGCTCCACTTACCCCATCTTCCCATCATGTTTGTTTTGTTTTCTGTTTTCTTTAGCCCAGCGTCAACATTTTCAGGGCACTTGATATGGGCAGAGTACTATAGTAGGCACTTAACTGCTGCTAAAAATTACATCTAATGCAGTAATATTTTCTATAACATCCTGTGCTATGTTTATAGGCTCTTGTCTTATGGAAGATTGGCATTTTGGCAAAGTATATCTCTCTTCCTAGGAAGCAGCTGCCATGGTGTATAAAAACGAGATCCAAAATATATTGCAACAAAAAAATTAAAGAAGCATTCACAAATATGAGGGAAAGAAGCATTAACAGCAATCTGAAACTAATTCTCAACATCTCCCCTGCCAAACTCTTGGCCTCACAATAGGAGAAAGATGCTGCCATTTACAACAGAAAGAAAAGGACCCAGAATGTCTGCATAACCAGCAAGGCTGTTCTCAGGCAACAGGATGTCTGTTGATTTAGGTTCATTTTCTCACTGTCTGCAGGCAAGCCCAAGAGCACACAGGCCAGTGGGTTGAGATGTGCAAGAAAGGGCCAGTAGGTGGTCCCAGAGCAGGGTGCTTCAGTCCTCCCAGGAAGCCATGCCTGCCTGCCCCTGTGCTGCTGCTCAGGTGAGGGCAGCCCTGGAGTCTCAGAACCGCAGGCCCTGCAGCTTCCCGGGTCTGGGGAGCCTCCTGAGAGCCCAGCACATTGTCTTCCCTACAGATCCCAGCCCAGCTCTGAAAACACCATTGAAGCCAATGGTTGTTTGCCAAATGGGTGAATGAATGAATAAATGACTCCCCCAATGAAATTACCCCTGGGAGAGTCCATGGGCCTGAAAAGGAAGGTGGATCCCACACTGGTACCCCTGTCCCCTGATACTATGATATAGTTCCTCAATTTCTCTATCTTCCTTTTGTCTTGATTTTTTTTTTTTTTTTTTTTTTTGGAATCAAGCCAGACACCTTGTTCGAGCAACAAGAGCTGAGACATTTGTTCCTTTTAGAAGCAACAAAATTTTTCAGTGCCAAATGGCAGGGGAGGAGATGAATAATTACATTATGTACTAATATAAAAGGAACCAAGCCGGCACCCTGACCTTGGTATACTGATAAGACTTCTATGGCCCTAGTCTCCTGCATCCCTTTCTTGGTGGAGCTGAGAATTCAACCAGACAATTCTCCCTGGAGATTCTCAGAGCCACAGTGAGAGAGGAGGGGACTAATAAGTGCTGCCCTAACCATGGTGCCACTGTTCTGTCTGTAGGTGGGACACACACTGAAGCTCACCCCTCCTACCTTCCATATGGGTCATCTGGTCACCAGCACAGGTCTAACTCAGATTACAAGGTATGCTCATGTGCCTAATTTCATAACTACCAACCACCACAAGGAACAGTGTTATCCTTATTTTATTGTCCAGGTAACTGAGGCCTAGGGAGGTAAGTGACTTGCAAGTAAGAGGTGGAGTTAGATGCAAACCCAGATCTGCCAAGTCTAAACTCAGTGGTCTCCACTGCAGCACAGCTGCCACTTGAGAACTGAGTGGGCAGAGAGAAAGGAGACCCCCAAGTTCCAGGACCTCTTCCCCCAGTCTTCTCTGTAGTATTCTCTCTGAGGCTTGTTTGAGCAGAGGTAGGGCTACCCAGCTACCTGCTCCTCAACAGTCTGTGCAAATTCAAAGAAATGGAGTGCAAGTTCAAGGAACTCGTTTAAAGAACAGGAAAAGCAACTTTCTTCTGAGGTTATGGTAAGTGAGAGCTGAAACATGGATTAGAAGACTTGCTAAGTTTTCCTCCACCTTCAAATTGTTCGTTCTTCCTTCTATTCCCAATGAGGCCCATAAACACATCTTCCTCCATCACTGTTTAATCTACTGGTTAATTTATCTGGTGCTCCCAACCAGCACCCTGGCCCTGGAAATGAAATATTAACTGAGTCAGCCTCACAGCCATCTCCAGCCATCTGATGCTAATTGAAAAGCAGGAAGCACTCCCACTTTTGTGGCAGTTTGTGTATTAGGCCTGGCAGTTCCTTCCTTAACCCTCTTCTGTCTGGTAAGGCTGAAGGCAGTAGAAGTTCCTGTCATGACAAGGCCTGTTTTTAGCACCACAACCCAAGACCTGGGGTCCTTCCCGGGGCTATGATCTTGGGAATGAGCTCCTTACTGCTCTTCTTTCACTCTCATACGTAGTGGACAGCAACTCGCTTTCAGGTCGGACACCCTGTGGGCAGAAGAAATCATGTCAGTTCAATGAGCATTTTTGAGGACCAGCATGAGCTCAACAGGTGCTTTTGGAGAATTACACGGATGATAAAAACAGACCAAATAACAAGTGTGAGGCAGCACTTGTAAATCATAAAACACCATATATAATAGCAGCTTCTGAATTTCTATAGATGAAGGGCTGAGGATAGAAACCTGGTTGGAAGATGCCACAGGAACTTCCCTTGAGGCTGTATTTTCATAACACACGAGATTGGAAAAGACATGAAGAATGGGAGGCTGATGGAGATTATGGGGGAGAATAGATAAAGCCCCCCAAACCATTCTTGCCTCTCTTACTAACTCCAGTATCATTATTTTTGTGGCAAGGAGAAAATTAACAAATAGTTAAGCAATGAGCCAAATGTTTGCAAGTATGATTTCATTTATTTCTCAAAGAAACCCTACAAGTTATTTTTCCCAATGTTACTAAGAAAAAAGTAGTTCTCTCTAGAAGTCACATGAAGGGACAGACATCCCCCAGGGCCAAGGAATTTGTGGCCTAATTGCTGGTCTTGACACAGGAAGGATGACTGAGCCCAGGGGACACAGCCTGCGTAGAGCCCGAGAAGGGTGGAGTCCAGGAGCAGGGCCCTGGCTGATGTTTCTACCTTGCACCTGGGCACCCTTACGCAAGCTACATTTTGTTCACGTTCACTTTTACTCCTGCCATAGGTCCAGGCCAAGCTGGTGGTCCCTCAGCAGATGGAGCACTTCCCACCACACTCTGTCCCAGGCTCCCACCAAATCATTACCTGTCCTCTCCTGTATTGTCCTCTACCTCGGGCTTTGATTTACTATTCACACTAACTCTCTCTCTCAGGCCTAGAGGAAGGTTGTTTGGGCCATTAACAATAAATTCTTAAAATTACCTCTAACCCATGGAAGATATAAATCACAGTCATAAACATAATGGACATTCTTGGGACTTTTCAAAATGACTTCCTGAATAATTTGGGATGAGTCAACAGGAATTATCTAGAAAGACAGGCTTATTTGAGCCCTGCTAACTGTTCTCTTGATATGAATACAGCTTTAAGCCCTCAGTATTTCTTCCTGCCTCAAGGCTTTATATAATACACACACACACACACACACACACACACACATGCGCGCACACATATATTCTCATTTCTTATGTAGAACATTCTTTCTCTACACATGCCCCCTACTGGTGTTTCAGGCAGGGTCCCAGCAGGAGACAGAGGTCACTCTCAGGGTGATTAGAGAGAGTCTAATGAAAGGGACATTCACAAAAGTGTGGTCAGGTGTTATGGATTGACTTGTGTCCCCAAAGAAAAGATATGTTGAAGTCCTAACCCCCAGTACCTTAGAATATGAAGTTATTTGGAAATTGGGTCATTGCAGATGTAATCAGTTAAGATGAGGTCACACTAGAGTAGGATGGGCACCTAATCCAATATGATCAGTGTCCTTCTAAGACAGCCACGTGAAGACAAAGACACACAGGGAGAATACCATTGACACTGAAGGCAGAGATTAGAGTTACGCAGCTGCAGGCCAAACCAAAGAACGTCAAAGATTGCCAACAAATCACCAGCAGCTAGCAAGAGGCAAGGAAGGACTCCTCTGTGGGTTTCAGAGAGAGCATGGCCCTGCTGACACTGTGATTCAGACTTCTAGCCTCCAGAACTGTGAGACAATAAATTTATGTTTTCTTAAACCACCAGTTTGTGATATTTTGTTAAGATAGCCATAGAAAACTAATACAGAAGGGTTATAAGAAACCAAAAAAAGATGGCAAAGCACCCAAGGGTAGCAACAGAGAACCATCCTGGCAACTACCACCCCAGGCCTGAAGCATGGAGGGTGGAGCCTTTACTGAAACCTGCAGCTGTGGGGGACAAGCTGTGGCTTCTGGTGGAGGAAGGCAGCCACCACCAACCCACAGCCTGGTGGGAAGGTGTCTGGGCTAATAACGCCCCAACTCACTCTCTTCCTTCTCTCCAGTTTCCCAAGGGTGCCTTCTATTGGTTAAACCAAATGGGCTGCCAGAGAGCAAGGGAGCCAGGTGGATGCTACCCAGGAAGGCCAGACTCCTGGAGTAGGAAGTAGAGTGGACGTGGAGGGGCAAACAGACTCAGTCTCAAATGCAAAGCACCTCCTCTTCAGGGAAGCCTTCCCTGCCCCTCTGACCAGAAGTTGGCCCCTCTAACATGCTCTAGCAATCCTTCTGCTTCTGCAGAATACTTATTACAGCTGCAATGGAGGAGCTAATTATGCAAATTACTAAGTGATGACTGGCTCTCATGCTAGAACACAAGCTCCATGAGAGAAGACACTATGTCTGTCTTTCATCAGTGAATCCTCAAGGTCTGGCACATAGTAAGAATGACAAGATTTATAGGATATGCCAAAAGCCAGGCAACCTGATATAAAAAGATCAAATATATAAATCCAAAAAGGTTGCCCTTGGCAAATTTCAAAGAACTATAGAGTGAGGTCACCATTACATTCTGCAGGTGGGTACTGACGGTGCAATTTATAATATCAAGGAATGTGACTGGCTTGAGCACTTGCTCACAGTCCTCCAAGAGTGGTGGGTGGGATGGGCAGTTGGGCAAAGTGAGGTGAGGCCAAGGTGGGTAGGGAGAGCATCTACCATGGGGCCAAGCAAACTTGAGCAGCTCCTATCTAAATTTGCTTGGGGTAGTCTGGTCCCAGTCATGCTGGGGAAATCAAGAAAGCTTAGGCGAATCTTTTCCCCACCAACATGGGAATTTAGGCCCCGGACTCATCCTCAGATATGGGATGCCACCTTTGCTCGTGCCTTTTTGCTTAGCAGATGACCCTCTTCCCAGCTTCTGGGGCACTCGCTAGTTCCCACTATTAATTTACCAGTTTGATTTCAAAATTTCAGTTATTGGCCTTTAAATCCAAAAGTGTAGGTCCCAAAAATTCAAACAATCCTCTCTTTTGAAGTGCATATACATTTAGGCTGTCATACGTTGAGATGTAAAGGTGGTTCCTAAGGTTGTTTTTTTTTTTACAATATTTTGCTTTGTGTAATTCAACATAGGTGACCTCATAGCCCTTCAGAAAAGAAGATAGATGAGCTCAATAAAGATCAGGAAACTCTGGCTCAAATTTGGAAGACAGTGTTTCATTGGATTGCTCTTTTACGCATGGGCGAATCACCCTTATCCAACTTTGCCTAGAGGGAGTTTGCAGTGAACACAACAATCGTTACAGCATTCTCAGAGTCTCTGTGCACATACTATTGATCTCCTCGTTTGACGGTTCTTTTGATTACAGCTGTAAATGTCAATAATTCTTCTTCTTGGTATTAACTGTTAACATCACCACAGAGTGTCTAACACATATATCTACTTTGAAAATGGAACAACAATATCAAGTTTAACTTCTAGGGCAGGAAGCAGAAACCTTGTAATCAAACAAATAAGCCTCACTAGCCCCTCTCAGCTGGCCTGACTTACCTGGACCACATTATCTGTCTTGAAAGTGGCACTGTCATCCCATTAATAGGCAGCAGGCCCCACGAGCCTCCTGTGATCAGCACGACTCCTCTGGGGAATGGACCAGCTGCCACAGGGAGTGGTCTCCTCAGGAACGAGTGCGTCACAGAGGAAGTGTTGACTCAGAGGAGGGACCAGCCAGAAGGCGAGTTGGCAGGCAGAGCTCTCCCTGAGTGAGCCATGCAGAAGATCTGCTCCCTCATCCATCTCTCCCTCTTCTGTGCAGGTAAGGCAGATCCTGAAACCTCAGCCATGCAAGATTCAGCAGCAAAGAGGCATCAAAGTTTCCAGGACCTGGTACTCAGGGACGTTGCCCCTTACTCAATGATCGCAGCCCCTAGTCCTCACTGAGCCCCTCTCTTGTGTCTTTTCCTCAGGAGTAATGCCAGCCGTGGTGTTGGTGCCTGAAAACCAAGCAGTGACTGTGCCCGTAGGGGGGTCTGCCACCCTCAGGTGCTCCATGGAAGGAGGAACGATCAGTAGCTACTACGCAAACTGGTACAGGAAGACCCAGGGTAACACACTGACTTTCATATACCGAGAATCGAACATCTATGGTCCTGGTTTCCAGGGCCGTTTCCAGGGTGGCCAGGATTTGCCCAGAAACCAGGCTGTACTGAAGATTGTTACGACATCGGAGAGTGATGAAGGATTTTACTACTGTGCCTGTGACTTACCACCCTGCTACAGGTCTACTTCTTCGCAGCTCAAAAACCAATGAGATCCATGTAGAACAGCAGTTCCAGAAAGATCATGACTTTCTCCTCCATTTAAGAAATGGAGGTCAAAGAAAGCTGGTGTTTCTGCCTTTCCTGCAGGTTCAGTCACTCTTGGCTTGCCCATGCACTCCTATGGCGCTCAGACAGGCCTCCCCACAGCGGGGTGTGGCCCAGTGTGGGGCAGAAGAAGGGAGAGGGGGAGCCAAAGGAATGAATTATAGCATCGACTGTAACAATTTTCTTGGAGCTTCATAAAAGATTTGGCCACAGACCCAAAGTGCTTAGGGTATGGTATAGATTAAAGAGGCACTTTCCAAAGAGCAAGTACGGGTGACGTCCAGCTTCTCCCCAGCCATGTACACCACGAATCAAGATGTCCTAGAGGAGGACTGGGGAGGTGGGGAGGCTCCTTTCCCTCCCCTCTGCATCAGCTAGCAGGCGCTGCCTGCCACCCTGCCCAACATGAGGGCGAGGCTCCACCCCTCACATTCTGTACGGTTTTGATGACCACTGACTGAATTTGGCATTTTGTCCTCCTTTTCTTCTCTACCTCTTCACTTTTTCCATATGTGCTAAAAAACAAAACGTTGAAAAATTGCTTCTCCTGGCACTTTTTTATCCTTTTTTGGATAGCTCAATTTAATACTGCACTTTTATCTTGAAAAATGTGCTTTTCCAGGCCGGGCGCGGTGGCTCACGCCTGTAATCCTAGCACTCTGGGAGGCCGAGGCGGGAGGATCGCTCAAGGTCAGGAGTTCGAGACCGGCCTGAGCAAGAGCAAGACCCCGTCTCTACTAAAAATAGAAAGAAATTATATGGACAACTAAAATATATATAGAAAAAAAATGAGCCGGGCATGGTGGTGCATGCCTGTAGTCCCAGCTACTCGGGAGGCTGAGGCAGTAGGATCGCTTGAGCCCAGGAGTTTGAGGTTGCTGTGAGCTAGGCTGACGCCACGGCACTCACTCTAGCCCGGGCAACAAAGTGAGACTCTGTCTCAAAAAAAAAAAAAAAAAAAAAAAAAAAAATGTGCTTTTCCAAATTTAGATGATTGACAGGGCTCTCCATTCCAAGGCTGAAACTGTGGCAGAAATCAGCCTTCCTTCTGGCCTCATCTAGAAAAATCTACCATTCACCTTATTAGACAGCCTCATCGTAACTTGTGGTGATGGCTATGTCCAGTAACTTGATTGTGGTGATGGCTTCACAGATGTACAGGTATATCAAAAGTCATCAAATTATGCACTGTAAATATGTGCAGTTTATTTCACCTCAAGTGTGCCTCAATAAGGTTGTAAAAATATTTGTTAAAATCTAAAATAAAAATTTTAAAGCCTCATTGGACTACTTCAGGCAATATCTAGGGAAAACTTTCTCGACTAATCCCTCTAATCAAATATCCTGCCTTCCTCAGAAGCACAAAGAAGCTGACCAGGGTCTGTCTGCCCCCCACACACTCTCGGTTCCAGTCAGGGCTTTCATTGCCTCATCAAGGGCCCCCGAGTCCTCCCTCCTTTCATGGCTCTGCCTGGTCGCTCTTACATATACGCATGGTATATAGGTATGAATGTTATGGTGCGCAACTGTTCCATGAGTTTTAGTCGTTACTGCCCCCATGAGCTGTTACCATTCATCTCCCCAGACAGCTACATTGGAACCCTTCAGAGAATCACTCTCCTCTACTCTTCATCCTAAACTTACTCACTGGGTCCTGCTACGCGATTCCAACATGGGCCTGTAACCTGGCTTCTACCTTTCTGTCCCACCCCTTTGGGCAGCTTCTTGAGTTGAACTGTCTGCAAGGCTCTGGATGGTTGGCTCTGCCCTTGGACAAAATCAGGTTCCCAAGTCCCCGTCCAGACAGGGCACCCTGAGCCCCAAGTTCTGGGAAGGCCTTAGGACCCAGCCTCCCTAGGATGTGTCCAGGTCACCACAGAGGGCCCATCACAACTCATCGAGCCTGCTGCCTGCTGCTCAAATCCAGTTATTCTTCTTTGAGCAGATGATAGGCAGGAAGGTGGGTATATCTCCAACACTGAAAGGGTATAATTCTCCCATTTTGCAATCACGACTTTGGAAAAAGAATGGCATCTGGAAAGCTGCCTATGCAGATGTCAAAGTTTTGAAAATATGGTTTTATAAAGCCTACAAGACGGATTCCTAGAAAGACACCCAATGAGTCCTCTGAGAGAGACTGGGAAGGATGTCTCTGAGGAAAAGCAGGTAAAAAAAAAAAATATCTGGACAAATCCATAAAATTGTATGTTAGCTGTAATAATAACTAACATCTGTTGAGTTCTTAGTGTGTTCTAGGCACCATTCTCAGCACTTTACATGTGTTATATGATTTAATTGTCACAACCACCAGAGGATTCATTTTTTATTATTATCCCCATTTTACAAATGGCACAGAAAAGCTAAAACACTTGCCCAAAACACTATAGCTGGTAAGGGAGAGCAACGGGCTTCAGACTCTGGGCTCTGTGCTAGAGGACGCAGCATGTGATTTGGGGAGGTAGGGGCCCATAGAACAGCCCATCTCCAGGACGTGTCAGAAACAAGGACAGCAGGGGCTGTGCCCTCACCGCCAGTCCTGCTCAAACTGATGCTCCGTGACACTCTGTCAAAAAACTGTGACAACGGAGCAGCGGTCTCAAATGACCTCTTGAATGTTTTCTAACTCTGAGATTTCATGATCCTGACACAAGCTTTACACAGTCTTCTGAAATCATCCATATCTCTCCATCTATGAAATGGGAATAATGAGTTCCAACTTCACTGTGTTGTAAAAATCTAATGTTAAGCGGTAAATGAATTGCATTGTACATAGTAGCTATTCAATAAATGTTACTTATTATAAGAAAGAGCAAACTACATTGTAGAATAATTGAGGACAAACTGAACTAAATTCCTGATCACCAACGAGATGCCACTTTGCAGGTATGAACTCACTTATCCTTATGACAACCCAGTAAGGTCATTATTAGCAGGATACTGAGCCTCAGAGGGACTGGATAGCTTGCTTACGGAAGCAGAGCCAGGATCTGGGTCTGACTTGAAGGCTAATTGCCCTGGCACTGGGCTAGCAGCTACGGAATATACTAAATAAATCCCTCACCTATAGTAGCATCTCAAGTAAAGCCTGGCTGGGAATAGGTGTGTGAAGTCCAGTCACCTTTGCTGATGCATAGGTTGCTTCTGACTCATTAGTCAGTTTCCAGAAGAGGGAATGGAAGTGGAGGTATCCAACTCCTTCCACTCCCTCCTCTCCCTCCCCTGCTTTAAAACGTCAACTGCAATTTCACTTCCAGGCTGTTCTCCTGAGATGCCTTGCTCCCCTGCTTGAAGGAAGACAGCTGCTACCCAGCGCACGGCACGTACACTCCCGAGCCACTCCCTAGGTCAGCAACTCTTCTCTCAGGCTACAATATGAGAAATGAACCCACATATCCCTTCCTTCTGAATGCTTGTCAGAGGTATAGCTTGCCGGACTCCCTTAGAATCTCTGGGGGTGTTCATGGATTCACTGCCTTTTCCTCCCCTTCTCAGGGGCCTGCCTGGAATGGCAGCTACAAGGGGTCTGGGGCTGGTGTAATGAGAGCTGGAGAAATTCCATGGGTTTCCATCAGGTCCAGAGAATTGCTAACTTTACCACCCATATGTATGTATTCTGTGAGGCAAAGCATGCAAATTTGTCTCTGTCATTGTCACTGACTTATCACTTATACAAAGGCAGCAAAAAGGCTCAAAACGTGACATCCACAGTTCTCTGCATTCAAAAATGAGCAAATGGGCAGTGGAAAACACTGGTGATCAAGGTGCAGGAGCCACTGTGCAAAGAATAGAAACTGATTTCTAAACAAGCCTTCTCTGCTTTAGGCAGGTCTTAGCCCCCCGCAGTGTCGCAGTCAATATCTGCCGGCTGATAAATTTTCCAAATTGACAAGATGAACAAACTCAGAATCAAGGCTTCTTTCCTACTCTTCAATTCAACACATTTCCCCAAAATACTAATCAAAATGAGAATTATGCAGCTTTAATTTTTTTGTCAAAGCACTTTATTCATTCATCCAGCAAATACTATCTCTTGTATCTACTTAGTTTTTCTCCACAGCATTTATCACTATTTGATATGCTATATATATTTTACTTGTTTATTCATTTGCTAACTGCTCTCCACTGGAACATAAGATCCCTGATGGCAGGGATTTTTGTCTGTTTGTTCATTGCCTTAACTCCAGCACTTAGAACAAGTCTGGCCCCTAATAGGTACGCAATAAATGTATTAAATGGATGAGTGAATGAAATATGAATGAGTGCTATGGCACCTGCCCTGTGCCGGGTGCTGGGGACACTGGTGCACGAGACTGGTGCTGACTCTGCTTTCCAAGATGCTTTCTCCAAGCTTCATCTGTCCACTAACAAAATGCCATTGACTATAACAAGATTCTCAGAAGGGCTGATAAAAAAGTACTCCAGAACACCAAGTAACTTACTCTGGAGAGCAGATATCAGATGTCCTAAGTCCCTTGGACATCCTACCATGGCACGGGTAAAATGCAGGGGATGGCAGGCTTTCTGCTTCCTCCACTTTTTGCCTCTGCTGAGTCCCAAGACCCCAGGGCCATGTGTCTTAGGCTGTCAAGGAGAAAGCTAAGCACTTCTACGTCATTTCACAAAGGAATTTTGCAAACCTTCTCCCCAAACATACCTTCTGGGGCATGCTAGTTCGCAACCAAAAGCCACAATAACACATTTTCCTAAACGAAAGAGCAATTCCTAGCTCCCTTGCATTCTACCACCACCACCACCAAATAATTTTGTTACTCCTCAAGAATACAGAATCCATTGGGGTCTTTTGGGGTTTTTTTTAGCAATTTACACACACATAAACACATATATTTGTGCATGTTAATAGCATTCGGTGCAGCGCATCAAATACTGAAGGCATTCTCTGAAGGCTTGCCCCAGATTCCCCAGGGCTCCCGGGCAGCAGTCAGCCAGGGCAGCAGCACGCCACCCAGCGTGCCATACTCCACAGGAGAAAGACCTGGTGCCAGGACAAAGGGAAGTCTAGCCAAAATGCACTTGCTTGTATCAATTTAAATAAAGCCAGGTTCTCAAACTCTGTGTTTAAATAAAAAAATCTAACAGCCAGGAATATGTTTTCTTTTTACCTGCATGCATATGGACAAATAGGGAAGTTGAAATTATCCTCTTCTGCCTCAGGGAGAACCTCATGAGTATTTATAACTTTCAGAAAAAGAAATGTCAGTATAAATATATTACTAGGGCAACAAATTATTAAGAAAGAAAACCAATCCAGAGTATAGACTTGTAGAGATTAGCTCTCACAGAATAAAACAATCTTTATTCATTCAATAACAATTTATTAAGTACCTACTATGTCCCAGGTACTTTTCTAGATGCATTGAGAATACAGCTCTCAGAAGCCTCAGGAGCTTATATTTTAGTGAAAATAAACACAAAATAAAATAAGTAAGTAAAATATATGTTAGATAGCGATAATTGCCATGGAGAAGAATAAAACAGGGCCGGAGAGAGAGAGAGTATGTTGCCAGCAGGCTGGGGAAGATTATAATTTTAAATCAGGTTGTCAAGAAAAGCTACAATGAGAAGGTAACATTGCAGCAAAGGCCTGGGTTTAGGCAGGGAGCCCAGTATCTGGAGTCTGGATGTTTGCCGCACCCTCCTGTTAGAAATAACATTTGCACGCACAGTTTTGAGACACATAATAGTACCCGCTTTTTTGTAGGTTAGAGAGAACAGGGAGCAGTTTTTCTTTCTTGGCTTGCTAAGAGCTCTTTTACTGGTAGTTCACATTTTCATTTCCAAAGCCCAAGTGACGGAATTCCATTAATTAGCACAAAGTGTGCTGGGCGTGGATGGGAGGGTGTGGCAAGGAAGCAGTCCTGAAATGGTCAAAGCTTACAACATGAAAAGGAAGATGGACGGAACTGATTATTGACAAATGGAAAATAGGACATGGAATTTGGAGCACTTTGCCTTGATTCTCTCGCTACTCATGTGACCACATTCTGTGGACTGAGGAGTGTTTCTTCCCAACCATAAAAGGATACTGAGGAATAAATACCAAGTGAGTGATGTATTTCCCTCGCTGGCCCCCAGATGGCCACTGCAGCAGCCCGGAAAGAGGATCTGCAGCCTCATCTTTACTTGTGGATCAATCCCCAAAACTGCCCCAATAGATTGTGAAACTGAAATAAATCATGCGTTTACCTCAGTGAGGTTCTGGGTTTTTTCTCTTCTCCAGGGAGCCAGTCACAGAGAAACGTGCGGAATTTAGTGACTCTGGAGGAAGCTGGAGTGCCTCTACAATACTGAGCGAAGATTTGGGGCTTCTGGGTGTGCTGGAACCGCAGGCCCAGGCGAGGCCCCAGAGCCAGTTTCCAGCGTTGATTGCCACCTGACAGGAGTAAGAGGTCTTACTCAGAGGCAGTGAGAAGGAAAGTTGGCCTCCACAGGGACAATACCAGAGAGACACGGCCTGAGTGCGTGTCGTCATGTGCTCTGTCATGTCAAAGGCCTCCTCATACATAAGGACGTGACTGTGTTTGCATAGCACCTGTGGTATAGCCGTGAGTGACTGACGGATGAAGGATTAACTGCTTTAGTCTTCTAAGGAGGTACAGAGGGTTTCAGGTACCAAGTTAATAAATAAGGTCACAAAGAACCACAAAGGGGCCAGTGTATCTGGCACTATCAGCTGAAATCACGGAGGTGGCACAATAATAATCCTCGTCCATAGTAAGAATCAACTTAAGTCTTTGAGTCCACAGCTAGTCCGGTTCCAGCATCAACGCCATCATTGTACTTCCCGTAAGCAGGATTTCCACACCCCCGTACACACACACTGCTAGAGCAGTGAGGGATTTAGTCACCACCTGGCTCAACCTCTTCAGCTGAAGATGAAGAAACTGCGGAACAGACAAATTAAGTGACTTGCCCACCATCACACAATACAATGCAGATGGGTAAAGTGATACACCATATTCATGTCTCTTTCCTCCAATGTCCTAGAATTTAAGGGCTAAGAAAACCCAGAAAGGGGCCAGGCGAGGTAGCTCACACCGGTAATCCTAGCACTCTGGGAGGCTGAGGCGGGACGATCGCTCGAGGTCAGGAGTTCGAGACCGGTTTGAGCAAGAGCGAGACCCCATCTCTACTAAAAATAGAAAGAAATTAGCTGGATAACTAAAAATATATAGAAAAAATTAGCCGGGCATGGTAGCACATGCCTGTAGTCCCAGCTACTCGGGAGGCTGAGGCAGAAGGGTTGCTTGGGCCCAGGAGTTTGAGGTTGCTGTGAGCTAGGCTGATGCCACGGCACTCTAGCCCAGGCAAAAGAGTGAGACTCTGTCTCCCAAAAAAAGAAAAAAGAAAAGACAGAAAGGGCAAACCACGTGATTATGCCAAGGTGAAAGAAAGATGGGATGGGAGTGGTGTTTTCTCTGAGTTCTAGACAACTACCTCCTGTAATCCTTCCCGCATTGCAGATCCGGGAAAACATTCTCATTGCCTTAATAAAAAGGTTCACAGCACAATTTAAATAGGTGTATTTTCCTCTCTTAAACAGATGGAAGTACAGTGCAGAAAGGTAAAGTGATATACAAAAATAAACAGGCTTAATCATTCACAAAAATATTAATGTGTGTCGAATGTAAAAACAATAATCTGCAAATTGTCCCTAACTTTGGCCAGGTCCTTTCACCTATCTTAAAATGAACAAGTTTAAAAATTTGGACTGTAAATTGAATGCATGTTTTTATATGTGAGCTCGGCTCGGCTCTGATCTGCTCTTCTCTTCTCTTCTCTTCTCTTTTCTTTTCTTTTCTTTTATTTGAGACAAGGTCTCATTGTCACCCAGGCTGGCACAATCATAGCTCACAGCAACCTCAAATTCTTAGGCTCAAATGATCCTCCTACCTCAGCCTGCCAAGCACCTGGGACTAGAGGTGCGTGCCACCACACCTGGCTAATTTTAAAATATTTTGTAGAGACAGGGTCTCATTACATTGCCCCGGCTTGTTCTCGAACTTCTAGCCTCAATTAATCCTCCCACTTCAGGCTTCCAAAGTGCTGGGACTATAGGCGTGAGCTCCTGCGCCCTGCCGTGAGTTGTTTTAGCAGTGAAAAGAGAATAGCCTCTGGAATCAGAGGAAAGTGAGTGAGAATCACAACTCCTCACTTACTAGTTCTAAGACCTTGAAAAAGTTTGCTCAACTTCTCTAGACTTCTATTCCCTCACCCATACAGTAAGAATAATAATTTCATGGAGTTATTACAAGGATTAAATTAAACAATTGCTAGTAAGCACCAGGCATACCAGGGTGACCACCAGCCAGAAGTTCTCCACACTTAATGAGAACTATTCCCCTCCACCCTTGATGGTCTGCAGCAGAGCAGTTTTACCCAGAAGAGACTGAAGAAGCTAGAATGGGAGGGAACATGGCCAATGACCACTAGCTTTTTTCCAAACCAAGAAATCTAAATGTGCTGCAAGCACATTTTTCACGAAATACCTCCTCAGGAGTATTCTTCCCACATAACCTCTCTTTAATTCTTTCCCTGCACGAACAATAGTGACAGTCGCAAAGGCAAGACTGCCATTGGGTGGGTCTAGCTCCCTAAGCTACTGTGTCCTCACTGCTTTCCATCAGTACCAGATGAAGGGGATGCAGCCCTGTGTCAACCTCACCGGTAGTAACAGGGAGAATGAATTTTTCATACCAAACATTTTTCCAACAGACTTGGTTCAGATGTCTGAGACAAAAGCTGGAAGAGGTGGTCTCAACTTTCAGAAAACTCAGCCTTAGCCAGCTTTAGGAATGCTCTCCCAAAAGGCCTTCCTAATCTTAGGGTATATTTAATTAATGTACCCTTGTAGACATAGAGATCTTTTCTTGTCCTTAAAAGCTAACCTATAAAGTTAATCACTGACCTGTGAGGGGTGACATTTGTCCATCCTCATGCTGCCCATGCTATCTAGGTGGAGTTAGTTTTCACTGCAGCACTTGGCCAAGGAAACCAAGTTTCCCTAAATGAATTCCAAGGATAGATATCCTCGTTCTAGTCCTCTGGCTTCTTCCATTAAAAAATTACAGGGATCTGGTCCAAAGGAACTGGGGGGCAAAGCCAGGGAATCAGAGCCACTGTCTTGCCAGAAACGCATGCTCTGATGGGAAAAAACAGTGACGGGTGTCTGTGCCAATTCACGCACTGGAAAGAAGCTATCTGAGATCTGAGGAAACTTCCACCTGCTATAAAGACCTAGCAGCCTATTGAGGAAAAAAAAAAATTCATTTGGGAGTCAGAACTCTTACTCCTAACTTTGTGTATGACTTTAGACAAGTCAGTTAACTTCTTTGTACCTCAGATTCTCATTTGTATAATAAAGAGTTTATATTAGATTATGTCTAAGTTTCCTTCAACACTAACAAGCTATAGGTCTCTGCCCAGCAAGAAAGAGAGGGTAGCAGCCAGGGGACAAAAGAGATCAAATTTGACAGATGCCCAAGATTTAGGAAGCACACCAGATTCCTGCCTAGCTGATTCCTTTATGTGACCCAATAAGGATAAAATCGAAAAAGGAACTAAATGAAATACTCTCTTGATTAATCAAAGGGGATTGAAAGTCATTGCTAACCTCACACCTACCTTACATCGCCTCCAGCTCACCTCCCTTGGGACACTCCTCCTGCTCTTTAATGCCTCATCATGATTCTCAAAAACTGTGATCACTCAAGGTTGAAGCTTTTAATCTCCCATGTATAAAAGGATATGCAAATAGAGTTCAGTTTCCTGTTGAGTCTCTGCCAAGGTCTTAGCCTGGCAGTTCTGGGAAAAGAGCCAAAGACCTCATATTTCTTAGCTGTTAACATTCTCCCATCTGTGCTCAAGTCAGCAGCCTCAGCTTCAGGCTGTGGTTTGTCTTTAGTCTGATACTTTCCCAGGTTTTCTAAAGGAACCCTTCAGAATGTAAGGCTCTAAAACCTTAAAAGAAAGTAAGATTCAGCTGGCTCCCCAGTAACCAGACCGAGGATTATGTGGTTACATTTGAGGGCAGTAAGAAAAATACCAGGAAGTCTATATTTCTATATTCCTATATAATGGCCTCGAAATCCAGTTTTGGAAGCTACCTGAGAGAGTGATATTAATTAGGTCTTAGGCAGGGCTTTCAGTAAGTCATCTGTGTCTCTAATCTGGGATGTCCCATATCATACGTATGCAGAATGAAAAAGGCAAGGTCCTCAGGTACAATCACAGCCCTGGACAGCATTCAAAAATAAAAGACCTGAAAAACACAAGACATCTCAAGGTGTTTCTGGGCCAGAAGTTCTGCTAAACAATAGAATCAGGGACGAGACTAATTGTTCCCTGTGTCTCCATGTGTAAACTCATGCATAATAGCAGCTACCATTTTTACTTAACACATACCATCCAGACCCAAGTTTACTGAAATGTTTTACCAATATTCTGATGGAAAATTATATGTTCCAAGCTATGTTAAATCTGGTCATTTATTAAGCATGGAATTTTCACTTTCTCTGTAAGTGCCACAGCTTATTTCTGTTTCCCAGTATTTGCCTTCTGAAGCTGACTCCCACAAGGGCTTTCCTGTACGTTCTCACTTCCCTTACAAGGTCGATGTACAACTTACGTTTTTGAACTTCTTCAGAAACCTCTAAGAAATGTCCTCTTTCATTTCTTTGTTATCCCAGGTAGCTATCAGGAGCAAAGAGCTCAAGCCTGGACTGAATACCTTGGAACAGGACATCAGTAAAAATGCTCTCGATGCTATTGTTTCATACCCAATCATTCACTTGTTGTCTTCTGCAGCATTTGTTTCTGAATATCTCTCTCTATTCTTGATCCTTGAGCCTTCACTTTTTAAAAAGCATACTTTCTTTGAAATCTACTCACTGAGTGTTGATACTCTACAAATTTTCCACTTCTCATTTCCCCTCCCAGCCTCTCTCCTCCTGAGCCTTACACCCTCCAACAGTGATTATTCCTAGACCATTCATTTACATCACAACACGGAAGTGATGTAAAATCTAAAACAGGTCCCTCCCTATTTCTGTTTTGTTTTGGGGTTTGTTTGTTGTTTTTTTTTTTTTTTTTTTGGTTTTTTTTTTTTTTTTGGAGGGGGCATATTTTGGGTTTTCTTTGGGGGTAGGGTTGGGGTTTTTTTGTTTGTTTTTTTACTTCTCAGTCCCACTCCAGCCTAACCCGTGCAAGTCTGAATGTTAGCACCACCTTGTGCCACTTGTGGGCATTTTTCTCAGAGACTTGTCCCCAGAGCAGCATTTTGAGACTAAGCCTAAATTCCACCGACATTATGACCACTGAAGGTGTCCAGCTCAGGAAGACTCAGGACTTTCTACCTAAATCCAGGTCCAGCTACTTCATCACTGTAATCTGTCATGGAAAAAGGATGAGCTCTCAACATGTCACTCCTAGAGAGGGTCAGAACTGGATCTTAGATTCTACAGGATATATGGATCCTCTAAAGCTCCCTGGCAGAGACTTGACTACACCAGTTCTGTGGACTGTAATGGGAGCTATTCAGATCATACACCTTCATATGATCTTCGAAGAAAATATCATTGTCCCTTAGACAACTCCAACTCTGGTCTACTTTTGTTTCCCTAATACCACACCTCTTTATACAATGTATTTATGGCAAGCTTAACCAGAACAAATCAACGCAACCTTGCGTTAGTGTGGGGGCCCAAGGTAAAGTAAGTGCATCTGACTCCAGAGAAAAACCTTCCCCTCTCTCCAGGGCAGACTCTAAAGACTGTGTATACAGTCTACACACTCTATATTTCCATTTGAATGTGCTTCTCCCAGTTTCTGCACATTGTTTCTGCATACACAGAATTCAGTGATAAAAACTGAGACTCTGTCCTACATACACAAATTAACTCAACTATCAGTGCAGATCAACTGTGTGGAAGGGAGACAATTTTGCACCAAGATTTACTAACCTCCATTTTAATGAGAAAAACAAGAAAGAAGCTTTTTTCCTACTATGACTCTCTCTCTGGATAGATTGCTTGCCAGAAGGGGTTAGGATAATTCTGCCATGGCTCTCTGGCTTCTACACCCTGAGCCATCTGGTCTCCATCACATCGGGGGGGAAGGATCTCTTTTATTCAGCAGTATTTATGCCATCACACTGATACCAGTAGTCAGACCTGACTATACAGCTTGGCTAATAAACCTGGAAAAGTCCATGTTCTCAGAGAGAAGTGGGAAGTGGTGGGACCCAAGGGGACTGAGTGCTGGGAAACTGCTCATGTCCGCTGCTGACGTGGTCTTCTCACCAACTGCTTGATCCAACAGATGTGTCTTCCTTATGAGGCACAGAACAGCCATGTCCTGTGGTCCCCTGTACCCCTAACACCCCACATTTGAGTTCCTTTCGAATTCAGAGAACAAAAGCTGCTGGCTTTGGACCAATTCACAACGGCTGTGGGCCACAACCGCCAACTACTCAGGAAGCATCCACCAGAGCGGGCATGAGAATCATCTTCTTAGAAATTCCCATACACGCAATCTCATCAATCATTTAACACCTGCTCAAAGAGGGCGACTGGGAGACTTTCTCCAGCACATCTTGAGGGATTTAATTCATGTTAGGAACTAAGAAGACTGAGGTTACTACCCAGATTTAAGAAGGCTGAGACAGAATTAACGAAATTATTGGAAAGCAGTTATTACAACTTTACATGGACTTGAGGAAAATCTGCAGATCTATCCACACCTTTGACATAACGTCTTCTTTTAACACTGACCTTGCCCGTCTTACTCTCTGAGTCCCACATAGTGGTCAAACACTGGATAGGCATTCAAAGCCATGAGCAGCAGGACCTTGCCTCTCTCTGTGTGCAGGACAAAGGAGATGGGGATTCTGCTTATCAGAATATCATTGCTAGTTTGTGCCAGGCCTTGCAAGGATGTCCTTGTACTGCAAATGTCTGTGAGAGGTTGTACCCTGGCTACCCTAAGTCTATAGACTTTTTCCTTTCCTTTCCCCCCTCCCCACCTCCAAGGAAATAGTGTGGTTCCTGTGCACTGCCTACTTAGTAAAGCTAAGAAAGATAGGAAGGAAAGGAAACAAAGTACAAGGAGAGAAGCAAAGACATTAGCACGAGGGAAAATAGTGTGGACTCTGAGTATTTATCATTTGAACTGATATTAACCTAACCTCCCCAGAAAATATCAAGGTTAGTATCAAGATGTATATTTTCTTAGGGGCTCTAAAAGAAAATATGAGAATTGAAGGAGCGCTACTGCAGAATACACATACAACAACAACCACCAAAAAATAGTGCTTAGCTATTGCTGGAATAATTCAACATCTTGGCAAAACCTAGGGAGGCCGCGAGCTGTCCGCCCTTTGTAAACTGTAAAGTAGGCATCTGTGGCTCCCCATTCTAATCTGTCTGTGCCCTTTTCTTGGACCCTCCTCCTCATCACATCCTTCATGTGCTTTCACTCCATTCCCATCAAAACCCCATCTCAAGAAATGACCTGAAGCTCGTCCCTAATAATGCTTGAGCAATGAAAATAGAGTGAGGCTTTACCTTGTCTGAGGTTGGGGGAGAGGTATCATTGCATATTAGTAAAGATAACAGCCATCAGCTAAAGACCGAAGGAACCATGGCAGAATTTTCAAAGTTTGAGGAATCCCGCCCAAAATGAAAGGTGAAAGTTTGTTCTCTCTTTCTTTGGACGTTCAGTGAGGATCACACCTGGAGAGTCTGGAACCTCTCAGAGTGGGCACTTCTTTTCCCCTGTCCAGGAAGAAGTCCAGCTGGAGCACACAACCAAAGGGAACAACAGCCTGATCATGGGGAAAGGCATTGCAGCAGAGGGCACAATTAGGGCCAGTAGAAAACAAAAAAAGATACCTGGAAAGAGATTTCATTTCAATCACAGGAATAGCTTTGTGGTAGTTGGCAGCCACTCAACTGTGAAACTAGCATCCTTGTCAGTGAGTGAATTCACTGGATGACTAGACTGGAAAGATTGTCTACATTGGCTGGGCACCAAACTCAATGACCTGGGCTATTTTCCTCCCTAGAATTCATTATAGAATCCTATGTTGAAAGAAAAGCACACCTGCCAATTACATACTCTGTATGGGTAATCATACTCCATATCCATATTTGTATCCTTTTTAACAATATATAATCAATTTTCTATGTTATTGGATATTTTCCCTAATTGATATTTTTAATGAGCTACATTAATATTGTATCTAGGGGCATTCTATAGTTTATTCAATCTGTTCTCTAATGGTTGAGCATTTAGGTAGCTTCCACATTTTTTCTATTATAAAAATTGCTGTAATGAATATATCTGTACTTATAACTTTTTCATTATGTAAAATTATTATGTATATATGAGGAAACTTTATATATATATAAAAAAATAAAATAAGGCCCTATTTCCCTTAATTATAAAATTCAAAATTAAGAATTTTTGACAACTTGAATATAAAAACCCTTAGGTTGTAGATGAAATTATCAAACTCTACTTTAGAATTTTTAATGTATTAATCTAGTCACACATGCATATTTAAAATCATGTATTATATAATATTATATGTCAGTTTTTAACACTGCTCTTTTTCATTCTCATAGTTCATAAAGTGACTATTCACATTCTTCACAAGTATCTCAGATCAATGTATTTGTCATCATTAGAGCCACTTTTTTAATACTCATTTTTCCAGAGTATATCAGATTCAATTTTATCTCAATTGTTTGAATTATAGCACATTATTTTTATAGCACATTATTAATCCATATTTGAAGCTATCATAATACCTATTTTTGAGGGGCAATACCCACTCACATAACATTGGAACTGTTGTTCTACCATTTAACCTGGAAGTGTATATTCATGATCTTCACAATAAAACATTTACTTTAAAGACTTGTTTAAACAATAGCAAACACTTGCAATTTGAAACTCATTGGAAAACCCAAAAATAGTTACTAAGTTTTTGTTAAACTACTTAGTCATTTTTTTCACTAATTCCATCAGCTGACTTCAATAAGCATCCATGAACTAGCATTGATGGAGATCATACCAGATTAATTCCTCACTGAATTCTACTTAACTGTTCAAAATAAAATAATTAAGTGAAAGCATTGTAATATTCCTCTTTATAATTTTTATAAGGGATCATATATAAGAAATTTTCTCTTCTCTGGGAAAAATAAATCTTATTTTATATCCAAACATATATAGTATTTTCTTACAATAAATTCCCCAAAGTGGAAATAGCTGCTCAAAGTGGTATGAATATTTTAACCCTTTTGACATTAACTAATTGGCTTCTAACAAAAATTAAACAATTTATATTGCCACCAACATCTTACCTGCATGGGAAGCATCGCTTTTTCTAGCAAAGGCATTGCTTAAATATCTCTCCCCAAAAATGGCTTGTAAATGCTTAAATTACATTTTTATGACTTCAGGATTAAAACATTTTTCCAAGTTTGGTAACCAATGATTAACTTTCATCTTTTGTGCTTTCCTCATTGCTTTTTTAGGTTCATGTTTTACATACTGACTTGTGTGATTGCAATAATTTTGTGTCTGAGTTTTATAGCACTTAACCACAATAACAGCATCAGTGAGAGGATCTCTCAGAAGTGCTGTGGGTGGCAAACAGTGGTGATGGCAAAATGCCAAAGAAAGAAAAACAGGAAGAGGAGGGTTCTTGTATTGATGTGTTTCACTGTGACGACCTACCACAGAGGTTGAAGTGTTTAAACACTTGTTCAAAAACACCCACTTGTGATCTGCTATGCATGTCTCAGCACTGGGAAGAGTTCTCTGAGTGTCATGGGAAAGTAATATATAAGCTTATTGCCCCTGTGCCCCAACTCCTTCCTTTAGCTGTTTATTCAATATCCTCTACTACAGTAGTTCAGAATATGAACAAGTATTACCAAAGTCATCAGGGATAAATAATCACACCCACACATTTCAAAATTTATGAAATATGCACATGGCACCGTAAAGGAGAATATCATGTGAGAGTAAAGGAAATGGGACTAACAGTGGCTGAGTACTTGTAAACTAGGTCACATATTAGTATATGATGAACTGAGAGGTTAAACCAAGACCTGTCTAATTTACAAAATGCCTTCCTTCAAAGACCTTTATGCCTAGTACAAAACACAGCAAATGTTCAAAAAACTGATTGCTGTGAACTGAATTCGTTTCATTGCTTGCAGAGTCCCAACTTTTTCTTTTTTTTTTTTTTTCATTTCAGCATATTACGGGGGAACAAAAGTTTAGGTTACGTATATTGCCCTTGCCCCCCAACCCCACCGCCCGAGGCAGAGCTTCAAGCATGCCCATTCCCCAGACGGTGAGCATCACACTCATTATGAATGTATACACTCATCCCCTCCTCCATCCCATCTTTTTTTTTTTTTTTTTTTTTGTTGTTGAGACAGAGTCTCACTTTGTTGCCCAGGCTAGAGTGAGTGCCGTGGCGTCAGCTTAGCTCACAGCAACCTCAGACTCCTCGGCTTAAGCGATTCTACTGCCTCAGCCTCCCGAGTAGCTGGGACTACAGGCATGCGCCACTATGCCCGGCTAATTTTTTCTATATAGATTTTTTTTTAGTTGTCCATATAATGTCTTTCTATTTTTAGTAGAGACGGGGTCTCGCTCAGGCTGGTCTCGAACTCCTGACCTTGAGCAATCCACCCGCCTCGGCCTCCCAGAGTGCTAGGATTACAGGCGTGAGCCACCGCGCCCGGCCCATCCCATCTTTTTTGAAACAACATGTTCTCAAGACCATAAATGGAAGCAGACCCATGTGGTGTAGTTCAGACACTAAGTGCCCAAATCCCAACAGGTCATGTACCACCTGGTTCGGATGAGAAAACTGCCCAATGAGGGAGTAGCTGTGGCAAGAAGGTCAACAGTGGGTAGCATGGGAAAAATGACCCAGTGATGTGATGGAAAGTGTAAACTCTTCAAAAATCAAACCTGAGTTATTAGAGAGTCATAACTAAGTAAAAAGATGGTGGGAGGGAAAGGTTTTTGGTGGAGTTAGCCAATAAGAACTTTTGGAGGAGATGAATCTTGAGCTGGTCCTTGCAGATGGTGAAAGACCTAGCACCACTGGGAACATTACTGAGAGTTAAGGAATCTCCCTCTCTGACTAATGCCACTGAGAAGTCCCTTCATCCCAGAGCAAAGACAGAACTCATCTCCACCCACTAGAACTATACGTTTTTGAAAGATATTTCCTGGGAGCACACCAATATTTCTGATCAGAGGATCGAGCAATGTTAATACCACAGGTCTCAGAGTTCACAAGCCCTGCGCTCTCCTTCACTCTTCCGCTCTTCCCTTGCCCCTGTGTGAGTTTGATCCAAAAGAACTGGGATTAATCCCTTCACTTTGGGATTACAACCTCCAGGTAGCACACCAAGTCCATTTGCTCTTTTTAAGTCTAGGAGAGTAAAAACAAAGCACAGGGAAAATTAACTATGCCCGGCCTCCTCCCTAGGTTGTCCAAACTAACTGGATTTATCACTTCAAGGATAGAATACATCAACCCAATCAAAATTAATCAAAGGAACCCATTTTGAGCAAATATAAACAGTTCACAGAGATAACACTTTTCATGAAATCTTCATTTTTAGTGCATAAATGGAACATAACATCCTTATGTTACTTATTTTCTAAAAGTGAAGACTCTTTTAGATACTACTTTTTCAACATATAGTGATGAGTTAATACCATTTCCTTTTGTATAGCAGATTGTAGCCATTACCAGTAACAGAAAGAAGAAATATGACTAGCTTTCTGCTTCACACAAAGATATTATGCACAAAAAAATTTTCAAGCTAAAAAAAAAAAAAAGTTTTAAAACATTTTGAAGTTTCCAATTACTTGCTGGCTACAATGGGAATGTGTAACTTTACAAAAGATAGACTTGTCTGCCGCCATCTTTGCTACTGCTCCATCTCCTTCTCACTGAGCCATTATGTCCATCTTTTTTTTTTTTTTTTTTTTTTTTTTTTGAGACAGAGTCTCACTCTGTTGCCCAGGCTAGAGTGAGTGCCGTGGCGTCAGCCTAGCTCACAGCAACCTCAAACTCCTGAGCTCAAGGGATCCTCCTGTCTCAGCCTCCCGAGTAGCTGGGACTACAGGCATGCACCACCATGCCCGGCTAATTTTTTCTATATATATATATTTTTTAGCTGTCCGTATAATTTCTTTCTATTTTTTAGTAGAGATGGGGTCTCGCTCTTGCTCAGGCTGGTCTCGAACTCCTGAGCTCAAACGATCCGCCCACCTCGGCCTCCCAGAGTGCTAGGATTACAGGCGTGAGCCACCGCGCCCGGCCCATTATGTCCATCTTGATGTGCTACAGCACCAAGTGCACACATGGCCTACACAGGATCCCTCACAAAAATAAACAGATAAACTAAAACGGATCTATCCTTTAATTCAAACGGGAGATAGGAAGCTAAAAAAATAAGTTAAAGGATTCTACAAAGAACCATGTAGACAAATCCATAAGGTGAGACATTCTTCTGGACAACAGGCCCAAGTCTCTCTATTAATCAATGTCATGCAAGAGGAAAAAAACAGCACCCTGGAGGGGAAGCAGTGGAAGGAGAACTATTACAGATTAAAGAGACTTAAAAGATTTAACAACAAAATGAAATACATAGTCTTTAAATCGATTCTTGTATATTAAAAACCATCTTTAAAAAACATTTTGGGGAAAATAAGAAAAATTGGACTGTAGGGAATTACTGTTAATTTTGTTAGGTGGGAAATGATACTGTGGTTATGTCGAAAAATCTTCTTCTTTTTTTTTTAATATATACTGAAGTGAATTGTCATGATATCCATAATTTTTTTAAATACTTGAGCAAAATAGAAAATATGGTAAATATTAATAATTTAATCTAGGTGGTCATTCTATTAAACATTTTGGGGAATGTTTCCAAAACTTTGTAATGAAATTTTTTTAATGTTTTCATGTTTAAGTGGCCAAACTGTATACACCATATTTACACAATGAAAAAGTGAAATACAATGTTTCTTGAAAATCTGCATACCTTCATAAATAATACTGCTCTGCTCAAACAACTCCCTGGATCTGTTCGGGTTAGAACAAACTAAAACTGTATGTTCATGTAACATACTTCTAAGACAACAATTAATTCCCTGACTGACGATACAGGTAAAATGAATAGGAAAACCACTAATAATGAAGTTGTACATTTTGGATTTTTATTATTCTTTTTCACGACATAAGTGTAACTGAAGTATCTTCAAATGACTGACTTTCAAGATCTGAGATAATGATAATAGCTGAAAATCAAGTCTGCCACTTGTGCTGGAAGGTGGTGGGCAGAGATAGTTCCAGACTTCTGCAGTTGCATCAATGAACTTCATCTGTTAGACGATTGTCAAGCTCACTTCTCCTTCAGGTGGGTGGAAATCATAGTGAAGCTAAGAGAAGATCTTCACAAAACCCAAAGTGTGTCTGGACCTCTCAAATAAGGAGAACCTGACTAGGTTTAATCCAACCACAGGGCCTTATATGGTGCTCACCAGTTCAAAAGCCTAGCCTCTTTTAATTCCTGCCCAGATGCTAAGGATACTATTTGACTCATTGACCCTCAAGCCATGTTAGTCCATTCTTCCTCCTCATGGCCTCGCGAAAACTCAGGATACAGTTCCAAGTACTTGTCACTTAAACAATAAGCTGTTATTATTTATAATGGAAACACTGAAGTATTGCCATAGAGATATTGCATGGGCACTGAAGATAATGTAGTCAGACTCTCAGGTCATCACTGAGCCCTCCTCCCTCTGTCACCAATACAATCATCATAGATCCAGCATCTGATCTCCAGAGTACCACCAAGAAGAAGAAATCAGAGACAGAAAACATAAAGATCCATGGTCCTTGACTGCAGACATTTCAACCAAAGTGTGTACGTAAATCTTATCATTTCTACAGAACTGGAAAGATGCTTAAAATGGCTCTGACCACTTACTCCTTGATCAGGCAAAGCACATGATACAATTGACCTGCTGATCACTAGCAAGCAGGTAAAGAGTGGTGAAGTAGCAGAGAAAGCCCAGCATGTCCTGCTGCTCTAGCAGCTTTGGCAGCACAAACAAGATGGAAATAGGACACTGGCTTTCAAAGTATGGCCCATCGACCTTTGGTAACCCCAAGACCTTTCTGGGGACTCCATGAGGTCAGAACTACTTTCGTAATAATATCAAGATGTTATTTGCCTTTTTCATGGTGTTCACATTTGCACTGCCGGTGCCTTAGCATGATTAAGGCAGGGGCATCAATTCTGTATTAATAGACATTGTATTCTTCTCTGCCAAATATTTGTAGAGGGGGAAAGCCCACCTCACTTAAAAATGACATTCACTGTATTAGTTTGCTGGGGATGACATAACAAAATGTGAGACACCAGGTGGCTTAAACAATAGAAATTTAAGTTCTCATAGTTCTGGAGTGTAGAAGTCCAAGGTAAAAGTTCTGGCAAGATTGGTTTCTTCTGAGGCCTGTCTCCTTGGCTTGCAGATGGCTGGATTCTCACTGTGTCCTCACATGGTCTTTCCTCTATGCATGTATGTCACTGGTGTCTCTTGTCTTTGTGTGTCCAAATTTCCTCTTCTCACGAGGACACCAGTTGAATTGGATTAGGCTCACCCTAATGGTCTCATTTTTAACTTAATAACCTCTTGAAAGGCCCTCTTTTCAAATTTGGTCACATTCTGAGGTTATGGGGCTTACAGCTTCAACAGATGAATTTCAGGGAGATGCAATTCAGCCCCAGCATCGAAAAGCACGAAAAACCATTCATTTTCTTAAATCTCTACCCTTGAGCATATGTCTTTTTAGTACTCTATGTGACAAAATGGGGCGTATACATAAAGCACTTCTGCTACACTCTAGATTATGATAGTTATCTCAGAGGGAAACCCCTGTGCAATTGTTTGAGTTGCAAGCTGAACTAACCACTCTTTACATGAAACACCACCTTTGCTTGAAAGGACTTACAGACAGCTATGTTTATTCAGACTTGGGTATTTGGCAGGCATATTCTCAAAAATGAATGAACAGAGCCTCTGACATTAAGATAAACAAATGATTGTTGTTGCTAAAGATAAAATCCAAGCTTTCATGCAAAAGTTAGACTTTTAAAACATGTATATCTGCCACCATGAGCTAGATGACTCCTCAATATTTAAAAACTTTTCTGATTTAAAGAGACCAGTGGTGAAGATAACTACTGTAATATCTTGGTATTGTATATAAAATGTATCAACATGTGGAAGCTGCTTAACTCAGTGAACCAATAATTTCCCAAGTGACCAATGGGTGATGGTACAAAACAAAGCATGAATAGGTGAAAGTTCCATCCATGGTCTATCCATGCAAGATAGACCAATATTTTAAAGTAACATAAAATCATATGTTCATTTACATAGTTTCAGAGTTCACATTACAAATAACCTTTAAGAAGCTCCCTCTTCTCAAATGTTCCTGGAGTATCAAGAACACCATGTCCACAATCTCCAGGCTATTAAAATACCCCTCTATTTCGAACTCCATACTGGTGGAAGGTCAGATTTTTCTCATATATTGTAGAAAAAAACAGCATGTTGCAATACACAGAATGCATAGGGAGACATGATAATCCAGCTGTCTTCTGATAAACCAGCTCCTCTCTGACAGACATCTAAAGACTATGATCAAATCCCCTAGCACCTCCCTTCCTGTGGTCTACAGTCCCACAGGTGCATTAGCTGTTCCTGCCTGGACATGGTTGGAAGTCTCTTAAACAGCCTGGTATCCTTTTTAAATACAATGCACTTGTCTACAGTTCTGAATCTCTACATGTTAATACCAGGAGCCAGGGTAGAGATAAATAACACTAGTTCAAAGTCCACAATCTCAAATATTCTAAGCCTGTAGCATGCCCCTACTCCATCCCTATTTCCTTTCTTGATTTGATATCCCATAAATTGGGTCCAGGTGACTGGAGTCTCCAAGCATGAGGTGTGGTCCCAGTCAGGATCAGACAGAACCATGGTAAACACAGTTCCCACACTGTCCCTTGCCTCTAGAAGTAAGTTTGCACCGAGAACATGGCCCAGCCTCCTTCCAGAAATAGCTGAAATTGAGAATACACCCACCCTGTGCCTGCCTCTCCCCTTTCACACAGAACAGCATCTCATATAACAATGAGAAGCCACAGAGAGAAAGAAGACAACAGGTTGTCCAGACAATCCTATGGCCATTCCAGGGAAAGACATCAGCTGAGGGACTAAAATACTTATAAACCATCAATGCTAGAATGAAAGACCAGAGAAGAGTGTGGATTCACCCAGTATACCAAAAGACCATTGCACTCAGATATTGATATTTAATTTCTTATATATTCTTTTGAAATTGGGTGCCTTAGCCAAGTTGTGAAACCTCACTGGATCTTTCTAGACTTTGCCATCTGAAATCCCAGGGGAATGAACATATGATCCTTGATGCTTCTCCCCGCTGTGACATCTAGGATTCCTCTCCAAAGGCACACTGATCTTTGATTACCCATGTTAGTAGGAGAAAATGTGATTTCAATACTCCAAAAATGTAGACAGCCTGAAACCCTACTACTTGGATTTATAATATATTACACCTTGTGGAGCAAATTACAACAAATCAATCTTCCCAACAATGCTTAACTCAGGCTAAGGTTAAAAAAAAGTTTGATCATAGCTCATGGTATTGTGCACCACTAACCAAATGTAAGGTAGTATTCCATAATGCAGCCTGGTGTCAGAGAACCAGTAAGACACTCAGAGTTGGGAAGATGTGGGAAGACCTGGCCATGCCGCTGCCACTTACTAGTTTATCTTCTCTGCACCTAAATTACCACATCCTTAAAACGGATTCAGAAGGCACTCTCTGAGCACCCACTGAGTCGGGCTCTGTGCCAGCACAGGGTGTGTAGAGATGAACCAGACAGATCCCCTCTCTCAAGAGTCTCTACCTAATGTAGGAGAGAGGAAAAGGGTTTTGAGTGCAAGGATAGAAATAAGCATCAGATGCCATGAAATTTCAGGGAAGGCTGCGCACCTAACCCAGTTCAGCCTGGGGTAGTCACTTAGGACTTCCCAGGGAAGTCAACAGCTAAATGCAGAAGACTTAAGGAAGCGCTCCAGAGACCAACTGAGAGACAGAAGAAGGAAAGGGAATTTCACGCAATAAGGAATGAAAGAACATGGAGCGTTCAGGAAACAAATAGCTCAATGCAGCTGAGTTTAAAGGAGCAAGGAGGCAAATGCCTTTATTTCACACGTTTTATCCTGAAATAATGGGAGCCACCAAAAATTTTAAGCATGCAATATCATGATTGCTGGAGATAAAGACTTAAAAACATACGAAGGTTGGGGTCCCTGCAGAAATTAATCAGCTATTTCTGTTATGATTATGATCTCTAACATACTACCCCAAAATTATAGTTGCTTACACAGACAAACATGTCACTTTGCTCACTGTTCTGCAGGCCAGCTGGACTTGGCTTCAAGATGTGGGTTGGATTCAGGTCTGCTCTATGTGTCTTCATTCCAGCACTCAGGGCAAAGCAGCAATGACTCCCTGGACCAAACTCTTCTCATCTCAGAGGGCAGACGTTCAAGAGTGCTGGTGGAAATCCACACTGTGATGTCCCTCGGAGGCTCAGCTTGGAACTGGCACACTGTCAGTTCCACTCATCTTCCATGGACCATAGCATGAGGAAGACTCAATGTCAATACAGTGGGATGTATATTCCTCCTATAGTAGGAAACCTTGAAAAGTTATGTGGCAAAGAACCGGAATATGTGCTTCTGTTGTAGGGAGAGAGTGAAGAGCTGGGAACCACAGCAGCTGCATTCTCATCAAGGTTCCCAACTTTTTGTTTCCTGTAACTACTTCTGTTCAAGCCAGTTTCTGATGGCTGCTTCTTCGGAAAGTCTGTACACCAGCACCAGCAGGAAGTCAGTGAATCTCATATGGGTTAGTCAGAAGCTTAATTTATTAGTTAACACAGTAACCACCTACCTCTTGCATTTCAAAGACTAGCACCTAAAGCTAGCTATACTCAAGAGTCCAAGTTACAATTCTTTATCCTCATCTGATTCTCTCGTGAGGCCCATATTATTATTTTTTTTTTATTTATTTTTTTTTTTTTTTGCTTTCTGCCCTAAGCCCTCCCTGTCACATAGATCTGTTATAGAGGACAAAACATTTCTTCTTTTCCTCTTTTCCTATTTTTTTAATAAGCAAAAGAATGTTAGACTTTGTATATAGAGATGAAGTTGCTTGGAGTTTCTGGGACAGGCATCCAGTTGTATGTAGTGTAGGAGGAAGAGTATAAGTAAAATAGTGATAATTTCATTAAACCATGGATTTAAATAAGGCCTCCAGGGAAAGTGTGAAGATCAACCTTTTTAAAACCCTGCTCCGTACTGATAAACAACCACAACACAATTTATACTCTCTTTCATGGTAAACATTTAATAAGGTTAGTTTCCATGAGCCTATTATATTGCTTTGTGCTTTGAGACTGGCGAGAAAGCACAGATGGGAGAGGATGTGATGACTTCTCAAAGTCCACCCTAATTGAAAACCCAGAACAGACCTAGCCAGTGAGGCAGAAGACCCTCAGATAGACACTCTAAGCCAGCCTGGCTTGGCTGAACCACCAAATCCGTTTGACGTGGAGAAAACATCTCACTCCCAGGCTTCTTAGAGCCCACATAGTGGAGAACCAAGGGGAGGTCTTTGTAAAGCTGTGTAGCACTGTGACTGGTTGGATACGCACAGTGCTACAAAACCCACAGAGACCTGTACAAAAACTATAGGGGAAAAAGTACTATTTCCCTGGGAAAAATCCTCAGGCCGGGCCCTGTGCCTCATGGAATGAACACAGCAGGCAGCTTTCCTCCTTGTTCTATGGCCTGGAAAGGCAGCCCAGAAGTTGACTGGACCAGGGGAGATGACCCCAACCTCTGGCCTCTCACTCCTTGCTGTTCTCCCTTGGGTGAAATTGGCATTTCAATGTTTTCTTACAGCACATTTGGGGAATACAAAAAGTTGCTCTCTAGAAACTATTCTTGCCTTGCTTTCAGGCTGATTCTACTGCAAACGAGAGTTATATGAGCTATCCCATATAAAATGTATGGATCCAACTCCCTAGAGACATTTGCCAAAATATCAAGGTCAGTATCAGGATGTATACTTTCTTAGGCTCTCTAAAGGAAACTATAACAATTGAAGGAGTGCTACAGCAGAACAGACACACACACACACACACACACACACAGTGCTTGGCAATTGCCACAATGATCCAATGTTGTGGCAAAAACCTAGGGAGGCCACCAGCTGTCCCCCCTTTGTAAACTGTAAAGTAGGCATCTGTGGCTCCCCATTCTAATCTGTCTGTGCCCTTTTCTTGGACCCTCCTCCTCATCACATCCTTCATGTGCTTTCACTCCATCCCCGTCAAAACCCTATCTCAAGAAATGACCTGAATCTAGTCCCTCATAATGCTTGAGCAATGAAAATAGAGGGAAGCTTTAGCTTTTCTGACGTTGGGGGAGAGGGAGCATTGCATTTTAATGGAGATAATACCCATCAGCTAAAGACCGAAGGAACCATGGCAGAATTTTCAAAGTTTGAGGAATCCCGCCCAAAATGAATGGTGAAAGTTTGTTCTCTCTTTCTTTGGACGTTCAGTGAGGATCACACCTGGAGAGTCTGGAGCCTCTCAGAGTGGGCACTTCTTTTCCCCTGTCCAGGAAGAAGTCCAGCTGGAGCACACAACCAAAGGGAACAACAGCCTGATCATGGGGAAAGGCATTGCAGCAGAGGGCACAATTAGGGCCAGTAGAAAACAAAAAGATACCTGGAAAGAGATTTCATTTCAATCACAGGAATAGCTTTGTGGTAGTTGGCAGCCACTCAACTGTGAAACTAGCATCCTTGTCAGTGAGTGAATTCACTGGATGACTAGACTGGAAAGATTGTCTACATTGGCTGGGCACCAAACTCAATGACCTGGGCTATTTTCCTCCCTAGAATTCATTATAGAATCCTATGTTGAAAGAAAAACATACCTGCCAATTACATACTCTGTATGGGTAATCATACTCCATATCCATATTTGTATCCTTTTTAACAATATATAATCAATTTTCTATGTTATTGGATATTTTCCCTAATTGGTATTTTTAATGAGCTACATTAATATTATATCTAGGGTCATTCTATAGTTTATTCAATCTGTTCTCTAATGGTTGAGCATTTAGGTAGCTTCCACATTTTTTCTATTATAAAAATTGCTGTGATGAACATATCTGTACTTATAACTTTTTCATTATTTAATATTGTTATATATGTATATGAGGAAACTTTATAAATATATACATATAAAATAAAATAAGGCCCTATTTCCCTTCATTTAAAGCTAAAAATCAAGAATTCTGATCAACTTGATATATATAAACCCTTAGGTTGTAGATGAAATTATCAAATTCTACTTTAGAATTTTTAATATATTAATCTAGTCACACATGCATATTTAAAATCATATATCATATAAAATTATATATCAATTTTTAATACTGCTCTTTTTCATTCTCATAGTTCATAAAATAACACTTCAGATTATTCAGACCGGGCGCAGTGGCTCACGCCTGTAATTCTAGCACTCTGGGAGGCCGAGGCGGCGGACCATTTAAGCTCAGGAGTTCGAAACCAGCCTGAGCAAGAGCCAGACCCTGTCTCTACTAAGAAATAGAAAGAAATTAGCTGGACAACTAAAAATATATAGAAAAAATTAGCGGAGCATGGTGGCGCATGCCTGTAGTCCTAGCTACTTGGGAGGCTGAGGCAGAAGGATTGCTTGAACCCAGGAGTTTGAGGTTGCTGTGAGTGAGGCCAACACCACGGCACTCTAGCCAAGGTGATAGAGTGGGACTCTGCCTCAAAAAAAAAAAAAAAAAAAAAAAAATTTCTTTAGAAGTATCTCAAATCAATGTATTTGTCACCTTTTGAGCCACTTTTTTTAATCCTCTTTTTTCCAGAGTATATCGGATTCAATTTTATCTCAATTGTTTGAATTACAGCACATTATTAATCCATATTTGAAGCTACCAGAATACCTATTTTTGAGGGGCAATACCCACTCACATACCATTAGAAATGTTGTTCTGCCATATACCCTGGAAGTGTGTATTCATGATCTCCACAATAAAACATTTACTTGAAAGACTTGTTTAAACAATAGCAAACACTAGCAATTTCAAAGGCATTGAGAGGCCCAAAAATAGGTTTTTTTTTTTTTTTTTTTTTTTTGGAGACAGAGTCTCACTTTGTTGCCCAGGCTAGAGTGAGTGCCATGGCGTCAGCTTAGCTCACAGCAACCTCAGACTCCTCGGCTTAAGCGATCCTACTGCCTCAGCCTCCCGAGTAGCTGGGACTACAGGCATGCGCCACTATGCCCGGCTAATTTTTCTCTATATATTTTTAGTTGTCCATATAATTTCTTTCTATTTTTAGTAGAGACGGGGTCTCACTCTTGCTCAGGCTGGTCTCGAACTCCTGACCTTGAGCGATCCACCCGCCTCGGCCTCCCAGAGTGCTAGGATTACAGGCGTGAGCCACCGCACCCGGCCCCAAAAATAGTTTTTAAGTTTTGGTAAACTATTAATACTTACTCAACTTTTTCAGTAATTACATCAGCTGACTTCCATAAGTGCCAGTGAACTACAGTTAATGGAGATCATAACAGATTAATTCTTCACTAAACTCACTTAACTATTCAAAATAAACTCATTAAGTGAAAGCATTGTAATATTCCTCTTTATAATTTTTATAAGGGATCAAATATAAGGAATTTCCTCTTGTCTGAGAATAATAAACCTTAGTTTAGATTCAAACATGTATGGTACTTTTAGACAATAAATTCCCCAGTGGAAATAGGTCCTTAAACTGGTATGAATATTTTAACTCTTTTGACATTAACTAATTGACTTCCAATAAAATTTAAACAATTTATATTACTACCACATATCTTGCCCATATTCAGAGTGTCACCTTTTCTAGCGAAAGCATTGATTAAATATGTCCACCAAAATACTTTGTTAATGTTTTATTTACATTTTATTACATGAGGATTAAAATATTTTTCCAAGTTTGTCGAACAATGATTAACTTTCTTTGTTTGCCCTTTGCCCGTTTCTTTTTTTGGGTTCTTATTGTTTAACTTATTGCAATAATGTTGTGCCTGAGTTTTATACCATTTAACCACAGTAACAGTATTGGTGACAGGATATCCTGAGAGGTGTTGTGGATGGCAGAGTGGTGATGCCAAAATGCCAAGGAAAGAAAAACAGGAAAAGGAGGGTTCTTGTACTTATTTGTTTCACGGTGACTATACACTGCAGAGGTTCAAGTGTTTAAAAATCTTATTCAAAAACACCCACCTGTGATCTTCTATGCATGTCTCAGCACTGGGAAGAGTCCTCTGAGTGTCATCGGAAAATAATATATAAGCATATTGCCCCAACTCCTTTAGCTGTTTATTCCATATACTCTACTATAGTAGTTCAGAATATGAACAAGTATCACCATAGACATCAGTGATAAATAATCCCAACCACACATTTCAAAATTTATGAAAGATTCACATGGCACCATAAAGGAGAATATCATGACAGAGTAAAGGAAATGGGACTAACAGTGGCTGAGTACTTGTAAACTAGGTCACACATTAGTATATGATGAACTGAGAGGCTAAACCCAGACCTGTCTAATTTACATAATACCTTCCTTCAAAGAGCTTTATGCCTAGTACAAAACACAGCAAGTGTTCAAAAAACTGATTGCTGTGAACTGAATTTGTCTCATTGCTTGCAGAGTCCCAACTTTTTGAAACAACATGTTCTCAAGATGATAAATGGAAGCAGATCCATGTGGTGTAGTTCAGACACTAAATGCCCAAATCCCAACAGGTCATGTACCACCTGGTTCGGATGAGAAAACTGCCCAGTGAGGGAGTAGCAGTGACAAGAAGGTCAACAGTGGGTAGCATGGGAAAAATGACCCAGTGATGTGATGAAAAGTGTAAACACTTCAACAATCAAACCTGAGTTATTAGAAAGTCATAACTAAGTAAAAAGATGGTGGGAGGGAAAGGTTTTTGGTGGAGTTAGCCAATAAGAACTTTTGGAGGAGATGAATCTTGAGCTGGTCCTTGCAGACGGTGAAAGACCTAGCACCACTGGGAACATTACTGAGAGTTAAGGAATCTCCCTCTCTGACTAATGCCACTGAGAAGTCCCTTCATCCCAGAGCAAAGACAGAACTCATCTCCACCCACTAGAACTATACGTTTTTGAAAGATATTTCCTGGGAACAGAGCAATATATCTGATCAGAGGATCAATCAGTGTTAACACCACAGATCTCAGAGTTTACAAGCCCTGCGCTCTCTTTCGCTATTCTCTTGCCCCTGTGTGAGTTTCATCCAAGAGCACGGGGATTAATCCCTTCACTTTGGGATTACAACCTCCAGGTAGCACACCAAGTCCATTTGCTCTTTTTAAGTCTAGGAGAGTAAAAACAATGTACAGGGAAAATTATGCCTAGACTGCCTCCCTAGATTGTCCAAACTAACTGGATTTATGACATCAAGGATAGAATACATCAACCCAATCAAAATTAAACAAAGGAACCCATTTTGAGCAAATATAAACAGTTCACAGAGATAACACTTTTCATGAAATCTTCATTTTTAGTGCAGAAATGGAACACAACATCCTTATGTTATTTTCTAAAACCGAAGACTCTTTTAGTTACTACTTTTTCAACATATAGTGATGACTTTATAGCATTTCCTTTTGTATAGCAGATTGTAGCCGTTACCAGTAACAGAAAGAAGAAATATGACTAGCTTCCTGCTTCACACAAAGATATTATGCAAAAAAAATTTTCAAGCCAAAAAAAAAAAAAAAGTTTTAAAACATTTTGAAGTCTCCAATTACTTGCCGGCTATAATGGGAATGTGTAATTTTACAAAAGATAGACTTGCCTGCTGCCATCTTTGCTACTGCTCCATCTCCTTCTCACTGAGCCATTACGTCCATCTTGATGTGCTACAGCACCGAGTGCACACATGGCCTACACAGGATCCCTCACGAAAATAAACAGATGACTAAAACAGATCCATCCTTTAGTTCTAACAGGAGACAGGAAGCTAGAAAAATGAGTTAAAGGATTCCACAAAGAACCATGTAGACAAATCCATAAGGTGAGACATTCCACTGGACAACAGGCCCAAGTCCCTCCATTAATCAATGTCATGAAAGAGGAAAAAAAACAGCACCCTGAGAGGAAGCAGTGAAAGGAGAACTATTACAGATTAAAGAGACTTAAAAGATTTAACAACCAAATGAAAGGCATAGTCTTTAAATGGATTCCTGTTTATTAAAAACTATCTTTAAAAACATTTTGGGGAAAATCAGAAAAATTGGACTGTAGGGAAGTACTGTTAATTTTATTAGGTGGGAAATGATACTGTGGTTATGTAGAAAAATCTTCTTTTTTTTTTTAATATATACTGAAGTAAATTGTCTTGATGTCCATAATTTATTTTTAAATACTTGAGCAAAATAGGAAACATGGCAACAATTAATTATTTAATCTAGGTGGCCATTCTATAGATATACATCCTATTAAACTTTTTTGAAATGTTTCAAAAACTTGATAATAAAATTTTTTTAATGTTTTCATGTTCAAGTGGCCAACCAGTATATACCATATTTAGACAATGAAAAAAATGACATACAATATGTGTCTTGAAAATCTGCATACCTTCATAAAGAATACTGCTCTGCTCAAACAACTCCCTGGATCTGTAGGGGTTAGAACAAATTAAACTCTATGTTCATGTAACATATTTCTAAGACAACAATTAATTCCCTCACTGAGGATACAGGTAAAATGAATAGGAAAACCACTAGTAATGAAGTTGTACATTTTGGATTTTTATTATTCTTTTTCAAGACATAGGCAAAACTGAAGTATCTTAAAATCCCTGCCTATCAAGATCTAAGATAATAATAATAGTTGAAAATCAAGTCTGTCATTTGTGCTGGAAGGTGGTGGGCAGAGAATAGTTCCAGACTTCTGCAGTTACATCAGTGAACTTCAATCCATTGGTTGATTGTAAAGCTCACTTCTCCTTCAGGTGGGTGGAAATCATAGGGAAGCTAAGAGAAGATCTTCACAAAATCCAAAGTGTGTCTGGACCTCTCAAATAAGGAGAACCTGACTAGGTTTAATCCATCCACAGGGCCTTATATGGTCCTCGCCAGTTCAAAAGCCTAGCCTCTTTTAATTCCTGCCCAGATGCTAAGGATACTATTTGACCCATTGACCCTCAAGCCATGTTAGTCCATTCTTCCTCCTTATGGCCTTGCAAAAACTCAGGTTACAGTTCCAAGTATCTGTCACTTATACCAGTAAGCTGTTATTATTTATAATGGAAACACTGAAGCATTGTCACAGAGATATAGCATGGACACTGAAGATAATGTAGTCAGACTCTAAGGTCATCACTGAGCCCTTCTCTCTCCGTCACCAAGACAGTCATCATATATCCAGCATCTGACCTCCAGAGTACCACCAAGAAGAAGAAATCAGAGACAGAAAACATAAAGATCCATGGTCCTTGACTGCAGACATTTCATCCGTAGTGTGTGGGTCAACCTTATCATTTCTGCAGAACTGGAAAGATGTTGCTTAAAATGGCTCTGACCACTTACTCCTTGATCAGGCAAAGCACATGATACAATTGACCTGCTGATCACTAGCAAGCAGGTAAAGAGGGTGAAGTAGCAGAGAAAGCCCAACATGTCCTGCTGCTCTAGCAGCTTTCGCAGCACAAACAAGATGGAAATAGGACAGTGGCTTTCAAAGTATGGCCCGTGGACCTCTGGGAACCCCAAGACCTTTCTAGGGAGTCCATGAGGTTAGAACTACTTTCATAATAATACCAAGACACTATTTGCCTTTTTCATTGTGTTCACATTTGCACTGATGGTGCAAAAGCCATGGTGGATAAAACTGCCGGTGCCTTAGCATGAATCAAGGTAGAGGCATCTATTATGTATTAATAGACATTGTATTCTTCACTGCCACATATTTGTAAGGGGAGAAAAAGCCACCTTCACTTAAAAATGATATTGACTATATTATTTTGCTGGGGCTCACATAAAAAATGCCACGTACCAGGTGGCTTAAATAATAGAAATTTACTTTTTCTCAGTTCTGGAGGTTAGAAGTCCAAGGTCAAGGATCTGGCAAGATTGGTTTCTTCTGAGGCCTGTCTCCTTGGCTTGCAGATGGCTGGATTCTCACTGTATCCTCACATGGTCTTTCCTCTATGCATGCATGTCACTGGTGTCTCTTCTCTTTGTGTGCCCAAATTTCCTCTTCTTATGAGAACACCACTGGAATTGGATGAGGCCCATCCTATGCCCTCATTTTTAACTTAATAACCTCTTGAACAGCCCTCTGAGGTTATGGGTGTTACCGCTTCACCATGTGAATATCAGGAAGATGCAATTCAGCCCTAACATTGAAAAGCACTAAAAACCCTTCATTTTCTTAAATCTCTACCCTTGAGTAGATGTCCTTTTAGTATTCTGGGTGACAAAAATGGGAAACATATAAAGCACTTCTACTACATTCTAGATTATGACAGTTATCTCACAGGGAAACCCCTGTGCAATTGTTCGAGTTGCAAGTAGAACTAGCCACATTCCATGAAACACCACCTTTATTTGAAAGAAAGACTTACAGACAGCTATGCTTATTCAGACTTGGATATTTGGCAGGCATATTCTCAAAAATGAATGAACAGAGCCTCTCACATTAAGATAAATAACTGATGGTTGTTGCTAAAGATAAAATCCAAGCTTTCATGCAAAAGTTAGACTTTTAGAAAAATTATTTCTGCCACCATGAACTACATGACTCCTCAATATTTAAAAACTTTTCTGATAAAAGGAGACCGGTGGTGATGATCAGTGCTATAATATCTTGATATTGTATAATAAAAAGTATCAACATGTGGACTGCTTAACTCAGTGAACCAATAATTTCCCAAGTGACCAATGGGTGATGGTACAAAATAATGCATGAATTGTTCCATCCAAAACAGCAAGATAGACCAGTATTTTAAGGTAATATAAAATCATATGTTCATTTATATAGTTTCAGAGTTCACATTACAAATAACCTTTAAGAAGCTCCCTCTTCTCAAATGTTCCTGGAGTATCAAGAACACCATGTCCACAATCTCCAGGCTATTAAAATACCCCTCTATTTCGAACTCCATACCGGTGGAAGGTCAGATTTTTCTCATATATTGCAGAAAAGCCAGCATATTGCAATACATAGAATGCATAGGGAGACATGATAATCCAGCTGTCTTCTGATAAACCAGCTCCTCTCTGACAGACATCTAAAGACTATGATCAAATCCCCTAGTACCTCCCTTCCTATGGTCTACAGTCCCACAGGTGCTTTAGCTGTTCCTGCCTGGACATGGTTGGAAGTCTCTTAAACAGCCTGGTATCCTTTTTAAATACACTGCACTTGCCTACAACTCCAGATCTGTACATGTTAATATCAGGAGCCAGGATAGAGATAAATAACACTAGTTCAAAGTCCACAATATCAAATATTGTAATCCTGAGTCATGCCCCTGCTCCATCCCTATTTCCTTTCTTGACTTGATATCCCATAAATTGGGTCCAGGTGACTGGAGTCTCCAAGCATGAGGTGTGGTCCCAGTCAGGATCAGACAGAACCATGGTAAACACAGTTCCCACACTGTCCCTTGCCTCTAGAAGTAAGTTTGCACCGAGAACATGGCCCAGCCTCCTTCCAGAAACAGCTGAAATTGAGAATACACCCATCCTGTGCCTGCCTCTCCCCTTTCACACAGAACAGCATCTCATATAACAATGAGAAGCCACAGAGAGAAAGAAGACAACAGGTTGTCCAGACAATCCTATGGCCATTCCAGGGAAAGACATCAGCTGAGGGACTAAAATACTTATAAACCATCAATGCTAGAATGAAAGACCAGAGAAGAGTGTGGATTCACCCAGTATACCAAAAGACCATTGCACTCAGATATTGATATTTAATTTCTTATATATTCTTTTGAAATTGGGTGCCTTAGCCAAGTTGTGAAACCTCACTGGATCTTTCTAGACTTTGCCATCTGAAATCCCAGGGGAATGAACATATGATCCTTGATGCTTCTCCCCGCTGTGACATCTAGGATTCCTCTCCAAAGGCACACTGATCTTTGATTACCCATGTTAGTAGGAGAAAATGTGATTTCAATACTCCAAAAATGTAGACAGCATGAAACCCTACTACTTGGATTTAGAATATATTACACCTTGTGGAGCAAATTACAACAAATCAATCTTCCCAACAATGCTTAACTCAGGTTAATGTTAAAAATCAGTTTGATCATAGCTCATGGTATTGTGCACCACTAACCAAATGTAAGGTAGTATTCCATAATGCAGCCTGGTGTCAGAGAACCAGTAAGACACTCAGAGTTGGGAAGATGTGGGAAGACCTGGCCATGCCGCTGCCACTTACTAGTTTATCTTCTCTGCACCTAAATTACCACATCCTTAAAACGGATTCAGAAGGCACTCTCTGAGCACCCACTGAGTCGGGCTCTGTGCCAGCACAGGGTGTGTAGAGATGAACCAGACAGATCCCTTCTCTCAAGGGTCTCTACTTAATGTAGGAGAGAGGAAAAGGGTTTTGAGTGCAAGGATAGAAATAAGCATCGGATGCCATGAAATTTCAGGGAAGGCTGCGCACCTAACCCAGTTCAGCCTGGGGTAGTACTTAGGACTTCCCAGGGAAGGCACTTGCCCAAGAGGACAAGTGGGGCTAAAATTCAGCCTGTGCTCTGCCAGCCTCACCAAGGCCTGGTGCAGGGCTGCAGCATCTGGAGAAAGGGATGCCTTTCATAAAGCACACAAAGTTGCCATCTGTTTGCCAAGCTTGAGCCCCAGGGGCTATCTCTGCATTCACCCCGTGGGGTCACCTCTTCTAAATTGCACAAAGCACCATATGGGCTACTGGCCCTGAATTTAGCAACTAGAAGGCCAAATGTGGGGGATAAAATTTTAAATTTATATGACAGCCCTTTGAACACTGTATAACACTATTCAAGCATAAAGCAGGTTGGGGCAGGGTGACTCAAAAGCTTTCCAGGGGACGGAAGAAATTACATTGACCACAAACATTTATGGCCTCACCCACAGCACGTAAAATCCACATGGGATATTCAGATTTCTAACAGACTCCTTGGTAGGAGATTATTTGAGGGCAGACTGGCAAGAAAGCACAGATAAGGGTGGATGTGATGATTTCTAAAAGTCCACCCTAGTTGCAAATCCCAGGGCAGACCTAGCCAGTGGGGCAGAAGAGCCTCAGAGAGGAGCACCTGAGCCAGCCTGGCCCAGCCTAACTGCCAAAACCGTTTGATAATTTAATTAGAACATCTGGCTCTGAGGCTTCTCAGAGGCCTCGTAGTGCAAGACCGAGGGGAGGTTTTTGTAAAGCTGTGTAGCACTGTGACTGGGTGGATACGCACAGTGCTACAAAACCCACAGAGACCTGTACAAAAACTACAGGGGCAAAAGTGCCATTTCCCTGGGAAATCCTCAGGCCGGGCCCTGTGCCTCATGGAATGAACATAGCAGGCAGCTTTCCTCCTTGCTCTGTGGCCTGGAAAGGAGGCTCAGAAGTTAACTGGACCAGGCGAGATGACCCCAGCTGCTGGCCTCTCACTCCCTGCTGCTCTCCCTTGGGTGAAACTGGCATTTCAACATTTTCTCATAGCACATTTTGGGAATACAAAATGGTGTTCTTTAAAACTATTCTTGCCTTGCTTTCATGTTGATTCTACTGCAAAAGAGAGTTATATGAGCTACTTCATACGGAATGTATGAATCCAAGTCCCTAGAGAGATTTGCCCAAGTGCTCTGCTTTGCAATTTGGGAAGATGGATTTGAAGAGAGATTGATTTGTTTTTAGGCAATCACCAGCCATAGTTGCTCATTCTAAAGCTGGCTGTTCTGTGAATCACCCATACCCGATCAGTGCTTCATGCCACCTTGTCTCCTCTTACTGTGTCACACATTATCTGCCCTCATAGCAGTACTGGTGACTTAAAGGCCTTGACTCTGGATACTTATAGATCCAAGACCCATCACCTTGATGGGGCCAGCTTTCCGAGGCTGAGAGTTAAATGTAGGTCTAGGAAGTGAGAACAATCTAAAACAACAGAAAGCAACAGTTCAGAGCACTTCATAATGTGTACCGTGTTGGGAATGTTCACCATAGGAATATGTGCTCCTGCATACTCCTCAGACAACAGCCTCCCAAGAGCAAACCTATCTCCATCTGTAGTTGATTAAATCCTCAAGAACCAGTTGGATAAGCCACAAGTGCCATCTTTCAAGGAGCAAAGCCATAAAGATCCTCCAGTCCTAAAGCTAATGAGGAGAAGGAAGGCGGGCACGCTGCAGAGGTTTTTGGCATGCCCTCACGTGCTGTGTTATGATACAGACAAGCTCATCTTTGGAAAAGGAACCCATCTGACTGTGGAACCAGGTAAGTAACTCATTTGTCTGAAATTTGGAGTTAAGGCATCTTCCATCTAGAAGGCAGAAATAGCAGGAAATAGGAAGCAGGTGAAATAGTACCAATCTTGTGTCAAGGACGACTCCTGGGAAGTCATGAACTATGGTTAATCCCTTCCATAGCAGGCAGGGTGGGGAGGTTTCTGTAAAAAACTAGTCTTTAGGGGATGTGAAAGAACCCATTCAGTTCAGGGAAAACTGAGGGAATTCTGCCCAATTCATGGGATTTGGGTCCAGCTGTAGAAACCGGAGTCATCGACCCAACTCCTGAGCAGAATCAGAATTGACCTGGAATGAGGCTGATCTGAGTCAGGGTGATTCTATCAAGGTGACTCCAAACATAAACAATTCTGACTTTCCTTAGACCAAACACATTCATCTCTGGGCTTGGAGGGTGAGGCCAGAGCAAGTGGTCACTTGCGCTGCTACATTTCTCTTTAGAAGAAAGGAATGTGCTCCCGACATTTATTTCTAATGGTTTGAGCTGCAAATGGAAACTAGGTTAATAGTGAGAAATATGGAACATTCTGGTTCTCACTGAGACCAGATTCCAAGCAGAACAAAGTGAATGTGTAATGCTTCCAACTAAGGGATGCTTTGCAGTTCCCTAGGACATAGCCAGGAGTGGTTCCGTAAGGACGCATGGTGTCCATCTTCCTCACAAAGAGAGCAGGGAACCACGCACTAGTAACTGTTATGCAGGAATCATGTTTAACACAGAAGGCATCTTTTGGTGTCCATTAAGTGAAATCTGAATTCAACTGTATCTTGCTTAAAAAAAAGACAGTGATCTCCACCTGGCAGCAGCTTCCAGTTGGTGCATATTAATCTTAAGCCAGAGAATGTAATAAACCAATATCAAAACCCATTTCAAAGGTCCTAGGGAGGTCGAGCAGTAGGGGTCATGGTCCTAAATCTGCCCAACTGGCTACTAGGAAAAAAAACAGCACACCCTCCCCTGGGGCCTTGGCATTATCCTGTGTTTTCCAAGGTAAAAGAAGGCTCTAGAGAGGTAGGGTGGAAGAGGGTGATGTTAGTTAGTTTCTGACAGGTTTGCACGTCCCCAGACCTCACATGCGGCGGGGAGGAGAGGGACTTTGCCTCCTGAGAGAAAGAGAGGGACACCCAAAGCAGGCACATTCAGGTTTTTTTTTAAAAATCAAAATCTTAGAAAAATTTTGAAAATTCAACTAATTCAGGCCCTTGCCTTTAGACCTCATTGGCTTTCAAACCTCTCCCTAAAATAATAGTTTATCCACATTTCCAGCAAAGATAATGACTGGTTTCCCTAATCTCCTTTTGTTTGCCAAGTTCTTCCTAATGAATTAAGTTCCTCTGTTTACTGATTTACATGGTTCAGTATATCCCTAAGTGTGGAGCACACAGCACATGATTTTAGATGGTACATGGATAGACTTTGCTTTCATGTTAATGGCTTTTGTAATGAACATAAGAATAGTATAACTAGAGCTTCAAACTCACGTGACTTAAAGTTTCCTTTTAATTATATTTTAAGTTAAAAAATCAGTAAATTTTTTAAAAAATTATTAGGCCAATTATGACAGATGGATATAACAAAAAAAGATGTGATTAATTGAAGTTTGGGAAACACTGAACTGGCATATTCTATCATCCTTTGAAGTGAAAAGATAAAGGGCGTGTAGAGGGGGCAGGACCCGGAATACCTTTGAATGGTGCCTCCTTTTTTTAGCCAACTAATATTGAATTAAAGAGGCAGCACTGCAAACCCAGGACCTTTATCCTCTCCGAAGCCTTTTGATGCTCTCTTTCCTCAGAAGCTTCTTTCAAGTTCTTACTGGTCAGGCTCCCAGGTAGCACAAAACTAACAGAACGGGTCTATACAGACCCACAGCTGCAGGTCCCATCACACATCTCAGCCCTCTGGACAGAGTAAACCAGAGGACACCACTTACCTTCATAAAACAGAGCCAGAGAACAGGGCAACACAGTGTGGAATAAAGTGCCGCAATGTAAATGTGTGCTTCTGACAGTGCCGATGGCAGGGGCTTAGAAAGGGCCATGGTTGCCAGCAATATCTGCATGGAGTGCTATCTATTATCATATGTCGTCATTATATCACCTACCACTTTCTGAGTGCCTGTCGTTTATCAGGCCACAGGGGTAGGCATTTTAATGAATGTCATTTTATTCAGTTCTCACAATGATGGTATGGAATTAGGTACCATCACTTGCATTTTACAGATCAGGAAACTGAATCTCAGAGGAGTTCCCCAAGATCACGCAGCTTAGCAAAGTCATAATTTGAATCATCTGTCTGATCCCAGGACCTGAGCTCTTAAGAACTCTGCTTTTCTGTCAGCTCAGTTGGAGCACCGGTGTAAGTTTGTCCTGCCTGGCCCAGCCTCCACCTCAGGCCGCTAATGAGCTCCTTTCCAAGCTGAATCTTACACAAGAGTTACGCTGCTTCCCTTCCAGCACCATCCCCGCCACCTCCTTCACCACGGGAGAGCTCCTGCCCCCAAGCCAACACCAGTTACCCACAGAGGCCTTCTCCTTCCCCAGGAGCCTGGTGAGGCCCATCCCTCACAGCACACCCCTGGAGACCGAGGGTCCCTAAACATGGAAAGGTCCAGGTGATGATCAGAACATTACCCTTCCCCCCAAGAAAGAGGAGTTCACAAAATTCTGGGCTCATCAACATGTTTCCAAATTTCCAAGAGGTGACTTTTCCATTCCTCCCTCCCACTGTCTCTTCCCTGTCATCTTTGGCCTTCCCTCCCACCCCGATGGGCGTCCCTCAGAACACAGCCTCTGCACCTGCAGATCCCTCGACCTGGAACCACTTTCTCCAGGGGCCTCACATAACTTTCTCCCTTCCCCCGTCCAGGTCCCTACCCAATGTCACTGCCAGTGAGGCCTTTCCCAACCACCCTTGTCATTCTGCAGACCCCTTTCCTGCTATATTGTTCATAGCTCATGTCCACCTGAAACTGTGTGTGCTCATTGACGGTCTGTCTCCCTTGCTCCATGAGAGCAAGGATTTTGAGTTGTTTTTGTATCTACAAACACATCAAAGGCACTAAATAAATGTTTGTCAAATAAGTATATAAATGCATAAAGGAATGAATAATCAGAGGTATAAGGCCAAAGGAAATAGAAATGGAAGTAAACTGGGAATCTGCAGAGCCAAGCCTGAGTCCCAGCTCTGCAGCCTGTGACAAGTCACTATCATCATGTGCCAAACACTATGCTAGGTGCCAGGGAAGCAGCAAGAACAAAACAGACAGAAGTTCATGCCATACTGGAGCTTGCTTTCTAATGGCAAAAGACAGATGGTAAACTAACTAAATACATAAAATATATAGTATTTGAGGTGGTAATAAGCCCTACGTAGAAAAATAAAGCAGGGAAGGAGAATAAAGAATACCAGTGGGAGGAAGCAGTATGTAGTTTTAAATGGAAGAATCATAGAAGGCATTGTTGGAAAGGTGGCATTTGAGCGGTGATCTGGGGGGCGGCTAAGCGAGCCATGCACACATCTGGAGCAGAGCACTTCCAGGTAGAGAGGACCCAGTGCTGCCGGGGCTGTGTGAAGAATCGCAGGGAGGGCATGCAGCTGGAGGGAGGGAGTGATGGGGACAGAATGCAAAAATTAGGTCAGGTTGGTGATGGCGTAGGGAGAGGGTGGCTTGTAGGCCACTGTAAGACTTATGATTTTGGATTCAAGAGGGAATATTGGAGAATTGAATGGAGGTCACACCTGACCTAGAGAAAAGACCGAAAGAGAACTAGTTTCCAGTTCTCACCCATAGCTCTGAGAAGTGAGCACCCTCCTCATCTCAAAGAACACCAAAAAATAGGATTCTGTCCTTCCTCAGCAACTTCTCCCAACAACCCTTTCCCTGGGGAACTGTGCTTTTAGTGAATTACATCCCCCCTGCTTCAGGTAAAAGTTATTTTCTCTGAGTATCACCCTAGCAAACTTTTTTTTTTTTTTTTTTTTTACTTGAGACAGTGTCTCACCCTGTTGCCTGGGCTAAGAGTTCAGTGGCATAATCATAGCTCACAGCAACCTCAAACTCCTGGGCTCAGGGGATCCTCCTGCCTCAGCCTCCCAAGAAGGTGGGTCTACGGGCATGTGCCACCATGCCTGGCTAAGTTTTTAATTTTTTTTAGGGACAGGGTCTCGCTGTTGCCCAGGCTGGTCTCTAACTCCTGGCCTCAAGCGATCCTCCCACGTCAGCCTCCTAAAGTACCAGGATTACAGGCATGAGCCACCATGCCTGTCCCCCCTAACAAACATTCTGACAACTACCTTGAAACTTTCTAGTTTACAGGATGCTTTATATACATCCTTTCATTTAATCTTACAACCTACCAATACAGAAGATATTATCTGCATTTTATAAAGGAGGCAGATAAAGTTGAGTGAGCTTAAGGAACTTGGCCAAGATTACAAATGTAGTAAGCACTACAAATGTAGTACTTCATGTCAACTAAAAACCACCCTCCATGTTAGTGACTCTCAGAGTATGATGTGCAGTCCTTCATGGGTTACAAACTGACCTGAAAATGCATATTCCCTCTTCAGTTTTTATGAGTGGCATACAGACAATCTCATAGACTCTGATTTTTACATATGACATTTTTCATTTTCTTCTAAGTGTGAGTGTTTCATGAAAACTTGCTACAATTTGGTATTCATGAATGGTTTATTAAAATGAACTAAAGAATCTAATTCTGTTTTGTACTAAGAAGTCTGGCTGCTGCATAATACTTGGCAATGATGCAAAGCTCTGGATATGAGACGGAATTCCCCTAAAAGGCTAGATGAGTGGTGTACATAACCCACTAGGTCTTTGCCCCACCTAAATGCAGCCCAAAGTTTAGGAACCACTACCCTATAACCAATCTAATAATATCACTTCATAGAGTTTATTCTACCTTTCTTTACTCCTGATCAAACCAAAAAACTCCTTTCCAGTCTACATTCATTCCCTCTCCTTCAGAGCACAAATTCGGTCAGATTGTGACATGGGCAAAAGCTTGGATTTCTATTTGACATTGGAGCCATCTCATGCTCCATCCTGAAGGACAACCCCAAAGACTGAGGAGAAAAGAGCTTAGGCCAGATGGGACAGAAAATCCCATCCGATAGATATCACATGCCTTGGCAACTGGGGCTAGGGTTACTATAAACAGAAGAGAAAAGCAAAGCAGTTTTTGGATTAGGTATAACAGCTGTGTGGGAATCCTGATCTTTGCCAAAGGAACTTATCTGGAGGTAGAACTACGTAAGTAACTTGGTTTTCCTTCTTATGATCACTATGTTTGGCAATTATCTTTATTAGAGATCTTCCTATATCACCAGGTTGGGAAACATTTCTCAGATTGTTGAAAAATTTCTCCAGCAGGTAATTTAGCAAGGGATGGTTTGAGGAAAAGAGACTGAGTTTCTGGTAAAACCCAGGGCAGGGCATATGCTTCCATCAGCCTTCTTGATCCACTGCCTTTCCTGGAGACTCTTCCTTGTCTTCCCTCTACCTGGCTAACTCTGGAGAGCTGCTTACTTAACATCCATGCATTCGCCACGTACAGATCCAGGCCACGACCGTGACCAGACCCACCCTGCAATACTTCTAGGTGGTAGATGGGAGGTAGAATGAGGAGCATGTAAATCCAGTAGTTCAGAGACCAAGTTCCAATCCTTCTCGGTGACTGATGAACTCCATGACTTCACTGCACTCTAGTTTCCCTGTATTTAGACTGAAAGCTGTCCAAGGTATCTTCCAGCTTAGCACACTACGATCCTGTTTATCGCCCAGACCAATTCTTAGGGACAATTTGGTAGAAAAAGCAATGACAGCCAATGGTGTGAGTATCCTACGACTGGGAAGGAATTCTGTGATTTAATGGAAAAGCAGTCAAAACTCTCCCTGTGCATCCATTAATTAGCCCTTGTGTGACCACAGAGGTTTGGACAGTGACCACTAAGGTTCTTTCCCATCCTATTCTATCAGTCTGGTTCCATGGATGGAAACTGGAGTCCAGAGACCTGAGAGGGAGGCCCAGCTCAGCCACTCACTTAAGCACTTTTAGCTTCAGTAACTTCATCTGTAAGATGGATCTAATAATATCACCTCGTAGAGTTTATTACAATGTTTGTTGAGGTGGTACAGACACCAGCTGTTTGTTAAATAGAAAAGCATTTATGCAAATGGTGAGTATCTGTGATTATTATGATCCTTTGGACAGACCCCAAGTCTTTTGTATCAGTGTCTCTTGCTCCAACTATCATATCGTTCCACCTCCCATGGAGACACGGTCCTGTTGTGATTGATTTACTTGAGCCTTAGAGTTACATTTCTGCTGACAAGGGCCATTTGGCAATTCTCAGCAAAACCAAAATGATTCCTTCCTCCCTGTGAAAGCGTGATCCTGAAGTGAGATCTGGGGGTAAGAGATGGCAGATTGAGGAGATAACAGCAGAAAACTTAGGGACTTTCCTAAATGTCAACACGCAGAAGATAACAGACATCAAAAAAGCTGCCAAAATAGACTGCTCAGATCTCAGAAGCCCTTTCAAAGGTCTATGTCTCCAGCTCCACCCACCCCGTTCCAGACAGATGAACTGGACTGACAGGGGGCAAATAGGTGGTGAGGTTTTTTTGTAATGATGCCCAGGGTAGTGTACTGACAGCACAGCTCTTCTTTGGAAAGGGGACTCAACTCATTGTGGAACCAAGTAAGTTGTGTGTTTTACTATAGCTCGGTGGGTATATTCCCTTAGAGTTATTGCTGCTTTGTCCTGAATGAGTGGCGTTTTGGGGGAAGTTGGTTGGTTCTAAATTGGAAACCCATTGTTTGTTGCAAAGAATCAGGGTAAAATTTGAGGCCAAATGCATTAGATTTCTCTTAAAAAAATACTTTATGTATGCTTGGAAACTCTGTTCTGAGGCTTGGTATTGGTAAGTCTTTTATAACTACCTAAAAAAGCTCTAGTGCAGGCTTCTGTTTCTGGCCCCCTGGGACCAGGGAAAAAGCAAGCTCTAGATGAGGAGGTTCTCTTCACTCTATGAGGTCAAGGTGTAGGAAAAGAGGGAGGTAAAAAGAAGAAAAATATTCTTCTTAAAAAGAAGAAAGGAGTTAAATAAAGAAATTCTCTTTCTCATTCTCTCTCTGTGTCTGCCTCTCTCTCTTTCTAAGAACCCAGTCTTGCCCTTGTTGCTTTGTTCTGAGAATTTGTATTAAACAAACATGGCTGGCTCAGACTAAATGGTCCCCAAAGGTTCATCCTGACCTAGATCTGCTGAGAGCAGTTATGTGCTCACCTTCCCTGTTAGCCCTGAATCTGGGGGCTCAGCACAAGGGTTCAGGAGCCCTCATTCAATGTAGAAACACAGCCCCAATTTCAGGACAATAGAGAAGTCACAGTTCTCTCCTGGAGGCAATGTCCACTGGTAGCCTGTCTCAGTGTTTGGGAATCCAGGGTCTGTATTCAAGTAGTTTGGATAGCTGCTAAGGGTCGATAACCGGGACCAGTCCAGAGAACAATGGTCTTTCAGACACCAAAATGCCAAGTCCAGTGGGGCAGGCATTGTCTCTTACCTGGCTAGATATTGATTTTGTTTATTCAGAAGAAATAAAGAAGTGAGAAAAGGTACATGAATGTGGCGTGTCTGACAGTCCTAGAAGTGACTAGTACTGTGAACATGGTCTCTGCCTCTCAGAACATAATATAAACTTACAGGGATTCTTCATTTCCTGTTGTTTCCAGGGAAATAGTGAGATTTGGTGAGTTTTCTTATCTTTGAGGGGAGAGAGACTAGAGCAATGAAAAGGAGGGAGACAGAATCGTGTTGTAGTTGATTGCAATCTGATTGATGTTTAGCAAATTGCATCTGAGCAAAAAGTATTGTGTTTCATTTTTCCCTTTAAATCATTTCCACTTGAAATTTGGAATTATCTGCAGTGTTATAATCAAATCTTTGAGGCTATGCCTTTGAGAGTCTTAGGGAAGAAGGAAATTGATGAAACTGATGCTTAGCCCCTCTGCCAGGACGCTGACCACGCTCCCCAGTGACACTCCATTTGCTTCTCTGGTTTTCTTCTCCTGCAGTGATGGAGTGTAATATGATGATGTGAAGCTCAGGTAGGGGAAGTGAAAATTTCCAATAAAGCCCCCAGTCTTTACCATTTTGACAGTGAATAATGGCCCTACACACCTGTCATTCTCTTTTGCCTGGCTCTAGCCCTAGGCTCTTGATTTTTGGTGATGAGACAGAATAATTCATATGGTCTTTAAGATCTATTTCACATGATTACTATATACTCCTGAGACTTGCATCTGGGTCCAGAGTCAAGAGAAATTATAAAACAAAAATAAGCAATCCAAAACAAGCACTGGCTTCTCTGACCCATATCCATGACACACAGCACCAATGGGCTCCCCTGATGGCAACCAATTTCTTGTTCAACCCCCAGGTCCTTAGAAAGCCTTTCAGTGGGCTCAGGGAATTAGAAAACAGATTCGTTATTATTGTGAGACTCAGTCTGAGTGATGGGGAGAATTAAGTTTCTAATCAAAAAGCAGTATTTATGACCCAAGAGAAGGGAACCAGAATATGAGAACAACCTGTTTCTAAACCCTCCTCTCCTCAATCTAACATTCATTGTAAGAAATGTCAATATTCAGTGCCACATCCGTACCCCTAAGCTACCCATGGTCTTCTTGGAAGGCCCTCCCAATAAACTGGGAGTTAAATTTTCCATCTTGAAGGCAGCTATCGGTCAGCTGTCACCTTCTTTTCTTGCTCTGTCTCAGCCCTGTCCCAGTTTGGATGGGGATTTCATGCCCACGTCTCTGTCCAGCAATTCAACTATTACTAGCTTGAAAGGGAGCTGGGACTCCGTGCCCTCAGCCCCCTGTTCTCATCAAGGCCAGCTTTGTAGTTCTCTGACCCATGGGGTCTCCAGGCTGAGACATGCAGGTAGGGAGCCCAGGCCCCAGGGCCAGCCCCAGGCTGGTTACCGGTACGGCAGTGTCACAATGTGCTCCTGGGATACCCGACAGATGTTTTTTGGAACTGGCACCAAACTCTTCGTGGAGCCCCGTGAGTTGATGTTTTTCCTATATTTCTAGGGATAATTTGAGGCCTGGGACTGGGGCTACCATCAAGTTTGCATTACAAATTATAACTAGTAAATGAAATTATAACTAGGAGATGGAGTAGGGCCGATAAGAAGTGGGCCATTAAGGCCGGGCGGGGTGGCTCACGCCTGTTATCCTAGCACTCTGAGAGGCCGAGGTGGGCGGATTGTTTGAGCTCAGGAGTTGGAGACCAGCCTGAGCAAGAGTGAGACCCCATTTCTACTAAAATAGAAATTATATGGACAGCTAAAAATATATATAGAAAAAATTAGCCGGGCATGGTGGTGCATGCCTGTAGTCCCAGCTACTCGGGAGGCTGAGACAGGAGAATCCCTTGAGCTCAGGAGTTTGAGGTTGCTGTGAGCTAGGCTGATGCCACAGCACTCACTCTAGCCTGGGCAACAGAGTGAGACTCTGTCTCAAAAAAAAAAAAAAAAAACAGAAGTGGGCCAGATTGAAGATGCCAGACTGAGTCACTGCAGTAGTTCTGTGGCTACTTTTAATTTTAAATATATATACTGTATATTAAGACTATAGCTCCCACTTATTTCTGAACTCTTCAGAACGGCCCAGAAAACACAAAGAAATCTAGAAGAATTACACTAGGAGTTGGAGCATTCAGGTGTGGGGGGAGACAGTGGCCAGGGGCACTTTGGCCCCAATTCCCCAGAGGGCTGGTTCGTCCTTGCATGTCCCTTTGGTTGACTCATGTACATGCCTCATTGCAAACTGAAAACAAATATCCTGCATCTTGGAAGATTCTAGAAAGAGGTGGTTAGCCTGGTCAGAGTAATCAGGTAGAGCAAACTCAGGGTTTAAGTTAAATCCCATATTGGCAGAAAGTCTTGAAATTCTGAGTAACATCTATCATAGATGTTCCAGTTCTTAGGGGATCAGTTGGACTCTATGTGAATCTAAAACATAGATGATTTCTAAGTTTATAAATTAAGAAAGACTATTCAGGAAGGGTATGCGCTTCTTTTTGTATTGTCTACCAGCACTTAAACTTAGCATTGTGTTGATACTCATAAAAAGAGAAAGTCTGAAAATAAAACAATTGTCCAAACAAATAGTACTTGAAACACATGTTGAAATATAATAACATTTGTGGACCAAGAAGAAAGACTGGCAATTCTCAAAAGATAAATGATTAAGTTTTTAATTTAAATTTTGAACTATAATTTTATACAACTTCAATTTTTGGTTTAAGCCAAATATAAGATAGACTAGGATACATGTGGCAACTATATTGAGTGCATTCCATTCTTCTAAAAAAGTTTTAATTCAATCAGATAGCTTTTTCTTAGGTTACCAAGATGCCAAAAAATTGATTAAATAAAACACTTTTCTTTCAAACAATTATTTTGAACATATAGACATTAACCTAGAAAGATGGTCTAAGAAAAATGTTTTACCAAATCAAGGCATTATGCTCTATCCAAAATGTTGTCTAATAGATTCAGAGCTCAGTATCATAAGTACATGACCTTCTTCAACGTTCAAATTCTTCACCATTGTTCAAATTATTCAAATCCCATCTCCTCAACCCAAAGTGATCATTGACAACTGCTGATGAATTTATATTTTAAAATTCCAGCAAGCTTTAATTGCCCAACTAAATCAGACTAGGATTAAGTCATATGCTTAAATAAACAAGGGGAGGGTTTTTATTTTTTTAATGGACAAGTTTCCTTTCTAACTCATAATTCCCTTAAAAGTCAACCAGAGTATATCTCAAACCAAAGTCAGGATAATGAGCAAGAATGTTGCAGTTCTGAAGGGAGGTGAATGAGCAACACATGTGGTTTCAGCCCTGAATGCTAGGGTTATCAGTTTCTGTTATCAGTGGCTTCAGCTATGCACGGAAACAAAATAATGATGGTTTTCTCATGCAGGTTGAAAGCAGGTTCCAGGAAAGCCCTTTGAAAAATTCCAAATCCTCCCTTTTATCTAGAGCTAAAGCAAAATTATAAGGAACCAGATTCTTAGGAATGAGTTTCCTGCCCTGAGTCACTGGAACAGAATTAGTCTTTCAGCTGAGCTTCCCAGCAGAGAAAAGAAGGAGAATTATGATGGTAGTGGTGAGGGGGCTCCTCTGAATGGTCGGTTCCTAGGAAAGCCCTGATCCGCCATGGTCCATTTACAAAGAGCTAATCAGCAGGAACTTCCTGACTAGGAATCACTCCCTCTCAACCAGACATAAACAGTTGATTTGGTTGTAGCTCTACTACCATGAGCTTCATAGCTGAAATCTAAATCTAGACTCAGAGTAAAACATTAAAAAAATTGTTTATTTTCCATTTACACATTCATTAACAACTTTTTGTTCAGCAATACCTAATATCTTGATTGTAGACCATAATAGATAAAATGTATGCTAGAATGCAACATATTTTTCATTTGATGCCAAGAAGCCAAACTCACCTAAGTTTTAAATACTAACAGCTGTATTTATGGGAGCAATTAATAGAGAAAATCAGCAATTAAGTGTAGGATTGGAACTATATCCAGATGGCCATTCACAGATTGATTGTCTTTCCTGATTTCAGATATTGGCAGGCCTCTTTCTTTAGCAGTTATTTGAAAAGAGCCTAAGAATCCAGGTCTCCATGGACACAAAACTTAATCACAATTCAAACACTTCAGTAAGGCACAGTGTGAAAGTATCATTATTACCTCTCTCAAGCTTCAAGACTTTTGGTTTTTAAGGAAAGAAAAGGATGCGTATACAGAGTAGCAGATAGATGACAGTCCAAGGTGAGGCATGAAAGAAGAGAAGGCCAGGAGGGGATCTAATTACTGAGAACAACATTCCATAGCTCCTCTTAGAATAAAACAGGAAGAAATGGGCTTATATGAGTTTTATGTCTATAAGGACTTCCTGAGAATGATAGTTGTTATTCTCTGATTAGAGACTCAAAGGAAACTCCACAGTAGGCAGTCCTTTACAAAAGAATAAGCATTTACCTAAACGCAGAGATGTTCCACTTAACTTTGGCAGGTCCCGTTCCAGTCCATGAAATGGGGATGACACCCTGCAGTGACCCTAACACCGTCATCCTCAGAGCATTTGAACGAGTTATACAGTCCTTCTCAGACCCTTGATTCTTTAACTGGCATAATGCAAAGCCTGAACACCTGCCCTGATCTCCCTCCAAAGGCTCATGCATTTAAAATAAACCAACTAATGCAGACAGGTATCCAGGCTGACTTCAATTGTCAGGATTGATTAATAAAACATAGATAATTGAAACCCAGATGATCCAGAAAATTCTTTGTAGTTGTTATTTTCCATCTCTGCTTCCAGCTCTTTCTTAGCAGCTCCTACCTAGAAGTCAAACTGACTGCGTTTCATGTCTGCTCCCCGTGGCCATCCTTTCATGGAAGTGCTGACAAGCCCAGGTCACTAACAGGATGCACGGAAGTCGGGAGCATAGTGTTTGGCCCCAGGGTAATTGGCGTTAATCACGGCTGTTTAACTCCCACAAAGTTGCGGATAATCATCTCACAAAGTAAGTTTGTTATATTTGTAGGAAGTCAGCCTCCTTCCAAACCATCTGTTTTCGTCATGAAAAATGGAACAAATGTCGCTTGTCTGGTGAAGGACTTCTACCCCAAGAATGTGAATATAAATCTCCGATCATCCAAGAAGATAAAAGAATTTGACCCTGCTATTGTCGTCACTCCCAGTGGGAAGTACAGTGCTGTCAAGCTTGGTCGGTATGAAGATTCAAATTCAGTGACATGTTCAGTTCAGCACAACAATGAAATAGTGCACTCCACAGACTTTGAAGTGAAGAAAAATTCTTCAGGTAAGTTGTATCTGGCTTTAAGGGGTACAGATTATGGGGAACAAAAATTGGGGGAAAGGCAAGTTAGAGATATAAACTCTAGACAGATACTTCTCAATATGGCATCATGCTGGAAACAAGACTTGGGAACAGCTATAGCCTGCCATTGACTGGGAAGGAAAAGCTAGAATCTAAGGTAAAGCCATCTCGTTTCATTCCCATCTCTCCTCCTCACCAACCACTGCCTCCTTCACATGAGCAACAGTCCTACTACTCAAGTCTGGGATTGAAAGTCCATGTGTAGTCTAATCCAGTGTTAAATTCCAACACAAAGGGCAGTTCAGCCCAGGATGGGGTTAAGAACCCTAGTTCTTCCTACGTACTACAGGCATGCCTGGATGTTGGCCTCATGGTACAATGAAAAAAGCCCAGAATGGGAAGCATGTTGGTTGTGTCAATAGCTGTAGGACCTTAACCAGGTTACACCCTCTGGTCTTCAGTTTACTTACCTAAAGTCTCCTCTAGTTTTAAAACCCTACAGTTTTTTGAGCCCCTTGGTTGCCAATGTAACCCTGACCACTGATGTTTGTTCCAGATGATATAAAACCAAGGGAACCAGAAAAACCCACAATGAAGCAAACTGCAGAGAGGTGCCAGAAACCCAAAGGTTAGTTCAAATGACAGGGCCAATCTCAGGATTGAGGGTTAAAGCAAACTCTGTAATTGTCAACTGGGGTCAAAAAACATCAGATTTTAAAAGAAAACAAAAACTATACTGAGCCCAGTGGGTCTCTTGAGCCTCTGACTCCCCCCAGCAGAGCTTGTCTGGCTACAGGCACAGGCTTCCAAAGCTGGCCTGGCTGGGTGTGAGCCCAGCCCGAGGGCTGCCTGGCACCATGCGGGGCTTGCAGGCCAACGAGAACCGTGGAGATCTGGGGCAGCCTGGTTTCCGCTATAAGCCAGTTTGGGGAAGAGAATTGCATCTCTCCCTGAAGCCACTCTCTTCACTCTTGTTCAACCATAGGTCACACCGAGAAGGTGAACACAGTGTCCCTCACAGTGCTGGGGCTACGAATGCTGTTTGCCAAGAGTGTTGGTGTCAATTTCCTCTTGACTGCCAAGCTATTTTTCTTTTAAGGTAAGAATTAGCCGCCTCTTATTCCCACCTCCACCGAAATTATGCTGCACATGGGGAAAATAGGTTTAGGAATGGTAAGAAACCAAGAATCATCGGGAAGGGAAAATAGAGACATATTTAGAATTAATAAGGTGGGCTCTCTCAGATACTCAGCATAACAATAGCCCATCTCCTGTTACCCTTTCATTTTGAGCCAGACTCAAAACCCATTAGGTAGTATAACGTACTATTTTTCTAATATACCAGCCAATAACCCACCTCCACCCCAGAGAGAAAATTGAAGCTAAATAAGGAGAATTAGTCTTTCACTGCTGTTTATTTGGCCAAGAGGCCACGGGTTATTTGCAAAGCCTTAAGTAAAGCTCCACCTGAAAAATATTGAGGGGAAGCAGAACCTATCTTCGTCAGATAAAGGGAATGTCAGCTCCCACTCCCTAGTCATAGGACCAGCCTGTCCATGTGTGGACCGACCTGTTTTTGGGAAGAACCTGACCCCCGCCCCATTGGTAGTGAATAGCCCACTACTAGCTACTCAGGATACATACAAAGCTGGGGCTGAGACATTAATTATTTGCTTGTTACTTGCATTCCCCTTTCAAGTAATCTTGTGCATGAAATTCAAACAGGGCCTAGGTCTGCCTGTGGAGCTCATCCCCCTTATTCCTTCTCCAATACCCCACATACTTATCAGCCCCAGCTCCTGTTCTAGGTACAGCCCTAGACTTCGAGGGTTGGACTGTAAACATACCCAGTCATTCCCAAGTGGGTGTCCAGCCCACTTGTTATTTTACTGACAGTCCGGCAGACACAGTGACTGTATAAAAAGAGCACTACGCTAGCACTAAAACAATCTGGGTTTTAGTCCTGACTTTATCACTAACTCACTGTGTTGCCTTAGCCAGTGTGTGTCACCTCTATGGGCCTGGGTTTTTGTATCTATAAAACAAAGGAGTTAAACATGACTAAAGGAGAGCAAATGGGTTTCATGACTTGTGCCAACACTGACAGCTGAACTAGCTGAACTGTCGCCATATGTGGAAGGGAAACACGCCACAGTAGATTAGTGATGTCTGCAATGGTCCAGCATAGCAAGTGCTGGCCGCCCCCAGACTACATGACCCCTAGGATCCCATCTAGCGCTGACAATCTATGGTGCTCTAACAACTTTCTTCACTTGCAGGCTGACTGGCACAAGGAGGCCACATTCCTTGAAAGAAACCAAAAGTTTTAAAAGATGATTTCTCCTGGGCTTCTCACTTCTGATTCCAGCTGACCCGTCACAGCCTTGTTTGAAACGCTGCTGGACAAACCAGTTTTTCTTTGGAGGCAACAAACCCAGCTCATCCTCCAGCCTGGTAGAAAGACAAAAGTCCTGGAGATGAGGGTTTATGGTCCTAACCTATTTATATGTTGCTTTTTAAAGTATAGAGGGACATAAAGGGATGTAGGACTCTTTTTTTACTACAACTGATACACTTTGAAAATGGTATTTCATTCCTTTTGACTTTCTTTACCTTCAGAAGTAGAAAGTGGGAACCAACAGGCTCCCAGCTCCATTCTCCATGAGGAAAATAGGCCCTGGGGGAAGAAGAGCAGGTGTCCTTGTACCTAAACATGGAAGCCTCTGCTCAACCAAGCCAAGATTTGCCCCACACCGGCATCCACCTCTGCCCACCTTGTCCTACCCTCTGTATTCACTTCCACAGCCACACGAGACATTTTGCATGACGAGGGAGGGGGACAAAGTTTCAGCACTTTCTGCTTTTCCAATACTTTACAAACAAGTTTACATTTGACTTCCCTAATACTCTTTGATCAGGCAATGGGGTTTCTGAAATCTCATCTCAGTACTGTCCAATCTATTAGCAAAGATCAGAGTAAAATACAGAGGAAAGGTACTTCCTTCTGTTAATTAATTTAATATACGTGAACTGACTCCGTCTAAGTTCCAGGCACTGTAGTGAGAGTACAAAAAAGACATTGGCCCTGCTTTCGAGCAAGTGTTTTTGAAGGGAGAGATAGTAATGGGACCCCTCTCTTTCCCCTATAAAAACAATATTTTTACTGTCTTTTGCCTGCCAGTCTATGCACAGGGAGTTTGAGATCACTGGGCACTGACTCTTTTGCCTGGGCCTTTGGTGTTGGTGGTTTTCTGCCTTTCTTCTCAGCCCCTGTCTCTGTTGCATTTATTAAACTGCATTGTACGTACCTCACCTCTGGCTTTATTCATTGTGGACCACTGCAGGGGGCAAGTCCGCTCTGTGAACTCACTATTAGTCAGCTGAAAGCCAAACTGAGCTTATAGGTCACGCCGCAGCTTCCCGTACCCCAAGCCTACAGAGCCCCTGCCTTGGGGACCCAGCCCTGGGTTTCCGGCTGCTGCTACAGCAGTAACAACAGCAGCACCCTCGCTGTGGCTAACGAGCTGTGCGACTCCCACCTCAGGAAAGCCACAGCTTTTCCCAGGTGCACCCGCTCAGGTAGCAGAGCCTGAGCAGCCCATTATTGTGGTTTCCTCAGCACCTATGTGAAGTGTCAGGTGGGGGGCGGGGGGTTCCAAGTGAAAGAGCAAACATCAACTCTGCTTGCCATCACCAACTGCAAACCCCCGCATCACATCTTGGCAGCCCAGCAAAAGAAAGGGGGCAATAGCAGAGTCCATGGGTTTAGGACAATCTGTTATTGGGTAAGCCGGGCCCATCCAAGGATCAGCAATTGAAAGATTCCCCACAACTTCATCTTGTATGTGGAAAGAATGCCTGTTTCTAAAACATTCACATCCGTTACCGTGGGTAACATTAGGATGTTCCTCTGAAGTTGCTAGCAATGAAAAGATTACACCCTCATTTCAGATGGGACAAAAGCATGCCCTCCCCACTCCCCCCCAAAAAAGTATGTACCCTGTCCAAAGTAATTCTATGAGGCAGGGATATCGCTTGGAGCAGAACCCAGGTCTCAAGACTGTCAGCCCCACACAGAGTGGCATCATGGACATTGGAGACTCACGAGGGGGTTGGAGGGGGGATGAAAAAGTACCTGTGGGGTTCAATGTACACTACTCGGGTGATGGGTGCACCAAAAGCCCAGACTCCACCACTACACAATGTATACATGTGACAGAATTCAACTTGTACCTCCTAAATCTATTAAAATTTTAAAAAAAGAAAAAAAATCATTAAAAAAAAAAGACTGTCAGCCCAAAGTTCCTGCTACAAGAGCACTCTGCATTCCCCAAATGAGGACAAGGTGTCAATCTGAATACCAGCTAGACTGAACTTCAGGATTGTCCTTTATTTAGCATATAGATGAGCCAGCCTCTGGCCCACTTTGCCAGGGAAAAAAAAAAATCTAGCATGTCACCATGAATTTCTTCCACTGAAAGGAGCCTCCAGAAAAGGTTTAAGGCTAGAGCCAGGGAGGACAGCAGCTGCCTTCCAATCCAGGGGCCATGCATGTGGCCTGTGTGACGGACATGTGACACACCCATCATGTGGCCTGTGTGACGGACATGTGACACACCCATCATATGGACTGTGTGACGGACATGTGACACACACATCATGTGGCCTGTGTGATGGACATGTGACACACCCATCATGTGGACTGTGTGACAGACATGTGACACACCCATCATGTGGACTGTGTGACAGACATGTGACACACCCATCATGTGGACTGTGTGACAAACATGTGACACACCCAAGAGGCAGCAGAACAGGGGCTCCAGGGGGCTGAGCCACTTGCCCAAGGCCTTGGGCTCCCTCACCCTGTGTTCTTTCCATCCATCCACACAGTGGCTACTGTCCACCCGCTGTTCCTGCGGTGCAGGGAAACTGCTGCCCAAACTGCCTGTGATCAAGCCTCAGGGTGCAGCCCCAGGACAGAGCCCTGGAAGTGCAGGGCCCCATCCCTGGCTCTGTCCTTAGCCAGCTATGAGACCTTGGGAATGCCCGAACTTCTCTGGGCTTCAGCGTATTTCCTATAAAATAATATGGAAGGCCTCTTCCATTTCTAAGATTGCACCTAATAACTCTAAAGTTCTATTAAGGCAGAGAATTCAACAGAAGTTGAGGAAGGAGGGGATGAGGCCCAGGGGCTGAGGGTGTATCTACGGCAACATCACATCCTCGGCTTCCCCCAGAGGGAATTTTCTCTGCCGGAGACACCACCGAGCTCCAAACTCAGGGATTTGGAAGCTGGGATCCTGGGATTCGCAGACAACGTTCTAGGATACCTCAGTGCTCTTCAGTGGAAGAAAAAAATTTCTCTAATTAAAGTAAAATGGAGGCATCAGAGAGCATCAGGGAGAAATAAGATGGTTGGATGTAAGAAGATGCAAAAGATAAACTGGGGGAAATTTTTTAAGTACATAACTTTATGTTCAAATTGATTCTTAAAATGAAAACAGATCAATTCACAATAATGAATAAATGATGATGGAGAGTAATATAAAGACACTGCTGATGGCTCACCTTAGATGGACCCCTCACCTGCACCATCTGATACCCTCACAGCAAATGCAGCACAAGCCCCAGTCAGTACCAGGTGTGACCTGGCCAGGGGGACACAGAGACCGTACCCCTCACACACGCGGCACTCCTTGCCTACCACGAGTCACTCAGGTGGCATGGGCCCACTGAGTCAGAAGTGGGGAGATGCTCTGCTCCTCTGAAGCCCGGGTGCTCCCTGGATATGACGTCTCAGCAGAGACTTCAGGACACTGTAAAGGCCAGGCTGGAACACGAAACGGCTGGGAGAAGGATGCCAGGTCTAGGACGTGGCCTGCCCTGAGAGGTAGCTCCCCAGACCTGTGCCTGGGGGGTTGTGTACAGATTTCCTGGGCACCAGTGTCACTGTGGCAGAGAAGCAATAGTAAGTGGCACTGTCTTCAGTCTTCACTGGGGACATTAGCAGGTAGAGGGTTTTCTGGGTCTGACTGTGCTTCACAGAAAACCGACCTGGAGTAAAAGCTACACCTTGAGATCTGGTGGCACCCTTGTAAAGGACAAACTGAAAGGAATAATCTGGCCTTATTCAGTGCCAGAGTAAATCTGGATTTGAGAATCCAACGTTGTAAGTGCAGCGCAGTGTCACCTCACTGCCACTGGCCGCTATCTGGCTTGAAGTCACTTCGTTACACAGCATGCCCTTGTCTGTGGAGAGATGAGAAAATAGTGAATTCTGCACTCCCCAGGCACTGGGTCCAGCACAGCCCCAGCACAGAACTTCTACCCCTTCTACAGGGGTGGAAGGACCCAGAAATAAAACCGCAGGCAGAGAATAACTGAAAAGCCAAGAGTGAGAGGGGAAGAGGCCAAGCCTTCTAACGTCAGAGAAAGGGAAACGGGGTTATAGAACAGGAGGAATGCAAACAAATGAATCGACTTACAGAAAAACAAAAGGCTAAAGCCTGCAATAAGAATCATCTTCTCTTCTTATGAGGGCAAAGGATATATAATAAAAACAGGGTTCCAGTCTCTGAGACCTCCTTAGAGCTTCTGGCAGGAGGAGATGGGAGGGAAGTGAGGGGAGACAGGCCCCCCGGCAGTCAGGTGACTGAACTGGCTGTGACTCCTGAGGCAGATGACTCCAGCCAAGGAAGCTGCTGTTGTTATTGCGATCTTGGGCCTCAATCCATCTTGAACTAATACTTTTGACAATGAAAAGGAATTACATTATTTAAAAAAAAAAAAAAAAAAAGATGAAGGAAGGGAAGGGGCAGGGAGGGAGGAAAGAAAGAAAGGAGGAAAGAAGGGAGGAACTGCATGCCCAATGATGGCATTCTTGGATATCCAATTGCTATAAAAGTAGTTTACTCTCCATTTCTGTATCATCTGGTTGCAGACTGGTGTACCAGTCCACAAAGCACACGTCCCTTTGAGTAGCACTGCCTCACAGCACCTAGCACAGCTCCATGTACTCTGCTGTACTCGGTATAGGGAATAAATGCATGAGCACTTTGGACAAGTCCCTTACTCCTCTGTGTAAAGGGGGAGGAAAGGGGATTGGATGAGATTGGCTGTAAAATCTATCCTAGACTTGCATTCTTGAAGTTTTCTATTTCACATGCTTGAGGCAGTGCCCTGATCCTGAAATGCTTCTTGTACTTCGACAGCATGACTTTCCACCTCTCACTGGGCCCTTTGCAGCACACACTGGCTCCAGCCGGAAAATTCTCCCCCAAAGCAGAGCTTCCCAGTGGGTGAACTGCCTTGAGTGGATTACAAGCTTGCTGAGATAGTGCTCAGAGCGGCCATGGGTGCTTCGGGTGGCTGGAGCCCCTGAGCCAGCCACTCCCAGCCACAAGCCGTACAAACATGGTTTTCCACACAAGCCATGACATGACAACAGTTGGGAAGCACTGCTGTGAAAAACAGAACACTGACTCACTCCCCAAAACCCAGGAGTGTTTCTAGGAGTTCATTCATTTACCTTTTCCCCTACATCTGATTCATCAGCAAGACCTGTCGGTTCTACCATGAAAATATACCTCTAGTCCATCCAGTACTTCTCCCATCTCCACTGCCACCACCTCCTGCAAACACCATCACCTCTTACTGGGACCATTGCAATAACCTCCTAACTCGTCCCCTTGCTTCTGCTTTTGTCCCTGGACTATCCACTCTCCGGGTCTTCATACGATGTAAATCACATGATGCCAGCTGGACCCCCTTCCTGGGCCTGTAACACCCCAAGTGATCTGGCCCCTGCCCCCTCTACAGCCTCCCCCCACATCTGCTCCTCATTCTCTCCCCTCCAGCTGCCGTGCCCTTCCTTCCGGTCCCTCTGTGCCGCCCTGTTCTAGCTGCCTAAAACCCTGGGCCCAGTTTTTCACAAATCTTGGCTCAAAAAGCTTTCTCTGGGCCGGGCGCGGTGGCTCATGCCTGTAATCCTAGCACTCTGGGAGGCCGAGGCGGGTGGATCGCTCAAGGTCAGGAGTTTGAGACCAGCCTGAGCGAGACCCCGTCTCTACTAAAAATAGAAAGACGTTATATGGACAACTAAAAATCTATATAGAAAAAATTAGCCGGGCATGGTGCCGCATGCCTGTAGTCCCAGCTACTCGGGAGGCTGAGGCAGTAGGATCGCTTAAGCCGAGGAGTCTGAGGTTGCTGTGAGCTAAGCTGACGCCACGGCACTCACTCTAGCCTGGGCAACAAAGTGAGACTCTGTCTCAACAAAAAAAAAAAAAAAAAAAAAAAGCTTTCTCTGGCCACTCTTACTAAATTAGTCGCCCACCCACCCATAACCACCTTCAATGACATCTCTGTTCTTATTTTCTCACAATCACCAACTAAAATCATCAGATTTGTACGTTTATTGTTTATCTCTGCCATTGCAGCCACACACACACCATGATAAAGGCTCCATGAGGGCAGAGACCTTGTTGATCTTTTCGCTGATAGGTCCCCAGCCCCTAGACTTGTGTCTGCCACATCACAATCAATCAATATTTGTGCAATAAAGGAGTGCAACTCTCTCCACTTAAAAACTCACCACTGACACAGATAAGTTTGCCAGATTTAACAAATAAAAATACAAGACACCCAGTTAAATGTGCATCTCAAATAAACAGCAAAAAAAAAATTAGTAATACAGGCATTTGGGCCATGCCATATTTGGAACATACTTATGTATTTTTTAAAGTATTTATTGTTTATCTGAAATTCAAATTCCACTGAGTATCCTGTATTTTATCTGGCAACCCTAAGCCCAGAGAATAGCAAAAGTAAACACCAGACAGGTCAAAGCCCCACCGGGAGCATCCCCAGGGCCCCTGGATGTGGGAGAGGAAGGTTCACGGCCCAGTGGCTGCCCCACCTGCAAAGCAGCTGCCAGCTGCCATGGCCTGCACCGCCGCCTGCTGGCAGGGTCCCACCCCCAGCCCCCAGCCCCCTGCTGGAAGAAGTCAGAGTCAGAGCCTCCAGGTCTCCCAAGCCCATGGACTCTGCTTGCTGCCCCATTCACAGTCTCCTGGTGTCTGTCCCTGCTCTATAGGTGTCACCCAGGCTTGATATTTATTTGAGAGCTGAGTATTCCCTTCCTGATCTAGACCCTAACAGTCTTCAAGTCAAGCTGCTCCTCCTCGTCTAACTGCCCAACCTCAGCTACATCTGCCCACACCCAAGCACAGAGAAGTGGGCTTCACGGGCCTTCACACAGAGGCACGCATCCTCTCCCCTAACGCTTCGCACTGAGGGTTCAGACACTGAGCCCTGCTTGGAGTGGCATAACCATGGCTCTCCTGCCCCGGTGTCCTTCCAGTGTTCCTCAAAAGGCACCCGTTCAGGAAGTGCACTTCTCAAACAGGAGTGCAGTATCACGGCTAAGAGCAGACTTCTGGAGCCAGTCTGCCTGGGTTCATAGCTCCTCCCATTTACTTGCTATGTGACCTTAAACATGACCTAACCCTCCAAGCCTCAATTTTCCCATCTGTAAAATGGAGATAATAATAACTTTTGCAAAGGACTATTAGAAAATTAAATGAAATAACACATGTGATACACCCAGCAAATAAATGATCTATGAATGTCAGGTGTTGCTGTTGCTATTGTCATTTTTATTCAATAGACAGATGAATGTAGTTCCTAAGAGCATTATTCTCATCAAAGATGCTGAGAAAAAAGATGCTGAGTAAATCTAAAATTTAAAGTTTTGAAATTTAGCAAAAGATACATTGTACCAATCAATGGTTAAAAAAAAAAAATCTGACGTCTTTAATTTGCCATCAGTGCTGCAAGCATGTCCTAGAGCTCTGTGCTCCCCTGAGACCTGAGGCAGCTGAGGCAAAACCCCTAAGAGCACTAGGAGCAGGAGAAATAAGCCTTCTAGCCCACTGTTCTTATGTCTTCCAACAGTTGTATTAATAACAGGCTCGTGCATGACAGATCACAATATGTGACCAAGTAACCCCAAAGTTTAGGAATAGAAGACAGCCTCAAGATTTAATGACCCACTAAAGAAGTACTGCCCCTGAGTGTCTCCACCCCATCTTCTGTAAGCCTGTTGACTGGCATCTACAGCCTGTGCAGCTCCCCAAGTCACCCACCCACCCATGGGGCAGGGCTGTCTCCCCCTAGCCTGAAACTCCCATTCAACAGGGGCCCTCAGAATGGGTAGGGACCAAGGGATTCGGTAAGCAAAGCCACCCTTGTCCCACAGTTTGGATCTTGATCACTTCTGTCACTCAAATAAGGGACTTTTCTCCCATTTCCTTTGAGATGAGTGGCTTTGTTTTTGACCTTGCAGCGCCCTCTGCTGCTCTAATTATCCCATCTCCATAAACAGGTCATACTGGAGGTTGACAGAAAATAGGTCAGGGAAGGAAAACATTCTTTGTTCACAACTTAAGTCAAAGCTGCTATTTCTGTCTCCATTCCCCTTTCAACCCTGGGACTGGCAACTGCTTCTCTGTCTGCCCAGCTAGTCACCCAAAGAGGACTGTCTTTAAGGACATGAGATAGCACCCTAAGAGGACAGGCAAGATATTTTCTTATGTATAAAAAGCCTAATGCAGCAGTAGAGGACATAGGGAAATTTCTTTGGATGGATACAGACAAGTGCATGTCTTCCTTATGAAAGAATGGAAACATGATTTAAAAAGAAAAGCGTAGAAGTAGCTGAATGTGTGGTAACGGGGGTGAGTGGCTGAGAGAACAGATTTCTGCATGTGGCACTGTCTTCCTGTGCCACATTCCATTCCAAGATCCCTGGGACAGACATGCCCGATGGACAGCAGGAAGCATATCAGAGAGGGACAAGGCCCAGCAGATGACTTCTAGCCCCAGGCACAGGCAGCACAGTGGTGACCCAGGGCCTGTGCTTTGGGGAAAGACCTTGCTGAAGACCCTTTGGGCAAGAGCGAGTATGAAGACCCCTACCATGGTTTTTTATCCAGTGACCTCTACAAAGCCAGCATTTGAAGGACTGCTATGAGGAAGAAGGGATTCTCCGTGGTATTGCTGTTTCCACCTCTGGAGCAGTCTTGGTCCAACCAGGTCAGTGACACTTTTCATGATGGGGCTGTGTGGGAGCTGGCCTGACTCTTGCCAGCTAGACTTCTCAAGCCACCTGTAGGGTCTTGTCTCCAGCCATTCTCCAGGGCAGGGAGAGTTATATCTCAATTACCAAGCTAATAATCGGGAGTGGCTATCTGGAGCACACTGGTAAGAAGGATTCTGAGGCCATGGCGACACTCAGAGGAAAAGAGTGATGAGTCTATTAGCAATATCTGCCACAGGAGCAGGAGCAGGAGGTAACACCACACGGCTTGTATTTGCCATCCCTGCTCTAGATGTCATTCCCTGTAATGAGTCCTGCAGAGAAAGAATAATCAGAGCCAACTCTCTGTTGGATTATCCTTTTGGTAAAGGGCAAATTTTTCAATCTCTATCTTTTCCTTGGCTTCCCTGGGATCTCATGGGCCATTTCCCCTGCTATCAATTGCTGTTGCCTGCAGCCTAAGAAATAAAAATTTTTAAATGAATTAGAAGGTTCTATAATTCTCTCTAAAATCATAAAATACATGCCAAAGCCAAACACCTCCCTTGTGTGATTTATCCACTGTTTAACAGGGACAATCACAACCTGGGCCAGCCAACAGAACCCTTGGGGACAGAGACCACCCAGGGAAGGTCCTAGTTCTCCTGATTCACATGAAGGAAGCAACAGAGGCAGGAATGGAACTCAGATGCCCTGAGTTCTAGTCTCAGCTCTACCTCTGCCTACCTACATGACCTTGAGCAAATGTACCCCTCAAAGCTTCAGCATCTTCATCTTTAAAATGAGGGCATTGGCCCAGGCAGTCACTAAGTGTCCTTCTGGGTCTCACATTCTAGGATGCTAGTGTATAAAGCTGTAAAGCTAACCTGAGAGTTAGTAGTTTATATCCCCCTGTGCATGATGCTTGAACTCCTCAGTGCCCAGCAAGAGAAAAGAGGAAAACATGCTTCTTCGTTGGGGGGTAGCATAATTTCTTGGTTCAATATGTGTGACTCATCAGAGCCTGGAGGTTTGTGCCCAGATGCCAAGTTGGAATCCAGTTATTACTGCATCTAGGAGAGAGAAAAGTGCTGAAAACAGCCTTTGGGAAATCATCAATTTGGCCAAAAAAAAGAAGATGAAGAAGGCATCTCTGTCTAGTGTGATAACATTTTGATATCTTATTTATCATCTTCATCCCTAAAATCCACTCTGCTCCCTCCTATCTCTGCTCTGAAAGACAGCAGGAGGGCAGCCCTCCCCCAGGCGAAATGAGGCACCTGTGGGGAACAGAGGGGTTTCTCTCTCGGGTGAGGAAAGAGCAGAGCTGATGCCACATCCCTTTCAACGATGCTGACACCTCCGGTTTTTGTAAAGGTGCTTACTCCTGTGGGTATGGAGTTAATAGGAAACTGACATTTGGAGCCAAGATTAGAGGAATCATGAAACCAGCAAGTAATATCTGGCAGAATTAATTTTTTTCTAGCTGAAAATTGTCAGAGAGATTCAAATATTCCTTAACAAATAAGAACAAAAGATGAATGCTTAATACGATTCAATTTAACACATATTTATTACGAGCCTATAGTTTTTCTCAAAGATCATCTGAGCCAGTTTCTGAGGAGACAGTGTTGTTGCCCTAAGAGACACAGGGGGTTTGTCAAAGGGCCAGAGACTGGATGAACAATGACAACAGATTTATCTTTGGGAGTGGGACACAGTTAACCACAGTGGCCCTGAGTAAGTAGCTTAGCTTCGGAAAAAAATGTGCACAGTGGCATGAATAACCTAAAACACCAGGTAATCAAAAACATTATTGCATGATTGGCTTTAGCATGTAATTCATTATTTTGTGGGGCAGGTTTACCTTTCCAATTGCAAGTTTTCTTACGCTGATCTGCAAAGCCTATGGAGCAAAGGCATTTTAAGAATAAGGCATGTTTTTGAATTTAGGCTCCCAGCAGTCAACAAAGGAGAAGTGGTGATTCTTTGTCTTTCCAGTGATGAAAAAGGGACCGTGGCATCCCTTGTGTCCTTGACTGTCCACAGGAGCCCCCTGCCCTGCCCTAGGTCAGAACCAGTGGGAAACCACCAGGCAATTATCTTCCCATAAATCTGTACAACAGCGTGGGCAGCAAGAAACAGCCACTAGCTTTTCAGGCAATGGGTTCCTTGGGAAGCCAGAGGACTTTGGACCCTCTTGACATGGTTGGTCCTGCTCTCCTCACAGCCCAAGTCCTGAGCTGCACAAGTAGGAGAGGGCAACCCCAGATGACCACTTGCGGGGCTGGCCTCCTCTGTGCCCTTCATCACTCTAGGGACATGACGAGGGTCAGAGCAGAGGGAGCTGCAGCCCAACACAAAGAGGGGCTTTTGGTAAAGGGCCTAGGCACTGTGTGAAGAGCACTGAGATACTCAGCTTTGGGAAGGGGTCTCAGCTCATCGTAAGCCCGGGTGAGTAGCTCCATTGAGCGATAGCTTTAGCAGAACCCCTCAGTACCTAACATCCGGGCAATCAGAGGGCTGAAACACTTGGCCAGATAATGAATTCTCTGATTCAGCGGGAAAAGGCTACAAAAGATTACATCACCTTTCCTGTGGGTAGGCAAGAGTCTGTAGTTTATGTAAAGGCAGCAGCTCCTGTGGGAAGGAAGGAAATAGGAAACTGACATTGGGAATGGGGACTCGAATGAGAGTGAAGCTTAGTAAGCACTATCTTGAAACCAAAGGTGTTGGGTTATTTGGATTAGTTTTTGAATTATGTGAAAGTTCCAAAGAAAGCACAATTGTTCCTGCGATTTGGTTGCAAAATTCTGACTTCAGACTTCTAAAAAGATTAAATGTTAAGGCAGATGGTAGGCTTGGAAACCTCTATTTCCCTATGCAATAAGTAGAGACCTACTCTTTTGTTTGCTTATTTGTTTTATTTTGTTTAGGAAATGGGGAGGAGAATTAGGGGACTAGAATGGGGGGAATAAAAACATTTGCACAGCATTTTTGGATGAATTAGATCCAGAGAATCAAATTAAAAACTCTCAGCTCAGAAAGTCCTTAAAGATCTCCTCACCTATCTCTTTAATGTTGCAAATGAAGACAGTGAAACTTAGAGAAGCCATGAACTTGCTCAGGGTCACACAGCTGACCTGATACCAAGGTCCAGGACAAAGCCAAGACAGCCAAGAAAAAACATCATAGTCCTTGGCCATGGCAGTATCATTTACATCCCTAACATTCTTTACCTTTAACATCCTTTAACTCAAAAAGGAGCCCCAAGTTCCAAAGGGAGATAAAATCATCCTGTGCCTGTTGGAAGGAAAAGCTAGCTGAGGTAGAACAATAGTTGAACTTGCTATTAGGGCATAGGTGCAGCCATCTGCGACTAAAAAAAAAAAAAAACAGAATGAAAATGCTAGTCTTGTCTTCAGACAACGACAATGACCATCAAACACTACCTATAAATTCTGCATAGCTAATTTCTTTCCCAGTGGGAGTTTATATTCTATGATAGATCGCATCAGCTATGTGATTGCTTTGGACCACATGTATACAGAATTGGCTTGCTGAGCCTTGCGGTGTCTTGAAGTGAAAAATCAAATCTCTGGACAAACCTTTCAGCCCTGAAGCCATGGGCTACTGGAAAGAAAGATACCATCACTTATCCTTCCTAATCTGAAGCTTGGAGGTTAGAAAAATATTCCATTTCTTGGGAAGCTCTGCAAAGCTGGATTCATTAAGCCGACACCACAAGTTTTTGCAAAGCCCCTCAGCACTGTGTTCAGCAAACCAGTGGCTCTAAGCTGACATTTGGGGAAGGAACAAAACTCACAGTGAATCTCGGTAAGTGGAGGCAAGCATTGAATCCTTTTCCTGAAAGTGATTGGGGATCCATTTTACACCAACTAACAGAGATGTGGCTTCTTGCCCTACCTCTGCCAATATTCAAGTCCTGCCTGGCTGAAAGAGGCCCTCCCCACATCCCATGGAGGCGCCCCCATGCAGCTGGATGCAGCTCTTTCTAAATTCTCACAAAATCACTTAACTCTCTGGTCCAACTCCTTGGTGGCTCTTCTGTGCCCTCATAGCTCTGCTGGTTTATCAATTAGAGGAAGAGAAGTGCCCATGGACTTTCAGATTTTTAAGAAGAAGAACATTTTAAAATAATAATGATAACTTATTGATTGCTTACATGTGCTAAACAGTGTAACCCATGTTTTCTACCCATTATCACATTTAATCCTTATGCCAGCTCTGTGAGTTAGGTGCCATTATTATCCTCATGCTATAGAAGAGAACTTTTTATATTTGTTTAGAAGCAAAGAGAGGTTGGTAACTTATTCAAGTTGATACAGTAAGAAAGAGGACCTGGAATTTAATTCTTGGCACTCAGCTTCCAGAGCTGAATGCGTATTAGAGAGGGGATTATGTTTAGGAGAAAAATCACTGATGCTTTGTTCACTAAGGTTGCTAAAATAATTCCTTGAGAAGCGTGCTCTCAGCAGGTAAAGCCAAGGATTGATCAACAGGACCACTGTGACCCAGTTATATGTTCCTAACCCTTGCATCAACATCATCAAACAGTTACCATTCCCCCCACTTTACAGATGAGGAAACTGAGGTACAGCAAGTTGAGGAACTTTCCCTGGGTTTCAAACCCACGTCTGTCTGACCCCAAAGCCTGAGCTCTTTCAAATTAACTGCAACTGCCAAGGAGCTAAATTAACTACTTACTGAATCAATAAGACAACACCTAACAGGCTGTTAGGTAAAAGAGTGGTCACATTTTCTCCATAGTTCCTCTCTCTTTTTAGGAATAACCATACACTTGTGTGATCTCATGCTTCCCTTGGAGGAGTGGGTGGAGCCCTGGCTCCCAGCCCCTGGAGGAAGGGTCTCGGCAGTATTTGTAAAGCAGTTCATGGGGGTGTAACTCAGGGTGGATCTGAAAAGTTCATCTTTGGAAAAGGAACAAAACTGACAGTAAACCCAAGTAAGTTTGAATGACTATTGCTTCCAAATTTCTCTCTGGAACCCTGATTTCCAAATTTTTCATTCTGCTTTGTAACTCAAGTCCAAACCACAGCAGTCCCATTAATGGATTCCAACTCAAAAAACTGCTGATGTATTCCTACTGCAGGTAGGGCCTGCTGTTTACCCTCACATGCCATTTTAGCCAACGATCGTGCTAGTGGAGCATGGACTAAGGAGTCAGACTGTTAGAAAGCTGAATTTCCTATTATAATTGGTGGAGTTTCCAATGGGACTATGAGAAAATCGATTAACTCTCTGAGCCTCTATTTTCCTCCTCTGTAAAAGTGGGGCGGGGAGCGGCAGGCAGTTCCTGCTCTTGTTTTATCAAAGCAGGTAGACTGAGGGAATATTGGCACATGTCCAGTAAAGTGACAATAAGTACAGGGGGAAAAAAGGAAGGCCCCACATGGTCCATAAACTCTTCCACCAGTTCCTCACTATTTTTAAAGAGCTGGTTTTATCAGGGGTTCTTCAGTGACAAGTAAACATGTCAGTAAGTATCAAGGGGAGTTTGGGCAACCGAGTTTTTGTAGAGTCTCGTGTCATTGTGTGATACAGGAGCCAATAATAAGCTGACGTTTGGGAAAGGAACAACTCTGAGTGTCAGACCAGGTATGTTTTAATGAAGATTATTTGTTTCCAAACATAAGCCACCATCCTTAGAAATTCAGTGAAAGATAACTGAGTCACCCACCCAGTTATTAGCATCTGTCACCATGTGTTTTCCTGGTGAAAATGACAATCTGAGCAGCCCCTGCCTGGAGCCCCTTCAGGAGAGGTTTCTATAACACCTTTAAGCACCTGGGAATGTTAAGTGTGTTTTGGTTAATAGAGGTGTGTGTCTGACAAATGGAATCTGAATTGAAGTTTTAGTGTGTAAGGACAGAAAGTGCTTAGAAAAGAAGGAGAAAAGGACAGGAAGATTAGACTAAAGTACATAGCAACGGCAGAGAGTGTGCAATGCAACCTGACCCAGAAAGAGACAGCGAGGTGTAGCCTAATGATATAAACAACCAAATGACCTTGTCTTCCCAAGGCTTCCATGTTGGTGCAATTAGGAGAAAGAATTATCTAAACCCTATAAATCTCGAAATCTTGGAGCAAAGCTAGTTGGATAAAGCTATGTAAGATTTTCTGGTACTGACATTGCCAACAAGCTGATATTTAAGGAAAAAGATAAGGTTGAAAGCAAATATTCAAATTAGTCAGAAAGATCGTGAACTTCTGAAAACATGCCCCAGGATGCTGTTAACCACTGTATTTCTAATTGGGTCCTCATGGACCATTTTCATCCCTGCCTTGGCTGAGCTTTCTGCATCAAAGAAGACACTTTTGATACCCACTCATTTCTATGCCCCTCATTGAAAAAGTGGCAACTAAGCTTGGGAGTGTAAGAGAAGGATCCCCTAATCCAGAGGGATATTTTGAGTGTTGCCCCACCATTCTCAAAACAAACCTAATTTCAATTTACTTGAATGTAGCTGAAATTTTGCTTCATGAGCAAATTTCTATTTTCTGTAGCAATGGAAGCTCCCCAATTGTTTGGGGTTTAACTTTTGCTTATAATTTCCAAAAGATACCAACTATTCAATGGGTACCTCAAAATAAAACTTATACTCCCCATTAGAAAGGCTAGAATCCAAACATCCTAGTAGGTATTCTGTTAGCATCACATGACCTTCCTAAAGTCCTTTATGACTAAAACAGTATACGATAGAAAAGCATTTCCATGCTGATCTGTGTGCCGGGGGCTAACTAGAGTCTAAGGAGCTGGTGAGTCGGCTGCTGTTTCCAAACTGGATTGGATATTTACAGTCCTCCAGATACTAAAAATAGTAATCAGAAAAAGCACATGCAATTCCATTTTTTCTTCATAATTCTCATCTTTCCCAAAGAACTGTTATAAATTTTCTCCCAAAGTTATTATATTCATCCTTCTTTTGGTTCCTCTGTACATGATATATACAGAGATGAAATATCGGTTAAGATTCAAAAAACATCCATGAGATTTAACTTAAGCTTTCCCTGTCAGAGAAATTCTAAGAGCTAAAAAAGATGGGAAGCTGATATCTGGGAACTAGATTAAAAAGAAAATCCAAATTAATCCCAAGGAGCCATGCTCAGTTGATAGTTATTTAGACATGTCAACCCTGTAAGCCTAGTTGCTCAGTTGGCTGGACTGGCCCTATCTTGGTCTTGCCTGAAAAAGTAATAATAACTTGTTTGCCCCAGACCTGTCTTGAGAAATGTCAGCCTCCAGATCGAAAAAACTCCTTGTGATTTGGTTTATTTCTGTAGAGTTTTATCATTATACACAGTGTTCTGGAAGTAATAGAAAAGTGCATTAGAAGCTCCTGCAAATGGAAATGAAATATAAATTTAGATTGTAAATACTTGACTGCAGTAAATAAATAACAAGAAAAAGGATGAAGAGATTAGAAACTTGCCACATTTCTCTAACCCTAAAGAGGATGTGTCTATAAATAGTCTAAAAACTACTGAAGAGGAGGGGGAGGAGGAAGGAGAAGAACAGAAGCAAACAGATTTTCTCCTAATCTTCTTCACTTTGCAAAATTAAAAATTGTTTTTCAATCAAATTTCCCCCAGCAGAAGAAGAAACCTTGTTTGTTTCTCCACTAAATTTCCTGTGGGTAGGTGTCTCCCAGAATCGATTTTGGGGCTGGCTCTCTGTTCGTGCCCCTGCTGGGTGGAAGGGCATGAGCACGAAAATAAATCCGAGTAAGTGTGGGGGGGCAAGAGGGTCGCAGGAACAGGATTTTCCCCGGATTTTCTGCATTGCCTTTTAACCTTTCCTGTCTGAGCCTGATAAATTAGGTCCCAGACGAGCAGGCCCTAAGATTCAAACCAGAAACTTTAAGGAGGAAGCCAGCTTAACTTCACTCGGGAGACCCAGCGTACCCTGACTTTAAAGATTCTTTTAATCCAGCGGTTTTTAGGGAGAGCTCTGAAAAGGCTGAAGGAAAGGTTTTTTAAAAAGTTAGACTTCTATGAAGTGAAAATAAAGATGTTAAATATTTGACTAGCAAAGAAACTGAAAAGGCGGGCACATGTCTACGACTGCTAAAGGAGGCTTTGTGAAGGAGAAAACGAGCAGCTCCAAGGAGACCCTGTCCTGAGCTCCTCTGGTCAGGGACACTCGGGCGTTCTCCACCGCAGGCTGGCAGTGCTAGGAGAGCAGAGCAGGCTCCTTCCTGGGCAGGGAGAGGGTGGCGCGGCTGCAGTTTCTGTAAAGCTGTGTGCTGCGGTGTAACTCAGGGAGTGGCGCCCAGAAGCTGGTATTTGGGCAAGGAACCAGGCTGACCGTTAACCCAAGTAAGTAAGAAAGGGTGAAGCTGCATGCGGCTCACTGCAATCTTTGCCTTTCCGGGCCACGTCCTGCCAGCTGTCCTTGCCGGACACATACTCATTTTGCTTAGTCCATTACGGAGAAACAGACCGGGAAAGATGGGAAAGCCCTCAAATTTCTACCTTTAAATGTGTTTCTGTAAAAAATCCCTTGCTCTCACCTTCTTCTGCAATCAGTTTCCAGTAAACCAGAATCAAGTGGGTTGATGTGAGCAATTTCAATGAAAAGCAGAGAAACAGTTACCTCCAGAGTGTGATAAAGTAGAAACTATGTGAGTACCAGCCAGGGGAAGACAATTAGGAATGAAAAAAAAGAAATGGATTACAAAAACCAAGGTGGCAGCTTAGTCATAAAAAGAACAATAAAAAATGTAAACTTAAATTTTAAAAAATGTAATATATACACACACACACACACACACATATATATATAAGGGCTATCCAGCCGCGTAATTGTTCTCATTATATTAACAATGGCTGGATACTTTCCGGACAGCCCTCACATATATATCAGGGCTCCAGTGCCCTCTGGAAGCCCAGCTCCCACCTATAACAGGTGCCTTCTGGACTTATTATCAAATAACCTGTAAACCTGTAGTTTGAGTGCAGGGTTGAGAGATCAAGACCATATTGACCCCCGGGGCCTTTCCACAAAGAGCAGCTTCTGTTCCTGTTTTTGTAAAGCCTCCTCTGGCTGTGAGAATAGTGGAAGTGGCAGCTATAAACTAACCTTTGGAAAAGGAACTCTCTTAACCGTGAATCCAAGTAAGTTTGAAGGGAGTGGGGGGAGGAGGGTTCAAAACCTTCTAACTTAAATTACTTGCCCCTCCAAAAGATCACAATTTAGCTTTCAAATCTAATGTTTGTATGGTCCCCATCAGAGGGATTAGAATTCCGTTGTACAAGACTAAATTACTTTCAGCTAAAAACATTCCTATTATCCATCTTAAACAAGATTATTGGTGCAGGGAGAAAAATTGAATACAGGATCCTGAGGGATTCAGCTAAGGTCAGGGAATGTTTGCCAAAAAGATAGAGAGGAAATTGGCATATTGTGACTATGCAAATTGAGTAGACCAAATATAAATTTTCCTGACATAGATACTAAAGCCCCTAAATTTATCTCCTGAAATAATGGGAACCTGCAATTTCATTAACTAATGCTAAAAATTCTGCAGGCAGATAGAATTCTTCTTTTACCTTCACTGTATCTCTTTTCAAGAAAGTGTTCTCAATCCCCAATCCAGTAACTAAGGTCTCTATGGGTGGAATTGTCTGGTTAACTCAGGCAGAGCATTCAACCCCACTTTTTCTTTGGTTACCAAAATAATTGATTCAGCCTCCACTTTACTTAGTTCACCTGAGAGGGAATAAATTCTTCTGTCCTCTGAGTCATGAGAATAGAGCAGTACATTCTCTTCTTCAAATATACACCCACCCTTCCCTAATGACAATAATGTCTGTGTGAATACCTGAAAAAGTTAAAAATGCTATATATAAAAGTAAGGAACTGTGGTTGCCATTGGCATTTCTTGAAAATCTGTGCTGCTGGTGGACTAATAAACCAATGCTGGGGGAAAATGACTTGTTATAAAATTCAGGTAAAGTAAAAATGGGAAAATTTTGTGGAAGGGCTTTAGTCTCCTTTTGGTGTAAGCTAAGTGCCCTGGATGCTGAGTAAAGGCCAGATGGATACCCTATTATTCAGATCAGCTTTCTATGATTAACAGAAGATGCCAGACTGGGAGAAGTACTTCGGAAAACCAGGCCAGGCAAAGTTCTTAAAAAGACTGGAGGAGGGAGTTGGAAATGATTCAGTGACACAGTGCATGCAGTGTTGAGGGAGTTAATGCAGCCCTGGTAGCAGACAGCACGGGATGTTCTGGAATTGGCCCTGCCTGAGGAACATGCAGTGCAGTTTTCACGTGCAGAAGTGCCTCTCTCAGCAGGGGCAAAATCAGCAAGTCTGCATCAACAGGAACAATAAATAATATATGATATTGTTAAATCCCATGCGTTCAGCAGTCTCTGAGGTCTGATCAAATTAAAGCTTCAAGGGGTTTCATGCAAACATCCCAGGAGACTCAAGGACTCAGTTGCTTTTCAGAGGACGGGCAGCCAAGGCAGGAGACAGTACAATCGTTATATCTTTGGTGCTTTACTGGAAACACACTAGGGTAGGGCTCTGAGGTGAGTTTTCTAGAATGCAGAGAGAAGCTGGGAGCCCCCCTCAGCACTTGGTTGGCCTCTTGAGGAATGGAGACTTGTAACAACCCTCACACTTCAAAATACTGGAAAGGCCAGGGAGTTTGACAGCCTAAAGAGGCAAAGAAAATATCTGTGCAAGGTAAGCGTTCCTCCAGAGCCCTGGGCAGGGATTGTATGCCGGATTTTCCACGCAGTGGACTCTTTCTATGCAGGGGCTGCAAGGCAAGGCTAGAGTCCAAGGAACCCATGATTAAATTCTGTTTCCCTGCAATCAGCAGAACATAGAGATTATTGCCACAGCAACACTGTGGTGACTGTCTGTTTGAGGGCTTCGGCTGAGGCAGGCATCCGGTTTTGCGTATGTCCTGTGGAGGCTGAAGCGGAGGGCAGGGAGCTCTTTAGACAGTGAGTGCTGTGAAAAAGCAAAGAGACAGGAAGGGTTGTTCGAATCCCTGACTGCTGTCCTTAAAGGAGATGGGTACTTCTTCTTAGCTAAATAATAGCCTTTTTCTCTCAGCCTTTTCATGGTAGTAAGCAGGCTAAAACTTCAACCTTTTGCTAATAAGTGGTTGCTTGAAGAGATGACTAGAGAGGCTAGCATAAATTCAGTTAAAACAAGTTTAAGAGTTTAAAAACTGAATTCAATTAAAGATGAGGGAAAAAAATCTGTTTTTTATACTCTTTGGGGATAGGGTTTAATCATCACCCTCCCATGTGATGAGACTGCCTGAATTTTGCTCTTCCCATCTTTGGTGGCATCCAGCAGACACAGCCAAGGAGTCCTGTGTTTGTGACTGCCAGCAACGAAAGCTTTGTTTGGTCAAGAGATGAAACTGACAGCCACCCCAAGTAGATACGCAAGAGCCCGCCCCTTACAGAGACCTCACTTGACTCTACCACTGTGGCCACCGGGTGCTCTGTGAGGTCAGGACACCTCGGGCAAGGGGCTTTCCAGGACAAAGGTCTTTCTTTGCTAAATCCAGAATGGTCCTCAGGATAGTTAATCACCATAGCAAAGCTCAGGTATAAACTTTCTCTGAGCCACTGCTTACATTTCACCAGGTTCAAGACTGGCAAATAAAAAAGAGCCATGTTGTGTGAAGGCTCAGTTAAATGTGCCCATCATTTTCATTTCTTATGCTAAGGCATGAAGGGAAGCTCAGGAGACAGTGTTTCATGAGGCTGGTGTCTAAACCTCATCTAATTCTAGTCAGCCTCCAAAAAGCTGAACACTCTCCTCTTGTCTCCTTGTAATCAATTCATTGTCATCAGAAATGTGTGACACCTCGAGGGGAGGGGAGGACATGTCTTGAAAACTGATCAGAGAAATTGTCTTGAAAATGATGCTGTAAAATGGAAATGAGACCTTTAGAAAGAGAGATGCTGAACATGAGAAATCAGTAAGCTCAGGACAGAAACCAGAGGAGCTGGAGACAGGCGGGAGGTGGGCCCTGGGGGAGAGCAGCAGACCAGTGTCCCAGGACCGGACACGGACGTGGCCCTCTGACCTTCGGTGGGAAGAAACTCAGCTTCACAGATCCAGGCTCCTTTGGGTGAGTTTATTCTCCCCAGAACTAAAGGAGGACGATGTCTGTGAGCCTCAGAGTTCCCCCTGGGGTTCTTGTAATGGCCCGTACTACAGTGCTAACACTGGTGGTGCTGGCTATGGAAAGCTGACATTTGGACAAGGGACCATCCTGACTGTCCTTCCAAGTAAGTGTAACAGGACACAGCAGCATACTGGAAAATTCTGTAATTTCACCACTGGTGTCAGGTTTAAAAGAAATGTATGTTGCCTGGGAACCAGGTCTTGCTTGAAGTAAAGTAGTGTCCTCCAAGGTCCTTTCTCTTCTTTAATCTCAAAATATGTGTAGATTCCCTTTTGGACTCAGAGCCATTAGGTCTGTCTCCCCAGTGTGAGTACAGCTTATCTTGACCCTGGAAAGACAAAGAATCATTTCTGCTTTCAGAGCCTTCTCAGGAGGTGACATCCTAGCTTTTTTTTTGGAGGGGGGCAGTCACCCTTTCCAACTGACACCTCTGAGTGACCCATTCTTATGTCTAATACCGTTCCCTGTCAGTAAGTTCTTCCTCCTATCAATCTTAAATTCTTCTTGGTGCAGCTGAGGCTATTTCCACCGGTATCATCCACAGTGAAGAGGAATAATTGAGAGCAGAGTTTGAATAGGTACGTGGTATTCAGTTCAGAATGGGTTTTAAATGAAAGCGGAGAAGGAAAAAATGAAAACTGCTTGGGAATCTGCGGTCTTATTTCAAATCCCTCTATGTTTCCTGCGTGTCTCCTACTGCTTCTGTAGATACAAAACTGCAAAGGGGGTGGGGGGAGGAAGGGGAGATAAAAATAAGCATCCGCTGTGTCCATTCCCTATCGCTGAAACCACCAGGCAAGGGATTACAATTAAATCCAAAGAGTTTCAGATACAAGGCTTAATACCTTTCTCCTCGTGGTGACTTGTATCCTTGCTGATAATTAGAGCAGATAGAAAGATTTGGCTTTGGTGTGTTTGCTACCACACCCCACTGGGAACAGAGAGAAACTCAACTGTTTTTTTTTTTAAGATTCATAAAATTCCTTCTGTCAGTCGTTGTAAAACTCCCTGAGGCAAGGAGCTGCATGGCAGCTATGAGAAGCTGATATTTGGGAAGGGGACGTGACTAACTGTGAAGCCAAGCACGCTGGAAAGACCCAATCTCACAGGGTCCCCCATGTATTTAGTGTTTTGCTCTCTTCTCCATTTCAGGCCTTTTGACTCTTTCTTGTAGGCATCTTAAGGGAGTCAAATGGAAATGGACTAAGGAGAGTCTGGAGCCCCCTGGGTGCTTGGAAATGATAAATGAAAGGAATGAGAGACAAGGAAAAAATGTAAAGAAGCAGGACTGTCTTTCACTGCAGCTTGATAAGACTGAGATGGGAGGCGGTATCGAGAAGGGTGTCATCACTGCAGTTGTTCTGCAGGGCACTCTCTGTTTGCCCAGGATCTCCACCATGGCCAGTGGGCTCTCATGCCAAAGGGTGAGTGCAGGCCTGTATTTCTGGAGTAGCTGCTCTCGTACAGCACAGTTGGTAAGGCAGATAGCAAGTCCCAGTTCTGTGTGTGTGCAAGAGGCCATCTGACACCGTCGTCTTTATCTGCTCCACTGAGTGGCAGCATAAATTCACACCAGCTGAGTGTGGAGTGGAGCTAGAATGTTCCAGTGCCACTGCCAGGCTGAATACTGGGTTGGTATGATCAATCATCTTGAACATGTGACATACCTCCAAGTGAAGTCTGGTTCTCATGAGCAGGGTGCAGGTTGGACCGATACTGCCCATTTTTTTTTAGTTTCTCCAAGCCCAGGAACGTGGAAGCCGACGCGGAGGTTGACATTTGAGCTAGGGAGCCTATGGACTAAAATATGCCAAAGGGATCTGAAAGGCCAAAACTGCCTTTAGAGCTCAGCCTTTGTTGTTAGCTCTCTGGCAGTTGTCATTTCAGCAAAATGCATCCACTTAGAAAGGTCAGCTCTTCATTAGCCAGACAAATGAGAACAACATATTGACCAGAGATAAGGAGTGGGGAGCCCGGATCTCAGCCTCCGAGAGCCTGGCATTTCCAGTCCTTTAATCACGGCATGCCGGCAAACATACGCCGTCTCTGAGAAGGCAGATCAGTGGTGCCTGAGCACCTGGTGTCACCAAGCTGGGGCTTAGAGATGGAAATGAGATGCAGATGGGGATGCTGTGTGGATGGGGAATAATAGAGAAGGGAGAAGGAGACAAGGGAGCTCAATGGTGCTTTTTAAAACCTGCAGGATGTCAGAAATTGCAATGACACCAAGGCAGACAAGTACACGTTCCTAGCAAGTTTCCTATTATCCCCAAGAGAATCTGGCCTAACCGTGGCTCCAACTCACAGAACCTTCAGGTAATGCTGAACAGCACCTGAAATGCCTTTTGAAGTGGCATCAAGAAAGACTAGGCTCTAAGATCTTTAAGAGTCACCTGTCAGTTATTGTAAAGGGTTGGGTGGCTGTGTGACAACTCCTACAGCAAGGTGACATTTGGGCAGGGGACGAGCTTATCAGTCATTCCAAGTAAGTCTCCCTGTTGTGTTGCCTGTGGAGTGTGGTGGGGCCGAGGCTGCGTGCGGTCGCCTGGTGGTTGGGGACACAAAGCTGAGAGAATTGAGATATATTAACACTGGTCAGGAAAAAAGGTCAAAGAATAGCAAATGCAGGTTTAGTCCTTAACAGGTAGCATAGAGAACAGGGGACTCGAAAGTGACGATTAGAAAAGCAGCCTGTGATCCACTAGCACATTCTCACTGCACATGGGGGACAAGCAGGGGTTGGGGAACAGACAAGGGACACTGCCTAATGGGGGTGTTAGAGAAGTGACTGGAAAGGAGCAAGGTGACCAGAGCCTCATACTGGGTTAATCCAGAGAAAATGAATTGTTCCAGAAGTTTCGCAAGGAACGAAAGTCAAAAGATGTAATGAGGAGTCCTGATTAAAATGCACTTCAGAGTCATACGATCATCAGGAGAGAAATTAAGTCTTAAAAGAAAAAGAATTTTTTAAATGCCCGAGCATAAAACAAATGGACCTACACCTTTAATTAGACAGCGAGCAGCACGAGCTGCACATTAGCCTGCCTTTTAATCCCCTCTCAGGAGGAATCGTCCCTCCAGCTGCACATGGTCGCAGCTGCTCTAAGCCCTGGAGTCCTTTCCTCTAACACCCTTGCTCCGGCGCCAGGACGGGGAAGGAGACGGCCCACCCGCCTGCCCCAGGCCTGCCTGTCCTCCTCAGCTGGTGGGGCCCCAGGTGTAAGCTCTGGCTCTCTCTTCCGCCTGGTTTTTGTTGAGCTTCCTATCACAGTGGAACACCGGTAACCAGCGGTTCTATTTTGGGACAGGGACAAGTTTGACAGTCATTCCAAGTAAGTCAAAGAAAAATTTCCATCACTGTTGTGTCGAGCAAACCCTTTAAACTGCAGAAAGAATCAGCAAAAGTCTGCTGCCCTGTGTCTCTGCCTCTAGCTGTAACTTTATCTGGACCCAGGCAAAGAGCCCCTCCCCCACGCAGAATGATTTGTGCCGGGACAGGTCTTTATTTCCCTGCTTGAACATTCCTGAAGAAAGGGGACAGACAAGGTCGTTGGCAGGGACGGCCAGCCCCTCTAGCTCCCCCGCCACCTCCGCTCTGACCAGAGAGGCTCGTCCCTTTGTGGCACAGACCTCAGGAGCAGAAACTGGAGGGACAGCTCTCAACTGAGAGGAAAGGGACCAAAGGCCAGAGAAGGGCAATGAGGTGACCTGGCAGAAAAATGAACATGGGGCAGTGTAAAGGGGTGAGAAAGACGGCAGGGTGTCCGGGCTCGCTGCCGTGTTTAGACCTGGGGGATGTACTGATACCACCTGGAGAAAGAGAATTTCTGTTCTCTCTGAAGAAAAATTTGGCAGAAAAATCAAAACAGATCACACATGTCAAGCCTCTCCTAATTATAGCCTTTTATCCTGGTTTCCCTCAGTGGTTCCAGCAGGAAATGGTAGGAAAGGGTCACCGGTGGCTTGGATGTTGTGGAAGCATTGCAGGGAGGGGCTGCGCGAGAAATGGGGGGGGCTTGCAGGAGGTTTTAGTAATGACTTAGAACACTGTGCTAACTACGGAAATGAGGGATTAACCTTTGGGACCGGAACCAGACTCACCATTACACCCAGTAAGTTCTTCACCCTTGGGCAGGAAATCAGTAAGATTCTGGGGGGCACAGCAGACCATGCAGGCTTAGAGCGTTTTCGTAACTGGTAGAGATAGGTGCTGGCCAAATATCTGAGTTTTCTAGGGGAACTCCAGTCTTGAATATTTAATTCAGAATTAGAAAATACAATTCATAATTCTGTTTTTGCTGCTGCCATCAAGTGCTACTGTGACATGTGAAAAGAATTTAGACAGAATGACTGCATCTTCTCTTTTATCTTGTATGATAATTTTAACTTTGAGTACCGCAAGTGTTTGGAAGAAACGGTGGAAACATAGGCTGTCAAAGAGACAAGCAAACCAAGAGACCGAGAGAGGCAGGCAGACAGAACGTCAGGCGTATAATTTTACAAAACTAAGCCAATGTTATGTCTCACTTTGCAGATGGCAAAGGTATTTGAGAAGGTGCTCTGGGTGGGGCAGGGTTATCTAAATAGGAAAACTAAGCACCGATCTCCAGGGGAAAATTTAAACTTGCAAAACTCTGGGGTTTTCTTTTCTAGTGGAGTTTATCAGTATGACAGCACATCTGCATTTAGTTAATTACAGTTTGGGCAAAGGCATAGAATTCTGTTAAAAAAAACAATTATGTCTGCGATGATAGGTAGGTAGATACTGTAGAATAATGTGCAAAATATGGGGCAAATAGATTTTTTTGCACCTGTAATTAAAAGCTGTGGAAAGTTTGAATATGTTCACTTTGTAACCAAAGACAACTTCACAAAATGGAAAGAAAAGCATACTGAAAGGGCAAGAACTGAAGGAATGGAGCCTTTCCAAGTCTGCACTTCCCAACTATCTTAACCACTCAGTTACTCAAAGGAATCTTTTTTCTTTGCTTTTTTCTGCATTAGAAATTAAAGGCATGAGTATTGAGGATTTGGATAGCTCAGACTCTTCTAGGGAAAATTAAATTATAAAGCACCTCGCAGCTAGGTTGGATAAAGCACCTTTAGACATCAAAGTCATTTTCTTCTCTTCTCTCTGGATAAGATAGGAAAGTGATCTATTCTTACTTTGTATCTGGGAACAGGGAGCTCAGAGACAGTCCCGGAGTTACAAAGCAAGATGGTGGCAGAGCTGAGCTGCGGGACCTGGGGACCCAGTGACAGGCAGTTCTCTCCCTCCCACAGTTGCCATAGTCTCTAGAAGCATCCAGGGAACTGTCTCCAGGTGAGAATGTAACACACTCAGGGAAAATGCCACACTTCCCTCTGCCACTAAGAGCAATTCAGTGTAAGAATGTTTTACCCAGCAGGGGACAGTCAGAGTGGCTTTAAACCAACTCAGAGCCCCATATATTTGAAAACTTTATATGGAAGCCAGCTATAACGAGTTCATTTTCCAAGCAGTGATTCCAGAAGTTGTTAGTGGTTGGTAGTTGCTATGGATTTTGAAACTGAAGGACATCACAGCAGAGTGGATTTATTTGGAACAGGACAGTATGATTAGAATTGATGACATGAAAGAAAATTCTGGCTAGAGAACTAGAAAAACTCTGAAAGAAAAGATACAATAAACCTTGGGGGATTTGTAGCATTTATCCTAGTCCAAGCAGCAAAGAGCTAACACAGCCAAATTCCAATACACAATCGGCCTTTTTACATTTACAAGTTTCTGTGATTATTACCAATGTCTTTGGCTTCTTGGCCAAATACTAGCTGGTCCTAAATGCAAAATGGAACAGTTCTCTGTTTCTATTAATAGAACCAAGTAACTCGCCCCCACCCCACACCCATCCACACCCAAGCACTGTTTTTGTAGAGGAGTCTGATGCTGTGTGAACTATGGAAACAAGCTGACGTTTGGCTCAGGAACCATTTTGAGAGTCAAGCCTTGTGAGTATAAAACACATTCCAGCCCACCCTACTCTCATCCTGAGTTTCATTCCATATTAAATAGACTCTTTCTGTCTTAGAACTATTTTATTCCAAAGAAACAAAAAGTGAAATTCCAGGTGCAACTTAGTGTGACTCCTTTAAGAATTTCCATGTGTTGCCTTTGAGTTAATCCCACCAATTCACTGCTGTGACCCACAGCTTTAAAACTGAGTTTAAATTTAAAAACAAAAATTGTCAGTATCTCTGTGGACTGCAGTGCTTGCTGTTTGGGTGTCTAGACTTGCAAAATGGAAACCTCAGTTTGTAGTTTGGAGCTTAGCGATTTATCCTGAGACTGTGACTTGGAAGATGTAAGAAAAGATGCACGCGGCTTGGCTTGTAGGGCATTTCTGGGATCAGTGTCATGAAAAAGCCCAGGCAGACAGGTTGGGGAGGAGACACTCGTGACAGGTGTCTGCCCTGTTCCTGTAAAGCGACTGACAACAGTGAGAAGAAAGGCAGCGGAGACAAGCTGACTTTTGGGACCGGGACGCATTTGGCAGTTAGGCCCCGTAAGTGTGACCGGAGAGTGAGATCTTTCTCTCTTTTCCTATTATTTGTTCTAGCCTGACATTTGAGTTGTCCTCCTTTAGATTCCAGACAAACAAACCATAGTGTCTTTCCGTGCCCGTTTCAGTATTTGTGGCTGGGGGCCTCTGTATTTCCCATCCTCTCCTACGCAACAGGAGGGTCTTACGGCCAAGTCTACTCTCCTGAGAGGCCAAGAGTGATGCTGTTGGTCGCTGTGCCGAGGCACTCCCAGTCCTCGTCCCTGGGCCCCTTCCCCTGCTTTTGTGTGTCTCAAGCTTTTATGTCAGCACAAAGGAGAGGAGGAAATGAACAGCAGCACTGGCCAGGGCTATCAGCTGTCCTGGTGTTTGTGGGCTTCAGAACAGCTGCGAAGTTCTAGAAGGCTGAGGGCATGAGTTTCTGGCAGGGAGGTTTTTGTAAAAGGTTGGCCCAGGGTGTGTATACAGGAGGAAGTGGTGACCGGCTCACCTTTGGGAGAGGGACGCAGCTGATCATCCAGCCCTGTAAGTGCTTCTGCCTGGGAAGTGGGGGGTCTAAATACAAGTCCCATGGGGATGTCCCAACCCTGCTCCTAAGCCTCTGGTACCACCGCCATTGTTGGCACTGTCCTAAGCACAAAGGAGGTTTTGAGCCGTGTAGATGAAGGAGGTGATACAGTCTGCTTTGGAGGAGTCCTGAGATCTGCCCTTTTGCAACTGTGTTTGACTAGGAGCCCATTATTGGAAATCGTGGGCTCCAGTAGACAAAGTTTACGAGCTTGGGACTGGGTCATGAACACATGCAGGCCAATTCTGCAGCAGCGTCTTTGCAATGAAAATTACTTTCCTAGGAAATGTGGAAATGTCTGTGTAGATAGAGATTGGCCATTTCTCCTTTTCTGTCTTCATGCCCTCTTCTCTGCCTGGCTGAGGGACCTTAAATTAGAACAGTTATTAATCATTTCATTTCTCAGCCCCATCACTCATCGAGTGTGACAAGAGGGATCCATTAACATAAACCCAGAAAGAGAAAGGAGAAAGAGTTCAATTCTTAATGTCTTCAGAGTTGAACTTGACAACTCCTCAGCCTTAATCAACTAGCCCCATGATCAATTGAGGTCAAAGAGGGCAACTAGCAGGTAGCGTTAGCCAAGCAAGTGTCTGGCTAGAGCCTTACTGCCCTCAGAGGAGTTAATACTGCAGAGTTGGGGAAACAGCAATGGATCCCCAAGGCCTTGCCCAGCTGCCCGACCGAGAAGAGGTCACGGGGAGAGCGCGGGGTGGGGGAGCAGAGGCCAGATGGAAAGTCAAGCAGCAGGTTTCTGTTCTCTCACAGTGTCCCCACTGGCAGTGCCGAGAAACTTGCTCTGGGGACCGGAACGAGACTTCCGGTCACCCTCGGTAGGTAAGAGGAGCCGTGAGGTAACCTGTGTGTTCCTTTAAAACAGGGACTACTAGAGAGGGGATATCCTGGTGGGATGTAGTCCTTCCTTCCTTCCAGTGGCGGTGATCTCACTGGCGATACCTGCATGCAGTCAGTGCGGTGCTATTTTTATTTCTCTTACAGAGGCTTTCCTCTCCACCTGTGAAAGCAGGCTTCTCTCTGCGCCACGCTTCTTCAGTCTTCATCATGCCGTGTGTTTCCTTTGGAACAGTGGTTTGGGGATTAACTTATCATCAGGACTTTGTCACTGTGGACAACAGAATGAAAAGGGCTCTCAAATAGAGAATAGAGAGTCCTGCTTACTCCGATAACTTCGCAGGGGTGATACGTGTAAGCGGGAGGAAGTGGGCTAGAATGACCTTCTAATGACTGCTTTAGAGAGACTCTAAGGAATCTTGCATCCCACACCCTCAGCTTGTCAGACCCTTGGTGACGTAAAAGTAAAACATAGATCCTCCGAGAACATAATCAAATGCCAACCCCTCTCCCCCAAAGCACTGCCATGTTTTGTTATTTACAATTATGAAATGAATATGTGATAATTTACATGAAATTATATAGATGAGTATTTTGAACCAATGATTAAGATGCAAACTGTAGGTGTTCTGGAGCATGTCACCAGGCAGTTTCTCATACATAGTGGTCCCTGAAGACAAACAGTGTGCCTGGGCATGACTTGTTTGCAGTGTTGGTTTATACACCATTCAGGGACCTGTTTGAAAGCTGATTATGTCTCAGATTGCCAATTTGGGGTATAGCTCATGCTCAGGGCACCGAAAAGCATGACAAAATGGCCCCATTCCTGTAAGAAAAGGAGCATGGGACTGTCGTGTGGTGTGTGGTGTGGTGTTTGTCGGTGCCTCTTCCCCTTGTCCCTGCCATGCTGGGGGCTGCCTGCAAGGTTTCCCCAGAAGGTTTTTGTTAAAGCACGTGTTGCTGTGGCAATAACAACAACGCCCCGAGCTTTGGAGCAGGGACCAGATTGACAGTAAAACCAAGTAAGCTGGGGGAGTGGGTGCTGCTGAGTGAGTGCTGATGCTGTTCTGTGCAGTTTCAGTGGGATTAAGACACTGCCACTTCCAAGAGGATCCTTGTACCTGGTTTCTTTGTCCTGAGACCCTGAGCTGGTTGGAAGTCTGTTAGTTGATGAATTCTGGCCATCCTAAGGATTAGGTTCAGAAGAAGGAGAAAATTTATCTGGTTTCTTCATTGGCTCTGCATATATATAAATGGTAAAAATAATATGAAAACTCTATATTTTGTGGTAAAAAGACCTAACAATTCAGAAATCAGGTTGTCCTCATTAAGAATCCCTGCACTCCAAGAGGAATGCAATCAGCTCTTTGGTTGTTTTTCGTTTGTTGGGTTTTTTATTATGATTCTTTGTAAGAACTGTGGCTGTGAAAGTAGCAGGGTGCTCCTGGTCCCTAAAATAGCCATCCTCTGACCCCAGTGTTGACCTCCCATGCCAGGTGGCATGGCTTTGCCTGACCTTGCTACTGTCCCCGTGTTTCTATCACGAGCAGTCCCTCAGAACCCAGTGTTCTGGGAACAAAACTGGCAATTTAAGATCAAGCTCAGATCTATCTGCACAGCCGGCTGTTAGTTTTAGAGAAATGCCTTAACCCCACCCAGGAGTGGGAGCTGAGCTTTGGGGTGATGACACTTCCACTCGGTCCCCCCCTCAATCCTTCCCACCTGCTGGTTATTGTAAGGCCTCATATGGCTGTGTGAATTATGGAGGAGGCCAAGGAAAGCTCATCTTTGGAAAAGGCACTAAACTCTCTGTTAAACCAAGTAAGTGTTGGGGGTTCAAAGACTACATCAGTGAGTGCAACTAAAGTACAATCCAGGGTGAGTGAGAAGAAACTTACCAACCCCTTTCTCTGTGGCATCTTCTCCCTCTTCACCCAGCAACCCCACACAATTGCTCCTGATCCATGCCCCTCACCTCAGTCCAACCAGCACCTGCTCTGCTGGACACAGGAAGACTCTGGGCTTCATCACATGTCACAGGGCCCCCTCCCTAGATGGCAGTTCTCCATAGTGATCACCCACATCACTGTGGGCAACAGTGACCTCTCAGCAATAGTTTCATGGAAGAGGGAAGCTTTATTTATACTATCAAGGGCCCTAGATGATCCATGGTCTATGTGACAGCCATGTGGTTGGTTTTTAGACATTAGCTTTAACAGGGGGTCATAGGAGGAGGAAGGACAGGGTGGCTACCGTGAGGGGCTTTTTGTTTAGGGACAAGGCACTGTGGAACTCAAAGAGCGGGTATGCACTCAACTTCGGCAAAGGCACCTCGCTGTTGATCACACCCTGTGAGTTCTTATGGTTAACTAACTATCCTTTCTGGAAAGAAATCCAATGGGACCCGTCAAAACACAGCTGAATTTAATTGCTTTGTTTAGCGTGCATTTGTTAACTGTGTCTCATGTGTGAGCAAGATATTAATACGTGTTTCCCTGGAGGCTGGATTTGGTTATCAGGTCTAGGGGCAGTTTTTTGATAAATTGTGCTAATATTGCAATCAGTGTTTCTCTAACGTCCACAAAGCACGTTGTGGCTTTGGGAAAGAGGAAGAGATAAGAAGAAAAGCTTTGTGATAGAGACAGAAACAAACCAATGAAAAGGGAGGCTACCGAAGAGGCAATGTGTAGCCAAGGAAGCGTGTCCTTAACAGATAATGCGATGAGGATCCAGTTGAGTTTGTGCTCGTGTCACCTGGTAGAATTAGAAAATAAGGACTGAGGACACAGAGGAGGGAGAGTAGCAGGAATCACAAGCTTCTCGTGGCTTTCGTCCTCTGCAAGAATAACAACAACAAAACTCTCTGGAGAGAGGACTGCCCTTGGTGTGTCATGTCGGTGGGCTTATTTCTCTTTGAATGGCCCCCTTCTTCACCCCAGGTGCAAAGTAGTTCCCCACACGGCCCTCACCCCCTCACCTAGGCTGGCCGAGTCAACCCTATGGAAAGAGCAGAGAATCCCAGTGCCACGGAAGGCCTCCCCCACCACTGGATTATCTGTAATAAAGCAGAATGTTTATCCAAGCTGCGAAGCTGTCAGGGAGAAGGTAATAGAGATGGATTATAGAAAGCAATATTGAAAATTTACAGGCTATCTCCACACTCCCAGAGTTCATTGTGTTTTGTTATTTGTTTATTCTGTTTTTCTGTTAGAATTACAGAAACAAGGGTGCTTTTCCTGCAGGCACACTATTTGCAGAATGTCTCCCATCTCACATTTCAGTAATCTTTCTTCAACAATCCTCTGCGCCTGAACCAGGGGTGACAATAGGTAAGGGGGCTGGTCTGCTATCAAATAGAATCTATGCATTGGAGTGGCCCAGTCAAAGCACCCAGCTTGACGTGGTCCCACACTGTCCATGCCTTCCAAGGCCATAGCACCTTCTTTTAGTAGCATCTATGATGGCTTTGCCTTTTGAAGGTGGATTTTGCTTTTATTAATAATCAAAAGTTTTTCAGAAACAAGATTTGTAAATAGAGGAGGAAATCAACTTTGTTGCTGGTACAGTTTGGGATCCAAAATGAGGCGTAACTATAAAATAATGTCATTGGTTTAATTTGTGTGGCTCATAAACTGACTCTCAAAGAAAGTCCTTAAGAAAATACTTTGAAGGACTCAATAATCATTTAGATAAAGTCCTACTACATTTGCTAAATCAATCTCTTTATTTAATAAATATGCTTAAAGATAGAATGAACTTGAGAAAGTTTTGCAAACCCAGACCCAACAGAAGCAGTGAAGACTTTCTCTATGGACTGAGATATAATCCCAAATAAATTCCTTTTAGAAAAACATGAGGTCAAGGCCTTTCAGTGGGGAAAATGAGTGTGATGTCCTACTTACGGACAGTAAAAGTGCTTCAAGAAATGGTAACCTTGCATCGGTTTATGTAGAGACACATAACACTGTGACTACCTCAGGAAACTACAAATACATCTTTGGTGCAGGCACCAGGCTGAATGTTTTACCAAGTGAGTATTTCAGGCAAGACAGACTTCATTTTAAAAGTTGTTGGTATTTATATTTGAGGGGCAGGGGAAGGTAGGATAAGGGAGGTACCCGTTATAAACCATGGAAGCTAAAATTACTGCTGCCTAAAGTGGCAATTCTGGGTCCCTCTACTGTGGACAGGAGGGGTAAAGGAGCACTCTGAGGCTTACCATGATGGACTTACCACCAATTCCATAAGAACTGTATTAATCATTAGAAAAATGTTTATGACTGGAAGACCTCGAGAGACTCCTCTAAACACAATAGGAATTCTGTGTTCTTTCTTCTCTTATTTGAAAATTACATTCTTATTTCACATTCTTCACTTGCTTTTCCTACCCCTCCTTGTTTCTCTCTCCCTGTTCAACTCAATCCTTCATCTGGACATTCATATTTTGAGAAACTATCTCAAGGGAAAATCATGTCCAGATCCTAGCCTGTCACTCAAGGCCCTCTAGAACCTGGGTCCTTTCTGTTCTCCGAATTTATTCCCAGCTATTCCCTTTCATGAATGCTGTGCTCCAGGTGACCAGCATCTTCTTCCCCCGAATGCTTACACATACCGACACTGGCACCCTGTGTCCATGCATCAGCCGTCCTGGACCCACCGCTGAAAACAGCTGCACAGGTGAAACAAATCGGGCTTCACAGCCCAGCATAGATGTCACCAGACAATTTCATAGGGAGAGCTTGAGAAATTATATCATTTTCTTATTAAGGAGGCTGGGGTAAGAGATCCAGCAGACAAATAGAAAGTCAGAAGGAAGGAGGTGGCTTCTGTGATGGGCATGGGAAGGAGGGGTCTGTGCCTGGGAAGGTATTCCCTGGAGGAGGAATAACACTGACTTAATCCAAGGAGGAAGTTTATGGGCTGCGTGTTTCTCAGTTTCTCTCTAGAGCGGTCAATTCCTAATGTCAGTCATTAAGCCCCTGGTCCTCAAGGTGGCCAGTGGGGAGGAAGAGGGAGGAGACCATGCTGGACACTCAGCAGTGGTGCCCATGGGCTTTCTGTCGTCAGGTTACTCAAAATTGAGAGAAGCTCAAAAGGATCACATAGAAAAGATGGGAGAAGCTACCTTCTTAATCATAAAGGAATGATTTCAGGTTAGTCCTTGAGCCTGAGTTATCTCCTAGGAAAGGGACAGTGAGAGTGGAAAAGTCTCTCCTAGAACAAGGATGGGAAGTGATGAAAAGTCCTTTTCCTGGTGACTGTCTAAGCAGGGGATGGAAAGATCTGGAGTTGAAGTCCAGGGTGAATTCCAGGGCAGACCATTGCATGTGACTGTCTCTAGTTGTGTGGACTGAAAAGGCTGGGTATCCCCTCAGATGTTCCAGAGCTGGCCTCAGTCAGAGCTGCCTGGCTCCAGCACCCTCAAAGTGTGGATCAACACGCTGCCCCCACCTGCCATGTGGATGGTGACAGCTTCCCTCAACCCCTCCCGCGGTGACAATAGTCTCTCTGACTGCTTTTGCTTTGGTGCCGTGGACATAAACTGTCCCTACTTTGTCCAAATGAGGTATATGATTTTCAGAACCCTGGAGAATTATTATCTAAAATACCAGAGGATATGCTAGGATTTTGGCCACCAGTATCCTGGGCCTGTGCAGGAAAACTCTTTCTTTAGAACATTTAGAAAGAATATCCTTTATTTAGTCAATGTGGAAACAGTCCTGAAATCCAAACTGGTGCTAGGATTCTGTGCCAGGTTATTACTGTGACAATTACTTAATATTCTCTGTGCTCACGATATCGCTCCTTCCAGAAGATCTTTAGGGAAAACTTAGTTCAGTTTCTAGGAGGTTTTTGCTGAGCTGAAGATCACTGTGTGAATAATAATGCAGGCCGCATGCTCACATTTGGAGGGGGAACAAGGTTAATGGTCAAACCCCGTGAGTATCTCTACTGAATCCATAATGAATGCTCTAATTTCAAAAGGAAGCCATAGCACTGAGCTCAGTTTTCCGTTTTCTCTACTAGATTTTACTTTTTATGTTAATTCTAATCATTAATTCTAATGATTATATGGTATATCCACATGGCATATGTACATGTGAAAGTGGGCATATATGTCATTGTCTGGCACAGGAACAAATGCCCTGGAGAAAAAGAAAATCCTTGTCCTTTTTGTCTTAACCATTTGGGTCAGAACGTCTGATTGTGTTAGAGACAGGGTGAGTGAGACCTGGAGTGGGAGAATCCTTCTTCAGTGGCTTGTCAGGATTACACCACTCCTTGCTGGCCTGGTCAGGAGGCAACTTAGTCTGGAGGTGGAGGGATGAACTATTTAACCTCAGAAGAGCCAGACCATGCTGTGAATTGACCGCCATAATAAACAGTCTTCTCCGCTGCCTCTTTGGCCGGAGTCCCAGCTGGAGGAGCACGCTGGCCAGATTTGGGGATCGAAAGGGATTTCCTGATACACATTGGCCTGGTCAGTTTCTGTTAAGCTTTCTGTGACTGTGTAATGTTGGCAACAACCGTAAGCTGATTTGGGGATTGGGGACAAGTCTGGCGGTAAATCCAAGTGAGTCTTCATATTAACTCTCTCAAACCCGTCTATATAGTTTAAAATATCTCAGAAACTGCCTCCTTCTTTTTTTAGCTTTACTGTTTGGAATGTCTAATTGCGGCTAGTTAGTGTTTTTGTCCTGTTCACGAAAGCTGGACCCTTGCCTACCCCTGAATCAAAATAAGTAGGCAGAGGAATCCAGAAGTGCACGGTAGGCAGGCAGTTGGAGTATTAGGCTGTTCTCTTACAGAGCAAACAGGTTCGCCCATTCCGAAAAGGGCTGTCGAGGAGCATTGAATGCTAGAGGACGTGCAGCACATTTCATGACCTCTTTAGTCCATCCTGCACCGGCGTCTCCACGGGCCATTGGGAAATACCGTCTCTCTCTAGCCAAGATGAGTCAAGTGCTGCTGGGAACTCTGGGGACTCCGGGCCATCCAGCGACCATGCTAGAGAATAGCTACCACCACAGATTAGCCAGAATGACTCAAACTAGCCATATAACTCCTACATCTCTCAGTTCCCATTGGCTTAGAGCCTTATCGTGGATTTGCTAGCAGTAACCGGGAAGGAGTTGATTTCATCCTAACTCTGGCCTTCCCAGAGAAGTTCTTCTAAGAATCTTCAGGAGCATCTTAGAGGCCACCTACCCTGTTCAGCATTTTGCTTTACACACCACATTGTGTTCCTAGCAGTGTCTGCTGGGGCCTTGGCTGGGGCTAGGAGCTGGGTCCGTGCTGGAGCTCCAGGCTTGGCAAGGCTGGAGGAGGAAAGCGGAGCACACAGCAGAGCCCAGGGGCTCCAGGAAAGGCACCTTTGATAGGGGCACAGATGAATTGCTAAAGAGCTTCCATGTGCTGGCCCAATAAAACTCTCCAGGGAGAAGGTCACCCTTGCCTTTGCAGCTCTAAATATAAAATGTGTAATAAAAAAGAATGGGAAATGTCAATTACAGTGCCAAAATGAAGAGAGTGGGTATAAATATTGGACCAGTTTTAATGTTAAGTTTATAAAATGTAAGGCTTTCAGAAGAACTATCTCAGGATGTATTCATTAGGGTCAATGAGCTAACTATTTTGTCAGTGTTACTAGTATACACACTTCAAAGGAGAACCTAAAATGGGGCAGCTGGGGAGGCTAGTGAAAGGTGTGGCATAGTGATCAAGAACATGAATTTTGGAATCAGACTGTTTAGGCAAATCCTTACTCTGCCACATAGTAGATGTGTGACCTTGAGCATGTTACTTAATCTCTTTATGCCTCATTTTTCTCATCTGTAATGACCAGCTCTCACATCCCAGCTCACTGAGATGTTTTGAAATTAAAAGAGTTAATGCCCATAGTAAGTTGTCAGCTGGTGTTTTTATTATGCCTAGATCAGGCTGCTGTAGGGAAGGAAGGAAAAATAGAAATGATCTCCACTTACTGTTTTTGTAAAGTATAGCATTAGAGTGTGACTCTAGCAACACAGGAAAACTAATCTTTGGGCAAGGGACAACTTTACAAGTAAAACCAGGTAGGTCTGAATGTTCATTTTTTTGGTTAATTGCCTCTGCCTTTTCAACTTCCAACCAAAGACTCTTACTTTTAGGTTATATTTTCTTTTTATAAAAATAAGGAGAATATGTGGAAAGTCTGGCTAACGTGGTCTTTTCTAACCCATTTAGTTTCAGCTAGTGGCAAAAAGAGTGGCAAATACAGCTCTCTATGCTTGTAAAAAGAAGAAAAGAGCAGCAAGGTTTGAGATGTGTTGGGTCTGGAATTTCTAGCTAAGGCTGAGAGAATGGAAGTTTGGCTGACTTGGGAGGAATAAAAACATCAAATGTGGGTGGCTCACAAAAAAATAAAGGCGATTTCACATAACAATATAATAGAGTAGAAGCCACCCCTGTGACCACTAGAATTCTTCAAACATTATCTTCCAGGGAGAAAATAGGTAGCATGGAAATGGCAAGCTGTTGCTTGCAAAAAAAAATTGGTGAGAGAAAGGGGACTGTTGGTTGTTTGGATTTTTTATTGTTTATTAGGAAACATGAAAAATGGTACTTTTTATAGGATGGTTTTTAAAAGGTTATCACCAAGTAGGAGTCCAAATGTGTAAAACATGCCCCTGGTGGTGAACTTGACACAGGAAGAAAAAGATCTAGCAGAGTAGGAAAGTGTTTTTATACTGGGCAGAAACACTGTGTCAACTTATGAGCTAAACAAACTCATCTTTGGGACTGGAACAAGACTCACCATTATTCCCCGTAAGTCCTTTGCCACTTGGGAAAAAGCTCTTAATCTATAACGACCAGCTCTCACATCCCAGACACCTAATGAATTTCTAAATGAGCTTCCATGTGTTAACCTGATAAGACTCTCCAGGGAGAAGGTCACCCTTACCTTTGCAGCTCTCAATGTAAGACGTGTGTTGTAAGAAAAATTGGGAAATGTCAACTGCAGTGCCAAGATGAAGAGAGTGGTTATAAATATTGGACCAGTTTTAATGTTATGCTTATAAAATGGAAGCCTTTCAGAAAAACTATCTCAGGGTACATTTATTAGTTTGTGTCTATACAGCACGATTGTCCAGTTAATTTGATTAATGTCGGTAGCTGATCCAGATATTTAGGCACTTCCTTGAGAAAACTTCTTTGTGCTCAAAATTGCTTAAATTGACTGTCACATTACCTAAATAATTGCCAAATCTGTTTTACTTTGTGCTATATAGACTCAGCCTAATAAAAACAAATGCTGTTGTGGGGTTTTTTTTTTCTCAGTCTGTCTCCTCTCCACACAGAAAGTTTTCTTTCTACTAAACAGTGTCTCTTCACACAAAGAAAAGATTCCCCAGCAAGCCATTTGACTTATTGCCGCTGCTGTTTTGCATTTATATGACTCCTTTCCTGGGAAGAGATTAAGACACTTTATACGACTTATTAGCTAAACAGATTGACAGCCTAATTGGGAAGAGAGAAACAGATTCTGAGTATCTTTTTCTGTCTGCAGTTCCCACCCCCTCGTGCAGAACATTTGGTCAGATGGCTCTTCAGGACAGAAATCAGACAGGGAGATGGTCCCCGTTTGTGGTGTGGAGCTTCTCAGCTGCACGTGAGAGATTGTCACAGGAGGTAGAACAGTACTAAATAGGTCAGAGCAACTGACAGAGCCAGGAAAATCTTTTTCCCCTAGAACTTGTGTGTACTCACAAAGCAGAGCGTGACTAATTTTGGCATCAGCCGTTAGCATCTACTCTTCTTGCCTTTGTTTCCAGACCCTTCCCCTCTCCTTACTATCCCTTCCATCTCCAACTCCTTGCTCTCTCCTTTGGATGCCTGGCTACCATGCCCACGGGCAGCACAGGCACCCTCACCACACACTGCTGCCTGCCTCTTTAGCCATCAGTTGTATTTCTGAGCGGTTTCTTAGTGCCTTTAGTGATGCTCAAATCCTCCCTGAGGGTGGGCCCCAGCAGAGCCCCTGCAGGGGTGGAGGAGGCTGCCATGCGATACTGTTGCCTCCCTGAAGGCTGGAGCAGGGCCCAGGAAGAGGAAGAGCCTTGGAAAGGAAGGTCTGAGATGGAATAAGGAATACCACGGCCTCCGTGACATGTGTGCCTGAATCCTCTCTCGTGCCTGAGATACTTTAGCTTCCACCTTGGGACCCGGGACATGTGGCTATGAAGAGGTGGCGGGGTTTTTGTAGTGGAGCGATCCACTGTGGACAGACAGGCTTTGGGGGTGCGCTGCGTCTCGGGTCTGGCACTCAAGTGACTGTTATGCCACGTAAGTGTGTCTTTTCTCCTTTCTGTGGGCTAGTGTGTCTATAAATCATATAGAAGAGTTCTTCACACACACACTCATGTCCATTTCCCAGCTGGTCACTGATGGGATACAATTTCTGGATCTACCTACATAGCCAGTTTGACCATTAAGATGATCGAATTCATTTTTGAAAATAACTTTGGTTCCATTCAACACTGCCAATAGCAAAGGGAAATTAGCATGTCATGGGAACCTAATCTATGCTTATTCACTGCTGTGGGAGGATAATCATTTCTTCTTCTCCCCTGGCATTCAGACCTCAGAATTAAGCTGACCTTTTCCATGCCTGTCTCTTCTGGCAGATTAAGAGGTATATCCACTAACTTTCTTATGGGAAAACACACAAGACAGATATATTCTCCTTCAGTTTTCACTAGGAGAGCTTTTCTGTTAGTTATTTTGACAATAAACTTCAGCTGCCGTAGTTCCTGCTATTTGTGTTAATAATATCTTGACTTGAACAATCATATTTTCCCCACATTATTCAAAATGCATTTCAATCTGTAACCCACTGCATCACGACCAGGCCTTTTATCCCACAATGTTCTCTAACAAGGTAAACAGGGTCATACATCATCAAACATACTTCACAGAAAAGCTGACACACAGACAAGTTAAATAATTTCAGTCAAACCAAAAACAAAAAAAATCAGAACTGGGATTAGAGCTTGAGTCTCCCTGCTTTCTTACAGTAAATTATCTTGAGCTGTCACTTTGTGCATTGCCAACATAATAAGCACAGGTCATAGGTATTTTTAGGAGATGAAACTTAACCAGAACAAAAACTGCCTGTTTGATTGCATTGGTGCTTTAAATGTATCCCCAGACCTTCTTTGCTGTTGATAGTCATTCAGTGCCAGTGACAGGGAAAGAGCAGAGGGGCTTAGGAGGTTTTTGTTGGTCTCCGTATCACTGTGTCCTCCAACAATGACAAGCTCATCTTTGGGACTGGGACCAGATTGCAAGTCTTTCCAAGTAAGTACTAGAAACCAAGGAGCAATTTTGAAAAGGAGTTTTCTATACACATACAATCCATTCTGGTACATTCTCACAGTCCTGCAGGCAACCCCTCCGGACGATGGGTTCTATAAGGGTCTTCCGCATCTCCAGCTGCCTGGGGCCATAGCTCACAGGGTGCCATTTCTCACAGACAGAACCCTGTATAAACCAGGACAATTTGTATGTGAACATCATGGTGCTGACTAAAATCTTACAGCAGTGAAATTAAGACACCAGAGAGTCAGGTGCATTATGACTCCAAACAAATGATCTGTTTCTCGCTTTTGCATTTTTATTTAAAATATCAGGGAGGTGAAGCAAGTTCAGCTTCTCCAATTTGCAAACTGTTGATGAATTATGTTTCCCTTACATGCAGAGAGACCTAGATTGACTTTGGATGTTTAGTCATTTGATTTCATCATCTGTGTCTGGAATCTATAATGGGCAAGGGAATCAAATGTAATTAAATGAGCAAATAATCTCCAGTAGCCAATACTCCTACATTGTTTTATGTGCTTTGCTCTAGACTTTTTATCTGGACTTTATCTCTAATAAGCTCCCCAGAAGGACAGTGAAGGTTTTTGTTAAGGTTTTTGTGTCTGTGTGGATAGCAACTATCGGTTGATCTGGGGCACTGGGACCAAGCTAATTATAAAGCCAGGTAAGACTCAGAGATGTGCCTGTGAGACACCAGTTGAATAATGCACGAAGCAGAGCATACAAATTATATTTTTAAGAACAATCCAGCCTGCTGAAGACAATGCACTCTACCCAAGTGGGGTCTTCATTCGCAGCGAGAAGCCATGTCAGCCACCAACTCTTTTGTTTGGTCTAGTTGCTTCCAGAATGAATAATCCTCAGCTAGCCCTCTAAGAGAGCAGAGCCAGGTTGTTAGGGAGTGTCTAATTCCCTCTGATACGGTTAGAATTCTTTCCCAAAGATAGAAACAGCCTCATTCCATTGGAAAAGCAAATTCAAAGAAAAGGGAAAGGGTCACAGTCAAAGACTGAAATTTTCAAAGGTGAAAAATAGCTTGCATGCAGCTTTCCTAACATCCTTGCCCAGGTTGCTGTCCCAGGACAGCAGATGCCTGCAAAGCTCCCGGTCACTTGCTGGAATCTCCCAGGGTTCTGGGCCTTAGCACAAACCCTGTAAGGATGTAACTTAATAGGCAGCATCAGGGCATGTCGGGGGAATATGAAGGTTGGAGGGATACTTGGAAAGTCAGCTTTTGCAGCAGTGGGACTGAGCTGTCCTCACCCCATCCTGCCATGCCCACCCCTCACCCCCCACTGAGGGTTAGTGTAAGGCTCTGAAGCACTGTGTGAATTATGGGGGTTCTGCAAACAAGCTCATCTTTGGGACTGGCACTTTGCTTTCCGTCAAGCCAAGTACGTGAGTAGTGGGCTTTGTCAGGTGGATTCTGTGTCCGTGGCAAGCAGGAGGTTACAGCCAACCTTTGGGGAAAAGGAGGGCTGAAGGCTGACTTTGTTCCCAGCTCTCATCCCTCATCTGCCCATGACAGGGCAGGCTCTCAAAACTTCCCATTCTCCTGGATGGCACACTACAGTCAGGGAAGGGGAAACGTGCTAATTTTAAGATAAACCCCCAAGAAAAAAGACTATTGTGGGGATATTGTTCTCATCCAAATGCTGCAGTCTTTCTGCTTCTGTGAACCCAATTTCCTGGGCATTTATCAGCTCTGGTCATACCCTTACCTGTGTAGATACAACCTCTGCTAACATACAATTCTGTGTCACCCGGTACAAGCACCTTATTCTATAGGCTATGTTTTAATTTTCTTCCAAAAAAGACTCCAAAGCCACACTCAAGAAAAGTGCTGAGAAGTCAGGCAAAACTAACCCCCTAAGGTGGGGAGAGGAAAGGGAAGGCTTAGGGTAGTCAGCTCAGTACGAGAGCTGTGATCCACGCAACCCCTTCCTCTGTTTCCTACATCGGCTTCCCTTTCGCTTTCCCTAGAATAAGTTCTTCTTGTTTGCCCTGGGCACCTACTGCTCTCAGGCTGATAGGAGAGAAATAAAATCAGCTTTGAACTCTTCCTCTTCCACTATGAAGAATCAAAAAGTCATAGTCATTTTGGGGATGAGATCAAGTCTCCTTGTCTTGCCAAGCTTAAAATCTATTACTTAAGCTCTGCTTGTAACTAAGAAAGTCAGTGACCTGGTATCACCGTCTGGGATGCTCACTCCTCTCTCTTTTCTCCAGATACCTAGTGTAAAGCCCAGACAATGCACAGCTTTGTGATAAAGGGGCTCTCGCGTGCCCTCATCCTTGCCTTTAGGATGCAATCCTCTTTATAACAGAAAATGTTCGCTTCCTCCATTTATTTCAGGACTGGACTTTCTTAAGGTTGTGGGAGATGGTGTGTCGTTACTCTCTACTCCTTCCTGGCTGAAACTACATATGAGTCCATGGTGGAACTTCTTGGGGAAAAAATAGGACTGTTTGACTTTTGTTACTCTTCTCTGATGAAATATTTTCTTAGGCTATCACGTAAGCACTATTGCACACTGAGAAGGCTTCGAAATAACTTGACCAGTGGGTAGGGCACAGGGCCCTGGAGTTTAGGTAGAGTGTGGAGGTGAGTTCAGACGGCTCTGTAGCAGGAAATATCCCTGTGGATGTAGGAATGTATTATCCTTTCAGACCTGTGTGTCTGAGGCTGAGTTCACACATGTGAGTGCGAGAGTTCTTAACAAGTTATTTGATTCAGCTTTGGCAGATTTAAGCCTAGAAATGCAAAAGGGTTTTAAAGCTCATAAGTTTGGTCTTTTTAAAGGAGAAATGTTTTGCTTTATGTAGCAGAACCAATTTTTTTTCTTCCTGTCATAAAAAGCCCATTTCCAGAAACACAGGAAAAAAAAAAACCATAGAGTCCAACTGCCTCCTCGCCAGAGTGCCATGTGTTTGGTTGGGTTTCACTAAAGCTTTCAGTAAAGGCAGGAAATGCTGTGGGAATAACAATGCCAGGGTCTTCTTTGGAAATGGAACCCAGCTGGTGGTGAAGCCCAGTAAGTGACCATGTTCTATTTATATTTGACCAAACAAGTGCTGTGAAGTTAGTGGAGATTTAATTTAATATGTAAACAAATGTACATCTTGAAAAATGACTTTTGCAAATGTGTGAAACAGTCATGATTGTTGAAAATAGAGTAATAATGATAAATAGATGCAAAATGAGACCATCCCAAATCACCTTTAATATGGTAACTCAGCTCTTCTTTTTCCAGAGAGATATTGAGGCCAGGAGTTATTTACAGCCACAGTATCTCTTAAATTATGTTCTGCAATGATTTGTGTGTTTACTGTGATTTTTTTCTTCCCTTGTATTATTTTTTTCTTCCCTTGAATTTGTCTTCCCTTGTATTATAAATGAGAAACTATCTCATTTTAAATGCTACTAATATTCATAAGGTACCTTCTTTGTCTCTTTTGCCCGCATATATATTTATTCCAAAAGATCTAATAGGAAACCCAGACATCGTCCCATTTTGACAAATGTCCACAGCTAGTCCCATACATGTCAAATTTCACTGAAAACACAGCCTTACTATTCAAATGCAGTGGGGGGAAAATAAACAATTCAGAGACGAATTGCTGATCCCAGATGGCTTTATAAACACCTGAAAGGAAATTCAGAGTGAAATAGAATGACAGGCATGACGACGAGATTTTTGTTTAATGATCATTTCTTCCATGGGGGGTAAGAGTGTTTTCAACATACCTCAATGGAAAGCAGGGAAATGAGGCAGTCAGGAGCCTGGCCTTCCTGGGGTGCTCCTGGGGTATCGGTTCCCCCACATTGCTATTGAGGGGACAATGGGACCCATCCAAATGTCAGACCAAAAATTAATATTAAGAGGCAGATGTCATCAAGTTGACTAACTGGGTTATTAAACCCTACAACAGTTTATAATTGCAACTATGGGTGACCAACCCAAGGTGCTTTAAAATAGAATAGTTCTTAAACGGTTTAGCTGTGGGAAATGCCACCAGACAAGGAAACGAGCTAGATGACTCCATAAGTTTGTTTTAGATCTAGTAAATGTAACCATCCATGTTAACTTTTTTTAAGACCATGGCAAAGAGCATCTTTGGGGTGAGGGAGACAATGAGGAGGAGGAAATGGGGCTTGGTTCTTTACATGACGAACTAGGATCCCGCAATGGCGTATGGTTTCCATCTCTTGGTGGTGAGAGACCACATCCATGGACTGCAAAAGGAGAACATTTCCCAAAAAAAAAAAGAGAGAAAAACAGGATCCCTTTGGGGCAAAATGAATTATCTCTATGACCCCAGCTCAGGCAGGGCTATAATGAGTGTAGCAAACATGTGCTTGACCTGAGGCAAAGTATCCTCAGAGTTTGGTGCGTGGCTGATTCTGAAACTTAAGGCTGAGAGCCAGGGCGAGGGAAGGGCTCTGTGATGCAGTCCCTCCCAGGAGGAAATTCAGATGTGTGTCCGAAGCAGCCCATTCCTGCCCACATCCTTGTTTGGGCTCTGAAGAGTGGATTTCTAGTTCGGTGGCTGTCTGCCAGGCATTTTTTGCCTGCAGTAACAGAATTGTGTTTGATATCAGAAAGGAGTTTGTTGAATTGTTGCTGTTATAATTCACTCTCAGTGTCAAATGAGGTCATTCAATTTCCTCTCTGCGTGTTTGCAATAAGCAGCATAAAATTCAAGCAGAACAACCAAGAGACACAGAGAAAGATGACTGAGCAGATAATGAGGCCTGTTTATTATAGGAAAAGAGACAAAATGGGAATGTGTTAAGTCCATGAAGGTGAAATATCCATCAAGGAATGTGTAGCTTCCCCAAAAAGAGTTACTAGGAGTTTTTGTTATGATCCCTATCACAGTGTGAACAAAGTTCTTACAAAGTCATCTTTGGAAAAGGGACACAACTTCATGTTCTCCCCAGTAAGTGCTGTTCACGTGATTTTCTGATATTGACTCCCGTTGAGTTAAAAGCGCTGGGAGTGTTGGGTGGGAAAGTTTCTTAGGCTCTAAGATGTGTAGGTGGCCTCTGGGTCCTGGGCCCGTCTTCTCTTGCAGAGACCTGGTCCTCAGCCTTTCAACAGCTTAGTAAATACCAAATTCTCCTCCTCTAGTGCTGGGAAAGTTGCTGCCAGTCTTCTACTTAAACATCAATTATCTTTTTCATTGTTTATCTACTGTGAGGAATAAAACTCCGTGAAACTTTGTCCAGAATTCATTTTTAAGTCTTTCCCTCAGGCTTGTCCCCAGTGGACTTTGTTTGGACACAATGTTAAACCCAGTGTGATTTTTGGCTCCAACTAAATTGATTTTGGAAATGACCCCCGCGTACCCATGACCCCTCTCCTTCCACCCTGTATAAAAGATCTGCTTTGCTCTCTTTGGCCTCTGCTAAGGTTCCTGGCTCTGATGGCCCATGCGCTCTCATTTCCCTTGTTCCAGGAGTGGTGTGAGACAACTTTTTTAGGAGCTACTTTAACGTCAGAGACAACAAAGACGGTCTGTGGCCAAGAGCTACGTCTTGTGTTGAGCCTTCTCACTCTGTGCCATTTTCCAAACCCTTTTTTCATTTAGGAGAAGTGATCACTCCATTTTATTCCCAGTAGAGCAAAGAATTCATCATGAGGCCAGAAACAGAGGTTTTTTTCCTTTGGAATATTTTTCACAGGCTAACGATAAGCTGGAAGTTTGTAGGCAGTTCAGAAATGCATCTTTGGGCCACAACTGCATGTATAGGAGCTCTGATCAAGCAGGGTAGACAGGCAAAGCCAGAGACACTTTGACAATAGCATACTTTGTAGAGGCTCAGGGAAAAGGGGGCAAAGACGTGCTAAGGAAAAACAAAACCTATGGTTAGTGGAGAGATTTCTGAATGTTTCTACCAGGGAAGAGGATTAACAAGAAGAAACTTCCAGGGAAAACACTGAGGCCAGTCATTCAGGGTTTTTGTCATGGAGGCGATCACTGTGGGAATCAGGAAACAGGCAACTTGTCTTTGGAAAGGGCACGAGACTCTCTGTGATTGCAAGTAAGTGTTCCTGGCCATCCCTAATTTTGATCAACAGTGGCTTCTTCCCTTGAATGATTTTGCAGTGTACCTAGGAATGCATTTGCCTTCAAGAAAGGTCTATTAGGAACTGGGCCATTAGTGTTGAGCAGAAAGATGAAACAGTTTACTCTGTTGTAATTCCAAAGCCGACCAGACAGTCGTGGCAAGCACAGACTGGGCCCTGCACTGTGGCCTGGCCTCAGTGCCTCCAGCCTGTTCTGACCACACACCCCAGCCCAGTTCCCACCTCTGCCCGCAGGAGACCAAAGCCCTCATACAAAGAACTTCAGATGCCTTAGCTTAGGGGAGCACAGAAAGGCTTGTCCAAGAGCCATTTTTAAATACACTGTAGGTTTCTGTTTAATGTTATTATTAATTTTAATTTGCACAAGTAATACATAAAAATGTCTCGCTGTAAACCATTCAGATTATAGATAGAGCCAACATTCACCTTGACCCATTTCTTCAATATCAGCTTCCTCCCCAAAAGTAACCACTGAGACTGATTTGCCGTATTGTGATGAGTTTGTGCAGTATGTTGATGTGAAATCCTGTCTTCACCTAGGGAATCTGAAGCAGCAAAGGGACCAGGCTCAGACTGCAGTCTGCAGGATTTCAATTAGATATAAGGAACAGCTGCTTGCTCTTCAAAACTAGGAGCTCTTAAAAGCAAGGCAGGTCTTTGGTCAGAAAACACCTTGGCTGAAGACAGGAGGACAGACTAGATGACCTCTGACAGACTAGCCAGGACTCTGAGGGACGGTCCAGTCCATGGCAAGCCTCAGTAGTGCTCTTCTCTTTTGCCTATTGTCTGGTGGTGGTTATAGTCTGAGCTTTTGTCAGAGCTGCTCCTATGCTGGGAGTGGTCTGACTTTTCTCAGCAACTTCGGGGTTTTTGCAAACAAAGGAAACTGTGCATGCTCTAGCGTTGGGAGTTACCGACTCATTTTCGGGAAGGGCACCAAACTCCTGGTCACACCAAGTAAGTTCTTCTTTCCGGCTAATTATTCTTCCCAAGAAGCCCATCTTCCATCATGCAAAAGCTGTCAAAACACAGGTGGTGTTTTCTTTGCTTGGTTTGTGTTGGGTGGTTCATGATACTAGTGGAAAACAAGGTTTTTAATGCACATATTCCCTAGAGTATTGTACTTGGGCTTTTAATATCCATGTAGTCTCTCCCTGGGAAACTATGTGAACCTCCACAAGGAGGAAGGTTCAAGAAAAGTAGTGGGGGGAAAGGCAGGAATTGGATGAAAATGGACAGAGGGCCTGCAGGAATACAAACAAGACAGGATCCCAGGAGACAGAGCAGTAGCCACTTGGAGTGAATTTCCCAGGAGGCGCTCCTGCCAAGGCCCGTTCTTTCGAGGGAAATTACAGCAAATAGAACCAGGCTGGGGAGGTGCTAGTTATCAGTATTCCTCCCACGTTATAACCTAATTACAAGGAGGTTGTTTTGGCCATGGGCAGTCATCTCAGGTTTTGTTTTCCTGCTTGCCTTCCCCACCTCCACCTGTCTTCCTGGAGGCCCCAGTCAAGGTTATTGCAATAGCACCGCACACTGTGTGCCACCAATGCAGGCAAATTAACCTTTGGGGATGGGACTGCGCTCACTGTGAAGCCAAGTAAGTTGTGTTCTTCTTCACCTGGGCCTTCAGGGGCAATCAATCAAATCATTAGTTTGAAAACTACTTTAATCCTGTGCATCTGCTTGGGCTCTTTATTAATGTTATTTCCCCAGGCCAAAGAGAGTTGGTTCTCTTCTCTGCTGTAAAATGAGATGTGAGTGCGTGCATCCACACACGTGCATGCACACTCTTGCTCTAGCTCATGCTGAGGGGTTCTCAGGAACATCGACAACACTTTGAAAGAAATAGAGACACAAACAATAACTGAGCCAATGAGGATGCCAGAAGGACCTCTGGTGACTCAGTGCCCACCACCCCTGCCCGGGCTTCCTAGCAGGCTTCTTGGCCAGATGGAATACGCTCTGGCTCTGTGGGATGGTCTAGGGTGGGAAACTCCTCATTCTGTAATCAATTCCAAAATTTAGCAACCCTTGCTGCCAGAAAGTACTTTCTCACATCTAACTTTGATCCCCCTGCTACAATTTAAATCTGTTTGAAAAGAACCACTAGAACTCTGTGTGTCTAGTTCTGGTGGTTCTTTTCATTGAGAATAAAATATCTGCCATAGAGTGTGAGGCTGAGCACTGAGGCCACTTCTGCAGCCATCATGTCCCCTCTGGACACTTTGAGCTTCAGTAAGTATGGATTAGGCAGTATAGCATGAGCTTTGGAGACAGAAAAACCTGAATCCAAGTCCTTGCTGTGTGACCACAGGCAAGGTACTTAACCTCTCTGAGCCTCAGTTTCCCCATCCATAAAATGAAAGTAAAAAATACCTACCTTGTTGAGTTATTATAAGGATCAAATGAAATAATACAGCTGGAGTATTTAGCATAGTGCTGAGAACATAGAAAAATCTCATTAAACCCTAGCTATTAATAATAATGATAAACATCATCTCTAAGGCACAGTAGAGCTTTTGTTTTGCCCCTCGGGCTCTTCTGTCAAGGCTCTGTCATGCATCAGGAGCAGAGCTGGAATGGGGGGAGGGTGGAGATGTCAGCCTGTTCTATGAAATTCTTCACCTGGGATTTGAAAGTGGAAATAGAAAGAATCCTGACTAATTTGAATACAAAATCATCCAAGTGTCAGAGGCGGGGGGAGACTTCTGCAGAGAGCTGCGTGGCTGGGACTGGCCGGTGGAGCAGGGATGTGTTCACACGACAACAGGGCGAATGTTGCAGAAACTGAAACCTCATACCACCCCGTCAGCAAGCTGACCCCAGTGCGACACCCTCCAAAGTGGCCTGAGCCCCTCCCACGAGATGGGCTCCCCCTGTGGAAAGGCGGTGAGAGAGGGAAGATGGAGGCTTCACAGGGAAGGGACTTCTCTTCAGGGTAATGCAGCTCACAAGAGATGTGACTCCTAAAAGGAGCCACTAAATGAAACGCTCAAACCTGGAGGTGGCGGATCAGTAATGTTTGTGGAGGCAAAACGGGGCAGTTTATTTCAAAGAAAAGAGGTTGAAGGTAAGGTAGGAGTTGAGTCATATCTAACTCCGGGAAAGGAAGCATTAGACAGAAGACGGAGGGGCTCACGCTCCAGCTCCACCAGGATTCAGACCACAGGACGTGGCTAATACTGCAAGAAGGGAGTTAGGTTAGTGCTAAAACCTTCCTAATAGGTTTTTGAACAGTGAAAATGAGCTGTCAGGAGTAGTTGCCAGGGCACTTTCTCTGGAGGGTTTTTGAAAGGAGATAGACACCCTGCTATCAGGGGTGATTGGAGTGCAGCCCTGCCTCAAGGCAGGAGGAGAAATGAGAACCTCTTTAAGCCTCTCCCCAGCCCCTGAAGCCTCTCTCCATGAAAAGACTCGGGCTCATTAATGCAGAGCTGCATCCTGCGGGACACCGGGGGTTGCAGGGTTAAGTTTTGGAACCTCTGCCTGCTTGGTCCCAAACTTCCTTTGTTCTCAGGACTTGACAAACGGGCTGGCTTTTTCACTCTGAAGCCAAAAACACAGTTTCTGGGTCCTGGGTTGTTGTGGTGTTGAGATGCATGTGGGGAGGAAGCCCTAGGGGGTTTTTGCTGAGCCCAGAAGCACTGTGGGAATAACTATGCCCAGAATATGATCTTCGGTTCTGGAACCAGATTGTCTGTGCTGCCCTGTAAGTACAGATACAGGGGAAAAGAGATGCGTCCAATGTTCAGCACGGGGATAAACTGGAGGGGCTTGAGGCCAGGGGTCCACTGTGACCTCAAGAGCAGTAATGAAGAGAGAGGTAGAGAGGGAGTATGGAACAGAACCGTGAGTTCAATAAGAAGTGGAGGGGCTCGCTTATAAAGGGAGAAAAAGCACAAAACTGTATGAATTACACTGGAGGAAACACATGGGAAGTTCCCTTCTCAGGAGGGCTTTGTGGGGGGGAAAGCTGAGCTGGCAGGTTTTTGATGCTGAGATAATCACTGTGGGGAAGGACAAGGCTTCTCCTTTATCTTTGGGAAGGGGACAAGGCTGCTTGTCAAGCCAAGTAAGTGACATATAATTTAAATTCTGTGTTGAATATGATTATCTCCAAGAGTAAAACCTGCTGTCTTTTCCACGGAGGCCTCCTTGGGTCAGAAGGACATTAAAGGGGCTAGACAGACCAAGGCCTAGGATCTAGTCACCTTGTTCATCCGTGAAGGGGCTCTGGAAGGTATGGAGAGGAACAAACCCACCAGGACCCCACCAATAACCTGGCCTTGGGATCCATCCACCCTGTCAGACTTCCAATAAGTAAAACCTCTGATGGCAAGATGTTCCTGAGAAGGAGACTCTAACATAGTTATGCCCATTCAACAGATTTAAAAACTGAGTAAGGAAAGGCCAGTGATTAATACTTTTCGAACAGGAACAGAACCCAAGGATCCTGAAATAATTTTTCCACTAGACTCGTGAGTCCCAAACACCAGTTATTTAAATGACAGAGTAGCACTTGTAATCCACTGTTTTTTGAGCAGCAGTGGTGCTGAGGACTGGGTGGAGTCTTAGGCAAACTCCTGGACTGGTGGATTTCTACCACTGCAGAGTCCAGAGCTGGCACCCAGGCTTCCTTACCCCAGTGGTGCTGCTCTCGGGCCCTGCTGCCCGGGAAGTGCAGCTCTTGGCACACATCGTCTTCAGTGTCTTACAAGAAGAGAAATTAGAAGAGAAGGGGGAAAAGCTTATATCTCATATCATGCAGTTGCCTCATTTTGTAGCAAGATTGTTTCCCCATGAGCAGTTTGTCTTCATTTAGCAGCTGTCTTCTCTGGGGAAGCCATTTTGTAGAGGTGTTTGTCACAGTGTGACAACTGGCGGCTGGGGGAAATTGAATTTTGGAGCGGGGACCCAGGTTGTGGTCACCCCAGGTAAGCCTGATTCCCTGGAGCCTCGCCTGCCCTTACCTTTAACCCCTGCCTGCTAAGGATTTCTAGCTGAGACTATGAGAAACTCATGTGAAAGGAAGCCATTTCCCAGAACAGCAGTACCCGGAGCCATTAAGCAAAAATGAGAGATCAGTTTGGTGTTAAATAGAAACATTTTGACATAAATAGGAATTCTCATTATTCTCCATCAGTCCCCTGTGTGAATACCGTTGTTCCCCTTATAAGGAAAAAAGTTACAGTAAGAAGTATAGCCATGATTCACGTTGTGGTGTGGGAGCGATCTGTGGATTTGGGGGTGGAGGATTAGAAATGTGTTCAGGCAGATTGGATGTGTTTTTGACAGGATATGTAACACAGTGTGAATTATAACCAGGGAGGAAAGCTTATCTTCGGACAGGGAACCAAGTTATCTGTGAAGCCCAGTAAGTATAAAACTGTATCCCTGGATTAAGCAATGTTTGTGGATTAAGGGCTGATTTAGACCCAATTATACACTGTATGAAGAATGTTTAGAGAGGGGAATGAGTGTCAAATAGGAGGCCAAAATTCTCCCTGGCTAGGATCTGGCATCTGGGTGCAAAATGGGCCATGTAAGGGTGTCTCTGGGACTTGCTCCTGAATGTATGTGTTGGGACTAAAGTGTATGACTGATTTCTTGGAGTATTGGCTTGGATCATAGCCCCGGATTTGTACAGTAATTGGTGACAAGATTTCTAATTCCTTAACAAGCCCTCTAAGGCACGATTCTCTTTGGATGAGATTATGTCAATTTATAGAAGGAAGGAACCTTGTAAATAATAATCATTGACCAAAATAAATATGATTAATCTCTCCCAAAGTCTGAAAATCACCTTTTAAAATAAGTTGATGCATGAGTACTGAGGACCACTTTCTGTTTCTGAGACTTTAGGCCAAAAATGTGTATAGCATGGCCTCATGGAGCAGAGAGAAACTTTAAAATCTTCCTTTCTGACTGTCTCCATTTGTGAGAAAACTGGGGCTGGGGGAAGAGACTGATCATGGCCCTTCAACCAGTCTGTGGACAAGCTAAGACTAGACCTTAAATCTCCAGTTTGCCAAACCTGTCAGTTTGCTCAAATCTGAAGTTTGAGGAGTCTGCAAGATTCATCTGACAAATATTTTTATGCATCGACTCTATGCCAGGCTCAGTGCGCTGACCAGGGATCCAGCAGGAAACAAACTCAATGTGATGTTGCCCTCAAGGGACTTATATTCTGGAGGGGGATCCCATTTTTTCTCCCAGATATGACAATGCACACCCTGGTCCCTCTTGGGCATGACCCTTTTATCCATCCCCACTACCTTAGGAGATATTAAAATTGGTTTTGGGGGGCAGTTTTAAAGTCCTTTAGCAGATAAATCAACATAGATACTACTTTAGTCATGAGAAAGGAAATGGACCAAAAGCAAAGTGGAAAACTAGCAATTCCCCTGATAATTGATCATTATAAAATTATTTTATCAATATGACACTAGTGGCCAAGTTAACTGGACAGTGCCAGCTCTAGACCTACCTCATTTAGATTCTGCACACTCAGCCTAAGGAGGATTCCAGAATTTGGGCAGTTCTGTGGTGGCGCAATCCAGTGATGCCCACAACAGAAGAGAAATATTCTTTGTTCTGGGCTTTGTGAGTTTCCTTGGATGAATATATCCAAATGCTGGTTCGACATCTAAAATCAGAGAGCACTTACTCTACATATATATTGAAAACATAGATTTGATCCCTAGAACTCTGTAGTGGAAAGTGGTAATAAAATATCCCCTAAAAGAAAACGGGATTGTAAAGACAAAGAAGGATTTATTTTGGATTTGTAAACAGTCAGTTTGGTTACTCCAGACCAAATCTAGATTGACAGTGACACGGGCCTAATTCATAAAGCAACCAGCTGCCAACTCTTTACTCAGTGCCCTGCCAGCCTGGCCTATGTGATCTGGTTTTTGCTGTTGAGCATATCACAGTGTTTCTTCTGGCTGGCAACTGACCTTTGGATCCGGGACCCAATTGACTGTTGTACCTGGTAGGCCACCACAGTTTAATACTATTTGCACTGATTTACTAGTCTATAAATATTTTCTGTACAAATAACTTAATGGGCCTGGGGTTGAAGATGGGGAGAGACACTAACAGTGCATACTGGAAAGGGTGAAGTGAGAAGGGAAATATGTATCAGGGACAAAGAAGAGAAAGAGAAGCCTTTTTGCTAAGTTCAAATAGGAGTTGATGAAAATGACTAGGGAAGAATCCGTCCTAACCTAGAATTGCTGAATAATGGGAGCAGATTCCAGAAAGGGAACTTCTGCTTCTGATAACATTTGCACTAGGAGCAGACCATCTGCTACAACATGGTTTTACCAGGAACTATCTTAAACCAAGTCTAGTTGTTAGCCAGCTACATTTCTAGCCAATTCTAGCTTATTTCCACATAAGTCTTTAAACACATAGGTGCCAGTTTAAGATATTTAAATGAGGCTCTATTTCTATAGCTCTCTGGTGTTCTTCCAGCAAAGCATTCCTGTAACACATTGCTTATTATTTCTACAAGTAAGAACAAGTAAGCCCCTTGCCCTCCAAAACTGTGTAAGTATTATAATTACTTGGCAGAGACTGAAGTCACCTCTATTTTATTTCTCATAACTGTGTTCATTTGTTGAGATTTGTTTAAATCCAAACTGTGTGGGCGTCTAACTGTTGGCACTGAGGTTTCCTTTCTCTTGAAATTGTCAGCAAAATATTTTGCCCATAAATAATGTTTCATCTAGACTTGCAAATGACAGCCAACACTGCAGCCTCTTTTTTCTTTTTTTCTCCCCCCGAAGGGACTATGCAGGCAGGAAGCGAAAAAAGAAAAAAAGCCAAAATGTACAGTTTCACTGTGGAGTCTGGGAGGGAATGTCAATGTGGGTATTAAAGTACACTTGGTTGTAAATGTAGGTACCCTGACAGATAGGCTATCGTGGCCTTGTTAGATCGTGCATATAGAAATAGCTGGTTAGCTGGTGTGGCTCAGGATGCCCTTGAGAGATGCTCAGGTCTGGTTGTAAATTACAGCCCAGACCCAGGTTGTATCTGAAAGCGAACCCATCAGATAGCCCTGGAACTAAAGGCAGAGTAAGAATTTTCCTCTTAGTTAAGTCCGCCCTAGGGAAATTTTCATTTATAATTAGGAAAAGAAAAAGGTAAGGAGCATTTACTTGTCATATCCTTGTCTCAAATATTGTGTGCATTGAGCACAGAGAGCACAAGAATGAACCCAAGCAGAAAACTAAAGAAAAGAAATCGATAAGACTACTGACGAAACCCAGTTGCCCTTATCTTGCCTGTCTCTGATAATGAATGTGTCTTCTCAGCACAGTCCTCACTTGGTTCTCAGATTTCCTAGGGAATTAGCAATGAATTGGTGGGGCTGGGTCAGTCTGGGCCTAACTTAGTCATCTCTGGATAATACATCTTCCTTTCAGGAAGTCCCAGGGGACTTTTTGTAATGGTAGTGAACATGGTGTACAACAACAACAGATTTTACTTTGGATCTGGGACCAAACTCAATGTAAAACCAAGTAAGTTGAAGTTGCCTATAAGAAAAAGTTAACATAGTTAACTTTTATTATACTAAATTCCTTTTATCAGTTTGTATTTGAGTATATTGAGCTTTTATTTTGTGTTCTGGGTCCCCACTCATAACATTTTATTATTCCTTATTCATATGTAGTTTGAACAGATATAAAATGTAATAAACAAATCCTATGATTCAGTAAACATTCTGAAACTGCCAACTATGCTCTTGGGATGTTATATAAGGAAAATATCCCTATTTAAACTGTTGCTACTTGACAAAAGAACATTTGGGTATAATTTAAAGTACCTGTGAATGTCTAGGATTTCAGAGAGAAGACATGCAAATTAAAATTGTATGTATTTTTTAAAGATGAAAAGAATTAGATAGCCTTGATAATACTCTAATAACTAACATTTATTGAACACTTGCTATGTGCAAAGCCCCTTTCACACCTTGACTCATCTGACCCTCCCACCAACTCTCTGGGATAGATATTATCATCCCCACTTTCACAGATGAGGAAACTGTGTGAAAGTTAAAAACAAAGCAAAGAGGTTGAAATAACTACCCAAGGGCTCATGGCAGATGAGGGACAGAGCCAGGCCTGTCCCTAACCAAGGTCTTGACCGGGTTTGTGTAGGGAGATCTAGCACTGTGGCTCTAATAACTACAAGCTCAGCTTTGGAGCTGGAACGACAGTAACTGTAAGAGCAAGTAAGTAAAAAGGAAAATTCCACAGTAATTTTGGACAAAATGGTAGATATGTGTATGAGCAATTTCACCTGGGAAGTGCAGGTGATCAGTAACTAAATTCCAAAAGCTTTCTCAGTGTGCATTAGAAATGTAGCCTTTCTACCCTTCTTGTCTCCCTCACCTCCTCTTTTCCCCAAAATAGCTCTCCTCCTCAGGTACGCCTTCACAGTGACTCATTTGCTGAGGGCACTGTCTTCATGGTCAGATAAAAACTGAACTAACTATCTCAAGTTATCTCAGGTCTCTGAAATAGGTGAGAGAGGATATTGCTGGACTGTGTGAAGAAGAGAGAGAACTCTTTTCAAATATTTGAAGAGCTGCTCTGTAGACCCAGGAAGGGGTTAGCACAGAGGCAAAATCAAAACCAGCAGGCAAAAGGAGATGTGCCCAAGCCTCCTGTACAACCCGTCTGAACAAGTAGAACTGGGCTACAGGGGAAAGGCTGTTTTGTGAAGGGTAATCTCTGCTTCCTTGGAGAGCTTCACGTTGGGTCCTTACGGCTAACCATCAGGATGTTGCAGGAGGGATTTCTACACCACTTTAGATATTACACTGAATAACCTCTGGGCTCCCTTTCAACTCTAAACACTAAGATCCTATGACTGAAGCCTAGAGATTTAAAAGGTGAGCTCAGACCTGCTGCTGCTGCTTATTTTGATAGCCAAAGAAACAGTTCATCAAATTATTCATGAGCTAAAGCCTACTTGGGGTTTTTACGCCCAGAAGATGGTGGGATATGATTTCCCAGTGCAGTAAATGGGAAAATAAAATGAGATAACAGGGAGGAAAAAAGGAAGAAGAGATAAAGGGAATGCCTGGAGGGAGGACCAGAGGTCGAATGAGAGAAGTGGGGTGATTTTGCAGAGGACAGACCTGGCCTATCAGAATTTCCACAACCTCAACTTTGGAAAGGGATGCAAACATAATGTCAATCCAAGTAAGTGAGCAGCCTTTTATGCTGGGAAATAGGGCCAGGGGAGTGAAGTTCCTTTCAATTTAAACACTCTCAAAAGGATGTGTAATTGCTTTCTGATGGGAGGGAACTCTGAAGGTGGAAAGAATATTGTTACCACAGATCATTTGTCCTTTGAGATACAGCCTCTGAGGACTGATTGTCCAACTCAGACTGCCAGCTGCACGAGAAAAAGACTTAACGCCACTTAAAGACGATGGAGGTGAATTTTCAACCCTAGGCCCAAAGCAACGGGGGAAAGAGGATGGGGAACGTCAGGGCCAGGTTCATGTAAAGGGAACGAGCACTGTGCCGACAGAGGCTCAAGTGTGGGGAAGCTGTACTTTGGAAGAGGAACTCAGCTGACTGTCTGGCCTGGTGAGTGGGTCATTTTCTACTCAGGGAAACGTTACTGTTAAGAAAATGAAAAGGGAGGTGAAATAAACTAAAAAATATGTGTGGTGCCTCTCCTGGAGGACCCCTCTCCCCAGTGGACTGGGTGAGGAGGCAGAGGGAAGGCCAAGACACCTGAGAGGCCCTTTTAGGAACCCAAGAATCCGAGAGGAAAATGCGGTGGTCCCACTAGCACATGCATGACATCCCAAAACACCCGCTCTGGTCCACACCCAGCACTGGGGGAAGGATATGGCTCTCCACCCAGAATGGGCAAGCCAAACTGGTGGACAGCTTTACAAGGTTTATTTTTCTTGGGTCCTGTGATTCTTGGCCATCTCCCTGCCAGAGGATCCACCTACCTGTACTCCTTTCTTACTGAGAATGACCTCTCCATGGTGCTCTGTAAACTTTCCCAAAGAAGCCTGCTCGACCCCTTCCTTGGGGCAGCCCTCACCATTGGATGGGCTCTAGAATAGCTAGAGGGAGTCTGGGTCTGAACTTTGATCAAAGGAAGTAAAGCTGATCCAGAGAGCACAGCAGGTATGGCGACTGAAAGGGCCTGGGTGGACCCAGGACTAAAGTATCCATCATCTCTTTGGGGCCTTTCCTAGGCACTAAACTGGATGGAGAGCCCTTGTTAGCAAGTGCATGCATGAGTATGAGTCAGTTCATTCTGTATTTCTATTCTGAATGTATGAATAGCCTGACCATGAAGGTTCCCAGAGCTTGTAGGACTTCCCAGTCTCAGATTAAAAGGACCTTTGCAAGTTAAAAATGCCCAAATAGGCCCTGAATGAGGTTTTGGTCGAGAGCAATTACCCTTACTCACAGAACCAGATCTAAACATCCAAAGCAGAGTAGTGAATAACTATATGAATGGGTTAGACCCAAATATGTGCCCACCTACAAGCATTCCAGCTCTATGAAGAGATTACAGTGCTAGGAGACAGGATTACCCCAAACATTGCAACCCCTCCACCTTTCCAAGGCCATAGAGACTGTCCTCTGTCAGGGGTCTACCGAGTGTGATTTCCTTGGTCCCTGTGGTTTGTGCTGAGCCTCAAATCATTGTGTGAACAACGCTGCAGGGACCAAGCTAACTTTTGGAAGTGGAACCAAGTTGCTCGTTAAGCCAAGTAAGCATGGGGGCTTGAGCCACAATTGAACCCAGTCATCAATTTTAAATTGAGTGTGCTGTGTTGGCCCAGATCAATGTCTCGAACTTGCCTTAGAAATGTTTAGTGTTGCTCTTCTGCATAAACATGTTATGTATGTACAAATTCAGCATGGGTAAAGGATATTGCTATCTTGAGGTTTTTTAGGATCTATTTTCTTAAAAGAAGGGAAACAATAAAGGTACTTTTATTTCTTCACATATCTTATTTGAGTGTCCCAAGAGGCAGAGGAAGGTGGAAAGGGCTGACTCCCTCTATTCAGAGTACTAAAGTGATTTGAACATGGCCACCATAGCAGGGCAAAGACTCACATTTTCTAAGGTTCTAAATATTACTGCCAGTACCAGACTGCAGCCTCTATAACCATTATTCTGATTTATTTCCTCTGGCCCTCACTCTTCCCAATTAATGTTAACTGTAATATTGGTAATCCTTATCTCCTTGTTCACAGAAAATGTGTGAGGATTAAAAAGACACTGCTCTGAAAAGGATTTGAGCTGGAGGGGATTTTTTGAGGAGAGGAGTATTATTTTGTTGATGATACTGTCTCTTTCACTGGGGGAGGGCTAATAAGGGTCTTGCACATGAATGTGTACAAAATAAATCATTAAGGCATTCAACTAGGAGCCAAAAGAAAGCGTGGACCCTGGTTCAGCCACTCCTAACTACGTAGCCATGAGAAGGTACTCAAACTCTCTAAACCTCAGTTCACGTATAACGTGGAGATTATTATTCTAGCCTTGACTATGTCAAGGGATTCTGTGAGACTCAAATGAGACAATATATGTGAAATCTCTTTGAAAAGTATGGGTGGTCAGATGATTCATGATTTTTAAAAGTGAGATTTTATGAAAAATTCCATTTGAGGGTAAAATAAAAGGTGAACGTGTTTCATGGACTTTGGCTATGGCAGAGAAAGGGTTGAATTTGGATGTAAGGTAGAACTTTCTAATTATGAGGAAAAAAGAACATGAGAATTGGTGGCCAAGAATTTCCCTGGAGATCTTCTAAAGCCCAGAGAAATGTGTGAGGCTGGGAGATGGTAGTAAATGCTTTCCAAGGCTTTCTACCCTTCCTACCTTCCTAAGTGTGTGAGCTTAAGATTTTTCTTAAGTTTACCTAGATGTGTGCTTAGTGTTGGATTAGGTTTCAACCAAGCAAAAGAACTCTGGGAGAATTCCTGTGCTTGAAAATGAAGCACTCTTTGGTTTTTGTGGTGAAATGGATCACTGTGGGGTTTTCCAGCTCCCAGAAGCTGGTTTTTGGAAGGGGGACCACGTTAAAGGTGGATCTCAGTAAGTACTGCCATGCATTCTGCATTTGATTAGTTAGTTATTGAGACAAGTATTAATAGCAAGCTTTTTTGGAAATCTAAGCGGACTGCCAGATGTTCTCAATTTATCCAGATTTCATGGGGAGCAGAGTACTCTCCACGCCTTCCCCACTTTAACTAGAAGAGCTCATGCTTAGGAAATAGTGGACATTGTTGGCAAGCTTCATAGGGAAGCAGAAGGAAAACATCTCCTTAGCTCAGTGGCCAGTTCCATCAGAGGAAGCTGCTCTGAGATGCCACACCTTCTCTTCCAGCTGGTGTCCCCTTACAATGGCCAGTGCCCCAGCTTCCTTGCCCAGATAATATCCCAAAATCACTCTAGAGGAATCTCTGCCTTACTTTTTCTTTTCCAAACAGGAATTTATTACATCTAGTACTTCAGCAGGGAGAAGGCATGCCCTAAGTGTTCATGTTGACACTCTGTGATTTGGAACCAGGCTTTGCTCTTTGGGCCCCTCAATCTGTTTATCTGTAAACGGGGGTGATGGTTAACTTCTCCATGCCTGGACTGCAGACGTAACCTCGGAGGCCTTTCCCGCCCAGCCCATTTAACAAGCCATCAAACACAGCCACTGCCTGGTTGCTCTCTATCCTGTTAGCCTGATTTTAATCCATATACTTTTATCACTTGACATCAAATTATCTATGCATTTGTTTATTGTTTTCCTCCTCCTAGACGGTAAGTGCCGTGAGGACAGGGACAGTGTCTGAGCGGCGCTCACTGTGTCCTCAGTGCCCAGTGCAATGCCGTGCATGTCGGGGGTTCAGTGAAGTTACTGAGTGAATAAAGGACCTACTACCAGCTGCCCCTCCTTCTCATGAAATTACAGAGCTTTGTTATTGCAGACCCAAACCCTGAAAACCCACTGAGAACCTTGTCGAGGGCAAGGACAGAATGCAAGTTTCCGATGTTTGTAGTTGTATACAGGTGAGTTTGAGTGAGCAGGTACATGAGGTATTTGCAGGGCCTGATTTCACTGTGCCTACCAGGCGGGAAATACGTTGATCTTTGGGAAAGGAACCACCGTATCAGTGAGCCCCAGTAAGTGCCTGGGAGTTATCGATCATCATGCTTATACTTACCCTGTGGTCTTTTATTGTACATATGACTAAATATCTCCTTAATCTTTAAGTCAAAGAGTATTGGAGTTTAATGATGAAAATCATTAAAACAAAATGACAACTGGGTGCTGTCCCCCAGCCCTAACCCTCCAACCATATCCCATGTCCCACTCCATGCTCACAAAAATTTTTTAAACAAGGGGATGAAAGAAAGATTGCCTATGGGGATATGAGCAGTTTGCCAAACACTGGTAAAATGAGATTTTGTACAGGTGTTGATTCCTAGGTAAAAATGGGGATCAGAGCTGATATCCTTTAACTAGTAAAACAAGATTACTTGGTGGAATTATGCAAATCTTTTTGAAAGAAATAAGTTGCAGAGTTGTCTAGGGAATATCACTTCGATTCTTCTCGGGCTTTCTACTACAGCTATTGCACCACTACTATTGTGCCCTGAACAGAGGCTTTCACAGGCTTAATTCCATGGCTTAGTCTTTATTCCAGTATCAAAAAGAGGGAATCCCAACCAGAGCTCCCATGAGGGAGGATAGATGCGTGCTAATCACGTTAATCTATTATCAGGATAGCTTGGGCATTTTTGTCAGACAGCACAGTGCTGTGATTTATAACACATTCATCTTTGGGAGTGGGGCAAGATTATCCGTAAAACCCGGTAAGTAGGCAATATGTCACTGAAGTGGGAGGTTTAATGTGGCTACTGAAGCCCACCGAACTCACTACAGTATTTGTAAGGCCCAAGTGTTGAGAAATTAATGGTTTATGAAGACTTAAGTGCATTCTGATGTAGAAAGAAATGTTAAAGTAGTGGCACAGAGGACAGAAAGAGCTCACTGTGGAGGAAAAATAGTCATGTAGATGAACCAAAAATAACAGACTGAAACAGCCCAGAGAGTTGATCCTGAAGAAAAAGGCAGAAAGTTTGGCTGAACGCTTCCAATTCTCTTATACCTGCCTTTAATAGTGCCTCTGGGGCACAGTTTCTTTATCTGTAAAATGAAAGCATTTGATATCACCTCATAAGTTATTTTAAAGATAAAATAAGCCAAGGTACGTGAAAGTGTTTTGGAAATTCTTAAATGCTATACACATGTAAAATATTATTGTTATTTGTTCACAGAACAAAAAGAACTAGGTCAGATCATATCATTCTTTTAACATGAAGAAAATATGTAGGTTCTAAGTAAAATATCTATTTTCATGTGGATCTGTAGCCATAGGCATTAGGGAAAAAAGCACTTTCTCTCCTACTCAAGGGGAGTGACTTGAATGCCACCCAAATGAGAGTGGCAGGGGAGGGGAAGCCATTCTGTAAAGGCCTGCATTACAGTGTGAATTCTGGGGGTTACCAGAAAGTTACCTTTGGAACCGGAACAAAGCTTCAAGTCATCCCAAGTGAGTCCAATTTCCTAAGCATTTCCTCTTTCTCGTGTTGTCTGCTCTCTGATTGTAACATTTGGAGCTCATAATGGGATATAATGGGCCTGCTCTTTTCTGCCTGTTTTCAGGAGATTGTATAAGGAACCCGCATCCACCTCTTAACATTTTAGTTGTATCATTTCATCTAATTTGTGTTCATTTTTAATATTAAAAAAATAAAGCGAAGACATTGCCTGTGAGGCCAATGGAAAATAGTCAATTTGCAAAAGATAACTAAAGAGAAGACAAATGGTGCTTTTTACCAAACTTGAAGCACAGTGAATGTCCTTTAATCAGAGGGACACTTGGCTTTGGGGGCAGAACAGGACTCAAGTGAGTAAAAAGGCTCCCATGGAGTCATTGAGCTTATGAAACAAACTCGGGGGAGCAGGAAGCGGCCACTCATCCTGACCTGGATGCTATTCCATGAAGTTTCAGGTCGATTGAAGTTAAAATTAGGGCTGATACTGTGTCAGGAATCTCAAAATTGATAACTGTAATGGAAATGGAAGAAGGGCTAGCTACACTTGTTGGATAAATAGAGTCGAAAATCAAGAGTTTGATGGCGATAGACCCAGAGATGTGGGTAGGTAGAGACTTCATTGTAAGTGTTGCACTGTTAAGTACCCAAATTTGAGTCAGATGGCCTGTGTGTTATGTGTAATGCAAAAAGAAAATAAGATGTAATCCTCTTTGTAGGTGAAAGGGCCGTATCTCTAGGCCTTCGGTATGAGAAGCATGTGTGGGCTTGTGTGTGTTTTTGGCTGACTGTGAAACACTGTGGGAAAGGTGGAGGCTATACATGGACCTTCGGGAGTGGGACCAGACTGCTGGTCAGGCCTGGTGAGTAAGGTATCAGAGGGGTAACAGAAAGATTGAGGGTAGAATGTCTTCATGTCTCAAGAAATGATTGTGTAATGGAAGATGAGCAGGAGTTCTGGGGGATCACTGTTGCTTGAGTTTTTGGGGATCACTGTTGCTTGAGTTCTGATGTCTGGTTCTAGCAAAAGAATTAACTCCACTATATAGGAACAAGGAGGTGGGTTCTCCTGTCCCCTAAGAGCTCCTCCTGAGATATATCTGTCCTCTGCCAAAAATGTCTTGTATCCAGGATATTTGTCTTTGTTATCAGTGCCGGCCCAACCTGCTCAGCTTGGATCACTCCTCATCTGCAAAATAAGGATAATAATGTCTAAGTTCATGGCACAGTTGTTGCCCAGAGGTAATGTAATATATGCAGATTCTTAACCTGCTTGGCGCATACTAAGTTCTCCATGAATAATAGTTTTCTTTGCCCTTCACCAAGCAGATCATGGGTTGAAAAGCCCAACACTGCAGGCCATTTTTGTAGAGGGGTTGGCTATAGTGTGACTACAGGATACAACAAACTCACCTTTGGAAAGGGGACTATGCTTCTAGTCTCTCCAGGTAAACTTTGACCACCCCACCCTTGTTTTATGTGGTTTAAGGCTTCTACGTGTATTGTATCATCCTTGGATTGCATCATACTTGTCTTATCAGTTGACCTTTTGTGAATTTAAGATTGAATCTTAAATTGGAAATAACAGTAGAACTAATTCACTAGGTCATATCGAAGTAGAGACTAATGCCCTAGATTAGGAAAAACATAGTTTCTCCAGAAATAGCCTCACTTCCTGTGTAAAGCCTAGACTGTGGTCTCTCCCCCAGGCATCCTTCACATTCCTCTAACCCTCTGTATCCCAAATTCAGCTGTGGAATCTTAGACAATCTGCGGCACATACAGCTACAGAATCTTTTATTACTGGGAATATCCGCCTATTAAAACTGAAAGATCCTTGAGAACAGAGATTCTTTTATATCCTGTGAAGTGTTTAATAGGGTCCTTTATAAAAAAGTAAGTGTTTGAGAAATGCTTGCTTAATTGAAATTAAGCACGCAAAGAAATCAAGTTTCCGGGCCAAAGGGAAGAAGAGAACAAAGTACATGACACAGTACATTCAAGTGTGTGGTGGGAAGGGAGAAACACTGGCTTGAGAATCGAACAGAGCCATGCTTTAGTCTCTGCTGCCAACTAGCAATGTAACTTACAGGAGATCTCCCGCCTCCAAGCCTCAGTTTCCTCATCTGTAAATGGGGAAGTGGGTCCAGATGACCCGTCTGGCCCCTTAGCAGCAACAGTCTATGAATTTATCCCATTTGGGGTAGGGAGTATTTTTTTCTTACGTGAATAAGTCTAATAGCTCTATTAAATCTTGAGTATTTTGTAACTCATTAGGGTAAACCAAGAAAAGGGGTAAAGTGGCAGAGGGAGTTTATTGTGAGGCATTGGACACTGTGGGCCTCCTGGGGAGGAGGAAACAAACTCACCTTTGGGACCGGCACCCAGCTAAAAGTGGGGCTGAGTAAGTATGAGATTCTATGGTAGCTACAAAATGTATTCTGGTGACAGTAAACAGGAGAAAAAGAGATTTTTTTTTTCTGTCATTTCTGTCATTACATCTTATTTTTAATTTATCTAGAACTGAAAGATTCAGAATTGTGACACTCAGACAAATGAGTGAAAGTATTCAAACAATATATGAGCATATTTTCTTTGGGGTGGAATTTAGCTAACCATTAAGCCTTTTTCCAAGATACGAGGCTGACAGAAGCTCTGTTCAACATTAGTGTTTTCAACACTAGAGTTGAGCTAAATGGAGCCAGTTAGAGGAAAAATCTGGACGAATAGAAAATTGCATGGCCATGCTCTAATAGACCCTTCTGCTTCTACTGCCATGGATTTAGAGGAGCACTCAAGGGAGGGTATTCAAGGTCATTTTATCCGTGCTCCAAATAAGCTGGGCCCAATTCACTCCAGAGATTATGTCCCCTCACACTAGACATTGTTCAATAAGAGTCAGTGAAGCACAGAGCCCGGGGCTTCTGATTTCAGTCCAGAGTCCTAGATTTGATTTGGCCCCAACTGGCTGAGTGATATTGAACAAGTGTGTGCCTCAGACCCCCCCAGTAGATAAGGGATGAAAGCACTCAAAATCTGTAGTTCTGGGATCTCACTCCTGTACTACCTTAGAGTTTATAGGACTCAAGGGTACGGAGTCTTGCTGACATTTCATAAACAAATTCTATAACCCTAAGGAAATTATCTTGTTAATCAATAATCTAACTTAACATAGAAGTAATAGCCACCATCTCAGCACCTCTGATGTGTGGGTGCGATGCTAGATGCATGACATATAGTATTGTTTATCCTCAAACAACTCTGTGAGGGAGGAAGCAGTGTCCCTGTTTTGCAGAAGAAGAAACCAAGGTTCAGAGAAGTAATTGCCCAAGATCCCAAGGCTAGTGAGTAGAAGGGCCTAAATTCAAAACCAGGTCTGCCTGCCTGATCTCAAAGCTCTGCTCTTTCTGCTACATGATGTTCCAGACCCTGTGCCAGGGTTTGCTTAGAAATGAGAGATGATACCAATCGTAGTGAGTAAGGAAATACTTGGAATTTATCTTTTCTGCCCTGAGATATTGCCATGAGTTAGAGATGGAGCTTTAGGAAATGTTGACCTAGACACCCCAAATGTCTAAAGGATTCACTTCCCCTTTCAATGATGAAACAAAACGGGCAGGGCTACTGGGAGCATTTACCCCAACGGGGAGAGGTGAGAGGGGAGCCGGCAGCAGCCAGTCCCTTGTTGACTGTCCCTTTCCCTCACTGTTTCTTGTATTGTCCCCAGGCGGACCAGCCACCAGTGTAACTGCTCTGCAAGTGCCTGACTCGTTTGTGAATGATAGAAAATGCAGCAGGAGGGCACTTTGTACATCGCCGGATCGTAGAACTTTAGCTCTGAGAGGGAGCTTAGAAATCAGCTAGTTCAGACCTCTTTATTTTCCGATAAGGAAAGTAAGAGCCAGAGAGGTTGGTTGAATTGCCCAAAGTCATAAAGTCAGTGAGAACAAGGGCTGGACTGGAATCTGGGGATCCTGGTCCTGGAGCCGTATTCTATGATTGTTGTTTGGTGAACTAACCTTCTGGTAGGTAGGAGGTGTAAGATACGTTCATGAACAGGGAAAAACCAAGTGGGTTTTACTAGGGCAGTAGGAAAAAGTGCTTCTTAATATTAGTGCCTTGCTATGGGCACTCTGGACCTGCTCCCCAGTTGTGGTATAAAAATGGAAGGAGAAAGAAATGGCTCATTTTGTCACAGTACAAATCACTGTGGGAAATACTGGAGGCTTCAAAGTTATCTTTGGGACAGGAACAAGACTGTTTGTTGAGCCAAGTAAGTTCCATGAAATAACCTGATTTTTGTTATAGTTTAGGTATATCTGTTTTCACTGATTTTAGGGGGGAGGGAAATGGTTTTATCTGCTATTTAAATAAGAAGACAGTTGCATTATGTGAGGTCCATAGGCATCATTCTTACAAGAAACATGTAACAAACACTTAGTAAGTGGGTATGGATAAAACTTTCCTAGAACCTGTCTAGAACTGAAACTATATTTATATAAATGATTTTTTCAGCCTGGGTATTAGTGACATCTTTTATATAATCCACTATGTACAAAGCAGAATCTTCTGTTGGGTTCCGCCTTATTTGTTGCCATCTTTGAATGGTCTTAGGAAAATGAAAGTTAAATAGTAAAATCATACCTCCCACCACTTTGGTGCATGCATGCAGACACAGTAGCATCCTTAGTAACTAACTTATGTGTAACTGAGGAATCCCAGGCTATGGCCCAGTTACAAGGTGCCATTTTGTATAGAGTTTTGTCAGAGTGTGAACACAGGCTTGCAGAAACTCGTGTTTGGAACTGGCACCCAACTTCTGGTCAGCCCAAGTAAGTCAGATCTCCAGAAATGTGTAGCCCCACCCTTAACATTGGGTTTATATTTACAGCATTTACTCTGGTCTATAATAGATTATTATTATTACTATTTCGTTATTATTCATCATAGTAAGACTGCTAGCTTGGAGCATACATTTTCTGCCGCATTATTCTTTTTACCCTTTAAATAGAATCTCTGTCAAGATATAAGGAGAAAAATGTTTGTGTTTCCTTTGAGTCAAGTTTCTTATTCATTTAGTTCCCATCTCTCTGCTGAAGGTCAATATGAATCTCACAAAGCTTTGGTTTTTATACCGCATGCTTATTACCTCTCTTAGAAATCCTTCTTTGATTTTTCCTTGCCTAAGCACTCAGATTTTGCAGCTCACATTTACCCAGAGTATACTTAGCTTTTAACCTCTCCCAAAACTGGCCTCCTTGTCCAAATAATTATGCACAGTAAAAATCAGTTCAACTCAGTAAATGAGAATTGAGTATCATCAACAAGCCAGGGACCACAGTCGTTTTAAAAAGAAAGAAAGAAAAGAAGAAAAAGAAGCCTAAGATACAGCTCCTGACCTCAAGAACTTCCAGTCTTATCGGAGCACAGCACTCATAATGAAAAGCCTAACAATTTATATGTGCATGTGCCAGGATGGGGCGGGGGTGGGGAGGACAGGGAGCCCCGATGGCTGGAGACAGGACAGGGATGACAACAACAGACCCCATTCCCTGGCAGAGGACAAGCACGATTCTACCCCATATGTTTCTGGAAAAGGATTCGAGTCTGTTCTGTGCTGAAATGTTTGACTTTCTTGAGGACAAAAAGCCCCGTTGGCAGTTAGCATCCTTAGCGAGGTGAGAACAGAAACAGAAATGAGTCAGGCGTGAGTCACCCAGGACTCTCGCTCAGCCCCGAGAGGACGCGGTGACTCTGAGTCACGCCGAGACATGTTTGTAGCATGTGCCCCAGAACAGTGTGCTGGAAATGCTCTTGCTCCTACTCTTTCTGGCAAAGTGAGAAATACGTTTTTGCATGTGTCCCCATATGCAAAATGGTGCTTCTTTGCAAGGATGGCAGATGAAGTGGGAAAATGCCCGCCCGCTCCCTGGTATCTTTAGAAATACTCACACCTACCCAGCCTACGTAGGAGGCAGTGTTTTTCACAAAGTTTTGTAAAGATGCTGTATTTCCCAGAGGAGTATACCCAGAAGCTACGTTTGTTGGCAGCCATGATAAGGAAAATGAAGGCTGGGGACAGCTCTGGGAGGTGGTGCTGTGTCCACCCAATGGGGGACTCCCTCGAGTCCTCATACCACACGCTGCGGGGAGAAGTTTAGGATCAGCCTTGCAGGGTTTCCAGATCCTAGAGCTACTGTGAAGGGTATGTGTCCTCCATGAGAGGGTGGGCAAAACCAGGACGTTTTTGTAATACACTAACCCAGGGTGTGACTATGGGAACAACAGACTCACTTTTGGGAAGGGGACCCAAGTGGTGGTCATACCAAGTAAGTGAACTGGAATCCTCCTGCACAAATGGCCCCTCCACCCCACCCGGCCTTGTCCCCACCCTGGCGCTGGACATCCTCTTATCATATTTCCCTGGGAGTGGGGGAGGACGTGCCATTCATCAATGCCACACCTAAGGATCCTAGATGGTCACTGCCCCAAATCCTTGCCTGCCCCTGGTTTGTTCCCTCCCCTTCTCCTGGTATCTCCACTGACCACACTCCCATTCTCTGTGTAAAGCTGTCCCTACCCTTCCCTGAGGCTGGGTTTCGAGCTGGACAGAGGATCACAGAAGTGAGACATCTTGCTCGTGTTACAGGGGAGCCTGAGGCCCAGGGTCTAACGTCTATCCAAGGCCGTGCTGACGGTCAGTGCAGAGCGGCGTCAGGGCCCCAGCCCCTCACTCCCGCTCGAGTCCAGTGGAGCCATGCAGCTCCCTGCTAAGTGACCCTCAAACCCAGGGTGAGAAAAGCCGAGTGCCAGCAGCGCTCGTGGGGCCTGGGAACCCAAGGCTGAGTTTCCGCCTCAGCCCAGGTCTGCGGCCCAGGCCATGACCTCCCTGAGCCTCGGCTTTCACGCCTCTGAAGTAGGCAGCCTGGCCTCTGATTTCTTCTCATCTTTCAAAAATTTTATGGAAATTATTGTGACTTTTTTCTCGGCAGTCCTAGAGTTTCACGCAGGCAGCTCCCTGTCTGAGTCAAGGTCATTAGAAATACAGGAGTCAAAGGGCTTTGGAAGTGTTGGCCTAATTCCAGGGAGTAAAGAGGAAAGGACAAAAGCACAAATCTCAGGAAGGGCCTGCATCCTGCCCGCTCGCCCCCTGCCCCTGGGCGCCAGGACTCGGGGGCTCTGCAGACAGTGGTGCCACCCTGGGAGCATTGGCCTGTGTTTCCCAGGATTGTCAGCCCAACACCACTGGTGCCATTGGTAGTGGACGGTCACATGAGACAGGTTTTACCAAAGGCTTTCCTCGCTGTGTGCATCAGGAGGAAACCACCAACTTACATTTGGAAGAGGGACGAGCCACATTGTTCATCCTAGAGTGTCCTAGAAATGATCAGGGAAGTGTTGTCGACAGACTGTGTTAGGAAGGATATCACGACAGTGAGTCTGCAGTGTGTCTGCTCTCTCGTTAAAGGAGTCCTCTGTTGCCGGGGAGTAACTATCAGTGTGTCAGCTCTAATGACATGATTGAGGCTGTGCTGGACGAGGGTTTTGCATAATGTTTTCAGAGGATAAATCCCCAAGTTTTGAGAAAAGACTTCACTCTTTGTTAGGTTTCTGAAACAGAACTTTCTTCTTGGCAGCCAGGGGTCTACCCTGCCCCTCAGCCCTACGGCTGAGACTCTGTTACCACCGGCCCTCAGATCCGTGAGATATCTTCCCCCGGATTACAGCACGCCAGCCAGAGTGCTAGCGAGGCCGGGGGGTGCTGCAGCGGGTGGGGCAGGGATGGGCCTCCTCTGGCTGCAAGAAGCCTCGTCCTTCCCCCCAGCATAGAGCAAGGCTGGGAATCGTCCTGTCACAACCTACTGTTTACTCAGTGCCTGACGTGTGCCGGTGACCATACTCTGTTCGTCATACAAGTTCTCGTTCAGTGCTCACGTCCATCATAATGATAGGTGGCTGGTATTATGCCCATTTTACAGACAAGGAAACAGCGGGTTGGAGTAAGTAACTTGCCCAAGATGATACAGCTAGGAATAACAGAGCTAGAGTTTAACACAAATCTATTTAATGCTAGGGCCTTATTTAATGCCACTACACTGCTACTACCATGCCTCCTGTGCTCGGTGACGGAAGACCCCACGCCTAAGAGGCCACCTGTTTGGTCCTTTGTTTGCCTGTCCTGAGCCTTCTTACCATAGTGGCCATGACATGGTGACTCAGCGTTTCTGAAGAGCTCAGTAAAGTCACTGGACTGGGTTGGCAGGATGCAGGTATGGCAGGGAGAAAAGGAGGACTTATGGGGACTGTGTATTGGGCCTAAAGTTACATGGAAGGAGAAATTTATCATCAGAATCATGGAACAGGTTTAGAAGCTTTGTTCTCTAAGAGAGAAGGCCGTGAGCGTGTGAGGCGCCGGGGACAGCTGCCCAGGTGGCAGGGCAGGTATTTGCACTGCACTGTAGCAGAGTGGGGACACAAGCGGCAGAACACTTACTTTCGGGAGTGGAACAAGACTCCAAGTGCAGCCAAGTAAGTGCCTGAACTTAGTCTCTGGCCAAAGACACAGAAAGTCCCTACTCTGCTTTCTTAGATGATGAATCTGTACTACCTGAACTAATTTTTCATATTTCTTTTTGAGGCTTGAATGTCTTGAAATTTGAATTCCCAGCCACTAGCTTAATAGTAGTTTGTTTTCTAATAGTTGTTATTGCCAGGGGGAATTGGCCTTTTCATCATTACAGAGACAGACTCTTTTGCTGTTTTTAGATTCCCTTGAGACAAAAGATCTTTATCAGAAAAGAAATTGTGACTGTGCCAAAAGATTTATTTTTGTTACCATTTGGTTTTCATGAAAGGTGATGAATTACACTTCCCAAAGACTCTGGGCATTGGACACACTCACAAAATTCCGTGTCCAATTGAGAGATATGGGAAAAACTTAAAACCTAAATAATGCCATAAAAATAATAAAAAGTTTTGAAAATGGAAGCATACAGAAGTTAAAGAAGAAATGAAATAGTCCTAAGAAAAGAAGGTAGCAGGACTGCATTAGAAATGAAATAAAATATTTAAAAGATTGATGCATTCGATAAATATTTATTGAGCAACTATTTTATTCCAAGCACTATGCCAGCTGTAAGGAAGGAAAGGAAGCCGAGGAAAGGAGGGAAGGCAAAAAGAGAAAGGAGAGATGGAAGGAAGGAAAGGAGGGAGAGAAGAAAGAAGGAAGGGAGAGACAGAGGGAGGGAAGAGAGTAAAATGTAGAGCCTCTGCCATCCGGGAGTTCAGGGTGTAAACAGACACTTACAGCCCAGTGACACCATGTTACAGTGGCAGTACATACAAGTTATAATGAGAGCATGATGGAAGGCGTGCTTAACCTCCTATCCTAGTTGCCTGGTACATATATGCCTCCTCCAGCACCTTAAGCTTGGTGAGTGAGTACAGGACCCTCTCTCCTTCATCCTCACATCCCTACAACTCAGCACAATGCCTGGCACATAGATGTCACCAAATAAATGATTGTGAAAAAGATGTCTTCTGGCTAGGAGAGTTGGGGAAGGCTTGGGTGGAGGGGAATTACTGTATAAAACATATTGGTTTAGACATTAACAAGTATTCTTCAATAGAGAGCGTAATTAGACTCAAAACTGGGAAATTACAGAATCCATCCAAATGCACGTGGGTGGGAGGAAGCCCATCTCTCTGGGGAAGAGTGCCGCTGTATTTATCTGTTCTTTGTGTGCTTCACCAAAGCCTCTTCCCTGCCATGGGTTCAGGCTGGATTTAGAAAGCCTGAAATCTCTCATACTTCTCAAGAACCAGAGTTCAGAAGCAAAAGGATTATAATATCTGTGATAGGGAAGCAGCACAAATGAGTTTTAGCAGCAAAAAGGAAAGAGATCTGATGATAAATATATGAAGTCTATGTCTCCGCTTGAGAGACCACCCAGGAAATAGTTGTTCTAAGGAAATTTTTCTTCATTAGGACCAGAATCATCGTTGAAACGTATAGCTCCAAGGTGTGTTAGGGAGATGTGCAGAAAGACGACCAAAAATTCACAATTAGGAAAGGCTTTCAAGTTGCCCTTGTTCGTAGTAGGTAAACCCTGCAGAGTGTTAGGGCGGTGCGGACCCTGCACCTCGACTGCATCCACTTCTGCCCTGGAGCTGTTCCCAGCAGTGGCAGGAGCATTTGCTGCACAGCTGCCTCGGTGGCCAGCAATTGCCAAAATAAAACGAAGCTATTTTGTGACAATTAGAAAGAAATAATCAGCATCAATGAGGCTCCTGATTGTGCCTGCAGGGTGGGTAGGAGGAATTAAGACACGGGGGTGGTAAGAATTTTCTCTCTTGTCGGAGAAAGTTTGACATGGGGGAGCCCAGAAATCAGAGACAGGTAGTGGAGAGCCCCAGCCAGGCTGGTCACTCCCAGGTTAGAGTTCTTGTAAAGCACCCTCCTATTGTGTGGCATCTAGTGGCATCAATAAGCTGATTTTTGGAGCAGGCACCAGACTGGCCGTGTACCCACGTGAGTATGACCACACAAATGACCAGGGCAAGAAAAACCAAGAACTTGTCTGTGAGAAAACAGGCAATGATTTATAGCAGACCTGGGGATACAGGAAGCACTCGTTTTCCCTTTCTACAAGTTCTCTTGGTGACTTAAAATGTTCCCATTTCTCATATTAAAGACAGAAGTGCCAAGAGCCAATTGAGTAAATGAAAATCTGACCAGAATAATTTACAGAAACCTAAAAAGAGTTCCAGATACTCGGTGCTTTCAAGCGAAGCCGATAATATCAGCACCGGATAATCTGAGCACTCAGGAAATTAGCTAAGTGCCCTTGGGGGAAGAGATGAGTTAATGGCAAACACAAATTCTGTTTTATTGCAGCAGGTAGCTAAATTCCCTGGATTGTCTAATGAGCATGGCACGGGGATACCTGCTCAAAGAATCTTCCTCTCTGGAGTCTAGCAGTTTAGAACCCTCTCCTAAGGGTAAAAGTGACCCAGACCCCTATCTGAATGGCAAGTAAACCACATGAAGTAACAAGGTGTGGAGGCAGCAATGCAGAGGGAGGCCCACAGACCTGGGGGAAATTCTGGCTCTACCCTCAGCAGCTATATTCAATAAAGTCTTCACTTTCTCCGCAGCAAAATGACAATAACATCATAACATCATAATCATATGAGATAATGCCCAGAATATAAAAAGTACTCAATAAGTAGTAGCTTTTCTAAAATACTACTATGATAATTATCATCATTGAGGCTTTGCTATACTAAAGTTTACATTACCATAAAAAGAAAGGGGAATAGTTTCCTTCGGAAATAGGAGATCTAAGAAACAAAGACCCAGTGAGAATTTTAGATTGGTGCTCTGAGACCCAAGGGGGTTCAGCAGATTGGCCTCAGGAAGGTTATCGCAAAGACCTTACCCGCGGTGGGGGTACGGCAGTGGCTCCAAGCTAATCTTTGGATCAGGGACCAGACTGAGCATCCAGCCAAGTAAGTAGAGTGGGACAAGTGTGGACGTTGACAACTATTTTTCCTTTGTCCAAGATGCTGACTTGAGCCCAGGTATTTTCCTCTGTAGGATCCCAAATGTTTCTTTCTACTCATTCCCAGAAAATCCTCCATCCAGCATTCAGTGCTCTGGAGACATTGTCCTTAGGCTGAGACTTTAGGAGTCACAAGGCAGGTGATGTGTAAGTCGTCCTGCACCTTCCACGAGAGTATCCAAGATACTTCTGCCCTGAACGGGGGTTTTTGTTCTACTGGATTCTTGGTTTATCAAAATCACATGAAATCACAGCCTCAGCCCAGGGAACCACAGCAGAAGGGGGCAGGAGGAAAAAGACTGTACGTACCAGAGACAAAATTTCAATACAAAAGAGCAGGTCTAACTCTTAGGAATGTGATTCTCCTGTCCTTAAATAGGAGAGAAGTGCTTCTCCTATGTAAGTCGTAGGTCCCAGGAGTTTCTGTAATGGTGTCACCTGCGGTGTGAATACTGGAGGAATGACTGGTAAACTCATATTTGGGAAAGGGACCCAAGTGTCCATCATAACTGGTGAGTCATCCCAAGTGGCACCGTTTGCAACCCCATGGGCCAGTGTCATTAATTCCTTGTCCAGGGATATTAGTTACTACTATGGTGAGGCTAACTGTGGATGTTATAACTAATTGTTTTACAGAGGCCTGGGAAGGGAAAATGCATCACTATCAATCTTGAATATTTGTGTTTCTCTAAGTCAAATACATTAAAATTTGACTTTAATCATTCAGAAGGTATTTTTAAATGCCTCCTATGTGGCTATCACTCTATAAAATGTTACACTGAGTAGGAAGCCTAAGACAGATGCCTGACCTATCCCCAAATAGCCAAAGGTACAGAGCTATTGTAAATTAAGCAAACTGAAAGCTATTTTAGTATGAACCGATTGACGATGTCGATGAGCACAATAGAGATTCAGAGGGATAGGGTCCCAGCTGCAAAGCTGGCCTAGATGGAGAAAGTTTTATGCAGTATGAAGGATTATTTGAGCCCTGAAGGATGGGTAAGATCTATAGGAGCACAGAAAGGGAAAAGGGGGGAGTTCCAGGCATAAGGACAACAAGAAAGAAGGTGTGATCTTGGGAATGAACAAGGCATATGCATTTTGTCCTAAGTAAACACGTCTAATAATAAAGTTGGATGGAGAGCATGGGAAAGAAGGTGTCTTCTTAGACAATGGAGAAAAGGAATACTAGCGCATTCAGGAGAATACAGCCACTGGGAAGCTGAGAATCCAGTTGAGAAGTGCAGACCAGATGTGAAGGTGAGAGGAACCAGCTGTGATGCAGGGGCCTCCCCTCTCCCTCCTTCCTGAGTGAGCTCAAAGGGGGGTTACCCCAAGCCTAAGAGGAGGAGAAACCTAGGGGTTTCTGTAATGGAGACTTTGGGAGTGGGATGCAGGTGTTGCCTCCCAGTTGCAATTTGGCAAAGGAACCAGAGTTGCCATTACCCCCGGTGAGTCTGCCCATGCTTGCTGCTTCCGACGCCCTGCAGAGCCTCAGTGGGACTCGGAGTCAGTGTCACTCACTCTCATTTCTGGGTTCCCAGCGCTTAACTACAGAGCACAGATTTATTGGCAAAGGAGTTTTCAATCACTGCTGCGCCCTTGGGGATCTGAAGTACGGGAGCATTCTGACATGTGCTTCTGCAGTTAGTTTTGAATTAAAATGACAGCTTAGGGTCTAGAATAGCTGAACTTCCACACTGAAAAATCAATCGGTCTTGCTAAGGCTACCTTCTGATAGCATCAGGGGTAGGATGTGTTTTTCTTAGTAGGGTGGAATAGGATGTCTCTCCCCATGGGGCTCTGGCATATGCACCCCTAAAGACCTCCAAATTAAAAATGGCTCACTTCTTATTTTCAGACAAGATACGGTTGCACTAAAGGTATATGGGGACGAAAGTAACAGGGGACTAAAAAATATTAAGTGCCTCTAACTCAGCTCCTGTTGCCATTCCTCAAAATCTCACGTTGTGAGTATGGCATGGCGTTTTCTGGACCAGCGCTGCCCAACGGAACTGTCTGTGACGATGGGGATGTTCTGTCAACCAGCACTGTCCAATACAGTGGCCACCAGCTGCACGTGGCTACTGAAATGAAGTTTTCATTTTTAATTGAATTCTAAGTTGCATTTAGTCTTGGTTAATTTTCAATTAAATAGCCACATGTAGCTAGAGACTATCATGTTGGACAGGGTGGTCTAGACCCTCTCCAGTCTGACACCCGCTGGCCCCAAGGCTTGAGTGGATGTATAACCAGGACTCAAAGCTGGGCCGCTGGCCCCCACAGCAACCCTCTTTCCCCTCTAAAGCCAGACTCTGTCCTGCAGCACCTGATCCACTGCCTCACCCTCAAGGCCACACTCTCTCAGCGCTTCCACACTCTTCCACGTCCCCGCATTCCTACTCAAGACCCCCACTGAAGACTGACAACCCACTGGGATGTGTCAGCAGAGCTAACCCTGTCTCTCCCCTCCCAGTAAAGAAACTATGCCTCAGGGCCTTAACCCACAGCGATGTCAGGCCGCACAGGTATGTGGAGGTTGGAAGGGAGTAGGCAGAATCCTTCCCGGCCAGAGCTCTGGTGTCTCCCCCACCTGACCACGGAGCCTACGGCCTGCTCTGCAGCTCCGGATCCAGCCCACACTGCAGGCAGCTCTGCCTTCATTGGCATCCCAAGGACATGCCGAGGGCTGTGTTCTTTGGTTTTCATCCAGCTGGATGTCTGCATGGCCAAGGCCACCCTGGCTGGCTCAGCAAGTGGGGTGCACCACGGGTCTGAGAAACCTTGTTCACGTATGAGGAGCTCTGGGAGCAGAGAACCACAGGGGCAGGAAGTTCTAATCCCAACCCTGCTGGAAACTCTCTGGGTGGCCCCAATGTGCTAATCCTCCCGGCAAGCCTCTGCTTCCTCCTCTAAAGGCAGGAGGTTGGAAAGAATAAACAATGAAAGTCACATTAAAAACACAGAATCCTACGGAAGTACTAAAGAATGAGTCTCAGCACTAAGGAAATGCTTCCAGCAGCTCCTGCTTCCTGGGGCTGCAGAGTAGAAACTGTGACTCCGTGTTACTCAGCAGCACTTTTTCATGGCAATACCCTGGCAGCGTCCGGAGCTCTAACTACTAACCTTTGTTCAGTACTTTACAGTTTATTAAATAGATGTTTCTGTGAAGAAACTCTCATTTGTTTCTCAGAGTAGCCTGGTTAGGAAGGTGGATGATGCAACATCTTCATCGTACACATGAAGTTCCTGAGACTTCACAAGCTGATATATCTAGTATTTACTGGATTACTCTTTGGTAGAGCCGGGCCTTGGACACAGGTGTTCGGATTTGTAGTCCAAAACTTTTATCAATGAGAGAGAAATCTCCCGGCAATGCAATAGGTGTTCCACCTTAATGCCAGCATGTTAGAAACCTCCAATTCTAGCCAATGCCCGGCCCAAGTGGAGGAGGCCACTCCAGGTTCCAAGACGTATGGTTTGTGTTGCTGGGCCTTTTTTCTTGCCTTTGCCCTGCCAGAGCTGTGTTGTTTACTAGGCTTGCTGAGGTTTTGAAGATGTTCCTATTAAGTATTATAGAATAAGCAATATCATTACATAGCCCTGCATTTCTGGTTTCCTTGACTGGCAGGCAGGGCCTGGCAGAGAACGTTCAGTGTGAGCCTGGCCTCTTGGCGGGGACTGATGGCTTGTGCCTGTCCCTGAGTCCCAGTCCGTTGTTAACAGCTGGTTTCTAAAATGTTATTTCCCATATAAAGCCTGAGCCCCTGACTTGCCAGCCCCACAGGGCCCCGCTCTGTTCATCACTGGCAACTGGACTGGGTTGGGGCAAAGAGGGAAACAAGAGCATCTCCTGACCTTGGTCCTCTTGGCCCACAGATATCACGGACCCGGACCCCGCCGTGTACCAGCTGAAAGACTCTAAATTCGGGAACACCTCCATCTGCCTATTCACTGATTATGCTTCTGAACCGAATGTGTCCCAAGTCAAGGAATCTGATGTGTTCGTCTCAGGCAAAACTGTGCTGGACATGAGGTCCATGGATTCCAAGAGCAATGGAGCCTTGGCCTGGAGCAACAAAACTGATTTTGCATGTGCAGACACCTTCAGGGAGGAGAAAGTCTATTCCAACTCAGGTGAGTGCAGCCTTGATGCCTTTTTAAGCTGTTTCCTTGCTGCAGGAGATGCCTGGTTCTGCCCAGAGCTCAGGTCAATGGTGTTAAAAGCTGCTCTGATTGGCGGTTTCAGCCTCATCAATTGTCAGCAAAGCCCCCACACTCTGTTTACTAAGGAACAATGAGCCCTGCCCTGGCAGTTCACAGAATGTCCTGAGCAAAAAGCAGATGGACAGGTGACAGGAGAGAGCACTGGCCCAGCTTCAGTCTCCCTGCTCTGACCTCTCATCTTCCCACCTTGTCTTGGGCTGTTTGCCCCTTCCTGCTCCACCAGGCCCCGTTCAAATGCCCTTCTCCAAGATGCCTCCCCTCCTTTCTCTCTGTCTGCCAAAATACCTTCCCCTGCTCCTAACCTGGCTCATTCACTCATCCATTCAACAACCGTTGACTGTGCCCGTATGTGAAGGTACCAGGTGCTGGAGTGGAGGAGCAAAGCCCCAGCCGAGCTTCCGCAGGCAGACCTCTCTACTCTAGTTGGGGGAGCCCATCCATCCGCAGGGGAAAATCAAAGAAACTTCAGACTGTAACGTTTGCATTAACTTGGGGTTGAGGAAACAGCTACCTTCAGGACAGAAGTCAGGGAAAAGCTGAGGAAAAGCTATTTGAAGGTACCGGCCAAGCCAAGGACAGAGAGAAAACCCTGTGGAAGCCTGAGACAGGGGTGTAATGAGAATGGGGAGGAACAGTAGGAACGAGCTTGCTGAAGTCAGCAGGGCCAGGTCCCTGGGCCATGAAGGCCATCAGGGCAGATACTATTCTAAGTATACTGGGAAGCTGTTGATTGGCTTCAAGCAGGGAGGGACACCTAATTTTCTTTTTTAAAGATCGGCCTGACTGCTGTGTGGAGAATGGGTTGTAGGCCAAGAGTAGAAGCAGAAAGGGAGTGATTGCAGTGAGATGATGGAGGCCCAGGCCGGGTGCTGGCAGGGAGTTGGCCAACACCACTGGGTTTCAAAGACGAACCTTGCAGGGGTGAGAAGGAAAAGAGGGGATCAGAGAAGGTGACTGGGTTTTATGCCTGAGCAGCTGAGTCAATGGTAGCACCATTTACTGAAATGGAACAAACTAGGGATGCAGCAAAGGAACAAACTGGGGATGCAGGGATAAAAACTTTTTGGAACACATGAAAATGTCTACACCTTTATGGCCCTTGTCACTGTGTGTTTATTTCACTGCCCCTATTGGACTCCAGACTGAAACTGCCCAAGAGCAGGGTCTATGTGTGATAGTTCCCTGTGGCCTGTGTCACGTAACGTGTACTTTGCACAACCAACCTGTGTTGTAAGTAAAATGGTGCCCAGAAGCCAGAGGGCTGGTCCTGCCAGGGGCAGCGGCTCTCCCCAGCAGGTGCCCACACGCTGTATGTTCCCTCCAGATCTCTCCACGGGAAGTTTGGAAAGGCTGTGGACGTTCACCTGCCCAACAACGAGGGGGTCTGGGGCGGGAGAGTCCATGTGCTCTAGAAGCTAAGAAAATTTCTTTTTTCTCCTTTTAGAATTTCCCTGTGATGCCAAGTTGGTACAGAAAAGCTTTGAAACAGGTAAGAGAGGAGTCTAGCCTAGCTTTGAACAGGGTTGGGGAGGCAGTGAACCCACAATAACCCAGACAGGGTAGTGGGGGGTGGGAGGAATTAGTGGATGTGGGAACACAGTTATGAGGAATGGGAACAGCAGGTGGAGACCTGCTCAGAGCTGCCTGGGGTCTTGCTTGAATCCCTGTCAGCATCTCTAACTTTCTTTTCTAAGTACTAAGTTTCTTTTCTAAGTTCTCAGTACTTTGAGAATGAGTGTCGAGTTCCGCTAGACCAGTGACTCACTGCTAGGCTTCTGTATTCCCAGCAATAGTTCCACAGGCAGCAGAGCCAGCGAGAGCTTCTGGGTGGCCCAGCTATTCAATGTCTGACTCCCTTAGATGTAGCCCTAAACTAACCTCCTCCTGAGGACGTGTTCACTCCATACCCAAGAGGTTTGGCCTTCTTTTGAGAAAAGCAACAGAGCTCACACAGGCTATAGGCTGTGTCCTCTCAAGGACACCCCCTCCCCTGACACCTACTCTGGGCACATACTCATTTCCATTTGAGTTGTTCTTCCTGAGTCATCCCTCCTGTGGTTCGGCCACTAGATGCTCATGGAAGGGGCCCAGACCCAAAGCATTATGATGATAAGTTCTGAGCACCTACCTCTACCCCATCCCCAGAGGAGCTCAGAAATAAAAGAAGGGCCAAGTCCAGGTGCTGTTTTTGTTTTGAAACACAATACCATTGACCCCGGAGGAATGCACAAATACGTTTGCAAAGAGATGTGCACCGAAGCTCAACGGGAGAGGCAGGTCCAGGAGCTGAAGCCCACCCCACCCACCCACTCTGCCTTGAGAAAGCCTTTGTTGCATCCTGCAGGGCTGTGCAGACCTCAGGCGTGCACACCCCTAACCACTGCGACCTCTTGGTTTTACAGATATGAACCTAAACTTTCAAAACCTGTCAGTGATCGGGCTCCGCATCCTCCTCCTCAAAGTGGCTGGATTTAATCTGCTCATGACGCTGCGGCTGTGGTCCAGCTGAGGTGAGAGGGCAGCGAAGCTGGGAGCGGGGTTCAGGGTGCAGGTCTCGAGGCGGATCCCCAGCTCTGAGGGCAAACCTCCCTGCAGGGTCTTGCTCTTAAGACCTAAGCCTGGGCCCGTCACACTCTTCTACTCCTTCTGTTACAAGTTCCTCTTATTAATAACAGTAGCCTGAAACATTGTACGACAAAACACACTCATTTCAGCCACCTCAGCTGAGCCGTGTCTCCCCTAGGAGGGATGAAGAACCGATATTATCCCTGTTATAGAAATGAAGAGAGAGGCCAAGTAACATCGAGGGCCACACAGCTAATGGGGGGAGAAAAGAGCAACTCAGGGCCCAGACTCGTTCACACCACATGCTCTCCGCCCTCCCACAGTGTAACCTAAAGGGTCCCCACGTCCTTTCCTCAGGTCCTCTGTGCCACCATGGCTCTCTCAGAGCAGTAGAGAAAAGTCATTATGCTCGTTCATATCACCCCTAATCCTGCTCGAGCCTCCAGGACCCCCACCCCAGTGAACCTGGTCATCTTGCTGACAACTGCATCCCGTCCCACCGCCGTCAAAAAGAACTCCAGGACCACTTGCTCCTGGAACTCCAGGACGCAGCCCCACACAGAGCCATCCCCATCACATCCCTGTCCGTCCCTCGTCCTCCACAGCATCCAGCCTGACTTCTGTGCTTCCTCACCCCAGGTCAGCAAGACCAGAAGAGCCCCTGCTCCCTCGCTCCGTGCTCCGCATCGCCCTCCTCTCCCTCCTCCCGCAGAGGGAGTGCTCCCAGCCCCCGAGGAGAAGGCTCCCACCACCTCTCAGGCCCCCCGGCAATGCCACAGACAAGATCCTGCCCGAATCTGTGATGAAGATTGCTGAGGAGCTGCCAAACTGCTGCCCTGTGCTCTGTCCCGTGTTGCTGCTTGTCACCGCCTGACACCCAGGGCAGAGGCAGGGCTGCTGCAGCTCTCCCGGCTGTGGAGAAACCCCCGTCCTCCCCGGAGACTGCCTCTGCTGTCCCGCTGAAGGGGAGCCCCGGGGGGCTCTCTCGGACTCTAGCTCCTGGACAGTGTTGTGAAGAGTTTATTTTTTTAATAGTGTTCATAAAGAAATACATGTTACTCTTTTTCTCAAGATGTGGGGAAATGATCTCATTACCGAGGCCCTGCTATGCTGTGTATCTGAGCCGTGCCGTGTATATCCTGCTGCCCAAGGCTTCATTAAAAGTGATTGGAAGAGCAGAGACGGTGTTTCCCATTTGACTGGGTTTGGCTGGGGTCGTTTTCTGCTTGTTGGTGATCTCGAGCTGGGCAGAGAGAAACCAAGGCATTTGTCCACGATGCTGTCCAGGGAGCCCAATTCAACAAGCTGCATAAGTCAGCCTCTTCTTGGAATAACATCTAAGAAACTCCACTTAGCAGGCTGTGCTGGGGGCCAGGAAAACCCACTTGAAAGCTTGGGCCCCTCCTCTGCTGTCCTCATGCCACACCACTGGACCACCCGCAGCGGGGGGCCACACACGGGTGGTAGTGACCTGGAGTTGAAATTTGGCAGGCCGGGACCACACAGCAAGTGTCCCCAAAATGCCACCCACTGTCTCCTGCCCTCCAGGAACATTTCCTTTGCCTTTTCTCTCACACTGGATCCCCAGTGAAACTGCATTGCCTGACAGATCCGTGGCTGGGGACCACCTACCGCTCTGCTGCCCGGGTCCCAGCCCCATGCCCAGCGCCTTGAGGTACCCAGTCTAGGAGCAGGGTGGGGAGGAGGTGGGGAGCCCAACAGGACTTCACACTTCCACCATCCTGGACGTGAGAATGAGGAAAGGGGAGATGAGCTCTCTCCCCTCAGGCCCAGAGACTTGGCCAAGGAGAGCAGATGTCTCAAGCTCTCACCTAGGAGACAAGGGGTGGGATTCCCTGGGATCCACAGCACACTGCTCACTCTCCTGGGACTCCTCCCCAGGGTCACAGGCACTGATGGGAACGTACCTCAGGGACCACCCAGCCACCCACCTAGCAACGACCGCTACCAGGACCCAAAGCTGAGTGCCTACTAATCCCAGGAGTGGGAGGGGGTTCGAGCCCCAGGTACATTTATAGTTCACCTACAGGTTGAGAATCCCTTATCTGAAATGCCTGGGACCAGCAGTAGTTTGGATTTTGAATCTTTTCAGATTTTGGCATATTAATGTAATACTTACCAGTTCAGCATCCCTAATCTGAAAATCAGGAATCCAAAATGCCCCAAGGAGCATTTCCTTTGAGTGTCATGTCAGCACTCAAAAAATTTCAGATTTCGTAAGCACCACATGTACTCACCATCAAATTGGTTTCACTGATCATCACCTAAGAGCACATTTAGGAATAACATTGATCAGGTGTCAGGCAGATGTGGATGGGGGGGGGATGGGTGTATACATACATGATGAGTGCGATGCGCACTGTCTAGAGGATGGACACATTTGAAGCTCTGACTGGGGGGGAGGTGGCGGCGGGGCAAGGGCAATATACGTAACCTAAACTTTTGTACCCCCACAATATGCTGAAATAAGAAAAGAAAATGAAAGTTAAAAAAAAAATTCAGATTTTGGAGCATTTCTAATTTCAGATTTTCCAATTAGGGATACTCAGCCTGTACCGGCTTTAATAGGTGACCTAGGGCATGTCCTCCCCTCTATGAGTTTCAGGGTCACCACCTATGAAATGGCAGGTCAGACTGGAGGCTACCCAAGCTCCTCGCATCTCTGATTCCGTGACCCCCACAGAACCAAGAGTCAGCGTCCCACATACTGAGGGTAGTCACAGAATCCCGGGTCCTGCTAAGCTGCCCCATCTCCAGCCTAAACGCAATCCCTTTAAAGGTCACCAAAGGGAAAGGTCTCAGAAGAACTCCTAGCACAAAAGCGTCCCCTCACACACAGGAGGATGGCACTGGACTTGCCCCCTGCGGGGGACTCTGGGAGGCCTCCTGCCTCCAACTGCCTCCTCTCAGCCTGACACACGCCAGAGATTCCACCACTGGGGAGCTCTTTTCGTTATAGCATTTTCTTCCCCTTTCTAAATGAAAACGCCCCTGGGAGGGTTAATAGAACAAGACTTTAAAAACCATTAAAAACTTAGGGCAAATTAGTTTGTCTTCTCTTTCCTGAAGTGGCAATTCACTTTGCTCTGCATAGAGAAGATCCAGGGAGGGAAGCGTGGGTGGCCGGCCAGGCGGGTCTGCTCCTGTGAGTCGGCTGCAGTGAGGCTGAGACGGAAGGGACACGGGGCTTAGGGCAGGGGACAGGAGCCTGGAAGGCAGTGAAGACCCCTCCAAGAACCTCAGAGCAGATCCAGACTACAGGAGGCCTCCAGGGGTCTGTGGCGTCCTGCCAGCCCAGTGCCCTCTCATGGCAAGGCCCAGTGGTCACTGGTCCCCTAAGGCCACCTGAGAGTGATGCAGCCGGGGCTGGAGACCCACCCACACCCATGGAGGAGGAAGGCCTCCTGCTTCCAGGCCCCGCCTAAGCTGAGGCACAGGGTGACAAGGCCTGGGCAGGTAGGAGGCCATCTGCAGAGCAGGGTCAGCTCCGCCACCTGGGAAATTCCCACCTAACACCAGGGGTTCCTCAATTCAGCAAGAACCATCCCTCATGTGCGAGGCTGTTAAACTTAAAGGCAGTTAGGGCTGAGGTCAAGGGCTGGACCAGGGGCAAGTGGGCTGAGGCTGAGCAAGTGCCGGGGGTCAGGGCAGAGACTCCATCCAACTTGACCACTCTGTCCTCACGTCTGCAGCCCCCCAACCCCCCCCCCGTGATGTCAGCAGGAATCAAAGTGGCCTTGCGGGGAGGCCCAGGGGAAGGGTTCCTGCCCCACTAGGAAGGTCAGCACTGGGCCTAGGGTTGCCACAGTGGGGCCACTCGGTTCCCCCAGCTACAATGAACTGGGCACTATTTAGCCCGGAGGGAACAGACGGCTGAGGACACCTGGAGACATGGTCATGAAGAGCCCAGCCCTGAAGCCCCCCAGCCCCAGTGAGCCAGGGCAGCGGCCAAGCTGCAGCTCTGCCAGCCTGGACCCAGCCTCACAGAGGGAAGGTCAACGTCCCAGCAGGGATTGTGTCACCAAGGCCAGCCGTAGAATGGATTTCTCCGGACAGATGCCCTACTGTCCCAAAAGGCTTAAGCACAGGCCAACCCTGGAGGCAGAAGAATGGACCAAATGACTTCTCATGACCCCAGGCCTAAGATTCTAGAGGATTCTCTGGAACTTCACTCAGAGACCTGACCTCTGAGTGCAAGTGGAGTCGCAGTCTACTCAGGAGAAAGAGCAGGCTAAGCAGGAGCGCACTTCAGGGGTGGCTGGAAGGGGTCTTCAGCACCGACAGAGCGACCCCTCTGCCATTACCCGCCGCTGGAGGGGCAGCCATCTGAGTCTTAAAGGACTATTTATATTTTTGGTTCACCCATAAAATCCAACACCCCTGGGGTCACATGTGACGCCCTTATTATCAGGTAACATCTCAGCAAGGAAGTCCACCGGCCTGTGCACTTCTTGGGATGGGAATTGGACCCCGTTCACCTGTGTGTCCCCAACAGCTAGCACAGGGCCTGGCACACAGCAGATGCCATCAGATGAACAGATACACGATTCCTGCAGTTAGGTACTGGGGAGGGAGCTTAGTACGAGGGTGGGGAGTACAGCGGAAAGGAAAGTGTGGATTCACAGAAGAGGTAGCCAAGTCAGCCACCATTTCACAGTTTTGCCAAGAGCTAAGAGTAACTTACCAAGAACTATCAGAAAAAGCAAAGCCAGAGTGGCAGCCCCTTGGCCAGGGCAGCCCCCAGGCAGGCACTCCTCCATCCAGTGAAGCCTGAAGGACACCCACCCTGTGAAGCACACAGGACCCCCGGGAGTCCCATCACCACGTGACCCCACCAAGGTCCAGGGCCGAAGGTGGCTTTCCAGTTCCACCCAGTTTCTGCACGTGTCTCATCCTGAAACCCATCTCCAATCTACCTCCTCCAGCACTGTGTGGGAAGAAGAGCTTCTGCCTGAGATGGGTGGGTCTGGGGAGCAAGCCACATGGAGCCCCAGTGCCGTCACTCTCACTAATAAAAACACTAATTGCTGTGGAGGCTGCAGGACCACCAGCACCTGCCTCTGTGTAAAGGCCACCCTGGCAGCAGGGGCTTCAGGCCTCCTTCCACACACACACACACACATGCATGAGGTTTCCTCTGAGTAGCACACAGAGCTACACTTCGAAATTAATAAACAGGTCAGACATTGAGTCAGTAGCCAGAAGTAGAACAGGAAGTGGAAAAAGTCGCCCACTTCCCTCCAGGTGTTTGGGGGCTGGGGCGGCCCCCTCCCATTTCCGTGACATCATGGCTGCCAAGAGGGGCAAATAGGCCACCCTTTGAAGCTCTCCCACAGAAGCCACATCCTCTGGAAAGAAGAGTTAAAAATACTGAGTTAGAGATAGCATCGCCCCAGGCCACGTGCCAAGGGGAGCAAGCCAGGCCGTTACACCGCCTCCCAACCGCAGGTGTGACAAGAGGGCCACGAAGCCAAGCTGGGAGGGGCTCTCCGTGACTAGCACCCACACCCAGCAGCGGCTGGGGCGGTGCTGCCGCTCCACTGCTGAGATGCCACCCTCCAAACCAGGCCCCAAGGTCAGACCTTGATTTCATCTGGTTAAGCACTCGCTTAGTACAAGACAGACCCTCTAGGCTTGTGTCCAGCCCACCCTCCCCTGGGAGGTAGTGATGCGGGGGCCACCTCTGCCCCACACACAGCTGGGGCTGGTCCGCCGAGGGAGCCTCCCAAGCAGCCCCACCCTCGCCCTCACTCCAGCCCGGGGCTGAAGTGCTGGTGACGGCCGTGATGGACATCTGCCTCTCGGTGACCTGGAGCCCAGGATTCCGCAGGAGAGGAGCTGCAGAACCTGAAACCCAAAAATCGCCGGGCTTGATGTCCTGCTGTGGTAGTGTCCCTGGACGCCCACCTGGGGGCAGCAGCGCTCCACCAAAAAGGCTGCGTCTCCCTTGGTCTGTTTATTCTGGGAAAAGAAAGATCCCATGCTTAAGAAAACCTCTTTTCAGAGGAAAATAAAGGGCAGATGACTTTCATTGCACAAGTCCTTGCCCATGCTGGTCACTGCGCTGGGCTCCCGGCCTGTGTGATCCTGTCACATCCCCAGACAGGAGAGGAGGGTCTAGGGTCAGCCTGGCAGGCAGCAGGGGGCACCACCTGCCCAGGATCGTCAGATTCCTGCCGCCAGAGCACTAGAGGAAGCCCAGGGGGAGGTGCTGGGGAGGATCCCGCTGGGGGCCAGCAGGGAGCTGTGGATCCAGAATCAAGGAGCCTGGGCTGGCATCCAGGATCCACCGCTTCATGGCCGCGGGCACGTCACTAACCACCCACAGGCTCGGTTTCCCCATGGGACCAACTTTCTCTCATAGGTAAAGAATCAAGGCTCTTTCACACTGTGTACCCGCCACATGTCAGAGGCTGTGCCCGGCTCTGCGGAGTCAGTCTCTGTACACACTGCATGCCCCTGTATAGATGAAGTTCCAGGACAGGCAAAGGACAAAAAGAATCACTGGTGCTAGAAATCAGAACACTGTCTGCATATACAACTATTACGTACCCATGATAGTTAAAAATTGTTTTAATTTTTTTTAAAAAGAATACTTTTTTTCTGGGGTAGAAGGATTGATTGGAAAGGGGCATGAAAGAACCGTCAGGGGTGGCGAAAATGTTTTATATCTTGATCTTGTGTGATGGCTACATGGGAGTATATACATGTCGAAATACCTCAAACCATACACCTAAGAGTAGTACATTTTAGTGTACGTAAATTATATCTCCATAAAGTACTGATCCCATTAAATACACACACATACACCATAACACCATTTCTGTATCCAAGAACAGTCCAGTGAGTATGTGGGTAAGACAGAGATGTGTCAATGACTGTAATTGCATGACAGAGGCTTTTGTTGTATTTGGGGGCTGAGTTCTCTAGCAGGAGCCAAGAGAACCAGTTGTTTGTAAGTTTCACTGCCCCTCACTAGCCTTCTTCCTAGGGCTTTTAACTTTTCTCAGTCCCAATTTTTTATTATTCATATGGAGATAAAAATACCTGCCCACATACTTCTGAGTGTTGTTGAAGGATCGAAAGAGATAATGGGGGGGTGCATTAGAATGCCCGGAAGGATGAGCCAGGATTGCAAGTGTGAGATTGGCTGGGCTGGGTCACATGGACCACACGCTAAGAGAAAAGCGGGGCTGCTGCTTAACCAAGCCAGCACCCAGGACAGCTTAGGACTCACCGAGCCCTGCGGGCATGTCGGCCTTTCCCACAGTGGATGGCCACTTCTCTCATCACTGTGGCCCCAGGAGCTTCTTCTTATACCATCATGGACATTTTGTTGCTCCCTCCCAGCTTCCTGCTTCCTGCTTCCTGCTACTGCTTCTGCTTCCGGGAAAGCTTGATGGAGGTGAAACTACACGACCAGGAGGCACTGGCAAGGCTGTGTCTGAGCCTCTGACAAAAGCCAACACTCCTGGCCCCGCAGCACTCACAGCCTCCCTGACTCCCCTCACTGCATCACTCCTAACAGTCCCATTTCTTGTCTCCCCTCTCACCCTCTGGGGGCTTCCCTGCTTTCCAAAGGACCCACTTGACCCCCTGGAGGACACGAAGCCTGAAAGCATGGAGCCAGACCTCTGCTGCACCCTCTAGCAGGCAGGTCCTCTGGGCAGCTTTCTCTTCTCAGGCCAGAACACCCTACATCGTTCCAGGAGGGTTTCACCCCCTTTGAGAAGAGACGAGCCCAGTGTCTCTGTTTGCTCTGGGAACGTGGGCCTGTTCCCATTCCAGAGGTAATAGGATCTAGGGGAGAGAGCCCTTCCATTTTCAAACCCTTTCTAAGATCCCACTGAGAAACAGGGAAGAATGCTAGTCCACCGTTTCCCTGAACCACCCATATAAAATTTAGAAACCAAAAATAAAAGGAAAATATTAGTGGAAGAGCATATAAACGTAAGAAGACAAGGCTGGCAGGACTTAAGAGAGTTTAAGTATATGAAGGAATGTGGTTTAGATAGTGGTGAGCACCTGGTCTCCATTTCCTGTTTCCAGCCTTGATGGGAGGAAAGTAGGTTAGCCTTAAAAGGGACTTCTTTCCAGTGGAGACTGCGAGACACTATTTTTGTCAACCTCTAGGGTGTCCACCCTTCTCCTCGCTGACCCAAGTCATTCCAGTGATTTACCAGCGGACATGGGTGGGATGACATCCAGACTCTTTACTGACCGTATCTTGCATCTATCTGTACACCAAAGCAAACATTACCTCCTTTGATCTCCACAAGTAACCTATGCAGTAGGCAGCGTATTATCTCCCCTGTTACAAATGAGGAAACGGGTGACGTGGCTTGTGTAGGATCACAGGGAACTGGGCCCTGACCCACACCAGACTCCTCTGGCTTTCCACCAAGCACTGTGGACACAAAGTCCCAGGTGGTTCTAGATTCAGACATCATAGAAGGAGCATGAACTGACTGTCATTCTGAGGACCCCCTCCAAGACCAGTGTCTTGTATTCTGCCTCAATGTCCCTCTTCAGTGACTGTTTGCACCTACTTGATCCCTCTTCAGGATTAGATAAGAATGACAAAAGAGAGCTCTGTACATTAGGCGTTGCTCCCTCAATAAGTAATTGTTGATGTTGGTGGTCTCTTGAGGCAAGACTTTTCTCACACAGCAACTCCACTACTCAATCATATGGCAATGAGGATTACTAAAGTACTGCCTAGACACACTCCCCGTGGCTGGTTCCATGGCTGGCTTTCTCAGCCTAAATGTCACCTGCTCAGAGAGGTCTTTCCTGACCTCCCTCTCCATCCCCATTTACCATCACATCATATGGCTTATTTCCTTCACCTCACTTACACAAAAGTATTCCATCTATGTGCTAATTTGGCTCTCTCCCTTTGTAGAATTTAAGGCTCACAAAGGCAGGCACCTTGTCTGTTCTGATCTCTGCTATATCTCTAGCACCTGGCACATGGTAGGCACTCAAATATTTATTAACTAAAGGAAGGAGTAATAGCAGACAGAATGAGCTCTCCCCACCAGAAGTCTCTTACTAATACCCTGCAACTAGATTGGGACAAAATGTTGATAATCACTGAAGCCAAGTGGTAGGTATGTGGAAGTTTATTTTACTAGTCTCTTGGGTGGAGTGTGTGTGGAGAGAGAGAGAAAATTTCAGTAATAAAAAGTTAAAAAACAGGCCGGGCGCGGTGGCTCACGCCTGTAATCCTAGCACTCTGGGAGGCCGAGGCAGGTGGATCGCTCGAGGTCAGGAGTTCGAGACCAGCCTGAGCAAGAGCGAGACCCTGTCTCTACTAAAAATAGAAAGAAATTATATGGACAACTAAAATATATATATACAAAAAATTAGCCGGGCATGGTGGCGCATGCCTGTAGTCCCAGCTACTCGGGAGGCTGAGGCAGTAGGATCGCTTAAGGCCAGGAGTTTGAGGTTGCTGTGAGCTAGGCTGACGCCACGGCACTCACACTAGCCCGGGGAACAGAGTGAGACTCTGTCTCAAAAAAAAAAAAAAAAAAAAGTTAAAAAACAAAGTTGTTCACTCCTGGGATTGAAAAAAGCAGAGCAGACCTGAATAGCAAAACTTAACAGGTGCTCCTAGGGAGGGCTCTCTCCTTCTCCCAGGAGAGAGTGAGGCTTGCCATTGGCCACCACTGTCCTTTAGCTGAAAGTCAGTAAAACTGGATGTGCAGTTAAGGGAGAAAAGCACTATGTTGTAGAACAGTTCTCAGAGTTTCTGATGAGTGCTGAGTATTGATACATTTGTAGAGCATTTACATTAACAAGGTATTTTCACTTATGTTTTGTTGGGACAACACTTAAGTATTATCCCCATGTTTATTTTATTAATCTCATTCAAAGCCTAACCCAAATGCTTTGAGTTAGAAGTAAGATTCAAACCCTAACAGTGGCGAGCTGAGTCTCCATTTCCTCATGTGGAAAATGAGAATACCACCCACCTACCTCATGGGATGATAGGGAGACAGATAACAGGAGGGCCATTAACAGCTTATCAAACATGCGGCAATGCTCGGTGTTGGGTGTTGGCTTGCTGGCTCCCGGACAGCAAGGGCTGTGTCTTCTCTTTCATAATCCCACACACTGTCTAGCACGGAGCCCAGGTGCCTAATTATTTACTACATTTTAAAGACAAAAGGTCAACAGACAATACGTGGCAGGACAAGTCCTTGAATCAGCCCTTTCAGATCAAAGTGTTTTCTGCAACAGACTGCTTCTCTGGTGGTTTGAAAATACTTATTATCACACTGACAAAGTTTTGCATGAGCTTGGACCCACCTATAAATTCAATGCAAGCAAATAAAATACTGTTTTGTTTAGTCCTTCACAAGCTCCCTCCCTCCTATTTTTTTCTGACTCCCTCATCTAAGATTCTTATTCCAGAAAGTGTTTTCTCCCACAGGAGAAACCCATTTTTTATATTTGTTAAAAAATTTTTTTAATTAACTGTAGTTAAGTCATTTAGCACTCAAACTTTTAGTCTAGACTTCCAGAGCCCAGAGCCACAACCCACGGAGATCGGAGGGCAGCAGGGTCTCGATGAGTCTGTGAGCTCCCCGGCCTCTGGGAACCAGCCCGTGCTAGCTTGCTGAGCCTCCAACACCAGGGAACAGGCCTCTATGACCTCCCCAAGTATTTTCCACCATCATAACAAAAGTGTTTTGAAGCCCAAGATGAAAAGATGTGATCAAAGACGCCAAGGGTATAGGCTGCTAAGAGAAGAAAACATGAGAGATGGTTTCCGTGTGATAGGGGACAGGAAATGTGTGGGCAGGAGGTGCTCGGGGCTGGGCTTTCCACCACTGCAAAGAATGGCAGGGAACAGACTATGCACAATGATTGTGGTAAATGGCTTCCGGCCCTACAAAAGAGCACAGAAAATAAAAATAAACTACCCTATGAAGGTGTAGAGCTAGAGGCAGCAGGAAATGCTAGGATATACTTCACTTTCCATATAGTAGTACTCAAAATCAACTTGCTCAACACACTTCAACTACAACAAAACACCTAAGAATCAGAAACCCGGCAGGGGGCAGAGGGAGGGTATCCATTTCTTTAAACTTGTAAGGATTAGCTTCACAGCTAATTCATATTTTTTAGAGAGGAGGTCTTGTCATGTTGCCTAGGCCAGAGTACAGTGGCTGTTCACAGGTCCAGCTAATTCTTGTGTACATATGAGTTCAGAACCGTAAAGCCAAGTCCACAGAAGCCTAAAAACAAATGAGTCATCTATAATGAACCTTTAACTAAATCTAAACCCAAGACATCAAAAGCAGTCTGTAGGTTTCAGCCCTATTGCAAATGCTGAAAAGACACAGCAAAGATGAATGTTTCCTGTAGATGCTAATTGATTTGGGTAAATCACAACCTCTGAGACAATAGCTAATTTGATAAATAGGAATTTAATATTTGTCCCATACATCTCAAGATCACTGTGAAAAATTAAACAAAACCTGTATATTAAAGGCTCTGCAATTGTAATGTCTTCCTTGATAAAAATTATAGCTATTATTCTCAGTTTTCAGTCCATTTGTCTTAAAGTTCAGATGCTTTTCTTATTAAAAATACCCATTTCTGGCCAGACACAATGGCTCCCACCTGTAATTCTAGCAATTTAGAAGGCCAAGGCGGGCAGATTGCTTGAGGCCAGTAGTTCTAGACCAGCCTAAGCAACATAGCAAGACCATCTCTACAAAACACCAGAAAAATTAGCCAAGCATGGTGGTATGTGCCTGTTAGTCCCAACTACTTGGGAGGCTGAGGCAGGAGGATTGCTTGAGCCCAGGAGTTTGAGGTTGCAATAAGCTATGATGATGCCACTGAACTCTAGCCCAGGCAACAGAGTGAGATCCTGTATCCAGAAAAAAGAAAAAACACCAAAATACCCATTTCTCCAATCTAGACTAAAACTCCAGAACCCTCCTGATAAAGCTCTATGACAGCTGTATATTTTTTAAAGCAAATTAAACTGTTCAGTCATAATCTTGGTGAACTAGTACCTCTTAGGAGTGGCAAACCACGACCCATGTACCCACAACCAGTTTTTGTAAATAAAGTAATATTGGAACATAGCTATGCCCATTTGTTTAAGAAAAAAGTTACTGACTCCTGAGCTAAAACGGTCCTCAAATTTTAGTATCAGTTAGGCAGAGAGCAAATAAAGAACAGAGGCCCAAGCTTTCATCAGGTGTCCAGGTAATCGTGAGCTACACCATAATCTGAGAACCCCTACTCCAGATCACAGCTTCTCAAACTTTAATGTGCACACATATCACCTGGGGACCTTGTTAAAGATTCTGCTTCTGTAGGTTTGGGGTGGGGCCTGGAGTCTTCTTTTCAAATAAGTTCCTAGGTGATGTCAGTACCGCTAGTCAGTGCCTACATTTTGAGTAGTAAGAATCTAGGGCGATGCTTCTTCAATTTGGCTGCACATTGAAATCATCCGGTAGCTTTAACACTATAGATGCCACCTTCAAAGATTTTTACTTAATTGGTGTGGGGTATGACCTGGGCATTGGGAGTTTGTTTTAAAGTTCCCCAGGTGATGCTAATGTGCAGCCAAGTTGGAGAACCTCACAACTCGTCATCTCAGTAGTCAGCTAAATTTAAATAGCGGGAATTCTCAACACAGCTTGTTTCCCACGTATGGCAACTCTATGGCACCCAAGATGGAAATAGGACTGCTAGCGTGGTACACATAAATATGCCTAGCAGACCTATGTCCTACCCAAGCTTTGTCATGAGCTCTGATCTAAGGAGGTCACAAATCTGAGCTTAATTTCCTCACCTATCTAATGAGAACAGGAATCCCTGAGATAATTGCCAAGAATAAGAGAGTATTTGTGAAGGCGCTTTGGAGAATATTGTATCTTATAAATCAACATATATATACAACCCCTTTTTTTCTGCACTCTGCTCACATTGCCTAAGAGATACATATTTCACTTTTTACCACTAAAGCATGTTAAAACAGATATAAATGTGGAAGCACACAGTTCAGTGTCTAACAAAGTGCTTAATGATGCAGTTCCAGGAATGCATTGTGGCATAAGAGCGGAAGCACCTGTAACAATCAAAGGTTTAGTAAAGGATTACCTGCTCCAGGGGAAAGACAAAGGACTGCCATTTCCCAGGGTTGTCTGCACTGCCTTTTGTCATGAATTTCAAATACACTTAATGAAAACAAGAAGGTACGTTCACAGTTGCAAGCTACCAACCCAAAAAGAGCTTAGCACAGAGGACTAAAGGGGTAAAAAGGATTTTGATATCAATAAAGAATAAAAACAAAAAACAGAGCCAGAGGCATAGAGAGGAGTGGCATAGAGTTTTTTAATTTGGAAGGCAAAAGGTTACACTTAATAGAACGCAGAGGTCAGGTTAATGAACATTCATTACAAAGTAGTTTTGACACAAAGCGAGGAAACACTTCTCTGGGCTTTCCACCTGCATACCAAATCAGAGTCGGTAATAAGCACAAATCTCAAGAAAATCCACATGTCCAACAAGCTGCCGTCTCAACAACTCTTATCCAGGAAAATCAAAAGTGAACCTAAAAGAAAGAAACAGAAAGGTAAAATGTCTTATGATACTACAGATGGGGCCTCAAATCCTTCAATCTAAATTCTAACCCACAAGACAGTTCAATGGTTCCTAAACTCAGGACAGTATTTAAACCAGGCTAGAACAACCAGAATGAAGCATATATATTTCACAGAACATTTTATGGGCATAGTATCCAGAAAAATTAATGTTCAAACATGAATTCCAAGCACACCAAGGCAAACTGACTAGGAACTGGGAGACATGGGTTTTAACTCCAGCTCTATCGTTCATTAGCTGCATGGCTTTTACGTAAGTCATTCTGACCTCCCTAGACCACAAATTCTTTGAGGTGAGATGGTTGCAGTTTACCATAAAGAGCCCTTCTGGATTTAAAATGCTTATAAAGCATGGATTTCCAGTTTAGGGGGAGAGGAGGATAGGGGAAGGAAAAATTCAAGAAAGAAAGTAGATTCAGGACCAGCCTGGGCAACACAGCAAAACCCCGTATCTACAAAACATGTAAAGGAAAAAAAAAAAAAAAAAAAAAATCAGCCGGGCATAGTGGCCCCAGCTACTCAGGAGGCTGAGGCAGGAGGATCATTTGAACCCAGGAGTTGGAAGTTATAGTGAACTATGATTGCACCGCTGAACTCCAGCCTAGGTGACAGAGTGAGAGACTCTCTCTTAAAAAAAAAAAAAAAGTAGAGAAAAATTCCTAATCTCAGATTTCACAAAGAACCAAAATAAAAGAAGTAATTTAGTTTTAATTTAAAAATAAAGTTGGCCATGCTCACATCTATAATCCCAGCACTTTGGAAGACCAAGGTGGGGGAATTGCTTGAGACCAGAAGTTCAAGACCAGCCTGGGCAACATTGTGAGACCCCATCTCTACAAAAAAATTTAAAAATTAGCCAGCACAGTGGTGCAAGCCTGTAGTCCCAGCTACCCGGGAGGATTGCTTAAACCCACGAGTTCAAGTCTGTAGTGAGTTATGATTGCACCACTGCACTACAGCCTAGGCAACAAAGCAAGACCTTTTCTCTCTCTCTCTCTCTCTCTCTATATATATATGTACACACACACACACACACACACACACGAAAAGAAAAGGTTATTTTTAGCAAGGAGAAAATGAATAACTCCAAAAGAAGTGGCTACATTGCTGCCAGAGCCAGATGGAATTGGCTCCCCAAAAGATACAGGCTTCCTTTCTGGTCCCTCAGAGTGGAGCTTCCCACAAAGCAGACTAACATGGGTGTGGCCAGAAATTGACCTCTTGGCCCTAGGGGCTCCAAAGTCTCTAGCCATGAGCAGCCAATTTTCCCACAGGGTGCCTAAAAATACTGTAATCTTCTATGTGTGCCATGACTTGATACTACCTTTCAAAAAAACTGGAGTACCCCAGTAGGTAAAAAGTTGGTTCAAATGACCTGGAGATTCTCGCATCAGAGCTTAAAGGTAAGGTTTCAGACTTTTAGCCAGAATGCATTTATTTCACTAACAATGGTATTGAGAGAAATGCTACATAACTGCAGGACATTCCTGTATCAGTGGAATTGTGAGAAATGTATAAAACAGCAATAACAGCAAAAAGTGTTCACAGTGCCAAACACAAACAGACCTATTAAAACTCACTTACTCATTTCATCAACTTTCTTAAAGCAAACTCTCTAGTAATAGACTATGCACCAATATAACACATCAGTTCTAATGGCCAACGTGAGAGAGGACTACAGCAAAAGGCCATTTTCAGTGAACAAAGCCTTGATACT